>NC_090444.1:72874035-73531410 GCF_031143425.1 Pleurodeles waltl | reverse complement strand
CAGCAAAAAGCATCCGAAGCAATTGTTTGGCAATGTAAAATATATAAATCTGAAACGAGGTCCCCTGAAGTAAAGCACTGAAATAAATATCTCCAACAAAACTGTTTCTGAAAGTAAGTCCTGCAACCATTGCATTTTACACCTTAAAAAGCAAGCATGCAGAAGCCAATTTTGAACAAAAAAGACATTACATGAATTGATTTGTATGCTATGGTAAATGCCATTCATTCTGAAAATTTCCACTAAACAGTTTAGATGTAGTGGTTTCTCAATAATGGTATTCCATTAAGTAATTCTTTTATGAAATCACATACAACCATTCTCAATTTTTTTATTTGCAAAAGGTTTGTTAAAGTGATACAGTATTTGCTTGGTTTTATCAGAGTATCTGAAATGCAATATAATCAGAATTTGAGTATGCTTACATTGTGTGTTATGTTGGTTAAGATGAGCCAGTAAACTATTGGAAACTCTGATCAAGAAAAAATAAGATTTAGGCCATGATTACGAGTGTATCAGTTTTTGTTGGCAGGATTCAGAAGGCCAAAATCGCTGATTATGGCCTGTATCCATGCACCAAAAACTAGTGATTATGAATGTTCTCCCCGGAATGGGAAATAGTCACAGAGACATGGAAATACCCAGAAGTCTGGGGGACAGGGCAGGCTTCAGCTTGTCCAGGGTAGAATTGTCTGCTCCCTTATTCTGCCGCTTGATTGGGCTATGTTTCTGCCCATGGGCCCTGCAGGTTTTAGCAAGGTCCAGTGTCTCTGGGCCTAGAATTATCAAGTTGGGAGTTTGCAGACGCCAAAGTTCAGAGCCTGGAGACACTCGAATTTGAAGGTGACAGAGGTATTGTTCTGGGTGAGATTCAGCCACTCATAATCAGGAGCTCTGCCTACTAATAGCGGTCCCTCAAGAAATTGTGCAAAATTGGGTCATTTGTTAGGTGCCTGGCATAATGTGATGGAGAAATAATTTGTTACAAATTGCCAGCTGAGACATATTATTGTCCTGAAATAAGTAATGCAGTTGGGAACTAATGAAAGGGAGGGTGGGATGACTGCACTGAATATTACTTCGTGCAACTGGCTAGTGAGTCCTTACAGGAACATTTGATGCAGTTAAATTGGGTTGGTCCTACATATACCTTTCATGGTATTAGGTGGCGGATAGTGTGGGATTAAAATACATAATTACACTATGATTAGATATAATAAGATGACTTAGTGATTATTTGATTAAAGATTATTGATATTGGTGAAGAAAATGATGGGAGTCTTCTAGTCGTGACCAAGCAGAGGGATACCATAAGACGTATACATGAGAAAGTCCCTATAAAGTGGTTGGGCAGACACAGCACAAAAAAGGTGATAGGAGGATGCTTTCAATAGGTCTAACCACTGGCAATTGCCCAGGGTAGCATTCCAACCCAATGTTCTTTTGCCCACTCAGTTTGGACTCAGCCATGTACAAATCCGTCTTCACCCTGCTTCAAAGTCAAAAAATCTAAACTCAAACAGTTCATCCCCAATTGCCAGCCAGGACCTCCCTAAAGCAGAGCACAAGCAACCTCAGGGTGGTT
This sequence comes from Pleurodeles waltl, assembly GCF_031143425.1. Lineage (NCBI taxonomy): Eukaryota > Metazoa > Chordata > Amphibia > Caudata > Salamandridae > Pleurodeles > Pleurodeles waltl. The sequence goes on along the minus strand of NC_090444.1, from coordinate 73,529,825 downwards.
TTGCCTTGATTGGGGGTCATCGGTCAGGTGTCCTTCTACTGGCACAGTGAGCAAGTGACCCACATCTGGCCATGCCCTTGGCCACTTAGGGTGTTATTGGCAATCACTAGGGGTAGCATTCCCATCCATTGTTTTTTTCCCCACTGTGCCACCTCAGTTTCGACCCAGCCATATGCAAATCAGTCTTGGCACTCCTCCAACCGCCAGGCCAGGTCTTCCCTGAACTGGGACAGAGTCACAAGTTCAGGCCTACTGCAATGGAGCTCGGGTCAGATACAGGAACCAGGTTAGTCATGCTGAAAAGTCCAACGCAGAGTCCCGTTTGCGGTGGAGAGGGCCGTCGTGGATGGTTGTAGATGTAGTGCTAAGAGCAGGCCTGGCCTCGTGACCGTCGTCGTTGTAGCGTGAAGATCCTGTTGTTGCCACGAGCGGGTGGGCTGGAGCTTTGTGGTGCCACTCCCCATGAGCAGTCGATGCTATAGTGTAAAGAGTCAGGTTGACGGAACTTCACGTTATCAGGCTGTGAGAGTGACAAAGCTTTGAAATTAACTAGCCCGTTCGCGGTCACAAAGAGCCCAAAAAAGGAGGGCGTGGCCTGAGGCCGATGGCGGCAGTAGCAGCTTGAAGAGAAGGGCCCCAAAATTGTGGAATCATGGCATGCATCCAGATATAAAACCTTGGCAGGGTGGCAAGAGCCCGCAGGGACAACAAGCAGCACGTTGCTGCATCGGTGAGAGGCGTGGAGCAGAGCCTGAACGACAAGACATCGGGGAGAGAGGCAGCAGACAGAGGAGCGCAAAATGGTGGCCGCAGGAGCCTAGAAAACGCCTGATGCTGAGTAAGCGGGCCCAGACTTGCCGCTCAGGGAGGAGAAGCCCATGGGGAGCTGAGAAGAACCGAGGAGGTGCAAGGGCAAGAGAATCCCACCCCTAACCGAGGATCCCAGGAGGTGACAGGATCGGAGGGGTAAGGGGGAGAGAGAGGTGATCATCTGGCGGTGCTGGTGCTGGGGGCCTGAGGCAGCATAGGCGAGGAGGATGCCTCGCGGGCCCTACCAGAGGGAGTGAGCACGGCTCAGGGGCTGACCAAGCACCCTAACAGTGAGCTGGGGGGAGCACAGCAACGGTGAGGCAAAAAAGGGCCCCCCTGCACTGCAAAGAACGGCGCAGGCCCACAGGCAGACACCTGCTGGTGAAAGATCGTGGGCCCTGACAGGGCAACGTCGAAAAGAAAAACAAGATTTGGCGCAAAACAGAACTGGCGGGCACAATGGGGGAACTTATGCCGATACGGCAACTGGGCAACCTGAGGCTGCGTTGCACCGCTGAGTATCCTGGGGGGAGGTGGAGAGGAGGTTGCGTGACTCCCTCAGCAGACTACTGAGGCAGGGTTTGATCGAGGGATTGAACTGGTCGACCACGGCTGGTGGCTCCTTCCTGCGGGGGGAGCACAGGACTGCCCAGGGAGGCCCCCCTCTCCCCTAGTGGAACCAGGTGATTTACCAATACCACTGTTCCCCCCACTTATATACAATACTAGAAACAATCAAGGAATGAACCCGCAGTGGGGAGGAGTGCAAAGGGGGGAGCCAATGCCTCAGGATGCTGCGGGAGGGACATTCTAACCACCGCACGAAAAGCTGAAGGGAAAGGGAAGTCGACTGAGGCTCAACCTAACTGGTCATGAATGACAACGGAGCTGGACCTAGTGGTACGACCACGGAGCGTGGTTCTGCCAAGTGGAGGGAGTAAGCATGGGAAAGTCTGCAAGGAAGAAAGACGCTGTCCCCCCGCTCAATGAGGAACCCTACGCGGATGGAACTGTGCAGCAAGGCCCGACGCTGCGAGATGTCTTTCAAGCTATAAGGGCGAGGAGAGAGGCCTTGGAAACCAAAATTAACACGCTGGGGGCAGATTTGAGCCTGTTGAGAGACGATCCCCACAGATTGACGGAGCACGTCACCTCGACGGAAAGCCAGGTGGCGCGTCTGCCCCTGGCGGCTGCAGAGCTCACCACCCGCCTGACAGCCATGGAAATGAAATTGAAAACCTTAGAGATGCGGGCTGAAGATGCAGAGAATAGGTCCTGCAGCAATAATATCTGCTTAGTAGGGTTACCGGAACAAATAGAGGGGAACTGCATGATCACATATCTAGAAGAATTTATTAGGTCCCAGTTCCCTCAGGAGGGCTTGCCGCCGTTCTTCGCCCTGGAATGCGCTCACAGGATACCGAGTGGCCCCTGGCAAGAGCCCCACTACGATCAGTAGTGGCAAGGCTGCTGTTTTATAAGGACCGAGATTTCATACTGGACCAGGCCCGGCGGAAGGAAGAGCTAGCGGTGGACAACATTAGAGTGCACATATACCCTGACTTTTCCCATGAAGTGCAAAAACGATGACCTACTTTCACTGAAGCCAAAAGACGGCTCTGCCAGATGGGGATGACTTAAAGCATGCTATTTCCAGCACGGCTCAGGATGGTGACGACTGAGGGAGGCCTCTTTTTCTCTACCCCACAGGAAGTTTGGCACTGGATAGACAACCATTCACAACCCTGGCCCAGCTGGGGGAGAGGTGAGCAACTTCCGGTGAGAACTAAACCAAGAAGAAAGACCTACCCACGGGGGGGCCCTCGGGCAGACTCACACGATGATAAGAGGAGAGCGGTCGAGGCAGTAGCGAACATGAGAGACTGGCAACAGGTCCCCCGGGGATAGAGAAGACTCTGAATCAGATGCGGCCTCCAGCAGGTTTAATACTTCCACCATAATACTCCCACAAGTCACCGCTGGAACTGCAGATGACATCATATAGAGATTGAAAAAGGGTTGCTCACCACTTGACGCCAACCGAGAGATACAGTGGGTATGTCCGACCCTTCCTGTGGGAGGGTGGAACCTACTTTGAGCGAAGTACCAAGATGCATAAAATTGATACTTGCTCAATTGCATAATCCTGATTGAGGCCTTAGCCAGGGGGCCCGAGCTGCAAGAACTTGCCTGAGTTTTCCCCCTGTTCTTCATGTGGACTAACCCACATTGTTTGGCTGACGCCGAATCAGTTTGGACAGGGGGCTCCACCCAATTTGTCCTGGGGAGGCGAGGGAAGTTGGAATGTTGTGAGGATACTTGTTTGGGATCACAGAGATTACATAACTACACTGAACAGGTTAATGTCTTTGGGGGATACTGAAGCGCATGTGCTGGGATTGGAGACAGCCAAGTACAGTATTTGAGCAACCTAAGGTTATTATGGCTCCGCAAGGGAATTATAAAGTAATATCCTGGAACGTCAGATGTATGCATAAAAGGTACATGGTCTTTTCTTACTTAAATAAGACGTGGCATACATATAGCACTGTTACAGGAGACACATTCGACGGCTCAGGAGGGAGTGGCATGGCAGCGCAGATGGCGAGGACAAGCATATTACACTAGCTATTCTGCCTATGCCAGAGGAGGGTCCGGGACTGTGATGGGCAGTGGTCATGTCTGTGGATATAGAAAAGGCGTTTGATAGCCTACAGTGGGACTATCTGTATACAGTGATTGCACAAATGGGGCTAGGGAGAGGCCTCATAACCTGGACTAAGCTGCTATACACAAACCCAACAGCGCGTGTACAAACGAATAAGGTAATCTCACAGAGCTACAGAGTAGAGAGGGGGACGCAACAGGGGTGCCCGTTAGCCTCATTGTTGTTTGCCTTGGCTGTGGAGCCTCTGGCAGCTAGAGCGAGTTAGGGAACATGCTATTGAAGACTGAAAGTAATGGCACATTGGCAGGGAATAGCATTATATGCTGATGACATGTTGTTATTTCTACAAGATGCTAAGGAGGAATTAGCTGGGGCCAAGAACATGCTGGAAGAGTTTGCGCTACCATCAGGCCTTAAGATAAACTGGCAGAAGTCATGGGTGTACCCAGCAGTTGCAGGACTGGCACCACCAGAGGGCCCCAAGATGTATGTCTTAATTGGGTGTCAGGATCTACCATGAGCGAAAGGACTTATTGGATGGCGATGTGGGCAGTGCCCTTCGGGCCTTGAAAACGAGTATAGCATTTTGACCAATCCTTTCGCTATCAGTCATAGCTAGAATAGCACTACTGAAGATGATTGGCCTTCCTCACCTCTTGTATTACTTTGGAGCACTACCCCTGTGTAGGAAGTTGGCTCTGTATGTGCTATTTCAAAGTAAGGAATAGCATGCACAGAGTCCAAGGGTTCCCCTTAGAGGTAAAATAGTGGTAAAAATAGATAATACTAATGCTCTATTTTGTGGTAGTGTGGTCGAGCAGTAGGCTTATCCAAGGAGTAGTGTTAAGCATTTGTTGTACATACACATAGACAATAAATGAGGTACACACACTCAGAGACAAATCCAGCCAATAGGTTTTTATATAGAAAAATATCTTTTCTTAGTTTATTTTAAGAACCACAGGTTCAAATTCTACATGTAATAGCTCATTCGAAAGGTATTGCAGGTAAGTACTTTAGGAACTTCAAATCATCAAAATTGCATGTATACTTTTCAAGTTATTGACAAATAGCTGTTTTAAAAGTGGACACTTAGTGCAATTTTCACAGTTCCTAGGGGAGGTAAGTTTTGATTAGTTTTACCAGGTAAGTAAGACGCTTACAGGGTTCAGTTCTTGGTCCAAGGTAGCCCACCGTTGGGGGTTCAGAGCAACCCCAAAGTCACCACACCAGCAGCTCAGGGCCGGTCAGGTGCAGAGTTCAAAGTGGTGCCCAAAACACATAGGCTAGAATGGAGAGAAGGGGGTGCCCCGGTTCCGGTCTGCTTGCAGGTAAGTACCCGCGTCGTCGGAGGGCAGACCAGGGGGGTTTTGTAGGGCACCGGGGGGGACACAAGTCCACACAGAAATTTCACCCTCAGCGGCGCGGGGGCGGCCGGGTGCAGTGTAGAAACAAGCGTCGGGTTCGCAATGTTAGTCTATGAGAGATCTCGGGATCTCTTCAGCGCTGCAGGCAGGCAAGGGGGGGATTCCTCGGGGAAACCTCCACTTGGGCAAGGGAGAGGGACTCCTGGGGGTCACTTCTCCAGTGAAAGTCCGGTCCTTCAGGTCCTGGGGGCTGCGGGTGCAGGGTCTCTCCCAGGCGTCGGGACTTTAGGTTCAAAGAGTCGCGGTCAGGGGAAGCCTCGGGATTCCCTCTGCAGGCGGCGCTGTGGGGGCTCAGGGGGGACAGGTTTTGGTACTCACAGTATCAGAGTAGTCCTGGGGTCCCTCCTGAGGCGTCGGATCTCCACCAGTCGAGTCGGGGTCGCCGGGTGCAGTGTTGCAAGTCTCACGCTTCTTGCGGGGAGCTTGCAGGGTTCTTTAAAGCTGCTGGAAACAAAGTTGCAGCTTTTCTTGGAGCAGGTCCGCTGTCCTCGGGAGTTTCTTGTCTTTTCGAAGCAGGGGCAGTCCTCAGAGGGTGTCGAGGTCGCTGGTCCCTTCGGAAGGCGTCGCTGGAGCAGGATCTTTGGAAGGCAGGAGACAGGCCGGTGAGTTTCTGGAGCCAAGGCAGTTGTCGTCTTCTGGTCTTCCGCTGCAGGGGTTTTCAGCTGGGCAGTCCTTCTTCTTGTTGCAGGAATCTAATTTTCTAGGGTTCAGGGTAGCCCTTAAATACTAAATTTAAGGGCGTGTTTAGGTCTGGGGGGTTAGTAGCCAATGGCTACTAGCCCTGAGGGTGGGTACACCCTCTTTGTGCCTCCTCCCAAGGGGAGGGGGTCACAATCCTAACCCTATTGGGGGAATCCTCCATCTGCAAGATGGAGGATTTCTAAAAGTTAGAATCACCTCAGCTCAGGACACCTTAGGGGCTGTCCTGACTGGCCAGTGACTCCTCCTTGTTATTCTCATTATTTTCTCCGGCCTTGCCGCCAAAAGTGGGGCCTGGCCGGAGGGGGCGGGCAACTCCACTAGCTGGAGTGTCCTGCTGGGTTGGCACAAAGGAGGTGAGCCTTTGAGGCTCACCGCCAGGTGTGACAATTCCTGCCTGGGAGAGGTGTTAGCATCTCCACCCAGTGCAGGCTTTGTTACTGGCCTCAGAGTGACAAAGGCACCCTCCCCATGGGGCCAGCAACATGTCTCGGTTTGTGGCAGGCTGCTAAAACTAGTCAGCCTACACAGATAGTCGGTTAAGTTTCAGGGGGCACCTCTAAGGTGCCCTCTGTGGTGTATTTTACAATAAAATGTACACTGGCATCAGTGTGCATTTATTGTGCTGAGAAGTTTGGTACCAAACTTCCCAGTTTTCAGTGTAGCCATTATGGTGCTGTGGAGTTCGTGTAAAACAGACTCCCAGACCATATACTCTTATGGCTACCCTGCACTTACAATGTCTAAGGTTTTGCTTAGACACTGTAGGGGCACAGTGCTCATGCACTGGTACCCTCACCTATGGTATAGTGCACCCTGCCTTAGGGCTGTAAGGCCTGCTAGAGGGGTGTCTTATCTATACTGCATAGGCAGTGAGAGGCTGGCATGGCACCCTGAGGGGAGTGCCATGTCGACTTACTCATTTTGTTCTCACTAGCACACACAGGCTTGTAAGCAGTGTGGCTGTGCTGAGTGAGGGGTCTCTAGGGTGGCATAATGCATGCTGCAGCCCTTAGAGACCTTCCCTGGCATCAGGGCCCTTGGTACCAGAGGTACCAGTTACAAGGGACTTATCTGGATGCCAGGGTGTGCCAATTGTGGGATCAATGGTACATTTTAGGTGAAAGAACACTGGTGCTGGGGCCTGGTTAGCAGGGTCCCAGCACACTTCTCGGTCAAGTCAGCATCAGTATCAGGCAAAAAGTGGGGGGTAACTGCAACAGGGAGCCATTTCTTTACACAAGCCCCCCCCAGCCCACAGGCCAGGAGACTCAGCCCAAGCTGGGAGAGTCTTCCTAGTCTGTCAGGCGAGGAAGAGTAGGAGAAATAGGCTGGTTAGTTGCAGGGCCTACTCTGCCTTACATCCTTCTGTTCAGGTCATTCCCTTTGGGGAACTGACCCACTTCCACAGTGATAGGACCTAGTCTGAATTGCCTCTTGTCTGCCTCTTCAATGTCTCCACCCATTCTTTCTATTTTGGTCTTAGAGGTATCCACCTCTGCTAACCTTATCTTGGCCAGGGTTACCCCTAGCTTACCCAAAGAGGTTACCCAGAGCTGGAGTAACCCCACCATGACCAATAGGGTCAGGGGGCCTAACTTGCTATTTGGCATGGGGTCAGACCACCATGCTAAGGATAGTGCAGCCATAAAGGCTAACACCCAGCAGAGGCCACTGACAGCTGTCAGTGCCCAGAACCACACCTTTAGCTCTTCACCTAAAAGGGAAGGGGCTAAGTTACAGGCTTCTTTGGGTTCAGGTTGCCTGTCTGCTGTATTAGAGTGGGGGGTTACCACATCTTGTAGTAAACACCCTTCTTCCACTCTTTCTTCTGTTAGCTGAGGAGCCACCCACTCAGGTTTAACAGTTGCCTGACTAGCCAGGACTTCTTGTGGGTCAGGTTGGACTTTATCAGGGCCATTTTTGGAGTTCTCCCCTACTGGAGCAGAATCTCCTTGGCTTGCTGTAACCTTGGCTAAAGGTTGTCCACCCTTCCTACTCTGTTTTCTTTTCTTCTTCTTCTGGGGCCTGCTTGCATTTACTGCAGAGGCAGGACTTCCAGAATCCTTGGGAGAGGACTGGCACTGGACCAGTTCCTCTCTTGGGCTCTGACTAACCTCTGGGTAGTCATTTCCAAGGAGACAATCAAGGGGGAGGTCTGTACTGACTACTACCCTTCTCCAGCTAAGAGTGCCACCCACTTCTATGGGCACTAAAGCCACAGGCCTCTTAGTGACCCTGTCTAGGCTAACTCTTACCCTGGCAGTCTCACCTGGGATGTACTGGTTTGAGAGCACCAGCCTGTCATGCACAATAGTGTGACTGGCACAAGTGTCTCTCAGGGCAGTGGTTGGGATTCCATTCACCAGTAGGTGGTGGAAGTGTCTACTTCCCTCTGGAATCTCCAACTCACCTGTTGGGCCCTGTTTCCAGTTGAAGGCTAGGAAGACCTCCTCATCTGAGGAGTCATCTCCCATGGCTACACTGGTTACCCCTGGAATTTTGTTCTGGGGTTTGTTTTTGGGACAAGAAGTGTCCTTGGTGTGGTGCCCAGACTGTTTACAGTTGTGGCACCATGCCTTAGTGGCATCCCAGTTCTTACCCTGGTACCCACCTTTGTTTTGGGTTGTGTCTTGGGGCCCACCCACCTGTTCTGGTTTTTGGGGGCCTACAGAGGACTCTTTTTCTTTGTTTCTAGTGTCACCCACTTTCTCCTGGGGAGTTTTTGTAACCCCTTTCTTTTGGTCACCCCCAGTGGAAGTTTTGGTTACCCTAGTCTTGACCCAGTGGTCTGCCTTCTTTCCCAATTCTTGGGGAGAAATTGGACCTAGGTCTACCAGATACTGATGCAACTTTTCATTGAAGCAGTTACTTAAAATGTGTTCTTTCATAAACAAATTATAAAGCCCAACATAGTCACACACTTCATTTCCAGTTAACCAACCATCTAGTGTTTTTACTGAGTAGTCTACAAAATCAACCCAGGTCTGGCTCGAGGATTTTTGAGCCCCCCTGAATCTAATTCTATACTCCTCAGTGGAGAATCCAAAGCCCTCAATCAGGGTACCCTTCATGAGGTCATAAGATTCTGCATCTTTTCCAGAGAGTGTGAGGAGTCTATCCCTACACTTTCCAGTGAACATTTCCCAAAGGAGAGCACCCCAGTGAGATCTGTTTACTTTTCTGGTTACACAAGCCCTCTCAAAAGCTGTGAACCATTTGGTGATGTCATCACCATCTTCATATTTTGTTACAATCCCTTTGGGGATTTTTAGGATGTCAGGAGAATCTCTGACCCTATTTAAGTTGCTGCCACCATCGATGGGACCTAGGCCCATCTCTTTTCTTTCCCTTTCTATGGCTAGGAGCTGCTTTTCCAAAGCCAATCTTTTGACCATCCTGGCTAACAGGGGGTCATCTTCACTGGAGTTATCCTCAGTGATTTCAGAGGTGTTGGTCTCTCCTGTGAGGGAACCAGCACCTCTGACTATTATTTTTGGAGTCAGGGTTTGAGGGACCCTGTTCTCCCTAGATAGGACTGGTAGGGGGGAATTTTCCTCCAAGTCACTATCCTCTTCCTCTGAGTTGCCACCCTCAGAGGGGTTGGCCTTTTCAAACTCTGCCAAAAGCTCCTGGAGCTGTATTTTGGTAGGTTTGGGGCCCATTGTTATTTTCTTTATTTTACAGAGTGACCTTAGCTCCCTCATCTTAAGATGGAGGTAAGGTGTGGTGTCGAGTTCCACCACAGTCACATCTGTGCTAGACATTTTGCTTCTAAAAGTTGGAATACTTTTTAAGAATCTACAACTAGTTCTAGGTTCTAATTCAAACTTTTACAAACTTTTAAACTCTAAAAGAAATGCTAAACAGGATCTAACACAAGGCCCTAGCAGGACTTTTAAGAATTTAGAAAACTTTTCAAATTGCAAAAATCAATTTCTAATGACAATTTTGGAATTTGTCGTGTGATCAGGTATTGGCTGAGTAGTCCAGCAAATGCAAAGTCTTGTACCCCACCGCTGATCCACCAATGTAGGAAGTTGGCTCTGTATGTGCTATTTCAAAGTAAGGAATAGCATGCACAGAGTCCAAGGGTTCCCCTTAGAGGTAAAATAGTGGTAAAAATAGATAATACTAATGCTCTATTTTGTGGTAGTGTGGTCGAGCAGTAGGCTTATCCAAGGAGTAGTGTTAAGCATTTGTTGTACATACACATAGACAATAAATGAGGTACACACACTCAGAGACAAATCCAGCCAATAGGTTTTTATATAGAAAAATATCTTTTCTTAGTTTATTTTAAGAACCACAGGTTCAAATTCTACATGTAATAGCTCATTCGAAAGGTATTGCAGGTAAGTACTTTAGGAACTTCAAATCATCAAAATTGCATGTATACTTTTCAAGTTATTGACAAATAGCTGTTTTAAAAGTGGACACTTAGTGCAATTTTCACAGTTCCTAGGGGAGGTAAGTTTTGATTAGTTTTACCAGGTAAGTAAGACGCTTACAGGGTTCAGTTCTTGGTCCAAGGTAGCCCACCGTTGGGGGTTCAGAGCAACCCCAAAGTCACCACACCAGCAGCTCAGGGCCGGTCAGGTGCAGAGTTCAAAGTGGTGCCCAAAACACATAGGCTAGAATGGAGAGAAGGGGGTGCCCCGGTTCCGGTCTGCTTGCAGGTAAGTACCCGCGTCGTCGGAGGGCAGACCAGGGGGGTTTTGTAGGGCACCGGGGGGGACACAAGTCCACACAGAAATTTCACCCTCAGCGGCGCGGGGGCGGCCGGGTGCAGTGTAGAAACAAGCGTCGGGTTCGCAATGTTAGTCTATGAGAGATCTCGGGATCTCTTCAGCGCTGCAGGCAGGCAAGGGGGGGATTCCTCGGGGAAACCTCCACTTGGGCAAGGGAGAGGGACTCCTGGGGGTCACTTCTCCAGTGAAAGTCCGGTCCTTCAGGTCCTGGGGGCTGCGGGTGCAGGGTCTCTCCCAGGCGTCGGGACTTTAGGTTCAAAGAGTCGCGGTCAGGGGAAGCCTCGGGATTCCCTCTGCAGGCGGCGCTGTGGGGGCTCAGGGGGGACAGGTTTTGGTACTCACAGTATCAGAGTAGTCCTGGGGTCCCTCCTGAGGCGTCGGATCTCCACCAGTCGAGTCGGGGTCGCCGGGTGCAGTGTTGCAAGTCTCACGCTTCTTGCGGGGAGCTTGCAGGGTTCTTTAAAGCTGCTGGAAACAAAGTTGCAGCTTTTCTTGGAGCAGGTCCGCTGTCCTCGGGAGTTTCTTGTCTTTTCGAAGCAGGGGCAGTCCTCAGAGGGTGTCGAGGTCGCTGGTCCCTTCGGAAGGCGTCGCTGGAGCAGGATCTTTGGAAGGCAGGAGACAGGCCGGTGAGTTTCTGGAGCCAAGGCAGTTGTCGTCTTCTGGTCTTCCGCTGCAGGGGTTTTCAGCTGGGCAGTCCTTCTTCTTGTTGCAGGAATCTAATTTTCTAGGGTTCAGGGTAGCCCTTAAATACTAAATTTAAGGGCGTGTTTAGGTCTGGGGGGTTAGTAGCCAATGGCTACTAGCCCTGAGGGTGGGTACACCCTCTTTGTGCCTCCTCCCAAGGGGAGGGGGTCACAATCCTAACCCTATTGGGGGAATCCTCCATCTGCAAGATGGAGGATTTCTAAAAGTTAGAATCACCTCAGCTCAGGACACCTTAGGGGCTGTCCTGACTGGCCAGTGACTCCTCCTTGTTATTCTCATTATTTTCTCCGGCCTTGCCGCCAAAAGTGGGGCCTGGCCGGAGGGGGCGGGCAACTCCACTAGCTGGAGTGTCCTGCTGGGTTGGCACAAAGGAGGTGAGCCTTTGAGGCTCACCGCCAGGTGTGACAATTCCTGCCTGGGAGAGGTGTTAGCATCTCCACCCAGTGCAGGCTTTGTTACTGGCCTCAGAGTGACAAAGGCACCCTCCCCATGGGGCCAGCAACATGTCTCGGTTTGTGGCAGGCTGCTAAAACTAGTCAGCCTACACAGATAGTCGGTTAAGTTTCAGGGGGCACCTCTAAGGTGCCCTCTGTGGTGTATTTTACAATAAAATGTACACTGGCATCAGTGTGCATTTATTGTGCTGAGAAGTTTGGTACCAAACTTCCCAGTTTTCAGTGTAGCCATTATGGTGCTGTGGAGTTCGTGTAAAACAGACTCCCAGACCATATACTCTTATGGCTACCCTGCACTTACAATGTCTAAGGTTTTGCTTAGACACTGTAGGGGCACAGTGCTCATGCACTGGTACCCTCACCTATGGTATAGTGCACCCTGCCTTAGGGCTGTAAGGCCTGCTAGAGGGGTGTCTTATCTATACTGCATAGGCAGTGAGAGGCTGGCATGGCACCCTGAGGGGAGTGCCATGTCGACTTACTCATTTTGTTCTCACTAGCACACACAGGCTTGTAAGCAGTGTGGCTGTGCTGAGTGAGGGGTCTCTAGGGTGGCATAATGCATGCTGCAGCCCTTAGAGACCTTCCCTGGCATCAGGGCCCTTGGTACCAGAGGTACCAGTTACAAGGGACTTATCTGGATGCCAGGGTGTGCCAATTGTGGGATCAATGGTACATTTTAGGTGAAAGAACACTGGTGCTGGGGCCTGGTTAGCAGGGTCCCAGCACACTTCTCGGTCAAGTCAGCATCAGTATCAGGCAAAAAGTGGGGGGTAACTGCAACAGGGAGCCATTTCTTTACACATGTGGATACCCCGGGTGACTTTCAAAGAGGTGGACTCAACAGTGATATCATTCATATGGGGATCTACCAGTAGACGAGTTGCACTAACCACACTGCAATTCTCTGTAGCAGAGGGAGGGCTAGCGGTGCCTGATTTTAGGGGATATTATTTAGCGGCCCAGTTGCAGTGGTTCGCTCAATGGCTGGCGGGGAGACAAAGACCAGACAGAGGAGGGAGTCCGTTTATACCGGAGTTGCCAGATTTGACACAAACATTACTGGGTGTCAAGCGCACTTCTGCGACGGACATTGAGGAATTCAAGGTGATCACGAGGTGCTGGAGGAGGTGCCTACAGCGAGCCCGGGTAGATATGCCCTACTTGCCTACCCTACCGATAACAATGCTGATGGCACTTCCTCATGGGGGAATTTGGAGAGGCCTTGCAGTGTGGGTAGAAGCGGGGGATTCCACTATTGGGGTCCTCTACAGAGACGGGGAGTTGCTGCCATTTGATGACCTTAGAGCGGATTATGATATCCCAAGGAGGCACTTCCTTTTATATAAAGAAGCTACTATGGCGATACGCCACCATTGAAGAAATGGTAAAGTTGAGCCACCGGTTATGGGTAGCTGTGATTACTTGGCTAGTTTTTCAGGCACGGTTAGAATGATTTCCAATCATTCTAAGGCTATAGATGAGGATAGCCGCCAGCCACTTGAACAGCTGAAGGCTAAGTGGAAGGAAGATCTGGGAACCCTGATATCAGAGGCAGCATGGGGCACCATCCTTAACAGAATGTCCAAAGTATCACGAAACGCACTATTTAACCTGATTAATTTCTACGTGCTGCAGACAGCATACTTGACCCCAGAGCGTATACAACGCTACTTTAGAGTGGAGGAGACATTCTTCCCTAGATGTGGGGAGAATGGGGCAGGGCTGCTCCACATGTTGTGGAGCTGCTCCCAGCTGCACCAATACTGGAAGGGGGTCACTGAGCAATTAACCACGTTGCTAGAGAGGGCTATCCCCTGCGCAGCGGGGCACTGCCTGCTAAGTTGGTACCCTTCTATCTTGAAAAACAGAGTGAGCAGTAAGTTTCAGGATTTGGCTTTCCTGTTGGCGAAGCGTGAAGTAACGCGTAACTAGAAAACAGTGGGGGGGGCCAGACTACCACTGAACTGGAAAAATGAGCATCAACAGAGGCCGCAGTATTATTTAGAGAGGCAAACAGGGGTACCGGGTGCCTGGAGAACGCTCGAGCATGGGAGGCCAAGGTGGATGACTTTCGGGCAGCGCTAGTAGGTGAAACTACCCCAACTTGAGAATATGGTCTCCTGGCAAGGGCTCATAGGGCCACGGCTGGCTGCTGAGAGAAGTGAGTTTGTGCCCCTATTCCTGGCTGACTACTGGTGGAGCTATCAGGAGGCTGGCTTAAATATCATATGCACGATGTGGGCCGAAACCCATCAAGACAAGCACTTTTTTCCCACATTCAATGCAATCGAGGAGGTAGGGATGGGGTAGTTGGGGGTTTGTTGTTGCTGTTGGTTGCTGAAGACTTGAAGAGGGCATCGTCAGTAGGAGACGCATTTATTTTGAGTGTGTATAAGAAAGATATATTCATGGCATTGCTGACTCACCTTGTAAATGGAACAAATGCTGTAATATTGAGCTCAATCGGTCCTTCTGTGTTGTTGAAAACCGATAACATTTGTGTAAAAAAAAACAAAGAGCCCAAAAAACTTCAATTCAGACTCTGTGAGGCCACACCAAGGGTCCAGGACCTAAGCGGCACCACTTGGGGCTAGTGGCTTACTTCAGCTGGATCGGGGTGCTGGTTCAGGTTGTTAGAGCCTGTTATGTTGCTGTGGGTCTGAACAGGAGGCCAGCAGACTAGCCCTTGGAGTCACTATGGGAGTACTGGCTTCAGGTGCAGGTCCGATCCTTCTGACTCAAGCAATTTCGGCTCTGGGTGGTTGGACACAATAATTTGGGGAAATACTGCTATAGCACCTAGAAATGTAGGGATAATAACGTGTTTTTCATGCCATACTTTGCTGTAGTGCTTTTCAAAAAATCTAAGTTACTGCTACACTGAGTAATGTCACTCAATTTAGTGATCTACGGATGGTGCAAGGATGACCCTATCTTGCAATGGCTTGAAGTTATGGTCTGCAGGTCACAGCAAATGTAAGTGATGAGCATTTAATCCACTGAATCTTCTTATCGACTCAGGTATACTGGGTTCCCACACGCCGGACTGCATGTTCAATGCCAGTGTGCTATGGTGCTGGGTATCCCAGCACACTCATGGTGCACACACACACCCTGTTTGCACCACATGACTGCTGGCACATCCCATGTGCTTTCCTCCCATAGCAAGTGCTGCTTCTGAAATTTCCACACCAAACCAGGGTTCTTAGCCCAAGCCCAGTAAGACTCAGCCTTATCTGTGGACAGCACGCCCAACGAGGTAGTCTGCAGAGGAAGAAAAGTACTTTCAGCTACTGCGAAAAACACTTTGTACGGAGCAGAAGGGAATAGAAGTCCATCCAACATGAAGGCAGTTACATTACACAAGCACACATGTTTTTTTTTTTTGGTAGGCACGGGGAGATTAAGTGATTTGCCCAGAATCACAGGATGTTGATCCAATGTGGAGACTCAAACCTGGTTCCTCCGCTCCAAAGTCGGCAGTTTTAGGCGTTACGCCACATTCTCTCTCAGTCTTTAGCAACAAATGGATGGTCAGTGGACATGTGAACACCAGCCGACCGGGGGTCACTATCTTCATTTAACCATACTCTCAGATGGCAAGGCACCAGGCAACCAAAAAAGAAAATGGCCATAAAAGGAGATCTCAACTCTTTCTCTTAAGAGTTTCAGGTGGGATGTGGGGCTGGTGTGGTCCAAGCCTTGTAACCCTACCTCGGGTTGGCTACAGTTTTATGTAGTTTTAGTTAGTGGTGTAACGAAAATTGAGGGCCCCCTTTTGACTCAGTTAGGAGCTCTCAGGCCATGCTACTGCGCTGAGGCGCCCCCTGGAGCTCAGAGACACCCATACACTGCAGGGGCAGTGGGGGTGGTGGGGCCTATGGTACGCCACTGGTTTCAGGCAGGTACTGGTTGGTTAGGACAAGGGAGGACCTGCTGGTAGTCCTGGATTTCTATCCCTATGGATGGTTTGCCTACAGTTTTATGTTTCCGTTGGGTGTGACCAGTTTGGGTCATGGGTGCCCTGAGCAGGGATGATGTGTAAAAGGTTCCATGGTTGCTGGTTTTGTGAATATACAATTCATCTTTTACATGGTGTCATAATCTGATTTTATGATCCTTTGCAAGGCATATATTTGTGGGCTTTCTGTGCATACCCCCAAGTGGGGCCATAAATAGAGACGTGTACATTCGCAATGCAATACTGTCCCTTGTGCAATGCTTTCTTAAGTAAAATCAAGCTACGTTCTGCCCAGAATACCCACTCACCTGTCCCTGAATCTGGTCTCAATATATGTTTGGTTTTGCAAGATTGCATGAGTGTGCCCATCTGATGACGCGTCTGTCCTTAACGCCCCACCCTCCCGGGAAGAGAGCAGGTGCCCCGCAGCCCTCCTTTCTCTCTACCTCTGACATCATGCAGGGAGAGCGGGAAGCTGCGCCACTTTCAGTACACTGCTCTCCCCCTCTGCGAAGAGAGCAGATTCTATGTCAGGACCGGAGGCTTCGGATTATGCTATCTCCTTCTTTACAGACAAACACAGCAGCCAATAAAAAACATAACTACATTTCCCATGAGACCACAGCCTCCATATGACTCACCAACCAGGGCCCACCATATACTATATAACCCTTCCATGGTAAAGTCTGTCCTCTTTCTTTGCTTCTTACACAGCTAAGTACAAGTCATTTCTCATTAAGCTATTATTATTTATTAACGTGCTTTATTACCTTGTAAACCGTGGCGTTCTGCCTTCAAGTGCCTGCTCCGATTACTGCTCGGCGACTCTCTCTTGTGTGCCGTTGTTTTCCGCTCAGTTAATTACGGGTGAATTGAGATGGCTTGCCGTCTTATTCATTTTGGCCGGACCGTGGGGAGTGAACTGGGGGAGGCTGCGCGTCACTTGTGTCAGTCCTCTTTCTGCTGCGGGACTCGCGCATGTGCACAACGCTGCTTTTGGCTCTGTGGGTGTGCGCGGGTCCTCGGCAGTCAGAAGTGCCGGCTTTGCTGTGGGCCTCTTGTCAATACTCCCGGAGGGGTTGAAACAATACAATAGAGCCTGGCTCAAGGGGATTTGGCGCTCCCTCCTCCAGTTTCGGCTCGATCTTCATGCTACCTAATTGTTTTCTTTTCCTAAGTTGGGCTTCGCCAGCAAGGGCCTTGCAAGTGCCCTGTTAGCGCCTGGGTGTCCCCCCCATTATATCTTTGAGGGTCTTTGTTTTTGACCTCTGCATACTGCAGTAAAATAATTGCAACAAAATGGCACAACAACTTACAGATGATGATCAGTATGGGGATTATGCTGATGATCAGCATATGCAGCATATGGAATAACGCCTTGTGGAAGCCCTTGACTTCCATGTTCAGGATTCTGTGAATAAAGCTTTGGTCAAAGCCCTATGCCGTTTTGCGCAACCTATTTCTAAGTATGGCTTTATGCGCTTTGGAGCAGGCTCGGGCCCCCCCTGTAGATGTTAATTATAATGATAAATAAATATAACACAAACCCCTTTGAACAGACAATTGAGTCAGTTCTTATGGACCATGGGTATGGCTCCACGCAGAGTCAAGAGGCTTCCCCTTCATTTAAAAAATCTCAACAGATGTCACATGATACCTCCTCATCTGAGTCTGATGTGAATACGGCCTCCGATAAGCCCCAGGGCAAATGTAAGCGTAAAGCACACCATAATGAAAGATTGCCCTCGCCTCCACCTAGCGAAAACCTGCAGTTTAATCCAGACAATATCGTGCATCCACGATCCACAGAGTGGACCCCATGACAGGAAGTCTCATTATATGCCCAATCATGCCTTCGAAAAGGATTTGAGAAAGACCTTCACAATACACTAAGGTCAGAATGCCATTGACCTTCGCTACACGGGAAGGTGGCAGAAACCCCAGAATTAGACCCTCTCATGGTAACATTCCTTTAAAAACATGTAAAGGACCCTAAAAAAGGCATAGACAGGGCATGGAGTGGATGTCAAGATAAGTTACTGGACTTATCGGGACTTCTTAAAAAAATCCTGGACCTAGAGGTCCAAACTAAAGACGCATGTGAGCCCATCTACCCTGACGTTCTCTTGGAGTGGGCACAAAGAGCTGTGTGTTTGCTAGGAAATGCCAACTGTTCCATTTCTACTGAAAGACGGAAGTCTTTATTGATCACATTGATCCCAATCTGGTAGATATGGCTCCCTCTGATGTGGGTCCATTGACTAATGGACTCTTATTTGGCGACAAATTTGTTAAGGATCTTGCCAAATAAGTTGCCACTTTTTCAGCTTAAGATAAAGCCCAAACTTCGATTAGAAAAGTATTTCAAAGTGGCTTTTTTCACAGGGCTTGACGCTAGAGAGGTCGAGCGTCGGCCCGTGGCAACCCCCAGACCTCCTGGCAATACTACAGAGGCAGAGGAGACTCTGGCTATCAAGGAACTTCCAACTCCTACCCGTCCCGAAGCCAAGGATACAGGGGCCATAGCTCCAGAGGGTCTCACAAGGGAGGACAATACTACCAAGGCGCCTCTCAATCAGGTAAACCTTATTCCTTTCAAGAAAGTTGTTTTAGGGGGCAGAGTGAGGTTGTTGCGCAGAATTGGGTAATGATTACGCAAGATTCTTGGGTCTTGGAAACAATTTCATGTTATCATCTCAAATTTCATTCAAACCCATACCAAATGTTGCCTCCTCCTCCTCTCCATTTTTCCCATCAAGAGAAGGTTTTTATAGATCAAGAAATAGTGACACTTCTTCAAAAAGGCGCTACTGTCCGATCTCAACCTCATCCCAGGACTTCATAAGCACAATCTTCCTGGTTCAGAAGAAGGGAGGGGGCTCTCGGTTGGTACTCAATCTTCATCACTTCAACTCTTGAATTGTCTACAGGCAGTTCAAGATGGAGGGCCTTCATCTTCTCCGAGATCTGTTACAGGAGGGAGATTGGATGGTGCTTCTGTATCTCAAAGACGCATTCTTGACCATTCCTATTTTTGCTCCTCACCGCAGGTTCCTCCAATTCCTTTGGCGAGATGAGTGTTACAAATTTTCAGCCCTTCCATTCGGTTTTTCTTCTGCTCATTGGTGCTTCACCAAGATCATGCATCCAGTAATGTAATGGCTCAGAGAAATGGGTGTTCGTCTCATAGTTTACCTAGATGGCATCCTCATCAGGGCCCAGGAAAGATCCCTGGTCCTGCTTCACCTGTCATAGGCGATACAACTGCTTCAAGATTTGGGATTCATCATCAACGAAGAAAAATCCCAATTGAAGCCGTGTCAGAGCATAGAATTCCTGGGTTTCAGGATAGAGTCGGGCTAGAACTCCAACTTTCCCTAACCAAACGCTTGGCTATCAGGAAAGAGTTGAGGAAAGCATTGTCTGTTCCTTCAATTTCACTGAGGGTTCTTGCCTGTCTGGTGGGCCTCCTAGCTACGTCAATACAAGACATTTTCCCGGGTCCCCTACACTATCTAGCCTTGCAAAGATTGAAAATTCTTCATCGCCGCAGAGGTCTCTGGTACTTGGAACTGATTGTTTTGCCACAGGAGGCCAAACCGGAGTGGCAATGGTGGCTGACTCATATAGAAGCCTAGAATGGCAGAGCAATTTTGGTAGCGGTTCTGGAGGTAGTTATAGAGTTGGGTGCCAGCAGATGGGGCTTGGGGGCCAGATGCAGTATTTTGGAAACGGGGGACGGTGGCCCCTGGAGGAACTCCACCTCCATATCAATTGCCTGGAGCTTTTGGCTGGGTCTTTCACAGTAAAAACTCTATGCCCAGCCAAAACAAAATATTGTATTCTACTGAAGATGGACAACATCTCAGCAGTGAGATATATCAACAAGATCAGGGGAACCCGGTCCCAGATGTTGGCGGAGATTGCAAAAGACTTTTGGCATTTTTGCCTAGAACATCAAATTTCCTTAACTGCAAAATATATTCTGGCCAAGGTGAATGTTGTGGCGGACTGGAACTCTCGGTACCTTCGGGATCCCAGCGACTGGCGAATGCATCTCCGGGTGTTTCACTATCTGAATCTTTGCTGGGGTTCATGTTCAACAGATCCTTTTGCATCACGGCTGAATACCCAACTTCCACGTTTTTACAGTTGGAGACCAGATGTGTTCAAACAGCTCGGATGCCTTCCTGCAATCGTGGACAGGGGAACTGAGTTATGTATTCCCCCCCTTTTCCATGATTCACAGAGTTCTATCCCAGGTCCGTGGACAGAAAGCATTTTTGATTCTTGTCATTCCAGTCTGGAGCGCAATCGTGGTTTCCAGTGGCCCTGGAGCTGTGTTGTGCTCCACCGATACAGATCCTGCCGTCGGAAGATGTGTTGTTGGATCACATGGGGCATCCACACCCTCTTGTTCAGGAGAGACAATTGTTCCTCATGGCATGGAGGATTTCAGGAGATCTGAGCAGGTCTCAGAGTTCTCGGAGAACTCTTGATTCTTCCTCTATCAATCCCTGGCACCTAGTACACATAAAATATACGCATCCGCTTGGAAGCGATGGCTGGATTGATGCAGTGATAGAGGTGCAGATCCCTTGGGGGCATCAGTGCAAATGATTGGCAATTTGTTGTCTCATTTAGAACCTCAAGGTTTGGCCTACAGAACTATCAACAATTTTAGATCAGCCATTTTGGCCAAACATCCCCAAATCGAGGGTAAGCCGATGGGGGAACATCCTTTAATTTGTAAATTCTTGTGCGGCGTACGTATTGTACGCCCACCTCTCCCGAAATATTCATCTCTTTGGTAAGTAAATGTAGTCTTGAAATTCTTACAAGGCTGGCCAGCTAATGAAGATTTTTCAAGAAAATAATTATCAGCAAAACTGACGGTCTTGCTTTGTTTGATAACCTGTAGGAAAGTGTCCGATGTGGAGGCTCTGGGTATTGCAGGTAGAGTTTTTACTCCAACTGGGGTTTCTTTTCGTATTTCCAAACGCACAAAGTCAAACTCCAAATGTATTAGTTATCCAAGTTTCAGAGATAATGTTAACTTGTGTGTGGTGCAATGCATGAGTTTTGCAGGGACCATTCAGGTAAATTTTTAATTTCTCTTCAGAAATCATTTGGTTCTGTTTCTGCGGCAACTTTGGCAAGATGGGTCAGATGGTTTTTGCTAGAGGCTGGGGTAGATATTTCAGTTTTTGGAGCGCATTCAGTAAGGGGAGTGATGGCTTCAAAGGCATTTGAATCAGGGTCAAGGTTAGAAGATATTATGACAGTGGCAGATTGGCCATCAGATTCCACTTTTAAAATGTTCTATCATAAACCTGTTGTGGATGTTGCTTCTGGTATTGTCACTCATTATCCGAAGCCTGCGGTCCTAACATAGAATCAAAACTTTTCTAGCATTTGCGTCAAGAATTTTCAATTCTGTTAAGGATGCAGAGGCGAGGATTTCATGCATGGACATTGTTATTGTGTTGTAAATATCAAATACAATACGCTTTATTTGTAGAGGTTACAACATTATTTTTCTTGCTGATAACAAATCTACTTGAAGGAGTCAGTGACGGTTAACCTGAAGTTACAGCAGGGAGAAGAAGTGGTCATGGCTGCCCTAGTTGTACTGGTTCATCGCTGATCCTCAAGGATGTTTCCGAGGAGTGGTTCAGTCTTCCATTCTGGTCGGTTGGAATAATTCACGTTTTTCGATGTGTTTACAGTGGACCACGCTGGGCAAAGAAAGAGGACGAACTTTGTCAGGGAACCACTATGTAGTGCAGGGTGGGCCCTGGTTGGTTGGTCCAATGGAGGATGTGGTCTCAAGGGAAATGTAGTTATGTTTTGTATTGGCTGCTGAGTTTGTCAGTAAAGGAGGAGAAATCATAATCCTCGCCGCCGTGTCCTTAATAGAATTGAAAATTCTTGACGCGAATGCCGTAAAATTTTTGACTCCTTGCGTTATCTGATACACGACTAGTGTGAAGAGTGTAAAGTCTAAGAGCACAATAAATCATACGGCGCAACCGCAATTTGTATCTGTAAATATAACATACATTTCACGCACCATCATTTGCGTTTGTAAATATAACACTTGTAAATATACCATCACATGTAATCCTAAACGTGTATTTGAAAATATAACCTACCTGTTTGTCATATTCCATCACATGTATTTGTAAATAAACATCTGTAAATATACCATCACATTTAATTCTAAACAGGTGTATTTGTA
The DNA here is from genome assembly GCF_031143425.1 of Pleurodeles waltl. Taxonomy (NCBI): domain Eukaryota; kingdom Metazoa; phylum Chordata; class Amphibia; order Caudata; family Salamandridae; genus Pleurodeles; species Pleurodeles waltl. The sequence goes on along the minus strand of NC_090444.1, from coordinate 73,508,105 downwards.
AATATAACGTATGTATTTGTACACATACCATCACGCTTGTAACTATAACATTAGCAAGTATACCATCACATGTAGTTGTAAACCTGTGTATTTGTAAATATAACGTATGTATTTGTACACATAATCTCATTTTTGTAAATATAACACTTCCAAATATACCATCACATGTAGTTGTAAGCGTTAGTATTTCTAAATATGACATATGTGTAAACATCCCATCACGTGTATTTGTAAACAGAATGTATATTTATAAATATACCATATGTATTTATAAATATAACGTGTTTGCCAAGCCTAAATTCGCCTCTTGGTAATCTTTTGGGGATAAATAGCAGCAGTTTATTTATTTGTCAGCTCAGCTCTTAGAGACCTCGGGAGGATGAAAGGCTGGTTGGACCCACTGTCATTAACCAAACGCAGACCTCTGCAGCGGCGCCGTCTGTCCTCTGAACCGCCGAACCCAAGGCAGCCCTTTGACATGCCAGGAGTCTGGGGGTGTTCTGGGTGCAGCGCCAGTGGGGCTGCAGACGGGCACCGTGCCAGTGGCAGGCACACAGCCGTGGTTAAGTGATAGTCCGTGCATAGGTAGTCAGTCCCTTTCATTTGCCATGGTCGCCACGCCTGGCATCTCGCATGCCATCTCATAGAGGTGGTCAAGTTAGCAAATTAGGAGGGCGAACCGAGCCAGAGGTGATGCCAGGGTCCAGCTTGGCATGAGCCAAGCCAGATGTTTGCTATGTAAACCGTACAACAAAAATCACGTCAAGCAGTGGTTCCCAACCTGTGGTCCGGGGACCCCTGAGGGTTCACGACTGCTTAGAAAATTAAACATTAACAACAGATTAGGTCCCCAGCTCTCAGTAATGACTCAGTGGGGGGTCCCCAGATTCCAATAATGATTCAGTGGGGTTCCCCGGGTTCAAGTATTGATAAAGTGGGGGTCCACAGAAGTCAAAAGTTTGGGAACCTCTGATATAAAGTATGATAAACTCTCTTCAAAATTCCAAAAAAGTGTGTTTCTTTAACATGTAGGAATATTGGCATGAATATGTCACGTTTTAACGCTGCACTGAGAAGTACTGTTACAACCATTCCTGCCCCTCCCCCCACCCTGGTGTGAGTGCCATTAGTGAACTAAGAGGCAAGACAGTTTTCGTGTGAACACTGTAAGTGGCCCCCGCATTCTTATATGTGACATAACAATTACAGACTGAGGTGCGTGGGTGCCAGGTGTGATGAGAGGGGCTGGGAGCTTCTGCTCATGGTATGTAGTCTGGGAGGTTATGCATGGAGTCAGTAAGGTCTTCGTTGCTATGGGCGACCACCTTGGCGCCGCTGTTGAAGCGGCAACTTGGTCTCGACAAAGGCTGGCCCAAACACAAGCTTGCGGCTCACTTAGGCCTTCCGGCGGGGAGATTATTTCCCATGGTACAGTTGGAAGCATGGAGAAAGTGCTATGGCAGGCAGAGAGAGCGTGATGCACGTGCTATGCACTGGCCTGTAGGGGCAGGTTACTAGCGATGCATACTCCCGGTTACACAAGACCAGGCCCTGTCAGCTGAAGCCCGCAGAGGAATCGGGTTTTTGTATGCAGGAATGGGGAGGCGGGAGACTAGCCTTGAAATCAGTAGTTTCCCACCTGAATTGGGAGAGTTGGCACGTATGTATTAGGCAAGGTAGCTGTATACGTATTGTTTACATAAAAAATATGAAGCGTTGGGTAGGCCCTGCTGGGTTTCAAGAATGAGTCTTGCAGGCCATGCAGGAGTCAACAGTGCCTAATCAGCTCAGCTATCTTGCATGCTGCACAGCCGTCTGCAGACTTTACTTAACCTCGTTCTATACTGTAAGAAATTGCATTATTAGTGAAGTGTTAGTCCTTCCCAAGTAATAAATCCATAACCGTGGGAACCAGGTACCCCATTGTAGAATTTCACTCTCTCAAGGTAGCAAAGATGAGCAGCCCAATGCCTACTCAGAAGATGTGGTGTGGGCTAGTAACCCCATCTCCCAGATACATAACCACAATAAATTATTGTCCAGTCAGTGTCTTTTCTTTAAAAAAAGGAAAAGTAGTTGTTTCACACACAGACAGACACGCACTCATACTAAATAATATGCATTTAATTACAAATATATTCATAAGGTAGATAGAAATACCTTTGGTAGCATACTCCACACATTTAAATTAAATTTGCTTTACAGGCCTGTTTTGTAGGGCTGATTATTGTGATTCAAAGGTTTATTTGCTTCTGGTGGCCAGTCCAAAGCCCCAGGAGCATTTTCATCAAGCCTCTGGGCCCCTAAACAGAGCACGTTCCATGGAGAGCTGGATTTTCTGGCTCCCTGTGCCAGGTTCCTGGTGCTCCTCTCCTGCTGTTGAAGGCATTGTGTGCAGCTCCTCTGCAACTATCCAGCAAAACACCCTCCCTGTTGCACTTCCCAAGACCATGAGCCTTCTGGCTTCTTCAGTGTCACCTGTGAATCAGTGGAGTCCATGACCAGTCCACAGAAATCCTACGGGAACCATCCAGGTTGCCTCAGCAGGTCCATTCCCCAAACTGTATATCTGGGGGCATAGGAGGGCATGGCAACTGCCCTGGAGAAACCCATCCTAGTCCTAGGGGGCAGCTGGACCCAAAGTCTTTAGTTCATTCTTGCAGGGTATCAGTTGGCCTCTCCTTCTAGTGGGCATCCTTTCGCCTTCGCTCCTTCCAGGTCCAGTGTCTTTTCAGTTGTTCCCCTCGTGTAGGGTGGAATGTTCTAGAAGTCAGACCCCCCCTGGCCAATCCTAGCAGGATGACACATCATCACTCCACCTCTGTCCCAAATGGCCTTCACAACATTTTGGGACAAATCAATATGGCAACATCAAGTTGTCTGCAGAAATTCCTCCCCTGAGTGCCTCAGATTCCTCCTCAGATGACACAGCTGCCTGATACCTTCCCAGCAAAACTTCGAACACAAGCCCCTCCTGTGTTGGCTACAGAAGTCTGGGCTTCCTCCTTTGTTCCAGTGGGGCTGGCAATCCCAGCCCACAAACAGTGTGACAAGCTAATTAACGGGTTCAGCTTTTCCTCATCTGTTAGAAATGGGGTCTCCAGATGGCAGTCGATCTACACCCTGTCCAAGTAGGGACTCTCACTCTAGTTAGGGTAATGGAGATACACAGCTCGGATAACCCCTGCTCACCCCCTTGGTAGCTTGGCACAAGCAGTCAGGCCTATCTCAGAAGCTATGTGTAAATCATTTGCACATGACACACAGAACACAGTGAAAACATTACAAAAGGACACCACACCAATTTTAGAAAAATCTTTATTTGTGTAAAACAAGACCAAAATGAGTCAAATCCAACATGCATAAATAAATATTTGAATTTTGCAAGAATTTCTTAAAAATACAGATCCCTGAAGTCGATAGCTCCATCTGGGGCTATCACTGCATTGTGAACAACAAATCCAACAGTTCAGGCTGACTGTGGGGTCAAGGGCCAGCTACGGTGTTGGGAAGGCCTGCAAACAGTACCTTGGAAATGCAGGGCATTGTGATCCTCGTGATGAGATCCAGAGAGAGGCGTTGCTGGCGTTTGCAGGCATTAGCGGGCATCGGTTCTGGAGGTCGGTGCAGGAGTCGGCGGGCCCTTGAAGTCACACACGTTGCTACTCGAACTCTGGGATGATGATGAAGTCAGGAGCGCTGGCGTTGATGGAGTTGGGGCTGCGGTGTGAAGCAGGAGGATGGGACGTGCAGTGCTCACAGGTCACGGTGCAGGCAGCGGCTTGGTGACACCGTCCTGCGGTGTCAGTGAGACCAGGAATGCGGTGTGAAGCAGGGTGGTACGACGTACGGGGTCTCCATGTTGCGGTACAGGCAACGGCATCGTCGTTGCTGAAACACTGTCGTCGGTAGGCCCAAAGCAGTGGTACGACGGGGGTCGGTCTCTGTGCGGCTCCCACAGGTCGTGGTGCAGCCAGGGTCATCTGTTGATGAAGGTGGAGTTGATGGAGCTGGCGTTGGTGGACGGGGCTGTGGGATGGTGCTTTGTTTACCTTACGAGTGGTGCCCTCAGGACACGATGCAGGCAGCGGCATTGGGGTTGGCGTAGCGTATCATCGTCTGGGATACCAAGGCTGTGGTGTGAGCAAGGTGATGCAGTGTGCGGGGCCCACAGGTCACAGTGCAAGCAGCGGCTCTGTGAAAGGTGTCAGGTGGTGGTGTTGGTGAGACCAGGGTTGCGGTGAAAACCGGGGCACTGCTCTGTGCGTGGTCATCAAATCACAGTGCAGGCAGTGGTGTCATTGATGCCGTTGTGGTGGTTTTTCTTCAGTTGCAACACAAAACACACAGTTCAAGTGCTGTAGGCAGATGAACTTGGAAGTCTTTCATCTTCCTGAGACTTCCAACGGGAGGCAAGCTCTGCTTCAAGTCCTTGGAGAAACTTCACAAGCAGGATACTCAACAAAGTCCAATCTTTGTGCTCTTAAAGGCAAAAGCAGCAACTGCAGGCCAAACCAGCAAAAAACACACAGCAAAGGGGCAGTACTCCTTCTTCAGCTCTTCTCCTTGGCAGAGGTTCCTCTTGATCCAGAAGCGTCCTGGAAGTCTGGGGTTTTGGGTCCACTACTTATACCCATTTCTGTCTTTGAAGTAGGCAAACTTGAAAGGAAAGTTTCTGTTGTTAACAAGATCCTGCCTTGCTCAGGCCTGGCACCAGACACACACCAGGGGGTTGGAAACTGCATTGTGTGAGGATAGGCACAGCCCTTTCAGTTGCAGGTGTCAGCTCCTCTCTCCCCATTGTAGCCCAGGAGACTCATCAGGATATGCAGGACACTCCCAGCTCCCTTTGTGTCACTATCTAAAGGGAATTCAAAAACAGTCCAACTGTCAGTCTGGCCTAGACGTGGATTCCACAAGCAGGCAGAGGCACAGCATGGTTAAGCAAGAAAATGCCCACTTTCTAAAAGTGGCTTTTCCAAACTGACAATCTAAAAACCAACTTCACCAAAAGGTGTATTTTTAAATTGTGAGTTTGAAGACCCCAAACTCTACATCTCCATCCGATCCCAATGGGGAACTGCACTTAAGAGGCATTTAAAGGCAGTACCCATGTTAATCTATGAGAGAGATAGGCTTTGCAATAGTGAAAACCGAATATGGTAGTGTTTCACTATCAGGACATGTAAAACACACCAATACATGTTCTATCTTTTAAACACACTGCACCCTGCCCATGGGCCTACCTAGGGCCTACCTTAGGGGTGACTTCCATGTAGTAAAAAGGAAGGCTTGGACTGGCCAGGTCAAATTGGCCGTGCCAGACTGCACACACAGACACTGCAATGGCAGGCCTGAGGCATGTTTACAGGCTACGCATGTGGGTGGCACAATCAGTGCTGCAGGCCCACTTGCAGCATTTGATTAACAGGCTATGGGCACACATAGGGGGTCATTCTGACCCTGGCGGCCGGTGATCGCCAGGGTCACCGACCACGGGAGCACCGCCAACAGGCTGGCGGTGCTCCCTCGAGCATTCTGACCGCGGCGGTTCAGCCGCGGTCAGAAACGGAAAGTTTCCGCAGCCATGGGGATTCTGACACCCCCTACCGCCATCCTGTTCCTGGCGGGTCTCCTGCCAGGAACAGGATGGCGGTAGGGGGTGCCGCGGGGCCCCTGGGGGCCCCTGCAGTGCCCATGCCACTGCAGGGCACTGGGCACTGCAGGGGCCCCCGTAAGAGGGCCCCACAAAGTATTTCAGTGTCTGCAAAGCAGACACTGAAATACGCGACGGGTGCAACAGCACCCGTCGCACCTTCCCACTCGGAGCCGGCGTCCTCGTGGGAAGGTAGATTTGCCCTGGGCTGGCGGGCGGCCTTTTGGCGGCCGCCCGCCAGCCCAGGGCAAATCTCAAAATACCCTCCGCGGTCTTGCGACCGCGGAGCGGTATTTTGTCAGGGGTAGACAGGCGGGCCGCCTCCGCCGCCCGCCAGTCTCGGAATCACCCCCATAGTGCACTTCACTAGGGACTTACTAGCAAATCAAAGATGCCAATCATGGAAAGCCAATCACCAATGCAATTTACACATGAACACTTGCACCTTAGCACTGATCTGCAGTGGCAAAGTGCACAGAGACAATAACCCAGCAAAAACCAAGTCCGGCATCCCATAAAACAGGAGGTCAGAAGGCAAAAAGAAAGGGGAAACACTCCAAAAGATCTCAGTTCTAACACCACCCCTTCATTTCCCAGGAACTGGATCAAACACTGTTAATTGTCCTTGTGTAGCGAGGGCTTTGAATCCTCTGCTGGGGAGGAGAGAAATTAACATGGCCGAGTAAAGGAGGGGTGTGTGAGGGTGCAGGGTCCCTCCTACTGAGCCACAGTCTGACTGCATGTTTGATTAAGATGCTGTAGAAAATTGTGAAAGGAATGTGCAACAGGAAGTGTATTGATTAATGAGCATTGAAGTGTCTTGAAATGTGCAAATAAACAGCGCATGAGAGAGGGATTGTGAACAACTGCAAACACATTTTGCCTGCATTAGCCTAACTGTACCCTGCTTCAGCCCTGTTTTCTTGCTCATGCTTACATTAGCCATAGGAAGTGTTCCTCTGGTCATATGGAGGCGCCTTGTGCTTTGGCTCTTGACGCGAGAAATAATTCTATAGCTTGCTGAACCGAAAACTGTTTACATTTTAGTAACTAGCGAAGGCCATTCTCACATTAGCATTATCTTAGCATACCACTTGGTCTTAAGAGGTGATCAATACTGCAAACTCCTGTGTAGAAGAAGGAGGCCCTCGTCTGCGTCATGACTGAGAGGCCCACTGGTGATGGGCAATGGCGCCTGGTGTGAGCAAGGAAAATTGGCCCCCTGTCCACTGGCTGGACAGTAAACCACCTCCATAATTTGGGTGCATTGGGTCCCTAATACTCCTGTAGCCTTTGCTGCTTGAACTGCAGCACTATTGATAGTTATGCCTCTGAGAGGGTCTCCTTCCCTGTGGGCCTCATACCATGGTTCAGCACTGGGCCCTGAGCACTGGGCCGCGCAGCCATGTTCCAATGTTGAAAGGGCCAAGGGAGAGTATCTCCATCCCTCGGTCGTGCAGGGTGGACCATGGCTGTGAGGCCCAGGGGAGCGGACCCTCTGTTGGACCTGCCAGTGTTGGTTCATGGTTGTAACCCCATGGGCAAGAGTCCACTGGCATAGCAGTGGTGCCATGGCCGTGGTGTAGCATGGTAAATGAGTCCCTCTCCCCATCAACTGACCGGACAGTATAACACAGCCATGATTTGGGTGCATTGGACATCTAAGAAACCTAGGCCCTGGGGCCACTGCACCTGCTGCACTATTGATAGCTATGACACTAAGGTGGCCCGATCCCCTGAGCCTTGCAGCCAAGCAACAATACTGTGAGGGCCAAAGGGGGTTGCTGTGGTCCAGTGGGGCGAGAAACAGGGGAGGGAGCATCTCCTGAGCCTTTCGCCGCTGGATGAAGACACATAGGTCCAAGGGGGTGCCCCTCCTGCGGGCCTAGCAGTGCCAGCCCCCGTCCTAGAAGTCCTGCCCTGTGGTGCTACCTCTGGTGAGAAGGATAGATGAAGGAGAGACTACAGGAGGAGTGAGAGACCGTGATTTGTGGGATGCACAAAGCTGTTGCCGGGCCCCATGCTGGTGAGCTAGAGTGGGGCCCATCGCTAGTACCTGGCCCTGCTGAAGCTGAGCCCAGGGTGAGAACCCCCCAGTCACCTCAAAATCCAGCACAACAGTCAATGCTAGATCCCCAAAGTGGAAGCAGAGTACAAACACATTGGAGTTGCTAGAGAGATCAACTGTGTTGCATTTGCAACCCATGAATTGTCGCTGTTGGCTGTCGGACCATGGTAGAAGCAAGAGTCAGTTACAGTAGGCAGTGGAAACCGCGCCTGTCCATTTTAAGCACTGATGCTGATGAAGGAGAGCCCTTGCTGTGGTCACAGCATTCAAGAAGGGTTCAGTCCTCATCACTATTCCATGGACTCCATGCAAAAGTGACCAGTCAGGACTTCTAACTAGTTAGTTACTTTGGAAGAAAAGTCTTCATTTCAGGTTTCCTGCAACGTCCGAGGTTACTTGTTATTCCACTCTGACGTGACACGTCACAGAAGCTTGGCCTGGACTTTTGGGGTGCAGCCAGGACAAATTTGAATATGGTTGTTTTCTGTCTGTAATCACACAAATGAGCTATCAAAATTATGGAATTGAACGTAGCAAGATTAATTACCAGTGTTTCAGATTAATTGAACCATTTCCATCCATTGCTTATTGCAGTTCAAGCTTCCTATCCAGCAAAAGGCGAGACTGGCTTTCCCTATGGGGCAGGCGTAATTCCAACTACTGCCTTTCTCGTGGGATTTGCACCAAGACTCTTCAAGTGCAGGAGACCAGAGGAAGAATACACCTCACTAAAGTGGACGGTTGGCCGCAGGATATACAGCAAAGAGTATCATGCAGTATGTTAGCCATCTGTATTCTGGCTTCATTGATGTACAATATGATACTTTCCTATGTCTGGTTTTCCAATATTTTCATTTCTTCTTTTTATCCCCTTTGCTGCTCCATAACTTGGAGCAGCACAATGGTGTTGATGGAGACCTTGCAGAAGCACTGGAACTTTTGCGTAAGGGAACAGCACGAGTATTTGCAGGACCCCAGGCAATATAGCTCTGTGTCTGCTAGACTACTTGCTCCACTGAAGCAAGCATTGGCAAAGCCAACCAGTCTCTTTAAAAGCAATGTGGACATACTGGCTTTGCTAATGCTTTTTTGCTGATACTGTTCCGCATTAACAAAAAGAAGAAAAATGCTTCTTTGCTGATGCTGAATAGCATTAGCAAAACAAAGCGTTAGACTTGACATCCTTGGCGTGGTATTCTCCAAACAGTTTATCTTCACCCCTCCTGTTTTGCTGAATTCATTTTGGTTGCCATTAGGACTCTGTGCACTTCACTGCTAACCAGTGCTAATGTGCTTGTGTCCTCTCCTTCAAACATAGTAAAATTGGATCACACCTAATCAGCACATTTCGTTTACATGTACGTCCCCAGTACATGGCACTACCTGTACCCAGGACCTATAAATTAAATGCTACTAGTGTTTCTGCAGTGGTTATTGTGCCACCCACTAAAGGAGCCTTTTAAAACATGGCTCAGGCCTGACACTGCAGCCTGTATTGCAGTTTTGCCCAATCTTCCTTTTTAATTCTTAGAAGTCACTCTTAAGGTAAGCCTTAAGTGCTCATAGGGCAGGATGGATCATAATTAAAATGTGGGACATGTTTGTTTAGGTTTTACATGTCTAAGCAGTGAAAAACTCCTAAAGTCAATTTTCATTGTTCCAAGGCCTATCTCTCCTATTGACTAACACTGGGTTACCTTATTACATTTATTAAGTCATAACTTTGGATTTGGAGCAGATAGAGATATGCTCTTTAAACTCAAATGAATTGTAATTTAAACCCCTCTTTAACGGTGAAGTCGGATTTTAAATTACAATTCTGAAAATGCCACTTGTCCTAACCATTTGTGCTTACAGCAAGTGTCTGCCTCACATGACTGTGAATGGGTCTGCTGTTAGGGTTTGTGTATTCCTTTGAGACATTGACACAAAGGGGGCTTATGTGTGGACAGGATGGGCCGTCCTGGCAGGATGACTGGGGACGAGCTGCTCCCAGGCCCACTTGCACTTCAAAGGACCTTGCCTCAGACACACAAAGGAATCTAACACCAGGCCTGCCCTGACTTTTGTCACCCCCAGACAGTTAGGAGCCTTGAGAGAGGGAAGGGAGGAACTTTCCAGAAAGAGATGTGGGTGCAGAACAGGAAATCCCCCGCACAAAGGCTGGCACCAGGTATAAAGACTGAACGTCAGAACCCTCCTGGAACTCTGGAAGTTACAGAAGAAGGACTGACCTGCTTCCGCATGAATTCTTTGGTGCTTGAAGGATTGTCATGCTTTTTAAGAAGGAAGATTGGACCTGCCTGCTTTCATACTAGGCTACCCAGAGTTACTCCAAGGGTCAGTTGGCTGACCTCCTGGGTGAGTGAGCTGCAGGCACACAAGAAGCTCCAGAGACCTCTCTGCAATTTCCCAGTCAACCTGCTGCTGCCCTCTGCTTGCGTGAGACCTGATTCCCCATTTAGCTTACTCGAAAGCAACGTCGAGCAACATAAAGCCCTGCAAATTCTCGCTACACAACTGAAAGCTTCATTGGAACTGACGCCGAGCAATGCAAAACCCTGCAAAGTTTTGCCGCACAGCTAAGGACGACTTTAAGGTGGTGCAGCCGGTGAAGTTGCATCTGGGACTGAGTTTAGGGTCCTGAGTTCAGGCGAAGCTTTAATAGAAAATATCTTTGCAGAAGGTGGATGTGTTCCTTGTGTGTCCAGCAGTTTTCAAGAAACAATAACAATGTCAAGATAATGCTGGCAATTAACGTTTCTGATGGAGAGAGAACAGAGTCCTGTCTAGTGGCAGTTTTGACTGATCATAAAATAGTGCAGACGGTTAATGTGCCTGCTGCAAAGAACATGTACCATGAACATCACAGAAATGTATTTTTGTGGATAGCTCAGTGGGTTACTATTTTTGTCACAGGGATCCTTTTGCTACTTGCAATTCTTAAGTTACAATCCTAATAGAGCATACTGACCTACAAACTGTCAAAGAGCTGAATACAAACTGCATGGTAGAGGTCAGAATGTTATGTTTTTCCCAGTCTTTCATTACCTGAATGATGCTAAAAAAGAATTGGTTGGATAGAAATACATTCTTATTTGTAAAGCCAACGACAATACTGTTGCACGTTTTAAATCCTACGTTTGTGCTTCTAAAGACCAAACACTCTTAAAATATACTGCCTACTAGTATGAATTACAAGATTCCTACACTTTGTAATGCTCTTTGTTTTCTGTAACATTTCCTATAGACTTATTTACACACATATGATTAATTGTCTCTCTATAGTTTGTCTGATATAAAGTGCTCTGTCACCCTACACTGGTATGAATTTCTCTATGAAGCAAAAAAATGCATTTGCCACAGGGGCCATGGGGAGATCACGGGCACTGTTGGATGGTGGTAGTGAAGGAATTTGTGGAGAAGGTGGTCATGGGGGTGGGGTGCCGAAAAAGATTGTCGCACCGGGCATCACCGGCACTAAAGGCGGTCCTGTGCACAGCTGAAAGCTTCATCGGACCCGATGCCGAGTGATGCAGAGCCACGCAAAGCCTCGACTCACAGTTGAAAGCCTCATCTGAACCCACACTGAGTGACACAAACCCGAGCAAAGCAATGCCTCTCAGACCTCGCACCAAGGACATCAATCAATAAGGGATTTGTAAAGCGCGGCTGTTCACCCGTGAGGGTCTCAAGGCGCTGAGGGAGGAACGGAGGGGGGTGCTGAGGATCAGTCGAAGGTCTTGAGGTCCTTCCTGAACTGTGACAGGGTGGGGGACTGCCTGAGGTGGATGGGGAGGGTGTTCCAGGTCTTGGCGGCGATGTGGTAGAAAGATCTTCCTCTGGCTGTTTTTCCGGATGCGGGGGACATTGGCGAAGGCCTGGTTGGCGGAGCGGAGTTGTCTGGTGGGCGTGTAGAAGGAGAGTCTGTGGTTGAGATAGGCTGGTCCGGTGTTGTGTAGGTGTTTGTAGGTGTGGGTCAGGAGCTTGAAGGTGATTCTCTTGTTGATAGGCAGCCAGTGTAGGTCTCTCAGAAGGGCGGAGGTGTGGCTGTGTCGTGGGGCGTTCTTGGTGAGACGGGCGGAGGCATTCTGGATGCGTTGTAGTCTTTTCTGGATCATGGCGGTGGTTCCGGCGTAGTGTGCATTGCCGTAGTCGAGGTGGCTGCTGACGAGGGCCTGGGTGACTGTCCTTCTGGCTTCTGTGGGGATCCACTTGTAGATTTTTCGAAGCATGCGCAGGGTGTGGAAGCACCTCGATGAGACGGCGCTCACCTGCCGGTCCATTTAGAGCGATGAGTCTAAGATGACGCCGAGGTTGCGGGAGTGGTCGGTGGGGGTGGGGGCATTTCCGAGGGCGGTGGGCCACCAGGAATCGTTCCAGGCGGAGGGTGTGGACATAAGGTACAACTCCCAGCTGGCCAAACTGATTCCCGTGCCGGGTCTGCCCTCCTTCCCAGTCTGCCTGAACTTGTGACTTTCACCCTGTTCAGCACAACCAGATACCCGCAGTTGGTGCTTTCTGCTTTTTGGTGCTATTGTACCTAAAACGTCAGAATTGCGTATATATGGTTCTATTGATTGGATTTTTTCTTTCATTTTCTTTAATTTATTAAAATGTACTCTATTCTTCTTTATTGGTTTGGGGTTTTGCTTGTGTTGTGTGTTCACACACTGCAGGTGTGCATGATTAGAATGGGGCTTAATGGGCAGCTTTCCTCCTCAGAAAGTATCCTGCTATCTTGCAGCCAACGGGGTAAATGCCAGCGTGGCAGAATGGCCAGGTGGGCCTGACCTTAACTTCCACAAGATCATTCTTTCTGTGGCTTTGATCACCTTAGCTTGTGACTGTTTTTCTGGTCCCTTGTTGTTAGAAGATTAGTGAGTTTTTCTACATTGCGGAACCAGGGCAGTATCACATAAAACGAGCACTGTGCGCCCTAGGTTTAGATTCGGTCTCTGCCGCCATTTTGGGCTGACTGGTGTCTTAAGCCAGTGGTTCCCAACCTTTTGACTTCTGTGGACCCCCACTTTATCAATACTGGAACCCGGGGACCCCCACTGAATCATTATTGGAATCTGGGGACCCCCACTGAGTCATTACTGAATGCTGGGTACCTTATCTGTTAAAATTATTAAATTTTCTAAGCAGTCGTGGACCCCCTGAGGAGACTTTGTGGACCCCCAGGGGTCTCTGGACCACAGGTTGGGAACCACTGTCTTAAGCAGTTGAAGAACCGGAGCAGAACCATTTTGCAACCTAAGACAAAAGTAAATGGTTGGTTGTCATGCAAACATTAAAAAGCAATGTGCTGCTTGCGGCTGGAAATATAGCAGCATGTGTGGACATGTCTAAAGTATGCAACAGAACATAACACATCACATACAAAGCAACAGAACAACACACAAACAACAAAATGGTCACAACAGAATAAAAGACAACTACTGCAACACAACGAAATCACATTGCAGTTGTTGCAGCACAAAAACACACCGGCGTAAGAATCAACAGGACTCACCACCACCATAGCAAAATAGCACACAACAAATATGCAGAAATGCGTTTATCACACATTACCACTTCCAGAGTCCTGTTTACTTTGCATGGTGGTAAAACGTATCTGAAGCCAGCACTGCCTTAACCTGCCACCAAGGACATGAAATAGAGCAGTGGTTCCCAACCTTTTGATTTCTGTGGACCCCCACTTTAACATTAGTGGAACCCAAGGACCCCCACTGAATCATCATGGGAATCCGGGGACCCCCACCTAAGTCATTACTGGAAGCTGGGGACCTAATTTGTCAATATTTCTTAATATTTTTTTATTTTCTAGGCTCTCGCGGACCCCCAGGGGTCCCCGGACCACAGGTTGGGAACCACTGAAATAGAGCCCTCACTGGTCACAAATGTTTTGTGACCCCGCCCCGGGCATCCAAGAAGTGAAACACTGCACAGTGATAGCGTGCAATGTTAGTGTACCCTCAATCCGGCAAGTGTGAGATAACCAGTGCACATCATATTCCTTCTAACATAGCAACCTGTGGTTTAAAGGTGACGTACAGGCATGTCTACATTTTCTCTTGTTTAAAAGGTAAAAGAAGTGGAGGGCATCGGGGCTAGAACACGATTGTGTTGTACTCCTCCCTCTAGAGAATGACTGAACTGTATATTTGTCGTCTTTGAAGAATAAGTCAATCCATTTGCTGCAAGCTGCTTCCGGGTTACTTCAGCAGACTGCTTCCGGGTTACTTCAGCAGACTGCTTCCGGGTTACGCCCCCGTGGCACTGGTTCTCAATGGAAACTGCCCATAGGATCATCTCTGCAGTGTGGACAGAGTCGGCCCTTTTACCTTTGAAAACGTGGGGTCATGACCCTTTTGGCTTTTGTACCCAGGATATCATTTTAAGGACATAATAATTTATTAGCTAAATCTTTTCCCGCCAGCCACCGTTATTTCTGTTAATTTGTAGAGTTATGAAATGTCCCATTACTAAGTACTGATAAGTAAAGTTTTTTTTGGCCAGCTGAATGGTTTTTTTTGTTGTATATTTTTATTTGCATTGCCCAGCTAAATGTTGCTCGTTTTAGCGACTATTGAAGAATGGGACGTTGATGGGCCCGCGCTTGTTTAAACTCTTCTGGTTAAACGCAGACCTTGGTAGCTGGATGCTCGATCCCCAGAATTATCAGTTCAACTAATAGCTTTGCTGCCGCTGAAAATTCCAGCATTAACAAGAAATTATATTTATTACAGACAACTACCGTGTCTATATTAGGATATTGCAGTGCAGTGAGGCGTTCCGCGAGCATAATGTACTGAAAGGGGTACTTTATTCCATATAATATGTGGACCTGTTGCCCCCATCTTCTCAAAACACATTACTCATCTGCTAAGTGGGCCGGTGTGTGGCAGCAACTGCTGATCCTGCGTTTTTAGCCCGCAGAACTCTCCATATTATAATTTACAATGTTGAAACAAAACTACAAGTCCCAGAAGGCAATCTGTTGCAGGCTATGAAGAAAGGAGCTGTGGGGCCTCTTGGCAGTTGTGCTTAAGCAGCCTTCTGGAATTTAACAGCTCTTGTCCATCCAATCAATACAAATATTTCTTTCATGCGTGAAGTGTAGGTTCTTCTGCCCCTCACCTGGGAAAGATTTTTTTTAATTTTTTCGACAGACCTGTGCTTTGGCTCATTCCTGTCTAGGACACATCTGTAATCCTTCCCAGAGTGAGCGAGGAAAGCTGTCAGTGAAGAGACATTATTTTACAAGCTGCTGTTGGCTCAGGGGGGTCAGAGAGGATGTTTGGGTCACTGCACCGACTTCTTTCGTGCCGTGGGAAGACCACCGCGGCTGTTGAGCACTGCGACGTCACAGGTTGCTTGTAGTACCTTATTTCAAGTAGCTGGCTGTGTCGTTTTTTCTGGTGTCAGAACGCCCCTGTAATAAGAAAATACATTACAACACCGTATATCAGGATAAAGTCTCCCACGTATTATATTCTTTAGAATTTTCTTTTCTGGAGCTATCAACTGATTGAATTTTTCATCTGTTACTATTAAATAGATCTATAACATACTTTTACAACAAGCATTGGCAAAGCACATAGGCGTGGCTTTAAGGTAAATAACACATGCAAAGTCAGCATTGACCAATGTATGATTGTGGTAGCCTGTGTTGACTTTCATTAGCACCTTGAATCCAGAGCTTGTTGTTTTTGCCAGTGCTTGTTGCGCAATGTCGTTCTCGTGCATTATTTGCCTGCTGATGTTATGACCGAAAACTGTTCAAAAATGCAACTGAGGTCAGAGTGACACTGTGTGTTTTTGTCACTTTTCCCCTTTACTTCTGTTATCCTGGCTGTAATTGCAATTCCACGTGCCGGGCTTCCAGACACTATGCAATGCAGTAATTCACTTTTCCAGACAAAGCAGCCGCGCTGGGCCTCCCCAGGGCTTGCTGAAGTGGAACATATTCACCTCACCTGCCCCTGCCTTCGAAACTTGAATCCCACTGCTGGTGGGCGCCCAAGCCCCCGTCCATCCCCCGACCCATTGATTTTTCTGTCATGTCCGGTTCTCCTCAGATTTCCATCGGCCAAGCCAGAGAAGCGGAGCGCGCAGGCGGAAACCGCTTCATAAATGAGTCCTTGACTACCCCTGTTGGCGCGTCAGAGCATTAATAAGTAAACTTACAAGGAGATGCGTTTAGGTCGACAAACCTTTGGACCGCGTTTGGAGACTTCCCAGTACGAAATATTTTCTTGGCATCATAAATCAATAAAACAATAAATAATGACAATCACTATTCAATAAACAACCAATAAGAATCAATAAACAAACACACCATGACCTTTCAGTCATGAATAACCACACCAGTTTAGTTAAGTGTTCGGATATTTATTCCCCTAGTTGTTACAATCTAATATCATGTTTATTAATCTCAATAGCAGTAAGCAGATCAAAACCACTATTGTTTGGCAATCGGAACACAACTTAATCAATGCATAGATTATGATCATTCAGAATTTAAGCACATCATTAATATGAATCAACTTGGCAGAGTCTCATTAGTACATGATTCAACAAAGCAAGAACTCAGTCATTTGTCTATTTGCATCAGATATTTGTGAACACCTTAGCTAACCTCGAATTAGCATTGGCTTGTTGGGCTTCATGCAAAACATTTTAGTGAACACGAATTTAGAAAACATCTAACTATGGCCTCTATCAAAAGAGCAGTTGGTACCTAGAAAGAAAAGGCAAGCAGACAATTAAAATTTGCATTGGATAGTTAGCAAGCCAACAGATCAGCAAGCAGCGTCAGTCTTCGTCCTCAGGACATCAGTTCATCAGCATCAGGCAAAGTAGGACAGGGCAAAGTCTCAAGATAGCATAGCTAAGGAACGGATTACTTCCCTCAGATGGAGAAGAGGATAATATCGAGCAAGATGGGTAGAGGATGGTTCTACGGTGACAGGACAACTAAACTAAAGTATGGCAAGCAGAATGGCAAAATGTCTCTCCTTCTCCTCACGTCACGCCGTTAAATCAAAACTGTCTAACTATTCCCTAATTCCTTATTGGATAATATCCGTATCTCTGCCCAATCGCAAGGTGAGTCCCCTGCTAGAATTTTCCTCAATTTGCAGTTCTCATGTCACGGATTTGTCCAGGTTATTGACGTCTTCAGCGGTTGGAATGTCAGGTAGCAAATGTTACACTTTGCGCTACAGTCAGTGTCTTCATTGTCATCGCCTTGAGCAAGCCGGTTCTCATGAGAAAGAATCTACTACGGCTACTCACACATAACTTCTGGAAAAGTACAGTTTTGTGTCCTTCAGGAAAAACAGCACACTACACATTAGAAAAAGCAATTCAAATATGAGGCCAGGCAGCTAGGCCCAAGCCCTTGCTAAGTTAGGCCCATTTTAATTAATAAAGCAAACTCTTAACAAAGAACCTTAGCTATGATATACTAATACAAATTCAAACATGATTGCATAATATTTCATCATTAATAAGCCTTTTCATTAGTCTTCGTATACATTGGTACCCACTCCCCGTGGGCACATTTTAGACGCGTGCATTAATTTTCTATGTTAACACATTTTCTATGCAGCTTTATCACACATTATATTTCAAGCTTTGGATTAATATTGCTTTTAAAACTACACAGTCCAACACCCCCAACTCACTGACTGCTTGCAAAGGCAGCGCAGTTGGTTGAGTGTAAGCTGCAGCCGTCAGTGTGTGACCTTTAATTCACACGTCCACTAATTCCAAACTCCCTATATTGTGCCCGTTTCGGCATGGTCGTAGCTTCAGGGGGCGTGTGGGGTGCGACACCCCTCTAATAAATGAATTTTCTGATAAATAGTTGGGTACAGATGCTTTCAGTTGAGTATGGTGAGATGTCTGTCTGATTTCACCAGGAATGTTTGCATACATTCAGACAAAAACGCACACACACGCTCTCCCTCTCAGTTTTTAAAGTAGTCAAAAATATTGATAATAATTTAACAAAATATTGTGTTTTCTCTCACTTAGTACCCCTACCAATCGGTTACTATCTCTTTCCACTGCCCCTTAGGTCCCTCCCATGCACCCTCCTTGTCGTATAATGTATTTAAGCATTAGATGCCAGACTGATTGTTGGAAAATCTGAAGCTACCCCCATCCGACCCTTCCCCCCAATCTTACTAACCAAGCTACGCCCCTGCACTTTGGTGGAAACACATAGGTTTCTTGATACCTATTTTTCACTCTTGAAATTTTACCAAATGAATTACAAGGTGCAGCTCAGTTACTGTCTCTGGAAACATAGGGTTCTTGGTGAACCTACAAGCACTATATATCCCTGTAACCAGAAGGGTCCAGCAGACGCAACGCTATATTGCTTTTGAAAATCTGCAATGGTTAGAAGAAGTTACAGATGAAAATGTTGACACTAATAGCTGTTTTTTCAACATAATTTCAATATTTTTTTATTTCAACTGTTGCTTTATATAGGAAAACCTTGAAGGACCGCTTTCAGAAATACAGAATTTTGTCTACTTTTCAGAACTGTTTAGCTGTTCGGGATCCTCCATTGGTTTCACAACCATTTCTGTCACTAACTGGAAAGAGGCTGAAAGCACAAAAAATAAGAAAAATGGACTATGTCCCAGTATAATGCGGAAACTGTGTTGAAAAATGTGGTTTTCTGATTGAAGTCTGCCTGTTCCTGAAAGCTGGGAGGATGGTGATTTTAGCACCCCAAACCTTCATTGATGCTATTTGCAGGGAAAAATACAGATGCTTTCTTCTGCAGCACCTTTTCCCCATTTTTCTTTAAAAAAAAACAAATATTGCTGTATTTTGGCTATTTTCTCAGGCCCCTCCAGGGGAATCCACAAACACTGGGTACCTTTAGAATCCCCAAGATGTTGGATACAAAGGACGCCAATTTGACATGGATAGCTTACGTGGACAAAATATTATGGGGGGGCGAGACCTAACCTCTCTGCCCCCAAACATCCTATCCTGTGCCATCTAAAGCACCGTGGGAGTGCCTGCCCCGGCTGCCCGTTACCTGCCCGCTTCTGTGTGCAGGTTCCGCGTCAGTTGGGTTTTGATCCGTGCTCCTCAGCAGCCGGGCCGTGGCGGACAGCAGTGGCCGACAGGGAGAAGCCTTGCCATCTTGCGAGTGTTGCAGAGATGAAGAGGCACGCAGCCCTCAAGTCAGCCCTCTAGTGCCCCGTAGTTTTTGGCTAACCGGGAGCGGTGCAGTCAGGGTGGAAGAGCTCCCATGTGGCTCCCTCGGACAAGCTGCTACTGGTGACCGACGGCAGTGTAGCAGGAGAGGACCTGCCATTTTGAAAGTGTCCGCTGGGCTCCCCTGGCTGCCATGACCTGCTGCCGCTGAGGTCCGTTGCAGAGTGGAGCTTGGAGGCCTAGTAGAGGGGGGCCTGCCAACCGAAGTTGTGCCGCTTACCTGCGGAGACCTGAGGGTCCTGCGGCCCTAAGACGATGACCTGATGCTCCTGAGGCACTACATTACATAGAGAAGTGTGGCCAAATAGCCCAGGGGGCCCTGATCTCTGCCCTCACTCTTGTACCTGTGCTTTGAGGGGGGCACCAATGGTCTAGCAAAATTAGGCCCACTACTTTGCAGGGACCCCGGGGGCGTGACCTGCATCAGCCATCGAGACACCTGCTTGCTGGGGGCCCGCGGCAGAGGGGAACTCTGAACACCTGCAAACACTAACAGAGCAGAAGCACCCCACCTAGAGCCAACTTGCTCCATCTTGGAACATTATGAAAAGGGAGACTGCTTGCACTGGGAGGGTACCTTCCACTCACGTGGTGGCCTGCAAGCTCGTAAGGAATACACTCTTGTACTCCCCCCCTAGGGGGAGGTTTGAAGACCCAATATTGACATATGCAACCTTCCCTCGCCAACCTGAATCAAACTGTGTAGGACTGTTTGCGTGACCCCGGGGAGTAGGAGCTAATAATCTGCTGGGTTCGGGAAAGATGACCCATACATGAAGTCTTATAACTCCCCCTGAAAGAAGCATGACACCCTGACACTGTTGAACCTGTACCGGGTTGGGCAGAGTGTACAAACTCTGAGATTGATTGCTGCCTAGATCTGAACGCTTGATAGGATCACAGTGCTAGCTCCTGCTGACTGCCTGTTGCTGTCAATCATGACCATGCCGAACCCCATGGCCGCCAGCACCAACTAAGATCTTTTCAACACCGCGCACCACTCCGGGGTACTGCCACATTCGATCTGGATGGGGCAGTAGTGGAGCGCACACTCTAATGAGGCTGGGGTCCCTAGACCTGTGGTTCCCAACCTGTGGTCCCCAGCCCTTCCAAGGTCCTTCCCTGGGGGTCCGCAGTCCTGGGCCAGCAGAAAGGCACTTCTCCAGCTGGGGCCTCTCAATGAAACACGTGCATGTTTTTATATTTATCACTTTCTGTGTACAGCAGTTTTAAAAGCACTGCAAAGTTCTTTGTACATTTCAGGCAAAATAAAACCATCAAAATAACTCTGGTGTTCAATTTACCTGCTGGAGAGAGACGGGAATTTTGTCTAGTGGCAATTTTGGCTCATCTAAGGTAGCGCAGATGGTTAATATGCCTTCTGCAAAGAACAGGTATTTTATGTGCATAGCACAATGGGTTACTGCTTTTGTCACAGAGATTCTTTTACTATGTAGTTCTTAAGTTACAATCATAATCTAGCTCAGTGAGCTATAAACTGCCATCAAAGAGCTGCATGCAAACTGCATGGCCCAAATTAGAACGTTATGCTTTTTTTCCCAGCCTTTCATTTTCCTTATGCTGCTAAAAAAGGTTTGCTTGCATAGAAATACATTCTTATTATTAAAGTCAACGCTAACCAATGTGTTATGTTCGGAATCCTGAGCTTGTGCTTCTCCAGACTAAGCACTCTTAGAAAATGCCACCAGTGTGGATGACAGGTGAATCCTACACCTTGTGTTCCCCTGTAAAGTGCTTGACACCCCATTGGTATGAGAGGTGCTATGAAAAAAATGAATTACATGTGACAGAGTAGGGAGAGATGAGAGGCCTTTATGCTTTTACTTCCCTTCACCACCACATATTTATGTGAAAAAGCTTTCTCAGATCATATGTACCTAAAAAATAAAAACTGAAATCGCCTGGGAAATGTAGACTCTGACCTGAGGATTCCCCTTTCCTAAATAAAATTAAAGATTGAAAAGTTAATCACTGAGATGCAGTGCCAACCTTCCCATTAAAATGTTTCTATTTTTGCATATTTTTTTCAATATAAAATAATTATATATTAAGTAATTTGAGTATTTGGTGTGTACTTGCTCGTGTATTTTTTGGGAATTACTGTTTTAATGTTTGAAATTTAAATCACACAAATCAAATCAAATCAAATCATTAGCATTTATAAAGCGCGCTACTCACCCGTGCGGGTCTCAAGGCGCTAGGGACAAAGGGGGTGGTTATCGCTGCTCGAACAGCCAGGTCTTTAGGAGTCTCCGGAAAGCGGAGTGGTCCTGGGTGGTCCTGAGGCTGGTGGGGAGGGAGTTCCAGGTCTTGGCCGCCAGGAAGGAGAAAGATCTCCCACCCGCCGTGGAGCGTCGGATGCGAGGGACGGCGGCGAGTGCGAGGCCAGAGGAGCGGAGGGGGCGGGTGGGGACGTAGAAGTTGAGGCGTCTGTTGAGGTATTCCGATCCCTTGTCGTGAGGGCTTTGTGTGCGTGGGTGAGAAGTCGGAAGGAGATCCTTTTGCTGACTGGGAGCCAATGCAGGTGTCTCAGGTGTGCGGAGATGTGGCTGTTGCGGGGTACGTCGAGGATGAGGCGGGCTGAGGCGTTTTGAATGCGTTGCAGGCGATTTTGGAGTTTGGCGGTGGTCCCAGCGTAGAGGGTGTTGCCGTAGTCGCTTGGGGGTCACTGGCTTCCAGTAGTAATTCAGTGGGGGTCCTCAGGAGTCAAAAGGTTGGGAACCAATGCCCTGGACCTTGAAATTTGCCCAGAACTTGGGCACCTTCAAGGGTGTGCTCCCCACCTGAGATGCCCCCACTGAGGAGAGGTTTAAAGGCACTTATGCAGCAATCGTCTCTAAATCTTTCCCCGCTAGGACCCCGCCAGGAAGGAGACCAACCCACTTCTTGTGGAAAAATCATCAACTTTCACGATCTTCTCCTTTTGACTGCACTATTCACATTTTACTTATATTGTAATAAATATACTAAGGAGGTACCAAGAACCTCTCTCTAGAGCAAATCTCAAGTGGCAGAACCGGAGAAATCTGACAGACTCTCCAGCTAACGTGACTCCTCCACCCCGGCACCTATCACGCAAGACTTCTTGGCCCACGGTCTTCAAAAGTTCAGATCGGAGATAAGCTCGTTAAAAACTGACCTCAAATCCTGCATTAAAGATGCCCGAAGATAGATAATTGAAATTGGGGAGTGGGTGGATGACTTCAAACATACATTTGATGCCAGATCCGAGGACCAACAGATACTATGCGCGTAGCAACCCCTGAACAACAACACGTCGCGCTACAAATTAAAAAGGAGGACTTGGAAAATTAGAGCCATCACAATAACCTTCGCATCCAAGGGATCCCGAAGGGGGCAGAAGAAGACAACATAATGCCTTTCACAATATCACTTCTCCAATCCATTAGGGGAGACCCTGGTGCCCTGTCGCCTGCCCTGTATCGGGCCCACAAGGTCCTGGCAGACCAAACACTTCTCCTGACATCTTAACATGTGTCCACTTTTCACTGAGAAAAAGGCTATCCTTCAACCGACATGTAAAAAAAAAAAAAAACAGTCTTCAAGGGACCCACCCTCCAACTGTACCAGGATCTCTCACCCTTCACTGTCCGCTGCCACCGAGAATTCAAACCTGTCACTGACAACCTGCACAGCCTGGGCATCACGTCCATTTGGGGACATCCATTTGCACTCATTTTCGAGTGGGAAGGGAAGAGACACTCCTTACGCTCCACCACTGAAGCGCAACCTTACTGTCCCAGAGGAGGATGCCCCCGCCCGGGGAGTGGTGACTCCCAGAGGAAGGCCCTGAATCCTTTCTGGACCGAGATCATCTCCCGGGCACCGTGCAATGGCGGCATCAATGCAAGAGGCAAAACAAAGTATAATTCAGCATCTACACAACATGGACCTCTCACCTTTTCCAACACTCTCCGCTAGTGGCTCTATCTAACCTGAATACTTAAGCACCGACAACCCAGTTTGGTGCTTTGCTCGGCTACCATCTTCACTACCAACCACAAACTTTCTGCAGAGGCGTGGATGTAGGGGGAGCTACTGTTGAGACCTCCTGCTGTCACCTTGTGGACTACCCTCCATGGACCACCCCCATGCTCTGCCTC
This sequence comes from Pleurodeles waltl, assembly GCF_031143425.1. Classification (NCBI taxonomy): domain Eukaryota; kingdom Metazoa; phylum Chordata; class Amphibia; order Caudata; family Salamandridae; genus Pleurodeles; species Pleurodeles waltl. The sequence continues at coordinate 73,484,980 of NC_090444.1, read as the reverse complement.
CCTTGAGGGTGACACCTCTGGAGAGATGCAGGCATTTCAACACTGATCTCCAAGGGCAATGAGGCTTCCTGTTGTGCCATGTTAGCCATTGTTTGTTAAGGTCATATTTCTTACTCACTGATTTCTACGCAGATCTACTGTTGCAAATATGGACTCTTGGGGTTTCGGGAGGCCTTGTCTTGCTATTTACACACTACTGGGGGAGTACACAATTAACCTACATACTTTCCAGCAACATAGGCTCAGACCTCCACGAATCCCATAGCGGCATAGGCTTATGCTTCCCTGCCTGAATCTGGGTGTCTCTCATCAATGGAACTAAATTAATCTCTCTGAATATGCGTGGCCTCAACTCTCTCACCAAACGCAAACAGGTATGGGATACATCCTCCGTTAAAGCCCAGATATAATTTTCTTGCTGGAGACCCACCTATGGGGTGTAGACAAATCCCGAATGGCACATCCATGGAATCCTGTGCGTCACCAGCTACACACAGACTCCAAAACTGACAGAGTTGGCATACTTTATAAAGCGCCCTTTGGCCCTCACATTACTAAAGTGACGTGCAGTGCTGACGGCTGCTACCTCACCCTACACCTCTCCCAGAGGCAATACCGGCTTACACTACTTATTCTGTATGCCCCAAATGCCACGCAGGATGCTTACATACGCAGGATCCTTAGGGAACAATTAATGGGGACTGAAGGTGATATCATTGTGTGTGGTGACTTTAATATAGTGTGGGACCTCAGTTTGGATCGCCAAGCTGCTACTTACTAGGGTTCTGGCATGATGTTGGTGCACCTAAAAAGGGAGATCCAAAATTTAGGCCTTACTGATGCTTGGCGCTACCAACATCCGGATGTCCGGGATTATTCTTTTCACTCCCATGTCTTTCTCACACCCGCTCTTCTTCGCCAACTTGATACCACAGAAATATCTAACATTTCTATATTGTTCATGCTCATATTGCAGTGACCTGGCTTCCTTTCTCCGGTTTTATAGGGAAACCGTGACTGGCACTTTCGACTGTGACTGTTACGCAACCCTGTAGACTTGAATGAAATCCGCAAAGGCATCCTTGACAGTTTTGCTCACAATAGGGAGCCAATCACTTCTCTGCATACCTTGTGGGATTGCTTCAAAGCCAACACTTGGGTGGTGATTCCATTGGTGGTTATGTCCAGGAATAAAGTGAGGCCCAGTTAGTCAAGAACACACTAACTGCAGACATCAAAACTTTAGAGCAGCAAGATAAGGCGCACCGCACATGACACAATAAGAGACAATCGGCCATCTTGATGGGCCAACTACGAGCCCACAGGACGAATTGAGCAAAGCGAGTCGTCCTAACGCTCAAACAAAGCTTTTACGAGAGGAGCAATAAAACAGTTTCCCTATTGGTGCGCCGATTGTGGCAGGCACAAGTGAATGCTCATACTGGGAAACTTTGGTCTCCCGCAGCAGTTTGGATAGCCACGCAGTGCGACAAAAGTCTGGAATTCCACACTTTTTACTAAGACCTTTACACTAGAGAGGATGTCTCGCAAGCAGTAACTGATGACTACCTTGCTGCATGTGAGTGAGAACCCCTGCAACCCTTTCATGCAGCTAACTTGGACGCCCCATTTCACTGGAGGAGGTCGCCAGAGCATTTCAGACTCTACCACTCCGAATGGCTCCGGGCCGGATGGCCTACTGGTTAGCTTTTATGGTTTATTTTTCCCCGAGCTCAGAGAACAGCTCCTCCGTCTATTCAATTTTTTTATGCATAGTTCTGGCTTCACCCCCACTATGGCGGTTGCAGAGATCTCCCTAACTCCTAAAGTGGGTAAAGATCTCAACCTCTGCTGGTCTTATCACCCTATTGCCGTACTCAATACAGACACAAAACTCTATACCAAAGTCCTGGCCACTCGTCTCGAGTGCTAGCTCCCCAGCCTCATAGACCCCGACCAAGTGGGGTACATCCGCAATCGACAGGAGGCGGACAACATTAGAAGGGTGCACACCTCATGAAAAAGGCCCATCGCTACCAGCTTCAAGCCTGCGTCCTGTCACTAGATGCGGAAAAAGCCTTTGACAGGGTCAACTGGGCCTTTCTTCGATCAGTCCTGATCAAGGTTGCATTGGGCCCGAACATGCTCTCTGAGATCATGGCATCCTACACCAATTCGTTGGCTATGGTACGGGTCAATGTAGGTCACTCAGAACCTATTTATATCTGCAGGGGCACCAGGCAGGGCTGCACTCCATTGTCCCTTCTATTTGCTCTGGCGGAAAAGCGACTAGTCATCAGAAGGCGCTGCACGAAAGATATAGTGGGCATCCCCTTTAAAGGGCAGGAGCACAAAGTTAACCTATTTGCAGATGACCTGCTACTCACCCTCACACAACCTGCTACCTTCCCAGCTGTTGTAGTAACATGTTTGAACACATTTGCCACTGTCTCTGGCTTTAAAGTAAGCATATCTAAATCAAATATTCTTATCTTAGAATCCCAGTGCAAGAGCTGCCCCATCTACAAAGCCTGGCACCCATTTGATTGGCACCCTACATTACCCGCTATCTAGGCCTTAATCTCACACCCACCCCTTTCCACGTGGTCAGCTGTGAATTGGCCTCCACTTTTAGAGGACCTACATCAATGGAAATCCTTCTACATATTTTGGTTGGGTTGGATCAATGCAATCAATCTCATCGAGGGTCCTATAGGTTTCCAAACCTTACCTCACCCATCCCACAAAATATTTTATCACCTACAATGGGACCGCTGCACTTTTATCTGGAACGGGAAGCGTCCCAGAATCTCAGCGACACTGCTGATGCAGCTCAGTGACCGGATGGGTCTGGCATGTCCCAATCTATTAGAATACTGCCTGGATGGCACATGAAAGCGAGTGAGTCTGGTTTCATATGGACCATGCAGTAGCAGTCAGGCCCCGGTGGGACCTAGAATGGCTCCCTAAGCATGCCCGACTGCGCAGTGCCTGTCTCGCCCCACCAACTGAGACCGTCTTAGACAGATGAGACAAATAGGCAGTAAAATGAGGCCTCGCCTCTTTCCCCTCTCCTAACACCCTGATAATTCATAACCCAGATTTCACTCCTGCCTTGCCCCCTCACTCATTCTATGACTGGACAGACAAAGACTGCAGGACCATACGAGACCTCTTTGAGGGGCCCGTAACAAAGACCTTTGCACAAGAATGAATACCACCTCTTTGTGGGAGCCCGATTACGATACCTCCAGCTGAGAAATTGGGTACTACAGTCTATGATCCCCCCTGCTGCCATTCGTCCCTTTACCCCATTCGAGATGCTGGTTTGTACTTACGATGGCTTGAGGGGGGTTATCTGCAACACACCTATCTGGCTTCAACGCTCTACCCCTCTCAATACACATACATACCAAATGGTGTGGAACTCGACCACCACTAAGAGCATCTCCCTTAAAGGATGGAAGACAATGTGGTGTGACATCCCTAAAACGTACAGTAGCTTCTCCCTTAGGGGACAGCCTACAAACTAATGTATCAGTGGTACTATACTCCCTGTCGGCTGGTGACAATATATCCAGAAACGTCTCCCCTTTGTTGTCGGTTCGGAACAGACCAAGGTGATTTCTGCCACATTTGGTGGTCAAGTTCCCTTATTGTGACATTTTGGAAGAAAGTCCTTAGCCATATAAAAGAGATGATAGGTTACCCTCTTCCCGCCACATACCACATTGTAGTTGTAGGCCTCCGTCTGCCTCTACTGAAAACTATGACAAACGCGGAATGGTCTCTTATTAGCTATATGCTCCACACAGCCAGGTAGTTAATTCCGCTGACCTGGAAACAATTGATCCCCCGACTATACCACAATGGATTACACGATTGTGGCACATGATGGACATGGAGCAGCTGTCTCACACATTGTCTCACAACCAATGTGGCACCCATTGATACGCTACCTATCACGCCTGGAATTTACATGCTTTAATCCACTGAAACTAAGAGCACTGCAGCTGTTTCTCTAATCGCCCCAGCCGCATCGCTGCCGCATCGCTAGATCCTTCCTCTTTCCCTCCCACTCCACCAAACACTTGTCCTCATTGGGGGTCTTGACACCACAGGCCCATTCGCCTTTGTACGATCACACACCTGCACTAGACCTGCACCATTCCCCTTGTTTGCTCCTTCTTTTATCCTTAACTGTTTATCACCTGTTTAAATATCTACTTGGTTTTGGTCCCCCCCATTCTCCCCTTGTAGCGCTCAATGTGCCAGCTACGATCATGATGCTCATGTTTATGTTTAACCAGATGTGTATGACTGTTTTCGTTGCACTGCTATCTGACACATGTTTAACACTTAATCTTGTTTGTACCATACAGAGCTGCACTCCGTACTATGAACTGTCTACCAGACAATGTGATGATGTCCTTGTTTACAGTGTAAATCTTAAGAGATCTTAAACAAAAAAGTTATGGGGGCGTATGCACGAGCTTACCCAAATAGCCAAAAAAATGCAGACCAGGAGGGGGAAAGGCTTAGCAGGGAAGAGGCTAAGGACGTGGAGTGTGTCCATCCAGGATTGTACCAGAGTTAGTGATTTGGATGAATAAATGTGGAGAAATTCAGTTTTGGAAGGGTTCTGTTTTAAATTATGTGAAATCCTTCAGTCATGAACTGAGTGTAGACTAACACTGAGATGTGAGATGTCATTTAGAGAGGAGACCTCTAAGTACTATTGGGTGTCATCCACATTTAGATGAAAGAAGATCCCAGATTTTCTTTGGAAGGCTCCAAGAGGCTTGATATCAAGGCTGAATAAGGTTGGAGCGGTAACAGATCCCTGAGGTATCCCATGATCAATGGCCATCAGGAAATGTAAGGAATTGGGTTATTGGTTGAGGGAGGTGAAACCCTACTGTAGCAGGAACCACAATCCTTGTTAGCATGATGCACAAGTAAACCCCAAGTTAACTCATGCTCAACCCTGTGGTAGCTTGGCCTAGAGCAGTCAGGCTTAACTTAGAGACAAAGTGTAAAGTATTTAGGCAGCACTTCAAAGAGTAATAAAGTTAAAACACAACACAAAAAAATAATTTACCAATTTAGAAAACTAGAACAAATTGTAATAAATAAATTAGGAGCAAAATGACAAAAATCCCATCTGTAGAACCAGAGATATGGAATTTTAAAGATTTCAGTGAAAATAGTGCGAAACAAGCACAAAGCACCAACTGTATTATCTGGTCGCACTGTTACAAATTCAGGGCTACCACGATGGAGTGCAGGCTGGCTATAAGGCCCCAGTTAGGCCTGCGGAACAAGCGTTCCTTAAATCCTGGTTATGAAGCGATACAGAGTCCTGTGTCTGAGATGCATCATGGAGCAGAGCCTATGCAAGGTCCAGACGAGGAAACTCATTGCACAGCTGTGGTTATGAGAAGCTACGAGATTCAAGGCGATGTCCTTGCATGGAGTTGCGTCTCAGTGGCGATTTCAGTGGGCTGCGTTGGGTGAGGCAATATTCTTGCGTGGAGCTGCGTCACACAGCCAGCGACTGTTCTGATGGGCTGATTTGGAAGAGATGATGTCCTTGTGAGGAGATGCCCTGCACGGCGATGGTTCTGATGAACTTTGCTGATGATTTCCTGTTCTGCTGATGAACCTGAATTAAATGCTGATCCCAGGAGAGGTATATTCAAATGCAATGCTAGTTGCCCCGTGCCTTATTTGTTTTCCTTATTAGAGTTAGCATGTTTACGCATGCATATTTAATTTTTCTAGTCAGTCTAACTTAGCCCGAGACTTTTCCAAATTATTTTTGTCTTTCTTCTCCTTTTCGCCTGCATGTGTTAGCCAGTCCCCACGCATGCTTGTCCTAATTTGCGATAGTAGTAGGTTGCCCCTATACCTTGCCCATCAAAATTTATATATTAATTTGTGAACTTGTCTTGACTAATGTCATCAACAAATGATTTGAAATCTGTTTCTGTTGCACAAATTGTTTCTTTGCTAGGATGTGTAATTCTTTTTGAATGCTTAATGGTGTTGATATTGAGTAGATTAAACTTGTTACGTCAATTTGGCCAGCCTTTGGTTTTCCTTTATTTGTACAATCTAATATTGCACACAATTTATGTTACTTTGGCTCGTGGTTATAATAAAGCTTTCAAAGATTGGAGTTTTGTTTCCGTGGCCACATTGGTCATGGTGTTTAAATTTGTTGCTGTATTAATTAAGATTGTGATGGTTACATGCGGTTAACCACACTCTTCACTGGGTCCAAAGATCCCATCGACCTCTAGGAAAGCATTTTCAAATCCTGACCGGGAGGAGAAAACGTGTTAACAAAGGCACCAGTCAGTTTGGGGGTTGGGAAACACTAAACAGGTGGGAAATTAAATGGCTCAAAGGGTGTTCTGTCACTATTGAGGCGGGGATTCTTCTGAGTTACATTTGGAAGGGGTCTGTGGGGAAGTGGATACTGTGTCTCAGTTCTGCCACCTGCAAAAGCTCAGAAAACAGGAATCTAAGTTTAATAAGCACTGTTTCCCTTCTTTCACCAGGCTGACTTATACAATGTTAGGCCTTCATACGCAAGTCCTGCATCACGCCTGCTCTATCGGGTGAAGAGGAACTTGGGCTGTGACTCTCGTCATGGGCAGGAAAGGCAGTCTTTAAAATGTGGAGGGAATTATATGTTTAAGAACACAAATGAATACATCCAAATGCACCAGGTATAAAAGAATGTGCACGTAATTAACGATTAAGAATATTTTGCGTAGCTTTTATTTTATTATATGTTATTTTACTCAAGCAAGGTAAGTACAAGTACCGCGTAAAATATATTTATTGTATTAAAAAAAAAAAAAAAACCTTACCCTCTTGATGAATTAATTTCAGAAAATGCCCACTAAAATGAAAAGGCAGGAAGTCCAAGGATGAACCATGTTCATTACCTCTACGACTTAACTATTGTTGTGAATGACCAAGTAACTGTCTTGTCCACCAGATCTGCTTTCTACGATTGCTTGAATCATTTGTCCTATTGCCTTTATGGTCTGCTGCTGTCCAGTTTGAAATGTTAATTTGTTAATTCTCCAGGGAATGTTAGGGATCTCATCCTGTGTACATGTTAATCTGAAGATCAGCTGGAGGAGGAGGCTGAGCAGGGAGTGACCCTACTCCAGGAGGGGCCTCCAGAAATCTAGATCGGTACTTAACATCATCTGTATTCCGGCATCTTTGACGTCTTTACAAGCGTAAAGAGACAGGGTGTGCAGAAGGAGAAAACAAATAAAAAGAAAGGTATTGCTAGATGCACCACCAGTGTCAGCAAACGTCCAGAGAAGAAGAAAAGGGTCTCAGGACTGCAGGAGAAGAGAACCACTGTTCAACATCTAGCGTCAACAAGATAACACCCTCTTCGCCTGTATCTCCAAGCAGCTCACCAAGACTACAAACCATCCAGAACTCGGCACCCAGACTCCTCAACCTCCCACGCAGAAGTCACATTACACCGCACCACAGGGAGCTCTACTGGCTCCCAGGACGCAAACTTCTTCATTTCAAACTCCTCGCACACACTTTCAAGGAACTGCACAACGCAGGCCCCAACTAGTTGAACAACTACATCTCCTTGCACCAACCACTCAGACACCTACTCACACAGAATCAGAGCAGGAAGACAGGCGTTCTCTTCCATTGCTCCTAACACATGGAAAGCTCTCCTGCTTCACTTCAGAGCCTACTCCTCTCTTCTTGAATCTGAAAGAAACTCAAGATCTGACTTTTCAATTAACCAACACGCAATAGGCTGGTTTAGACACACAAACCTGTTTAGCGCCAGTATACCCTTATGGGTGACAGTGCACTATACAACTAAATGTAACACAGCACAACAACATAACACAACGCAACAACATAATACAACACGACAACATAACCTAACAAAGTAACATAACACCATAACATAACAACATAAAATAACATAACATAAAAACATAACATTACAACATAAGAACACAACACAACTGTTGTAGAGCCTGGCATTTTACAGACTCTTAAATGTTTGAGCAATCAGTTGCAGTTTCTGGAGTTAAAGTAGAATCACAAGAAGAAGGCAAGCATTGGCAAGGTCCGTAGGTCTGGCTTATGAATACACTGTCAAGCTGCACCTAGAAATCCATGTAGGTTAATGACTGTCCTCCTCCCATCTGTGCTGCTGCCAGAAAAAAAAATTTAGTTATCTAATGCACTTTAATAGCATTACAATGTCATGTGTGTGCCCCTTAAGGTTTAACCTCCGGCAGCTGGATGAACGAAGTAAACGCAGTTGCGTGAAAGGCAAGCACTTTTTTCGTGGAAGCATGCAATTTCCGCCCAATGGGAACATGTACTCAGGACTCCCAACATGTGGGCAGAGCCAAAGCCCCTCTCTACTCATGCTCACATAATTGTAGGTCAACAGCTCCCCTGTCAAACCAGACCATTAAAAAGTGTGTTGGAGCCTGCAGCCTGGAGCCTGGATCTTCTGCACAAGCCCAACACTGCTGTTCTGAGAGCAGCCCGTTTACTTTCCATTCAAAACACTCACCAGAAGTTTTGTGAAGTATGCGCATGCATCACTGCCGGCCACAAGGCTGCTGGCTCACAGGATGTTAGATCTTCATGCAGCTCACGCGCTCCTGCCTGCCAGCGCGCAGGTTGCTGGGATACCCCAGGTCAAGTGAATTTCAACGGAGGCTTGAATTTCAGCAGAGGGAAAATATTTCTTCTGTGTGCAGAGATACTGATTTGGCAATCTAGACACTTTTCAAGACTCTGTGCTGGTGTTTCATGGAATATCCCAGCACCTATGTAGTGACACTGTCCCGTGAGGGGTGAATTATCAAAGACAAAGGAACACAGACCTGTATTTCAGGGGCCGGAAGTCAGTCAGGAAGAGGAAAAAGAGTTACTAGCATATCTAGAACTCTTGCAGATGTACTGAGCAACCTTGTGAAATGCAGTTTTATGGAGATACCGTTTGCTTGTGTTTTGTTGGCACTGCCACAGGGTCATTGTGAGACTGCGTAATGCCAATTGATATAGCCTTTGGGCATCATGAAGGATGCCTATCGAAGATCACGTGTCAGATTGGGCACCAGATTTATTTTTTCGTTTTCTTGAAGTGATTACAGATGTGCAGTGCCAAAGAACATGTATGTGTTTGTGCAACTGAGTGGCGTTCGTGGAATGCAACCTCGAAGGAATGTGTGTGGAACTCAGTGTGCCACTTGGTTGGTGGGACTCTGCGGAGTAGATGTGTACTTGGAATGCCCCATGACAGGGATGAGTACTGCATATTAAGTCCTGCAAGGGGCATGTGAGGTGATAGTGCAAGCCTCACTCTATGACTTGATGAGTGCCATGGTATAGGTGGTAAATGCTGAAGTGCAGGCCACATGTCGTGCCCCATTACAGGCAGTGGTGTAACAATGGCCCCCGATCTCCAGGAAGAAGCATGTAAATAGCATGTAAAAAGCATGTAAATAAACATCTGTCTGCTTTTCCAGAGGCCCACTCTATCTTGCACCCCACTCAAACAGGGTTTAGAACAGGTTGCAGTACAGAAACTGCTCTACTTGCAGCAACGGAAGATCTCAGCAAATAACTTTTCAGTATTTGGTTTTATTCAGGAAAGCTGAATCCTCAGGTCAGATTCTACATTTCCAGTGCAATTTCTGTTTTTATGCTTTAGGTACATAAATCTGAGAAAGCTTTTTCACATAAATATGTGGTGGGGAAAGGAAGTAAAACCATAAGGGCCTCTTGTATCTCCTTTGCCTCTCTGGCACATGTAATTCATTTGTTTTATAGCACCTCTCATTCCAGGGTAGGCTGTCGGGGCACTTTACAGGGGACTACAAGGTGTAGTATTCACATGTCATCCACACTGGTAGGCATTTTTTAGGTGTGCTTGGCTTAGAGAAGCACAAACTTAGGATTCAGAACATAACACAGTGGATAGCATTGACTTTAATAGTAAGAATGTATTTCTATGCACGCACGTCTTTTTAGCAGCATAACGAAAATGAAAGACTGTGAAAAAAAAACATAACTTTCTAATTTGTGCCATGCAGTTTGCATGCAGCTCTTTGATGGCAGTTCATAGTTCATTGAGCTAGATTACGATTGTAACTTATGAACTTCACAGTAACAAAAGAATCTCTGCGACAAAAGCAGTATCCCACTGTGCTATGCTCATAAAATACTGTTCTCTGCACAATACACGTTATTTGCAGTGGGCATATTAACCATCTGTGCTACCTTAGATGAGTCAAAACTGCCACTAGGCAAAACTCCCATCTCTCTTCAGCAGGTACATTTATCACCAGAGTTATTGTGACGCTTTTATTTTTGCCTGAAAGTTGCTAGATGTACAAGGAACTTTGCACTGCTTTTAAAACTTCTGCGCAAAGGAAGTGATAAATATACAAACATGCATGTGTTTCTATCGAGAGGCCCCAGCTGGAGAAGTGCCCACCTCCCGCCCCTGGGCTGCGGACCCCATGGGAGTGTTTCACGGACCTCTGGGGGGCCGCAGACGACAGGTTAGGAACTGCTGTTCTAGAGGCCTTAGAAAGGACAATGGTAACTTTCTAAAAATACCTTTCCTAAATATTTATTACAAATCTGACTTGGGCTTGTAATAATTGTTTTTAAAAGTCCTAGAATGAACTTTGTAGCTATTTACTCGGCAGAGATAACATTACTAAATGTAATATTGTATCTCAATGCTTTCCTGTGGAACAACTAACCGAGCTGCAATTACATTAATTTTTTAGCCTTGTCACTGTAGTGAATATTCACCTTTTACATGTCTTACTATTACATACCAGGCACCCTGCCTTAGGCATTAAGGCCTACTCAAGGGTGACTTAATAATATTTAAAAGGAGGGTTTAAGCATGTCGAATGGTTTTTTTTGACAGGTCGAATTTGTATTTTTCAAAGTGCACTGACAGGCTACAGTGGTGGGCCTGCAGTCCAGTAGTAATGTTTAATTTACAGGCCCGGGGTACACTTTTTACCATATACTAGGGACTTACAGGTAAGTTAAATATACCAGTTAGGAGTAGACCAGTTCAACATGTTTTTGTGGGTCAGAGCACATATACTGGGCACTGGACTGTAGTGTCCCAGAATGCGGAGTCTAACAACTAATAATAACATGTAGCAAAAAAGTAGGGGTGACCACGCAAAAAACAGCATTCCCTAGTCCCCTGTATCACTGTCATATACCTAGATGGCCTACTGTATGTCAGGGGTACCCACTAGATGTCAGAGATGTCCACTTTATGCCAGCAATGCCCATGAGAAGGAAATAATGGTCACCATTAGACAATGTGGCCACCATTTCGCAAGGTTCATCATTATGCCAATAATCATGAGAAATATATCAATGATGGCCCTTATAGTGGCTAAGATTAGATAGAGTAAAATAGTGTAACATTTAATAAACACAATGACAAAAATCCAATAAGGGACCCAGTGATATGTTTTTTAAGCGCAAAGCAGGCAATGAAAATCAATGGTTGCAGTAGACCAGGACTTTGGCATAATTTAAGGCCGACCACAGTACCCACAGCAAACCCAGAGACTGAGTCTGGTAAGGCAAAAGCAGGGTCCTTCAGCAACCAGACAGTGGATACACAGGTATTAGACTGACATCCTGTTTTCTCCCCATCACCTATGCCCCCCAGTGTTAAATATTGATTCAACACTGTGCTGTTAAAAGTAGCCCCCGTCTTGCATATTCAGTGGAGTTCAGAGGAGTCATCTCTGCCCATTCAGGTCAGCCTATTGTTTGCTCCTGGGAGACATTTCACACTTTTTTCACACCTATGCAAGACTAATCACTTGAGAACGAATGCAAGTTAGCCTCCAGGAATGTCAGGCAGGGAAAAGGGAGGTTTCTAAAAGTTACCTTTCCTAAATATTTATTAAACATATGACTTCACTATTGAATTTGATTTGTAATAACTATCAAAATGTGTTCTAGTTGCTCTGTTTTCCAAAACACAGTATCAGTATTTAATATTGCTTCCCGTTGCTTCTCTATGGGCCAGCCAGCCTTCCAACAGTGACCTAGCCCTAGGGGGCTTGTCACTGCAAGGACATGTTAATATCAAATCTCCTCATGTCCTACATTTGAATACCATACACCCTGCCTTGTGGGTGATAAGGTCTAGATAGGAGTGACTTATTAATATTTACAAGGGAGTTTTTGACCTGTCAATGTGGTTTAGTTTGACAGGACGAACTGCAATTTTTACACTGCTACACCCAGGCTCCAATGGTAGCCCTGAAGCCGTGTTTCCACTGCCACTATAGAGGATGGCACAATAGGTGCGGCAGTCCTCTAATGGCAATTAGTGTCTTGGGTACTTTTTGTACCATATACTAGGGACTTAGAAACAAGTTAAATATACCAATAGGGAGTATGCCAATTGACCCATGTTAGAACGAGAAGTGCAGCCACTTTACTACTGGTTAACAGAGGTAAAGTGCAAAGAGCAAAGAGTTCCAAAGCCAGTAAATTATTGAGTGCAACAAAAGGTGAAAAATCCAGGATGACCACGCAGAAAATGCAGATTTCCTACACTTGTGTTCTAATCCTGACTTCGGTACTTGACAAAAAATCATGTGAGTCTGAACAAATCAGTTTATCTCATTAGAAGTGCAGAGGAATACGATAAGGAAATTGTTGGGGAACTGCTTTGAGTTTGTAGTAGAGCATATGTGTTCACTATAGTCACTATGGAGAACTTTATGTTTACCTCTTTCAAGACAAAGGATACTTCTTTAGAATGCTCAGTTCAGCCTCATGGCCACCATACATTCCTTTGTTTGTTACTAAATGTTACGCAAACCCCTCTAGATACGTTCGCATAGAAGCTTGGGATTGTCACCTCCGATTTAAAACTTACAAGCAGATGTCAATTGCTTCTGTTCTTCCTCGACGCTAGTCCATATGCACCCCTCACATTTAAAAACAGAGTATGTATTAGTCTTCATATTCAAAATCCTCACTTAAATTTTTTGGTTTGCTTATTACCTTCCAGCTCTCTTACCTTGTTCAAATATTGATTTGGCATCATTCCCGGTGGTGCCCATCTAGTCCCGTGGGAGCGCCCTGCAATAATCCCTCAGTGCAGGTTGTGTGGCCGTGGGCAAGAAGATATAACTCATTTGATCTGTATTTGTAACGACCTACAAAACGAACGAAAATCTCTATTGAAGGCAGCATCCGATCAAATGGCCATACGGTCTTGCAGGCAAGCGGTGATTGCCTGTTTGAAACCTTCTGACTTTGTTCTGAATGCTAGACTTACCCAATTTGTACGTTTAATATAAAAAAAAAAAAATTAATACAAGCTCATAATTAGTATAAATCTAATAATTTTCCGTACAGAATTTACAGAATTACTTTTATCTTTTATTCCATATAGTATTTTAGAGTTTAACCGACAAGGGTGAGGTTAATTTGTATTTACCTCGGAATAGGAGGTACCTATTAGAAGAATTTTTTTTAAATGATATTATCCTTACGCACATTAAGAATTTATAGTAGTCATCCTGGACGGTATATATCCTGTTTTAATTAGATTGAGGTGATGTATTGTTTTTTATTAACTATGCATTAAAATAAAACTTGAACTCATCCCATTTCAAATCTGGATCACCTCTTGGCCTGTGTCCTCATTTCATTTCCATCTTGGGGGGCAACATGTAAAGTCCTTCCCTCACAGCTCTGAGCAGTTTTCCTTTCTCTACTCTTGTTCCTTCATCCTGGAAGCATGTCATGGTGATTCTCCTGCTCAAGAAGCCACATCCTGTGCTGTTACTGACCCTCACAAAGTGGCTAGTTATAGTCCAATGTTCCCTCTTTCTTTCCCCTCCAAGCTTCTTAAAAGAATGGTTAAGTTCCAGCTGGAAACACATTCACTCCTCCATCCTTCCCAGCCCAGTTCCCATGCCTCTCCCTGCACCAAGACCGCCCTACTGGCTGCCTCAGGTTATATCCATTACTTTTGGATCAAGGAGGCAGGATCCTTCCTGACCTTTCTGCAGCATTTGATATGATGCCTCATTCAGTCCTCTTGAGCCGTCTAAGCTGTAAGGATGTTTGCCTGCAGGCTTTAAAATGACTGTAATTGTACCTACTGTTATGGGAACTGCCTTGATGGTGGCGAAAAGAGACATTGCGACTAACTGGAACTCTTCGAACACACATCCCTCTCGAGATGGAGGAGAGAGACAGGAAAAGCCAGTTTAGGAAGCAAGCGGCTGTCCCCGCAAACACCCAAGGGTGTGGGGTTAAAGGTCAGGACAACTACCAGGAACTTCCAGGGAAGCAGGGTGTTTGCAGATTCTGCGCCTTTGTGCCCTGATTGGATCTGGCTGTTGAACCTTGTGCTGAGCAGATGTCTGTACATTAATGGCTTAATCATGGAGGACTGGTCTGATTTTTCTTGTCTTTTTATTATTGAAAACTCAATAAAATTGTTTATAAAAAAAAATGACTGCAATTATTTCTTCCAGAAAGGTCAAAAAACATTTATCTCCCTCTGTACCAGTCAACTCCTACTAAGCTGACACATGGGGGGGGGGGTCTGCTCTCAACGTGGCTAAAAAACGACAAAGCCAATAGATCTCGAATAGACGAGACCTGGTAGATTTTCCAACGCTTGTTAAAATTACTGCATCAGGTATAGAGACCTAGGTAAAACGGCTTTGTACCTGTGGCCCCTGCTTTGGTCCCGCAGCAAAATTAGCAGATAATTAAATACACACTAACTATATGAAAAAAGCCTGGCTGAGCTTGTGAGAACACATTTAAAATCTTGTCCGTGTTATACTAAAGTACTCTTATATAATGCTCTGGTGATAAATGCACGTTTCCCTGAATGTATTAACTATTTGAATCAATATGGATGCCATTTTCCAGTAGTCCGAGGCCTTCTGTAACGCTGAACATGTTTGATACTTTTCTGTGATTCCCACCTGCCCTGTGGAGCGGTTGTGGAGGTACCACCTGCGGAGTGTGTGGGACGCCTCATCCAGGTGATGTCCCCACCTGAGGACACAGATCATGGCTGCTGAGGCGTCCCCCTCTCATCCGTGCCCCACTGGAGCATCTAAAGAGAAGGCGGCTCACAATGGCCACATTCAACAGCGGAACAACATGGCACTTTCCTCTCCTGAAATTCTGTAAGATGTACCAGTCTGGCAGCATCCCCAGAACCACTAGCACACAGCTTTTCATGGAGCAAAGCACTTTCTGCAATAAATGTGAGCAGTACAGCTGCTGTCCACGCCCACACACAGCTTCTCTGGAGCTCATGAGTAGCCATCACTTACAGCATGCCCATGCTGGGTTTTTAGCAAGCCCCTGGTTTAAAGTGGCACAGGACAAATGCCCAGGGTGGGCTTGGAAAGGAGGTAGTCAGCCCAGGTATGAAGTGAGTGGCACTTGCCACATGTTTAACGGCTTGAAAAATGCCGAAGTCCAAGCAAATATACATAGAAACAATGCACCTTCACCGGAGTGCATGGACACTTTATCATCCATTAACTGCAATCAGTGGAGACTGGTGACATTTAACAGGGGTAGTGAGTAATACTTGGCATGAATGCCAGTGAGCGAGCCTCCTTATGTCTCAGATGGTTTGGGAGGTTCTCTCACATTTGCTTGAACCAGGTACTTACTCTCTCACGCATCCTCACTCAATCTAATTCATTCACTTACTTCTATTTGCAGTTGCACTCACCTTTACTCACTTGTACTCACTAAGTATCACTGAATTACAAAGTCGTACTCATTCTCACTTTGAGCAACTCAGTCTAACTCATTCTTACTCAGTCCCACCCATTCTGACTCACTCAATGTCACTCTGACTCGATCATTCTAATTTTGACTAACTGTCACTCAGACTTACTCAGTCCTACTCATTCTCACCTAGACTCACTCGGTCTCACTTAGTCTCATGAGCTTACTCAGTCTCATTCACTCAGTCTCACTCAGTCTCACTCAATATCACTCCGTCTCACTCATCAATTTCACTTTGACTTACTTAGTCTCACTCATTCTGAGTCACTCAGTGTCACTAAGCCCCACTCAGTCCCACTCATTTGCACTCACTCAGTGTCACTGTGACTCACCTACTCTTATTCAGTCTCTCATTCTCGCTCAGTCTCACTCAGTCCAGCTCATTCTGACTCACTCTAACTCATCAGTCTCTCTTTGACTCACTTTGCTCTGTCAGTCTCACTGATTCTCATTCTGACTCAGTCAGTCTCACTCATTCTCTAAATCACTGAGACTCATCAGTCTCTGACTCTCTCAGTCTCACCCAGTCTCACACACTTACTCTCATTCTGATTATCCTTCAGTCACTCATTCATTCTCACTCATACTTACTCTTTCTATCACTCATTCACACACTCCTTCCTGACTCACTCTTACTTGCACTCACACACACAGGCATGCTCACACATGCCCATGCTCTCTCTCACAGACACACACTCTCACCCATACACACACAACATTTAATTACCTTGCTGGCTGAGCAAGTCCTGTTTGGAAACAAAAACTCCCCATAGGATGCATCCTGGTGGCCCTTGGGACTTAGACCTACTCCTACCCCTACTGACACGCTATGAACCTAGGCATCATTCTGGACAGCAAGCTAACCATGACAGCTCAGGCCAACTCCATCTCCTCCTCCTGTTTCTTGATCCTCCACATGTTTTGTAAGATATTCAAATGGCTACCCCAAAGTTCAAGCTGCCCATCACCCCAGCCCTCATCTCCAGCAGACTGGACGATGGCAACAGTGTCTATGCGGGGATCACAGCTCGCCTCGTCTGATGACTATAGACCATACAGAATGACATAGCCAGACTGGCCCCGGATAGCCCTAGATGAATCCACATGACCCCCTACCTTAGGGAACTCCACTGGCTCCCTGTATAGAAAAGATGCCAGTTCAAGCTCCTGACCCATGCATATTATCTGTGAGATATGTGAAAGTGGGGGTCCCCATCCTGATGTGTAAGGGCGCTGCTTCGGACTCCTGCTGTTCCATTTACTCTCAGGGAGGCCGCACTGCTTGTTTCTGCATTCAGCTCTGGAGCTGGAACTGAAATCTTGGATCTGAACAGCCGCAGGCAGGGGCATAGCTACCGTTGGAGCAGCAGGTTCAGTGGTTCTGGTGTCCAGAGCTCCAGGGGCCCCTTTGAACCACGATAATTGCTGTATTTTACTACCACAACAGCAGTCAAAGGGGCCAGTTTCCTTGCTTTGACCAGGGTCCATGGCATCCTGGCTATGCTACTGTTGCAGGAACCAGGTTTCAGTCTCTAATATTTCACCTCACCTCACTCTTTCCCAACTCTATGACAGGCTGATTGGGGTGTTTCCAGTAGCCATGCAGACCTTAAACCTGCAGCACCCATGGCTACTTGTAGCCATGAAGCTTTAGCGCCTCACAGATGGAGAATGCACTGAGGTGTGCCAGGGCCCTGAGGCCAGGGCTGGGATTTCACAAACCCTGGATAATCTCACGGAATGGTGGTGCCGTTGGCTTTGTGCACCTACACCAGCCATCAGTCAGTGTCACCTGCTGCCTCCTGCTGGTGCTGGACCTGAAGTAGGTTAGTAGGTGGCATTTTTTGCTTTACACCGAGAGTGACTAATAAACTATTATT
Source organism: Pleurodeles waltl (assembly GCF_031143425.1). Taxonomy (NCBI): domain Eukaryota; kingdom Metazoa; phylum Chordata; class Amphibia; order Caudata; family Salamandridae; genus Pleurodeles; species Pleurodeles waltl. The sequence goes on along the minus strand of NC_090444.1, from coordinate 73,467,224 downwards.
CACTCCTGGTATAATAAAAATGGGTCAGAAAGCAACAAGGGCATAGTCCAGGAGCCCATAAGGGAGAGACGCCACTGACTGCAATGGAGGCATCCTTTAGGCCTACTAACGCAACTAATTGCCAATGGCATGATGATGGGAAAGAAATACTCTGCTGAACTGATCCACAGTGTAAGGAGCACTTTATTGAAGCTGTGACTGAATCTACGGGGTTGACTAGACTAAACCCTCTGTCTATTTTCGTAGGTTGAGGGCGTGAGCTTTGGTAAACAGCTAAAGGTGTATATAGCCAGACATAAAAAGTACAGTAATTAATCCATCCCTGAAACTAAGTTTGTGTGTATGGCCAAAGTTGAGATGAACTCTCTTCTCGCTCTCTCTCTCTATATATATATATGTATATTATGTATACATATACCTTGATTTAAAACATGACTAAAAAAGAAAAGAAAACATTATAAATTAGACATTGTCTCTCCTTCTGCACTGCAGTATGTGTTAATTGGTCAGTCTTTCTTCTGTTAACCTTCTCTTTGTCACTCGCAGCTCTTCATCCTTTCCCTCTCAATAACTTCTCTACTTATGAGCTTATCTACCGCACATCTGTATCACTCGGACTACTCGGGCATTTCTTGGTCCAAGATCTGCCTTGAGTACAGAAGCCAATGGCATTTTAGAAGCATTTTCAAGATCTAACCTGTCACCTCAAGGCATAATGGGGGTCATTCCAACCCTGGCGGTCATCGACCGCCAGGGTGGATGACCACGGAAGCACCGCCAACAGGCTGGCGGTGCTTCCCTGCCCATTCTGACCGCGGCGGTAAAGCCGCGGTCAGAAAAGGGGATCCGGCGGTTTCCCGCCGGATTTCCCCTGTCAGCGCCGCCATGGAGATTCCGACCCCCTTCCCACCACCCTGTTTCTGGCGGTTTTTACCGCTGCAGTTGTCATCTGGTTGGTTCCCATGTCCCCGTGACTCCTTCCTCCTTCCCATGGGCACTTTATTCCTGTACTTCTCCTGAGAGATCTGTGCTCACCACCCCCTTGTGTGTATTACCCTCTGCGGGGACTCAGAAAGCCAACTGCTGTTTTCTGTACTCTGCTTCTTTAAACAAGCACTGGCAAAGCCAATAGGTCTCTCCTATCCAAGAGCTACTGGCTAACTCGATGTTAGTTTAGACATGCTGTACAGCAATGCGGCTGCTGTGCAGCATGGCTGGAAGTAAAGGAAAAAAGCGATATGACGCGGCTAGCGTTCATCATATCATAGTGCTTTTTTTCCTCTATTTTCAGCCACGCTGCGCTGCTGTACAATATGGCTAGAGCACATTGACAAAGGCAATAGCCCCTGCATTGGTGAGACATATTGGCTTTGCCAATGCTTGTTGCCAGGAGTGATTTTGTCCCTTGTCTATCGCTGGTGGCAACCCAACACTGAGCCCATGTATGGAGGAAGGGTTACCCTCCAAGAGGAGGTTAGTATAATGAGAGGAGCTCACGCAGCTGCTTCAGTCCTGTAGACATTATTGGGTGATGTTGAAACTGATGGGAACAGGGGGCATTTTTGGATGTACTCTGCCTATATCTTACTTACAGGGGTTCACTATGTAATATGTACCACTGGCTTGACTACAGTCTGCACCAGTATGAGTTTAGTAATCTTATCTTGGTACCTGGTGGGGGAGGCCATGCCACCTTGTGATTTAATCAGTATGCTCTCCCCTCCCTGGACCACCAACACCAATTGACAACATTTATTTTGCGGAGCGCTCACAAAACGTTTTGGTGGATCCAGAGCTGTAACCTAGGAATGGAACTAAGTAAGAAAGGAAATGAGGATGCTGAGGGTTCATAATGCTCAAGAGTGGAGCTTTAGTGCCCCCTGAACCTCAGTCTGTGTGATTCCCACCAGAGGTGGGGTGGAAGTAGGTCCCAAAGGGCGGGAATTCCTGTGAGCATGTGATCGCTCTCAGAACATCAGTACTTAGGCTGGTCAATAGTAAGTAGGTTCTGGGCAGCTACCCTCGGTGTCTGATTCGCTGGTACGATTCTGATTCGCTGGTACGATTCTGATTCGCTGGTAGGATTCTGATTCGCTGGTACGATTCTGATTCGCTGGTAGGATTCTGATTCGCTGGTACAATACCTAGGTACTAAGCGATAGATCACTTTTTGGGTGAGGCACAGTACTTTAAAGGAGAGGTGTGGCTGGGGAGATGTTGTCCAAGCACTTGAGGCTGAAGATGAGGTGGGCAGTTTGGCTCCTAGGTTCTTGTCGTGTCTCAGTACCAGAAGATGTGGCGCATTAGGATACGGCCAATGAGGCCTGTGCTGGACAATGCCTTGGCCTGTGACTCAGTCCAATGATCACAGCACACAGGAGCTGATGTTTCCACACCTCTTCTTTCAGTGTGAGGAAGTCTCTGCAATCCTTGGTCTGAAACTGAGAAGGGAGGGCCATGGCTAGGAGGTGTTGAAGCGAGAATTTTGGTAATGCTTTTAGTGACCCAGACATCAGCTTTGGGTGACATTCATATCTATGTTTTAAAAGCCTATTGTAGAAAGTTGCACTGCAACACATCTTAAAAGTGCACATGTTTTTGTTTCTGTACTGGTCACAATTGTGCCCACTTGATTTAATAATATGCTAACTAGACTTAAGTGATGCCAAAGTATAATTTAGACATTAGAGTAAGTGACAGTAGTCAAACACATTTTTATTCATAATGCTTTATATATGATTTATGTGTTTAATTAGGTGTGCGAAGAAAAATTAAATGCACTTCTTTGCCATACTTAATGTGATGCCTTAACAAAGTTTGCAATATTTATTCGCTTTTGCTGATTTATTAATTAACATTGAATTTATGAGTTTGAATATTATGCATGTTTAATTAATTGCAATGTTACTGCCTTCATGTTTCTTGTGTTAACATAACTAGGCCTGCAGACCTCATATTCGGCAGTCATGTAAAAAGTGATGAATCACTCTTCTTTTTCTAACATTACATTTTCCATTAGGTTGTTCTTATGAATAGTGAAGGCTCGCACTGATCAATGTACAAGCTAAATGACCTTGATTCTGGAACATTTAGGCCTGTGGACTAAACCTTGAAGAAACTGTTAACATGAACCTTCACATGAGAATAGATGAAGCCATCTTACACCCTGGGAAGAATTTACATTGTATCAAGTAATGGACGAAATTGTTATTGACTATTGAATTCACATGGAAGCAGGAGATTACTTCAGACCGAGCCTGAGTATCATCTGTCATGTTGCAAAAACATTGCCCTTTTTGTGTGATATGAACCCACCAAACTGGCCAATCGAAATGCTTTAGGTATTTCGGGCCAGATGTACGAAGCCGTTTGCATGTCGCAAACTGCAAAAATCGCAGTTTGCGGCATGCAAACGGCAGAACGCAATGCTCATTCCCAAATTGCGAGTCAGTACCGACTCGCAATTTGGGAATGCGACTTGCAAATAGGAAGGGGTGTTCCCTTCCTATTTGCGATCGCAATTCAGAGTTGCTTTGTGACCGCGAATGCGGTCGCAAACCAACTCGCAGTTACCACCAGTGTCACACTGGTGGTAACTCATTCGCAAAAGGGAAGGGGTCCACATGGGACCCCTTCCGCTTTGTGAATGCCGAAAAAAATATTTTTTCAGAGCAGGCAGTGGTCCTGTGGACCACTGCCTGCTCTGAAAAAAACGAAACCAAATGGTTTCGGTTTAGTTTTCATTTTGCAGCTCGATTTCCTTTAAGGAAAACGGGCTGCAAAATGAAAAAAAAAACTGCTTTATTTACAAAGCAGTCACAGACATGGAGGTCTGCTGTCTCCAGCAGGCCACCATCCCCGTGAGTGCCTAGACTCGCTATGGGGTCGCAAACTGTGACCCTCATGAATATTGATGAGGTGGGTCTTTGCGACCCCATAGCGAGTCTCAGAAGGTGTCTGAGACACCTTTCTGCATCCAATCCAGTCGCAAAATTGAAGTTTCCTACATCTGGCTCTTCAAGTTTAGGGAAACTCTTAGCAAGTTTCTAGTTAGTCTTCTTCTGGCCCTTCCCTTGAGTTGTGTTCTTGCTATTCTCTGTGCAGCCCGTGCTCTGCACTTTCCTGATGGTGCTTCGAATGGACTTTGCTGATGATCTAAATGCTTTGCTGACAAAACTGAATTGAATACTGACCCTAGGAGAGGTATATTCCCTTGCTAATGCTGTTTTTTCCCTAATCTGTTTTCCCCAGTATAAGATAGCATGCTGACATTTGCCTACATTATTTTTCTAGTTAGTTTCACCTAGCCGCAGACAAATGGTTTTTCAAATTATTTTTGTCTTTCTTTTTTTTTCTTTTTTCCACATGTGTTAGCCCATTCCCACACATGCTTGTCCTAATTTGACTAGCGGTAGAGAAAAGCTATGTCCAAACCCTGATTCTTAAATCTTTGCTTATTTGATTTGGCTAATGTCTTCACAGTCTGATCTAAAGTTTATTTCTGTTTCTCACATCGTATCATTACTAATATGTATTCTTCTTCTTGAATGTATAATGGTGTTGATGTTGAGTAGATTAAACTTGTTTCGTCAATTTGGCCAACACGTGGTTTTCATTTATCTTTACAACTTGTTTCTGCACACAATTTATGTGAACTTAGATTTGTGGTTGTAAAATAAAGCTTTTGTGAGAAAACAGGGCTGATTGCAGAGGCCCCATAACTTTTTGCCCCCATTTTCCTCTTTTTGCTGGTGTTTTCCTGACTTTGATGGTGCCCTGGGTACTGCTAACCAGTCCCAGGGCCTGTGCTCTGTGTAAAATGGATATGCAAATTAGGCTAATTATAATTGGCTAAGTTAACCTACCTATAAGTCCCTAGTATATGGTAGGGCATGTAGGTTTAGGGACCACAGCATAGGTGGTGCACACCTAGGTGCACTGCTGAGGTGCCCAGTGTCATTTTAAAAGCAAGCCTGCCTTGCTGGCTGCTTTTAAATTAAAGTTATATGCAAATTCGACTTTGGAATTAAAGGTACTTCCAAAGTCTTAAACTACCTTATTTTTACATATAAGTCACCCCTAAGGTGTGCCCTATGTGCCCCTAGGGCTGGGTGCCATGTAACTATAAGCAGGGACTTTATAAAAATAGATTTATAAGCCCTGGTGAGGTAAAAACAGCCAAATTCGTTTTTCCCTCATTGAAGTAAATGGCCTTCATAGGCTAGAATGGGCAGACTTTATTTTAAATTTTAAAGTCTCCTTAAATGTTACATACCAATAATTTGGTATCAAATTATTTGTTGTAATAAATCCCACAACTTCCAGTTGTTGGATTTAATATAACTTGTTCAGGTAAAAAGTTTAGACTTTACCTAAAAAGTTGCCAATTTCAGCTCTGCATTGTTTTTGCTGCTGTGCTCTGATTGGCCAGCCTGCAGCAGCTTCTGCCAGGCTGCCTTGATGAGGTGTGAAGTGGCCAGGCTTCACACAAAGGAATGTGCTTGGGGGAGAGAATCTCCCCTCAGCAGATGCTGAGGCAGGAAGGGGGAGGGCTGCCAAACTGGTCTTCAAAGGCAGAGAAGGACATTTGGAGCACCCAGCAACACCCCCACATCCTGCAACCCGAGACAATTAGGTGCCCCCTTGATTAGATTAGGAGAGGGCAGGAGAGGGGTGTGTTAATGATTTTTAGCCACACCAGTGGGTGGGCTCAGCCAAATGTAACCTCCAAAAATCAGATTCATCCATGTTGGATTTTTAGAGACTGTTGCCTTCTGGGATGGATTTTTGCCACACTTCCCAGGAAGTGGTCATCACAGGGGGACGACCCTGTCCCTGATTGGAGAACCAGGGCCCCCCTGCTTTTCACCCAGGAGCAAGGATAAAACTGGCAGACCTGCACCCACGCCTCAGATCCCCTCCAGAATTCAACAAGAAAGGAACTAAAGAAGAAGAAGGACTGCCCTGCTGGACCCCTGGCCTGCACCTGGACCCTGCACTCAGAAGGACTGCACCAGCTGCACACTTGGGCTTCACCACAAGAAGGACTTTGCCTGGCTTCAACTGGTTCAAGGAGGGACTCCCTGTTTGCTACAGGTGAAAAATTGCTAAACCAGAGTCCCCTGCACCAACTCCTGAAGAAAGCGACCAGCTGACCACTGTCCAGTGGCCAAAAAGGAGTTTGCGCCAGGTGCATTCTTGGAGTTGAAGTCCGCACCCCCCAAGGACCATCACAGAACTTCTGGACCCTTGGGGTGAGCTGTGGACCCCAAAAGAACCTTAAAAGAACATCTGGGTGAAGCCCCAGAAGTTTGGAAAAGATTTGAGAATTTTTGGAAAAAAGCTCCAGAGAGGGACCGACCCGCCGCGGAAATTCTAGCCGGCTTGCCTCAACCGCGACCCGGCCTGACTTCGTGGTTCGTCCCGGTAAAGAAAAACATCCAAAAAAGAGACTAAGTCCGAACGTAAAAAGTTGACCGGGACCTCCCAGCCATCGTATCCGAGAACGGCTCCATGGACGTCGGATCAAGATCCAGGTTTACCCCGGTCGAAGGATTTTCATCTCGAAAAAACGACTAAGTCTGAAGGTAAAAGTCTCCACCGAGGAAACCCACATCGCGTATCCGGACAAGGGCTCCAGGAGGTCGGATTCAACTGGCAGGTTCGTCCCGGTGAAGAAAAACTTCAAAATAAAGACTAAGTCAGAAGGTAACTTTTTAACCGAGGCCTCCCGCGACCTGTAGCCGAGCAGGGCTCCATCGCGGTCGGCCTGAAAGTTTGACTTTGCCCCGGTCGAGGTGCAACCAGATGACCCGATTGGCGCTTTTTGTTTCTAAGCACTAGAAAAGTAATAATTCTTTAAAAATTCATATCTCCGGTTCCCCTGAACCGATTTTAATCGTTTTTGTGTCATTTTAAAGATAAAAATATAAACTATTTTTATAAATCGGTTTTGAATTTTTAAACTGTTTCCTGTGTTTTATTTAATTACTGTTTTGTGATATTTGAATGCTTTACACTTTGTCTCCTAAGTTAAGCCTTGACGCTCGTTGCCAAGCTACCAAGGGTTGAGCTGGGATTAATTTACTGAGACCTAACTGTACCTATGTGGAGGTTAGTGGCTTGTTGCTAGGTGTAGGTACCTACCTGCCCTACCAATAACCCATTTTCCAACATAATGGGAAGCAGCGACGGGATCCTGTACTTGTGTTCAATATCACGTTACAGTTTTAGGTAAAACAAATTAAAAATCCTTTAAATTGTCCTAGTGCAAAAATTGTTTTTAATTTTTAATTTGGATTAATTTCAATTATTGAATTTTTGTAATTTTTCTAAATTCTTGTTTCCAATTTTTGCAAAACGTTTTTGTTGACACAAAACTAGGGAACCATGGAGCTTGATCTGGCTAGCCTACCCACACTGACAGTAGTCCAGCTTAGGGGGTTGTATATTGAAAGAGGGTTGCCTGCAACCACTGATCTCAGGAAGCAAATCCTGATCACATCCCTGACAGCATGGGCTGAGGCCCAAGAGGTAGAGTCAGAAGAAGCTCCAGAGGAGGGAGAAAGAAGGGAGGATGCAAGCTCTAACCACTCAGGGGAGGGAAGGCATCTGAGCCTAAGTGAGGATGAGGAAGAACGGTCCTCAGTAAATACAGTCACTAGGGGCAGACCCAAAGCTAGTGGTGGGAAGGGGGTCCTTTCAGGAGGAGAGAACCCATCCATCAGAGAAAGAGAGCTGGAGGCCCAGCTAGCATACATAGCTTTGGAAGCAGAGAAGCTGGCCCTAGAAAAGAAAAAGTGGGCATACAAAGAGAAAAGAGATGGAAGCAGCGATAAAGAAGCTGAGGTGTCCATGGGTGGGGGAGTTTGCCCCAGATTACCCAAAGGGGTGGTTCCTGTCTATGTAGAGGGGGATGACATAGATAAGTGGCTGGGGGCCTTTGAGAGGGCACTCCAAATGAGAAGGGTTAGGCCTCAATACTGGGGTTCCCTTTTGTGGGAGTTGGTCCCCAACTCAGGAAGGGATAGGCTTCTGACCTTAAGGGGGGAGGAGGCAGATTCATACCCTAGTATGAAGAGGTGCTTAGCCAAGAAGTTTGGTCTGACCCCAGAGCAATATAGAATGAAGTTCAGGGACACCCAGAAAGTCAGTACCCAGTCTTGGGTTGACTTTGTGGACATTTCACTAAAGGCACTAGAGGGCTGGATTATTGGTAACAAAGTAGATACTTATGAGGGGTTATACAATCTGATCATGAGAGAGCACATCTTGACCAATTGTATCCAAGAAAGGTTACGCCAGCATCTAGTGGACTCTAAGCAGACCAACCCTAGAGAGCTAGGGGAGGCAGCTGATGAGTGGTTGAGAACCAGGGTGGTTGTCAAGTCCCAGGGGGGAGACTCCAAGAAGGGGGGGACAGGTCCCCAAAAACCTAAGGAGGGAGGTGGTAAGCCCACCACAGAGACTCCCTCTGTACCCCAGAACCCTAAGAAGGAGGAGAGTAAATCCCACTCCCACTCTGACAAGCAGAGACAGGGAGACCCAGGGTTAAAAAACCTCTTGGACAGTAGGGCTTGCTTTGACTGTCAGCAGACAGGTCACTTCAGAGGAGATGCAGCCTGTCCAAAGAAGGTGGTTAGCATTGGGCTGTCCAGTGTAGCCATGGAGGAGGATTCCTCAGATGATGAAGTCCTCTTAGCATTGAGCTGGGAGACAGGACCAGATGGTAAGCTGGTGATCCCTGAGGGTGGGAGTAGGCACTTCCACCACATTCAAGTGAATGGGATCCCTACCACTGGCCTGAGAGACACCTGTGCCAGTCACACTATAGTGAGTGACCGGTTAGTGACCCCAGACATGTATGTCCCAGGAAAGACAAAGAAAGTCAGGATAGCCACAGGAGAGGTCACCTCCAAACCTGTAGCCATAGTGCCCCTAGAGAGGGAGGGTATCCTTGACTGGATTAGGGTGGTAGTCAGTGCTGACCTTCCCCTAGATTGTATCCTGGGCAATGACCTCCCAGAGGTGAGTCTGGTCACAGATGGGGTGGTCGCCCAGGGCGCCCCCCCAACCCAAAGTCCTGGGGAGTCAGTCCCTACAGTTAGGAGACAGGGGTCCCCAAGAAAAGGAAAGAAGAAAAGGAAGGGTAGGCCACTCTTAAAGAGAGTTCCAGGGAGCCAAGGGCCTTCTGCCCCAGTAAGGGGGGAGCCCAGAGTTGGCACTGGTGAGGCCTCACCTGACCCCAAGGAAGTCCTGAGTAGTCAGGCAGCTGTCCAGATGCAAGGTGTTGCCCCTGCACTGACAGAAGGGAGAGTGGAAGGAGGGTGTCTGCCACAGGAGGTGGTAGCCCCCCACTCTAGACAGCAAGAGGGGTGCCAGAACCCCAAAGTTGCCCCTAAAGCAGCTCAGCCACCTGTCAGTGGAGAGCTTAGGGTGTGGTTCTGGGTACTGACAGCTGTCAGTAGCCTCTGCTGGGTGCTAGCCTTCCTGGCAGCAATGTACTTGGCCTGGGAGGCAGACCCCAGGGCCAATAGCAAAGTAGGCCCCCTGACCCTATTGGTCATGGTGGGGTTGCTCAAGTGTTGGGTGACATCTTTGGGTAAGCTAGGTGTTGCCCTAGCAAAGTTTGGAGTAGGGGAGGTGGGCACCTCACTACCCAAGTTGGCAGAGAGAAAGGAGGAAGACCCCCCTAGAAGAAAGTTTCAGTTTGAGTTGGGTCCTTTTACTGTTGGGATGGCTTCACTACCCATAGGGAGTGACGCTGACAGGAGGATATAAGGCAGAGTAGGCCCTGCAAAGGGACAGCCAGTTTTCTTCACTGTCTTCCTCGCCTAACAAGCCAGGAAGACTCTCCCAGGGTTGGGCTGAGTCTCCTGGGTGTGTGGGCTGGGGGGGGGGTTGTGTGAGAAAACAGGGCTGATTGCAGAGGCCCCATAACTTTTTGCCCCCATTTTCCTCTTTTTGCTGGTGTTTTCCTGACTTTGATGGTGCCCTGGGTACTGCTAACCAGTCCCAGGGCCTGTGCTCTGTGTAAAATGGATATGCAAATTAGGCTAATTATAATTGGCTAAGTTAACCTACCTATAAGTCCCTAGTATATGGTAGGGCATGTAGGTTTAGGGACCACAGCATAGGTGGTGCACACCTAGGTGCACTGCTGAGGTGCCCAGTGTCATTTTAAAAGCAAGCCTGCCTTGCTGGCTGCTTTTAAATTAAAGTTATATGCAAATTCGACTTTGGAATTAAAGGTACTTCCAAAGTCTTAAACTACCTTATTTTTACATATAAGTCACCCCTAAGTTGTGCCCTATGTGCCCCTAGGGCTGGGTGCCATGTAACTATAAGCAGGGACTTTATAAAAATAGATTTAGAAGCCCTGGTGAGGTAAAAACAGCCAAATTCGTTTTTCCCTCATTGAGGTAAATGGCCTTCATAGGCTAGAATGGGCAGACTTTATTTTAAATTTTAAAGTCTCCTTAAATGTTACATACCAAGAATTTGGTATCAAATTAATTGTTGTAATAAATCCCACATCTTCCAGTTGTTGGATTTAATATAACTTGTTCAGGTAAAAAGTTTAGACTTTACCTAAAAAGTTGCCAATTTCAGCTCTGCATTGTTTTTGCTGCTGTGCTCTGATTGGCCAGCCTGCAGCAGCTTCTGCCAGGCTGCCTTGATGAGGTGTGAAGTGGCCAGGCTTCACACAAAGGAATGTGCTTGGGGGAGAGAATCTCCCCTCAGCAGATGATGAGGCAGGAAGGGGGAGGGCTGCCAAACTGGTCTTCAAAGGCAGAGAAGGACATTTGGAGCACCCAGCAACACCCCCACATCCTGCAACCCGAGACAATTAGGTGCCCCCTTGATTAGATTAGGAGAGGGCAGGAGAGGGGTGTGTTAATGATTTTTAGCCACACCAGTGGGTGGGCTCAGTCAAATGTAACCTCCAAAAATCAGATTCATCCATGTTGGATTTTTAGAGACTGTTGCCTTCTGGGATGGATTTTTGCCACACTTCCCAGGAAGTGGTCATCACAGGGGGACGACCCTGTGCCTGATTGGAGAACCAGGGCCCCCCTGCTTTTCACCCAGGAGCAAGGATAAAACTGGCAGACCTGCACCCACGCCTCAGATCCCCTCCAGAATTCAACAAGAAAGGAACTAAAGAAGAAGAAGGACTGCCCTGCTGGACCCCTGGCCTGCACCTGGACCCTGCACTCAGAAGGACTGCACCAGCTGCACACTTGGGCTTCACCACAAGAAGGACTTTGCCTGGCTTCAACTGGTTCAAGGAGGGACTCCCTGTTTGCTACAGGTGAAAAATTGCTAAACCAGAGTCCCCTGCACCAACTCCTGAAGAAAGCGACCAGCTGACCACTGTCCAGTGGCCAAAAAGGAGTTTGCGCCAGGTGCATTCTTGGAGTTGAAGTCCGCACCCCTCAAGGACCATCACAGAACTTCTGGACCCTTGGGGTGAGCTGTGGACCCCAAAAGAACCTTAAAAGAACATCTGGGTGAAGCCCCAGAAGTTTGGAAAAGATTTGAGAATTTTTGGAAAAAAGCTCCAGAGAGGGACCGACCCGCCACGGAAATTCTAGCCGGCTTGCCTCAACCGCGACCCGGCCTGACTTCGTGGTTCGTCCCGGTAAAGAAAAACATCCAAAAAAGAGACTAAGTCCGAACGTAAAAAGTTGACCGGGACCTCCCAGCCATCGTATCCGAGAAGGGCTCCATGGACGTCGGATCAAGATCCAGGTTTACCCCGGTCGAAGGATTTTCATCTCGAAAAAACGACTAAGTCCGAAGGTAAAAGTCTCCACCGAGGAAACCCACATCGCGTATCCGGACAAGGGCTCCAGGAGGTCGGATTCAACTGGCAGGTTCGTCCCGGTGAAGAAAAACTTCAAAATAAAGACTAAGTGAGAAGGTAACTTTTTAACCGAGGCCTCCCGCGACCTGTAGCTGAGCAGGGCTCCATCGCAGTCGGCCTGAAAGTTTGACTTTGCCCCGGTCGAGGTGCAACCAGATGACCCGATTGGCGCTTTTTGTTTCTAAGCGCTAGAAAAGTAATAATTCTTTAAAAATTCATATCTCCGGTTCCCCTGAACCGATTTTAATCGTTTTTGTGTCATTTTAAAGATAAAAATATAAACTATTTTTATAAATTGGTTTTGGATTTTTAAACTGTTTCCTGTGTTTTATTTAATTACTGTTTTGTGATATTTGAATGCTTTACACTTTGTCTCCTAAGTTAAGCCTTGACGCTCGTTGCCAAGCTACCAAGGGTTGAGCTGGGATTAATTTACTGAGACCTAACTGTACCTATGTGGAGGTTAGTGGCTTGTTGCTAGGTGTAGGTACCTACCTGCCCTACCAATAACCCATTTTCCAACAGCTTTGAAACTTTACTGATTGGACTTTTCCTTCTGTGGCCAAATTGGTCAGGGCGTTTGAAATTGTTGTTGGGTTTGAAATGATTGTGTACGGTTAACCACACTCCTCACTGGGTCAAAAGATCCCTCGATCCCAGAGAAGTGTTTTCAAATCTTGTGAAGGATGAGAAAAACATGTTAATAAAAGAACATTCCATTTCCATTCAGAAAGTGTTAAAAATGGAGCTGAATTACTTGGAGAGGTGCATATGGTATGCAGTGCTTAGTCTGTGAGACCTTCACACTGCACACAATGCACCACTTACCGTGTTTCCCACAAACATAAGGAATCAAATCCTTCTGATATCTGTGTTGTCTTTGTTGCAGATACCAGCTGCTATGACCAGTTGTGTCATCAACGCCAAGAGTGGACGAGGTACAAAAGCCATTCCAGGGCCCGACTGCAAACCCAAAGCAGCCCTGACAAATTTTGTCAGACCATCCCGCAGAGGAAGCATGGCAAGCGAGCCTGAGCACTAAAATGGGGTTTGGGGTGTCCTTACCCTAAGGAAATTTGAGAAAAATGGCACAATTGGTGCACTTTACAACCCATTATTCATTATATATTCAATTATATATGTTTTTGAAGAATAGTATATGATGACCTTACAGTGCACCAGGATATGGAAGTCTTTATTGGGGTTCAGTAATGATTCAGTCACTATCATCCTCTAATAGTGGCTCTCATATCTCCTTACCCCTCTCTCATGTGTTGGAGCACCTTACACCAAACACAGATGCAGAGACAGTGAATCATAAGTATGTAAATCAGGGTGTAGAAAATGTTGACAAAGGGGACTACAAGGTGTAGGATTCACAGGTCATCCATCCACACTGGTAGGCATTTTCTAAGAGTGCTTGGTTTGGGGAAGCATAAATTTGAGTTTTAGAATGTAACGCAGTGGTTAGGGTTGACTTTACTAATACCTGTTTATTTCTTCCCAAACAAATCCTTTTTAGCACAATTAGGATAATCAAAGACTGGGGGGAAAACATACATTTCTAACCTTTACCATGCAGCTCTTTAATGGCAGTTCATAGCTCACTGTGCTAGATTACAATTGTAACTTATGAACTGCACAGTAACAAAAAAAATCTCTATGACAAAAGCAGTGTCCCACTACTGAAATACCGTTCTGTGATCTGCATAGTACACGTTCTTTGCAGCAGGCATATACACCCTCTGCGCTGCCTTAGAAGAGTCATAAATGCAGCTAGACAAAGCCCTGATCTCTCCAGCAGGTACATTAACCAACAGAGTTATCTTGGCACCTTTATTGTTGCCTGAATACTGTTAAATATGCAAGGAACTCTGCAGTGCTTGTCAATTTAAAATCTGCTGCACTGCTACAAAACTGGTCCCAGTAACAAAAGCGGCTCCCAACCCTTCCAGCCTCCTGAGGAAACGCCCGATGGAGAGTCCCGGGCAGAGCTAGTTACAGACTAGTCTTTCCCTGGGAAATGTTGTGGAAAGAGGCGGGGGACAGTATTTGTCATTGGGAAGGGGGGAGGTCACATGGGTGAGGTGGGGGGTTAACTGAGCCGAGAGAGGAGATGGCGTCCTCTTACGGCTCATGGGGAAAAGTGAAAGGAGCTTTTGAACGGAGCTCCAAGTGTTTTGCAATTGTTTAAAGTAGCACGCGCCATTTTTTCATTGAAGACAGTGCGTCGCGTCACTAAGGCAACGAAGCCCGAGTAACGCGTGTTCATGGCAGCACGGCCCAACCAAGAAGCTGTGCGGGCCGTGCTGATCACTTTGGGGCAGCTCGGTGCGCAGACCTTTCGCAGTCCGGAGTGTTACAGGAGGCCTGGGTCGGAATAGAAAGACCCAGGCAATGGCGTGGCTGCTGCCTTAGCGTCATGCAGCTTGCCCACAGGTAAGTGTACAGTGAAGGGGAAGGGGAAGGGGAAGAAGGGGGGGGCTTCTCCTGGGGTGGGGGTCACAAAGCAGTAGGGAGGCGTAAGAGTCTCCTGGTGATCCCAGCAAATGAGGAAGCTAAGGCCAGTCAGGACAGTCACAAGGCCCCGGGTGGGAAGGGACGCACAGATGGGGTCGCAGAGGGTCATTGAGAGTCTGGGGGGACTGTGGGGTTGCCAGGGGGTCTGGGGTGGGACAGCTCCCCTGGACCTGAGTGTGGCCAAGGTGGGCAGTAGCCAACTGGGAAGTAGGGAACAGGCCCAGGGCATTGTGGGCAAGAGGAAACAGGTAGGTGAAGGTAGTGGTGGTTCGAGGCAGGGGGACGAGGTGGCTTCCTATACTCAGGGCCAGCAGATCTTGGGCTCCGCAGCAGGCATGGTTGCGCATGAAGGAAGTAGGGGTGCAGAGGTGATGGGGGCCCAACTTAGTGGGGGAATGGCTGGCCTGGGGAGTGGGCAGTATGACAGGCAGGTGGTGGATTTAGAGGCCAGGATCAAGGAACAGCACCGAGCAGTGGAGGAAACTGAGGCTTTATGGTGAAGTTTGTGCAGGGCTAGGGAACAAGGGATGGAGCAGGCGCTGCAGTTAAAAAAACTGAAAGGGATCCTAGTCAAGTGTGGGATTCCAAAAGGGTCAGAAGGTTAGGGCCCAAGGGGCCATTGGCAGTGGGTGCCCGCAGACATGGAAGAGGCAGAGCAGGTGGGATGGGATAAAACGGGTGGTATATCCAGTCCAGGCTGCGACGTGCCAGGCTGCAGCAGCCAGGCAGGCAGTAGCTCGAGACCAGCAGGTGAGGCTGGCATTCGGTTGGTGACACCAACGGGGAACATGACGGCCCGGGACGTTAGTCTGAAGCACAAGGGGGGGTTTCATGCGGCCCTCCCTAAAGCGCGGGATCAAATGCGTGGTGGGCCGCCTAAGGAGTGGAGGGCACGAGAATGGTCTGTGCATCATTTCACAGCAGTAAAACTTAATGACCGAGTGCACGGTGACACTTTCGAATGCGTGAATGTGTTGGAGCTGGATTATGATGCAGAGAGTGAGGAATGGGAGGAAGGTGAAGTGTGCAAGGATGATGGGGTTGGTCATAAATGGATGGCAGGGACTGGAGTGGATTCACAGGAGAGAGGCATTGGTGTCTTGCAGGAGTCATGCGCAGACGTTGGAGGTACGCAAGGGCAGCGGAAGTGGACGGCCGGGTTAACAGGTGTCAGAAGAAGGACGTGGGCATGCCAGCAGGTAAGAAGGATTGGTGGGGAGTGTGGAATGCAAAAGGGGGTGTTCACAGACCAAGGCGTGCAGATCCGTGGGAGTGGGGGATGGTGTGATTGGAAAAGAGGGAGAGCTGCGGCAAGAGGCGGATGCAAAATGGATGGGGGCAATACAGAAGTACAGGGAGAGGTGGTCAAGGCAGGAACAGGAGAAATTGAAGCCAAAGATGAGACAGGGCATAAGAAACGTTTGCTCTACATGGGGCTGGCTATGCCTTTAGCGTTACATCTTTCCGATAAAACAAAAGGAAGGATATGGAAGCACGAATACATGGATGTATTTAAGCTTCTTCATGAAGATATTCAGGCTAAATAAGGGTCGAAGGAAGAAGAGTGGGAGCTGGCCAGGAGACCTAGAGTTCCCATTACCATGGAGAACTGGACGTCGGCATTTTTAATTTACGCTAGCGTCTACTGTGACAAATACCATGACAGGGTAATCGCCTTGTTTAGGTATATGGACGTTATGCGGAAGGCACAAATGCACTTTGGGGGGTTTGCCTGGCTTAGCTACGATGAGGAATTTCAGGCGCGGGCCACTGTAAACCCTGACAAACCATGGGGGGACGTGGATGCAGAGCTTTGGATGCAGTGGATGTCGTCCAACCAATCTACTGCTTTGATGCATACAGCTAGTGGTTTGCCGATCATGTACAATCCTTCCAGCCGGAGTCCACCCATCCAGGGGTGGGTAGTACAGCCAATAATGGGACCAAGAATGTGTCCGCAGGGGTAACGTCAGGGGCTCACTGGAATTTGAACAGAGGCTTCTGCAACAGGAAGCTGTGCAGGTTCAAGCATGAATGCTTCAAGTGCGGGGGCAGACATCCTGTCATGCAGTGCTTCACGCTGGCCAGCACAGCAGAGCAATGAAGGTCTGGGAGGGGAAGAGGATAGCAGGACCCTGCTGGTCCAAAGGGTTCCTACCCCAATTAAGTTGGATGCTATACTGCCATGTTTAGCCCAATATCCTGATGCGGAGGTGGCCTTGAGACTGGAATGGGGTTTTCTGGAAGGTTTTCGAGTGGGGTACCAAGGACATAGGAGTCGTAGGTGGGCTGACAATTTGCGGTCAGCTAAGGAACTTCCAAAGGTGATAAAAGCAAAATTGAGCAAGGAAATACCAGAGGTGAGGATTGCAGGCCCTTTTTGAGGTTGGCCGCTGGTTGACCTAATGATATCTCCACTGGGAGTAGTGCCTAAGAAGCAGGTTGGGGTCTACAGGTTGATACATCACCTTTCCTGGCCCGAAGGTGCATCGGTCAATGATTTTATAGCTGCAGAGGAAACAAGGGTGGTGTATGCCTCTGTTTATCATTCTGTGGGCTTGGTCAGGCAGGACGGGCAGTGGGCTTACCTGGGAAAATGCGATATTAAATCTGCTTTCCGCTTACTGCCTATATTCCTTGGGGATTTCTCAATGCTGGGGATGCAGTTTGATGGGTCCATTTATGTGGATAGGGTGCTGCCCATGGGTTGTGCTATTTCCTGCTCACTTTTTGAGGCTTTCAGCTCCTTTTTGCAATGGGCTTTTGTGAAGGGGAGTGGGCACAAAGAGGTCACGCATTACCTGGATGATTTTTTGTTTGTTGGGAAGGCGGGTTCTGGTGATTGTGGCAGGGATTTGCAGCAGTTTGAGTGCATGGCAGATACCTTCAGGGTGGCCCTGGCTCCTGAGAAGATGGAAGGCCTCAGTACGTCACTGGTATTTTTGGGGATTGAACTTGACTGGGTCAGTACGATTGCAAGCCTGCTGAGGTAGAAAGTGGAGGAGTTTCAAGCTTTCTTGCAGGAGGTGATGGGTGAAAGACATTTGGAGCTTTGGAAGGCACAGGAATTGGTGGGTTTCCTTAATTTTGCTTGCAGGGTGGTACGGGGGGTCAGACATTTTGTAGGCGGTTGGGCTTGTCTATGTCTAGGGCAAAGCTCCTGCATCACAGGATCAGAATTTCCATGGCAGTGAGGGCTAATTTAGGGGCCTGGCACTCCTTTCTTGAGGATTTTCATGGAGCATCCATGTGGTTTTAGGAAGAGAAGATTGTGTGGCTAGTGCAGATTTTCTCAGGTGCAGCAGGGGCGCATGGCTTTGGCCTGTCTTGGGACAGCAGGGGGTGTGCGGAATGCTGGCTGCAGCAATTGCTGCAGCAAGGGCACAGCATCGCATTTTTGGAGTTTTTTCTTCTTCTGGTGGCATTGCCAGTGTGGAACTAAGAATTGCGAAACAGGACAGTGATGTTTCATGCGGATGATATGACTGTGGTGGAGCTTGTGAATCAGTAGCTTGCAAGAGATTCGAGGGTTCTGAGGCTGCTGAGTTGGTTTATGCTGTTTTGCTTGCAAAGAACATTGTCTTAAGGCAACCCATGTGCCGGGAGTAAACAATGTTATAGCTGATTCGTTATCTCATTCACAGTGACACCATTTTCAAAGCATGGCTCCGGGAGCCGAGGAAGTCAAGATGGAGGTCCATATGGAAGTCTGGGAGTGGGGGACTTGAGAGTTCTTAAGCTGCTGGAGAGGTCTTTAGCGGACTCTACCAGGAGGAATTATCAGCTAGCCTGAACGGAATTTCAGAAGTTCCAGGAAAGAGCAGGGAGGACATCGCAGAGGGAGTGCGCTGACAGGGAAGGATCGGTGATGCTTTTTGTTTTGAAGTTGATGGACAAGGGCTTGCCTTCCACAACCATTGCAGGCAAACTGTCTGGTTTGTCTTTCTATGGGAGATTACTGTGGGGCTTTGACCCAGCGGTGAATGAAATGCTTGTCAGGGTCCCGAAAGGATGGGGAATAGAGATGCCATGAGCGAGGAAAGGTCTGCGGGGGAGGTCATTACATTTGAACTGCTGGGTGACATTTTGGGTTGTCTAGGTGTAAGGAAATGCCTCCTTGGCATGGTTACCCCCTAACTTTTTGCCTTTGCTGATGCTAAGTTATGATTTGAAAGTGTGCTGGGACCCTGCTAACCAGGCCCCAGCACCAGTGTACCTTTGTCTCCTCAATTGGCACAACCCTGGTGCTCAGGTAAGTCCCTTGTAACTGGTACCCCTGATACCAAGGGCCCTGATGCCAGGGAAGGTCTCTAAGGGCTGCAGCATGTCTTATGCCACCTTGGGGACCCCTCACTCAGCACATGCACACTGCCTCACAGCTTGTGTGTGCTGGTGAGGAGAAAATGACTAAGTCAACATGGCACTCCACTCAGAGTGCCATGCCAACCTCACACTGCCTGTGGCATAGGTAAGTCACCCCTCTAGCAGGCCTTACAGCCCTAAGGCAGGGTGCACTATACCACAGGTGAGGGCATATGTGCATGAGCACTATGCCCCTACAGTGTCTAAGCAAAACCTTAGACATTGTAAGTGCAGGGTAGCCATAAGAGTATATGGTCTGGGAGTTTGTCAAACACGAACTCCACAGTTCCATAATGGCTACAATGAAAACTGGGAAGTTTGGTATCAAACTTCTCAGCACAATAAATGCACACTGATGCCAGTGTGCAATTTATTGTAACATACACCCAGAGGGCATCTTAGAGATGCCCCCTGAATACCTACCCGACTTCTAATGTAGGCTGACCAGTTTCTGCCAGCCTGCCACACACCAGACATGTTGCTGGCCACATGGGGAGAGTGCCTTTGTCACTCTGTGGCCAGGAACAAAGCCTGTACTGGGTGGAAGTGCTTCTCACCTCCCCCTGCAGGAACTGTAACACCTGGCGGTGAGCCTCAAAGGCTCATCCCTATTGTTACAGCACCCCAGAGCATCCCAGCTAGTGGAGATGCCCGCCCCTCCGGCCACTGCCCCCACTGTTGGCGGCAAGGCTGGAGGAGATAATGAGAAAAACAAGGAGGAGTCACCCACCAGTCAGGACAGACCGTAAGGTGTCCTGAGCTGAGGTGACCCCTGCCTTGAGAAATGCTCCATCTTGAGTTTGGAGGATTCCCCAATAGAATTATGGATGTGCCCCCCTCCCCCCATTGGCTACTGCCCTCCCAGACCTAAACACACCCCTGAATTCAGTATTTAGGGGCTCCCCAGATCCCAGGAAATTAGATTCCTGCAACCTGAAGAAACAAGAAGGACTGCTGACCTACAAGCCTGCAGAGAAGAAGGCAGACGACAACTGCTTTGGCCCATGTCCTACCGGCCTGTCTCCAACTTCAAAAACCTGCAACCAGTGACGCATCCGACAGGGACCAGCGACCTCTGAAGCCTCAGAGGACTGCCCTGGACTAAAGGACCAAGAAACTCCCGTGAACATCGGCCCTGTTCAAAACCAGCAACTTCTTTGCAACAAAGAAGCAACTTTCAAAGAGTGCACGTTTCCCGCCGGAAGCGTGAGACTTCACACTCTGCACCCGACGCCCCCTGCTCGAGATCCAGAGAACAAACATCTCAGGGAGGAGTCCCCGGCGACTGCGAGCCCGTGAGTAACCAGAGAAGACCCCCCTGAGTCCCCACAGCGACGCCTGCAGAGAGAATCCAGAGGCTCCCCCTGACCGTGGCTGCCTGTAACAAGGGACCCGACGCCTGGAACCAACACTGCACCCGGTGCCCCCAGGACCTGAAGGAACCGAACTTCGATGCAGGAGCGACCCCCAGGCGACCCTCTGCCTTGCCCAGGTGGTGGCTGTCCCAAGAGGCCCCCACTGTGCCTGCCTGCACCGCTAGAGAGACCCCCGGGTCCCTCCAATGTTTCCTACCTGAAACCCGACTCCTGCTTTGCACACTGCACCCGGCCGCCCCTGTGCCGCTGAGGGTGTGTTTTGTGTGCCTACTTGTGTCCCCCCCAGTGCTCTACAAAACCCCCCTGGTCTGCCCCCCGAGGATGCAGGTACTTACCTGCTGGCAGACTGGAACCGGAGCACCCCTGTTCTCCATAGGTGCCTATGTGTTTTGGGCACCTCTTTGACCTCTGCACCTGACCGGCCCTGAGCTGCTGGTGTGGTAACTTTGGGGTTGCCTTGAACCCCCAACGGTGGGCTGCCTATGCCCCAGAACTGAGACTTGTAAGTGTTTTACTTACCTCCTAATCTAACCTTTACTTACCTCCTCCAGGAACTGTTGATGTTTGCACTGTGTCCACTTTGAAAATAGCCTATTGCCATTTTTATAAAGAATGTATTTGATATTGCTTTTATTCAAAGTTCCTAAAGCATCTAAGTGAAATACCTTACATTTAAAGTGCTTAATGTAAATCTTGAACCAGTGGTTCTTAAAATAAACTAAGAAAATATATTTTTCAATATAAAAACCCATTGGCCTGGAGTAAGTCTTTTAGTGTGTGTTCCTCATTTATTGTCTGTGTGTGTACAAGTGCTTAACACTACCCTCTGAAAAGCCTACTGCTCGACCACAAAAATAGAGCATTAGAATTATCTACTTTTGCCACTATCTTACCTATAAGGGGAACCCTTGGACTTAGTGCCACGCTATTTCTTACTTTGAAATAGTATATACAGAGCCAACTTCCTACACTAGGGAAGTGTTGTTATGACAGATTTGAAGTGCTGGTGTTTCGTCTGAGTATGATTTGGATGTTTTTTGGAGCATTCAGAGTGTCTGAGGTTTTAGGGTTGGGATGTGATGGTGGCATTAGACAGGATGAAGTGCGGTTGGAATCCAGTTGAGAGGGGATATGGTTGAGAAAGTCTAAGACAGACTAGGCGGGAGTGGATCTGGTTGAATGAAGGGGGTTGTGAGATGGCATGCCCTGTGCGGGAAAGGCGTGCTTTTCTGTTGTGTCGCGGATGCAAGCAAGCGGGTGTGTTTTGCCATCAGAATGGCAGCGGGGTCACAAATTTTCAGCTGCTGGTGGTGCTGTGCAAGGCGGTGGCAGCAGCAGGCTGCGATCCTGCGTTGTTTGGGACCCATTCTTTTCGAACTGGGGCAGTGACATCGGTGGCACGTTTGGTGTGGGGGTTGAACAGGATACGTCAGATTGGGAGGTGGCGCTTGAAGTGCAGTGAGCGTTACATGCATAAATGATGGAGGTCAGGGTTTTTTTAGGGGAAGGGATGCAGAGTCTTTTTAAGATTGGTGGTTAATTTATTTCTCTTTTCTTAGGATGTGTGGACAGCCCATCAAGCCAAAAAGCATTGAGTTGGATAGTGGGGCACTTGTTTGTACACTGGGAGGTGAAGTATGCAGACGAGCAGATTTATGGACTTAATTTGGGACTGCCCGGCAAGCGGCACGAGCTGCTATGGTGGAGTGAAAGGGGTATGAGGTGGGGTGGTTTATTGCCTTTCTTACCATCCATGGTGCCCAGACACGGTTGTCCGGATATGTTGGTGGTCCATTTGGCGGAGAATGATTTGGTACAACTGTCAGGATTGACGCTACTGCAACACACACAGCGGGACTTGGAGATACCAAAACGCAAACTGTCTGGGACATGTTTGGTATGGACAGAATTTGTGGCACGCAGAAGTGGAGAGGCGGGTGAAGCACACCACTATCGTCAAAGCCCGTAAGAAGGTTAACAGGGCAATGAGGGTTTTCTGTGTGGGATATGGCATCAAGGTGGTGGCTCATGGGGGTATTCATGAGGAAGACAGGGGCTTTTCTGGGATGATGGAGTCCACCTTTCTGAGTTGGGACATGCCTATTATCTGGTGGAAAGAAGGAATGCGTCGAAAAGTTTGTGGAGTGAATGGATGTGGTGTGGAAAGAACAGGTGGGATTGAATGCGTAGCAGTAGTCATCCCATACAAGGGTGGCGCAGAAAAAAACCCTTAGGGTGGTTTTTCTGGGTGGCGATACGTGGGGAGTGAAGAGTTAGATGTGGGTGGATCCACCTGTTGGGAGGAGGAATAAGAATTCAGGTGAAAGGAGATCTGGGGATGGTTTGACTCGAACAGGTGAATGAGGTGGTGGTTCGAGGATGTTTTGAAAGGAAGAGATGAGAAATCGACAGTGATGGGAGGAAGTGACTGGGGCGAAGGGGAAAAAAGAGTGTGTGAGGCATTATTGGTGAGAAAATGGTGATGAGGGGGCAAAGGAGAAATACAGTTGATATGTTAAGGAGCTTAACGTGTTGTGATGTTACATGTTATAATGTTTGTTGCAATCCTGCCCCAATAAATGTCTTTTTGCACAATACTGGAGTCATGAGGACTATCCCACGATGTCCAGTCCGGCGGGTTCGGCCTTGAGCCGGCCCGTCCGGAAGTTCTCACAGGATGGCAGAGCTGCAACTCTGGCGGGTTAGAGGCAACAGCGCGCTTTCTCATTTTGAGCGTTTGGATCTAAAGTTCACTTTGGGGTAATAAAGCCCCAAGTTGTGTGTTCTTTGCACACATCCTCCTTGAGGAGGATATGGCTCTGCGGTGGAGTGATAAAAGCTGCTGACAGGTTTTACAGGTTACTGCATCCTATGTCTTCCTCCAGGGAGCCCGTGCTTCGCGTCTTTTATTTCCATGCCTTGTTATATTTTGTTTATTCCGGCTCCTGATTTGGAATAATGCAAGGAGCTCTTGGCGCTGGAATCTCTAATCAGCTACATTACCTGGCCCATGCACTTCATTGCGCACGTTGTGCCATAGATTGTACGCGTGCTGTCAGGAAGTGCTATGAGTAAATCATAGGTCTATTCCAAGCATATTCAGCATTAAAACACCACCACTTCTTCCATATTTCTCTAAAAGTGCCCACCTAATAAAGTGGGTTTTGTTTCGCTTCCATAAGTCTATAAGGTTGTCTTCCACAGAAAGAATGAAATAACATCATTTAAAAAGGAAAACACAGGTGTACATTGGATTCTCAGAAGAGTTGGACAGTTTTGTGATTGCATGTTTCTGAATGTACACTTCTATCTATCTATCTATCTATCTATCTATCTATCTATCTATCTATCTATCTATCTATCTATCTATCTATCTATCTATCTATCTATCTATCTATGTGTATATCTATCTATCTATCTATCCATCTATCTATCTATCTATCTATCTATCTATCTATCTATCTATCTATCTATCTATCTATCTATCTATCTATCTATCTATGTGTATATCTATCTATCTATCTATCTATCTATCTATCTATCTATCTATCTATCTATCTATCTATCTATCTATCTATCTATCTATCTATCTATCTATCTATCTATCTGTTCATTCATCCGTCCATCTCATTGACTGTCCGGCCATCAGTCTGCCCATCTGTCTGTCAACCTACCCAGATATCACAAGTAATATCTTGAGGCAGTCATGAGTTGGGAGTGGATGGGTGACGGAGGGAGTAAATCGAATGGTTCACTGGGCGAGTCGATAGATGAGAGATGGGTGAATGGATGAGTCAGAGAGTGAGTGACTGAAAAGAAGGGGTGAGGGTGACTGAACAGATGTTTGCGGGTGAAAGGATGAGCGAGCAGAGTGTGAGTGACTAGAATGTGGCTGAGTGAGTAGTTATCATGGGTTGGATGGAAGAGCGAGTGAGTAACAGAGTGCATGTGTGAGTGAGGAAGGGTCTAAGTAGAGTAGATGAGTGGGTGAGTGAGTGAATACTTACTGGGTTTGCTGAAAGAGTGGCTGACTGACTGAACAGATTGGGCGATCAGATGAGTGTGAGTTGCTGAATGGACCTATATGTCCACTCATATCTTTCTCCTGCTTGTTTCCATTACCGGTTTGAATAAATGGGCCCGTACCATATACACCCCCGTCGTATCCCAATAAAGTAGGTCCCTCAAAAGACTGATGATCAGCATTGGTAATGTGTGTGGGGTAAATGTGTTTGTGAATAAGCTTCGTACTTGTATAGCACCCTTTAAGTCAGGCTTCTTGGCACTGTACACATACCACTGTGGAACCCTTCCTGGCTTTCCCTGTGAAGTGCCCACTCCTGGGCACCCCCAAGGTGAAGCCAGGCATCCCAGCACTGTCAGGGCTGTTGTGGAGATTAAGCAAGCTATTGCCTAGAATTACAGAGTGGGACCCATGATTAGATTGGCACCAAGGTGAGAATTATCAGGTCCAAGGAAATTGAGCCCAAGACCTGCTGAGGTGGGAATTGAACCCTGGTCCTGGGCCAGATCTCTGCATCAGGGTCTGACGCTCTAACCATTGAGCCACACTTCTCCACTATATGTTACAATTGAAACTAAGCAGGTTGTCAACTGGCCCGTACCTTGTTTTAATAAAAACAAAATGTCTTGTGGTGCCTTTTGTGTGCTCGAATCTATAAGTATCTAACAGTGCAACATGAGTTCTTACAAGTCTGAAGTTCACAAAAAAGCTGAAGATGTGATTAGATATAGGTGAAAAGGTTGGGCAGTATCAGAGGAGCAGGATAAGCAAGCCCCAGGTACAAGGATGGGCGGGCATTGCCAGTGATGCATAGTTCCAGGTGTGCATCACTGATGATCCCTGGCATCCCATGTTTGACACTCTTTGAGTCGTGGAAAGGTAGCAGATTCTCTGAAGGTTGGTCAATGCCACAATCAATGAAGGAAGCAACTCTGGGACCAGGGGGTCTAAGAAACATTTGCAGAGCCACTGGTCTTTCTGAATCGAACAAGGAAATAGACCTATTCAGTAAAATAAATTAAACTGTTTGATAATGTGGGATGCAGATGATAAAAGTACATTTATAATGAAGTGACCTTGAAGAACTTATCAAGAAGTAAATATATTCAAATTCCATCGACCATTGACAATTAGAAGTAATCATTACAAAGAATCCCAAACAGGCGATAATCATATATTTCCCTTAATCTTAGACGAAATCTTAACCCTAGAGCAGTACTAACCTTTACACTAACCAGAGCCCTAACCTAACCTAAATTGTGTCTCTTATGTTAAGCATCACCGTAAACCTATCAATAACCTAAACCTTAACTTGAATTTTACCCATGGCCCTTAAAACTACCCAAATCATTACCCCTCACCAAACCCAAACCTTATAGTCACTGACTTTCTCTGCCTCATTACTACCTCTGCAGAAACCTCCAACAGTCGCAACAGTATAGAGTGTAACAAATCAAGCGAGTACTGGGTGAATTCACATGTGTTCTGTTATATTGTAATTGTATTTACATAGCGCTTGCTACCCCCTGATGAGGCATCAAAGCACTTTTTGGAGAGTAGCACGCTACTTCGGAACAAAGGATTAGTGGTGGATTAGTATTGGGGAAATATATATTAATTTGAGCCGTGGACTTGTGAGTCTGTTAGGTGAATTGGATAGGATAATGGAGGGATAGAGGAGCAAATTCTAGAAAGTGTTATTTGTGAGTTCTAGGAGAGATGGAGGAGGGAAGAGTTGAGAAAGGGAATAGGGAGATCATAGTAGGAAAATTAAGTTTGGAATGAGTCAAAGGAGAGATATGTGAGGGAAGAATCTAGAAATAGTTATTTGGGAGATCATAGTAATAAAATGAGGTTTAGGGTGAGCCAAGGAGGAATAGAGAAGAGTCCAGAAAGGATTATTTTGAAGATCATAGTAGTGGAATGAAGTTTGGGACGAGTCAGAGAGTGGAGGTGGAGAACATATTGATAGAGGTATGGTATGAGACATAGAGTAGTGCATTGGAGACAGGCAAAGGTTTTTCTTTCCTTCTGCAGTAGGAGTACAGTAATGAATATATAGATACGTAACTACATAGAAAGGGAATACATGTAGATAATATATCGAGATTTAAAGTTGTATTATGTAAACTCAGATTTTCAAGTGTTGCTGAGCTTGAAGCTAATTTGTGTATTTTTATATTTTGTTCCATTTTATTTTACTGTTATATTTTCCTCAATATTTCTATAGTGAAGCATTTGTAGATACAATTGTTCTGATAATATTTACATATTGTGATAAATAAATAAAACAAATCCATAAGCATCTAATTAAATAACTTATATGAAAACTATGCAGTGATCTATGTACATGTTAAACATAAAATAATATATATTGTTGCAAAGTCATCTTTTTGCCTGGTTCACCCCCATTTTTTGTTGCTGTCTGATGCTGATGGTAACTGACTCTGACTGTGCCCTAGGCTGTGTTAGCCAGATCCAGTCCAGTGCTATGTTAAAACATACACATGTAGTAGACTACACTGGGTACCCTTCCAATTGGCCTGACAGACCCTGTAAGTCCCTAGTATTTAGCAATACAATGGGGTACCATCTGCCTATGAGCCCCTAGTATATAATAATTCAAGGAGATTAAATGCCCAGCAGAATTTCTGCACTTGCACATGTGCACTGCTGTGTGCTTTCTGTCCGTTTAAATGTAGGCCTGCCTTGCAGGCCTGTCTTTAAACGTTAAATTCATACCATTTGTATGACAGCTCCGATAAGTCCCTAGTAAATAATATGGCAAGGGGGCACCACCTACCTATAATACTGTAGTAGATAAAAGGGCATGGACATAGAGGCCCAACAGAATTGCTGCCCTTTGCATGCGGGCACTGCTGGAGGTTTTCTGTCATTTTTAAAGGCAGCCTGACTCCGCAGACTGCATTTAAATGGAAATGGAATCCCAATTCGACTTTGGCGCTCTGGGCACTTTAAATGTGAATGATCAACCTTATTTTCACATGTTAGGTACCCTCACCCCCAGGATCTCCCCTAGGTGTCCCAGAGGTGGAGGGTCATGTAACTATAAGCAGGGGCCTTATAAAAGATGTTTTATAAACCCCCATTGTAGATACTGGGTTCCATAAGCTATCGTTGCAATATTGTATTTAATTGTAAATATAGTAAGGAAAAGCATAGAAAAGTCATTCAAGGAGTTACAAGATTTGTTTAGATAAATCCGGCAATTTGACATAGGTGAATTTATCACCACTTGTACAGAAAAGAAGTAATGAGGCTTTTCTTTCTGTAAGCCAAAATCCAGCTTTCTGGAGGTCCCCTCTAATTGGTCAGTGCTAACAGGATTAGCAGAGCTGCTTGATTAAGTGATCAGTGGCTGTCCAGGGGAGAGCCTAGCTGGTGAAGGGCAGCTCTGGGGCTACAAAGGAATACCAGAGCAGGGGGAGGGGTAATAAAACATACAGCCTCAAAGGAGAGCAGGACAGGAAGGAATGCCAGATCACCTAACCACCTTCTGGACTCCTCAGCCAGATACCAGGGTTGAGGAAGGAATTTGCAGATGTTAGGAGGAGAGCTATGGAAATGAGCCACACTGGTGGTTTATTTAGTCAGCTCTTACTGCTCTGCTGAAATTTCAGCCATCATGGATTTTGGAAGAATGGTGCTTTCTGGGACAGGAATATGCCACACTTTGGGGGAAGTGGTCATGTATCTGGGTGTCACTCTGCATTGTATTGGTCGGGTACGCCATTCCTGATGCCCATGATCTGGGAATAAATATGTGAGAGGTGCAAAGCCTCTCAGATCTGCTGCCTGAAACTACAAAAGGAAGAAGGACTGCCCTGCTGGAATCTGGATCTGCACCCTTGGCCTGTACTTCTGAGTGAACTGCGCCTGCTGCACAATCTGGTACTACAGCCCTGGGGACGGTGCCTTGCTTCAAGAAGGACTCAGGAGTGGACTCCCTGCTGCTACAGGCTAACAGAGCTTCACCTATATCATCCCCAGCAAAGGTCCCCAGCCTGGAGTGCATCCAGTGGACTTTTAAGGATTTGGCAGGGTGCATTGTGGGAATTGTGATCCAACTTTCCAAGGACCATCCAGGAGATTAGAGACCCTTGGATTTGTATTTTGGAGCCTTTGTATCTGCAAGGAGGACTTCAGGAAACACCTCCTGAAGTTTGGAGAATTTTAGAGTATTTTGGTAAAGTTGGCGCTTTGTGTTTCTAAGCACTATAAAGTGTTTTTATTCTTTAAAAATTCATATCTCCGGTTCCCTACATTGGATCTTTGTAGTTTTGGTGTCTATTCACTCATAAAAATATATCCTATTTTAATAAATCGGTGTGGGATTTGTATTGTGTGTTGTGTCTCACTTATTTACTGTATTGGTGTTTTTTAATGCTTTGCCCTGTTGCCTCCTAAGTTAGGCCTGCCTGCTTGGTTACAGCTACCAAGGTTTGAGCAAGGGGCTAATTTACTGAGACCTCTATTGAACCTATATTTGGTTAGTGGCCTTATTGCCAGTGGTAGGTTCATACTTACCACTACCCATAACCCACTTTCAAATATATATATATATATATATATATATATATCACAATTTCTTTTGATTTCCAAAAAGAAAAACCGCACTCCGAAGTTGTTCATTTTCAGGCTTTAATGCAGAGCTCAAATCAGTCCACAGCAGTAGTCACACCCGATGCGTTTCAGTCTTTCCGACCTTGCTCACAGGTACCTGTGTGGAAATCAAAAGTAATTGTGCGATGAAATAACGGGTGTCCAGCCGTAAAATCAGCACCACCGAGAAGTGTAAGAGTGCCAGAGCTCGCCAATTGAGGACAGCATTATTGGTATATATATATATATATATATATATATATATATATATATATATATATATATATAACCATAAGTAATATAAACATTTGTTAAGTGGACCTAGAGGATATCTATATATTTTAAAAAACATACTTAGTATGCATATTTGTACAAAGTAATAAACATAGCTGAATTCATATATAGCGTTAGATTACAAATGTTCACATACACATGGATATGCTATACGTTAGTGATTGTGTATGGTGATTATGTAGGAAAGGGCCAACTCTTGAGTAGTCTTCTGAAGATAAGATAGTTATATGGGGATCTTATGTTTGGGGGTAATGAATTCCATAGTTTGGCTGCTTGAACAGAGAAAGATGTACCACCCATGTTTTTTTTCTTGTATTACCTCAGAGACCTGCATGAACAGATCCTTTCAGGTCCAAATTCCTAAGGAGGAGGAGATGTGCGTCCCAGACCTCCACTCCAGTATCACCTGAGAGCACAGAGCAAGTGTTCTTGAAATATGGCCCATGAGGAAGAGAGGGGTAGTGATAAGAAAAGAGAAACAGACAGCTGAATAAGGACTCATTTCATCAAACGTCCTCACAGGTACCAGCTCCGCCCATAGAGGAAGGTCTTAGCAGGAGGAGGACGAAAGTTTGTAAGAAACCGTAGAAGACACTGAAGGTGATATTTATACTTTTTCCCACAAAACTGTGCTAGCGCAGTTTTGCGTGAAAAAGTTTACCGCCGGCTAGCGTCATTCCAAGACGCCGGCCGGGCATCTTATGTATGGAATGGCGCAAGCCGGCGCAAAGGGTGGGCAAACGTCATGGAGAATGACGTTAGCCAGGTAGGGGTGGCGGTATGGGAGATGGGGGTTTAGAGTTAAAAAATGACTTAGGCTGGTTAGAGTAAAAAAAGATGACTAACCAGATTAGCATCATTTCTTGACACTAAACCTACCATACCACATGACTCCTGCCTTATAAAAGACAGGAGTCAGGCCCACCACCCCAATGGCCAGCACAGGGAACAAGGGTCCCCTGGGCATGGTCATTGCACCCAGTGCCATGTTTGGGGGCCCGTTTCAGGGCCCCAATGGCACTTTAAAAAAAAATGAAAATACCTACCATCACTTTCCTGGGATGGGGTCCCCCATCATCCGCTGTCCCTCTGGTGTGGGTGGGGGTGTACTTGCAGCCTGGGGAGGGCACCTGTGGACTTATTCCATGGTGTTCCGACATGGAAATAGGCCCACAGGTCCCCTAACGCCTGCTCTGACCCAGGCATTAAATACTGGTGTGAAGCAGGCTTATTGCCATTATTTAGGCCCACCTACCTCCCGTGCGCCATTTGTGCATGGGAGGATAAATAAGGCGTTAGGGCCTTTAAATCAGATTTTGCCCGGGGACGCCTACCTTGCATCTCATTGACGCAAGGTAGTTTTCCGCAAGCAAAAAAATGACGTTAACTCCAATATTTTGGCGCTAGACGGGGCTAGCGCCAAAATATAAATATGGAGTTAAGTTTGTGCTGAATTAACGTTAAAAAAATAAATGAAGCTAATTAGGCGCTAACAGAGTATAAATATGGGCCTGACTGTGATAAAACAGCTATTTACTGTGAGTTATATGAACCACACAGGCAAGTAAATACAACATCATACATCACTAAGGGTTTGCCTTGTTCTGCATTTGAACAGCATTGATGAGCACCGGAGCAATCGGGCAATACCCTGACACGGGTAAGAAGCAGAGGCAGCCTGCAGGGGGGTAAATACAGATGAAAGTAATGACCGTCAATGGTGGGAGCAGAAAGGAACCCTAATATGTGAGGAACCAGAAAGGGAAAAGCAAAACAAATGTGAAGGACACTAAAGGCCAAGTGCCTACTATCGAATACAGGCATCATATAACATGAGGTTGCTGGGCAATAACTTACTTCTGATTATATTCACCTGGAAGGACATCTTTGACTTTTGTGAGTTCCTATGCCCACTCCGTCAACGTGCCCCGGTGCCTCAAGCACCGTCTCCTCAGGTTCAGTTGGGGTCTCTGGCAAAGGAATCTTCACTTTATAGGGTCTAGAGTTACCTTTCTCTGTACAATGTATGGTCATGACAGTACCTTTCTTGTAACTCTCACCCCCACCAAGATTCTGCCCTCAAAGACAGAACTAACGATTTATGGGTAAACTTGTGAGATAAAGCTAAAACTGATCAGGGGGCAACGACAAATGAAGCGGGTTCCCAGGATAAATCTGCCACATTATATTCTTTGTAATTAATGAAATACTGCAACTAGGCCCCACTTTGCTTAGACTTAGGGCCTGATTAAGACTTTGGAGGAGGTGTTAATCTGTCCCAAAAGTGATGGTAAAGTGACGGATATACCACCAGCCGTATTACGAGTCCATTATATCCTATGGAACTCGTAATACGGCTGGTGGTATATCTGTCACATTTGGGACGGATTAACACCTCCTCCAAAGTTGTAATCAGGCCCTTAGTCCTGCTCAGCACCAGGATATCCCCCCCCGAGCGATAGCTCACTCTACAGATCTGCATAACATAACATAACAGGCCTGTTCCCAATTGATATTTGGGCAAACCCAAGTTTTTTGTGATATGTTCATGCAAAAATCTAATGTATAGTTTTCCCTCTAGTGATGTCTCCAAGGGGGAAATGAGTCTTTAACAGGTATCAGTTCCAGACGATACATTTTTGTAAAACCTTGCAATAGATGAAATAGCTTGGAAGTAAAGGCCGCCAGGTGTAAGGTGTCAGTCTCAGGGTCTCCATATGAGAGGATGGCTCTGTAGAGAATAGCAATGCATCTTTTCCCAAAATTACTTATTGATTTAGGTTAAATGTCATTATGTTATATGGTATGTTTCATTGTATGGTATGGTATGGTACGGCATGGTATGGTATGGTAGGGGATGGTATGGTGGGACAGTGTTCTCTAGTGCCTTGAAAGTGTGGGTGAGGTCAGGGTGTCTAAGGACTTGGGCTATTAGGAGTGTTTTTTCAGGATTTGAAGTGTTTTTTTTTGTTTTGAATGCCAGACTTAGGAAGTTGTGGAATAGGCAACACAATGCCAGAAAAGGCTGTACATGACATTTGGGACAGCTGACACTTTTTCTACATCTATTATACCCCCTAAAGGCAAATCTGGAGACCTAAAAAGTGAGGTGGAATGTTTCAACACTGCACTTTTCAAGCATACCTTATAGTACTTGGTAACAAAGGGTGCTCAACACTTCTCTAATGTGTTTCTGTGTTCCATTACAGATTCAGAGAACACCCAAGTAGCATCCAGATAGAATATTATATATGGGTGAAGTACATCCCAAAAGATGTAATTGATAATATATTGAAAGGCCGCTGGTGTATTGCACAGGCCAAATGACATCACAAGGTATTGAAAGTGGCCATATTATATATTAAAAGACAACATCTCCTATTCTTTCTCTTAAATACAAACTAAATCGTATGTATCCCTCGGATTAAGCTTGGTAAATATTTTGGCATTTCTCACTTGATCCAGTTGGACAGAAATCAAAGGACAGGGATACCTATAACACTGTCATTTGATTCTTCATAACCTCTGCAAAGTTAAAAACTGTCAGGTTTTGGGATAAGGAAAATTGTTGTTCCCACTGGAGACGTAAAATCACAGATCCTTTGCTCGGATTTTCCTCAAAGTACTCTAGGAGCACCCTGTCTTCCTTCACTTTTAAAGGAGAAATCTTGCCATATAGGATCTATGCGCCAGGAACCAAATCAATGATGCAGTCATAATATTGGGAGGAGGATGTTCTTGAGCCTCCAAGTGACTAAAAAAATCAGCAAATTACTTGGAATATGATGATAATTTACATTTTTCTATTTGGTTGGAGAAAAGACAGGGAAAGGGATGGCTGGTTCCCAGGGCTTAATTTATAAAAGTATAAATGCTGGGACCAAATGTTTTTCTCAAAAGCCTGACGCCTGTGTTGCCAAATGTCGTACTTCCTGAATCCAGAGGCTGCCTAGCCTTGCTTCCACCTCATGTCTCTTTCGTTCACCACCCTAAACTTCCTGTGTCTTTATCTAACTCTTACTGGTTCTTTTTCACCCCTTCTATTTGTCACAGTTTTTCTTTATTTCTCTCCCTCCCTCCTTCTCCCTTTTCTGCCTTTTTCTCTTTAGGCCATGGTCAAAACCTGATTATAAAAATATTAGGTCCTGGTCCAAAAAACTTTAGTGTTTCTGGACCCCACTTGCAACCACCAGTCCAAGTGAGCACTACTGATTCCAAATTTTCCACCCCCAAGCAGTTTTTCCTGCAGAAGGGTAATTCCATCGTTATGCCTGAGGATCGCCGATCAATCATGAGATTATTCCTTCTGAATCAAGGGATTAGAAACATTACGGCAGAAAATGGTGCGTCCATGAAATTAAAACACAGAGGACCACAGGGCTAATTTACTAAGGTAATTTACACTTGTGAGTAAATTACATGTGTTTTTTACTCTTACACTTTTGAGTAACTTTACTACTTTTGCCTATCCATAAAATCCAAGTGTAAAGTTACTCAAAAGTGTAGACTTGCAGGTCTGCCCCCCCTGGAAGGGGTTTTTAGAAAAAGTTACAAGTGTAAGTTACTACAGTAGTAAGTCCAGCACCACGCATGGTCAGCCACTGATACTGCAACACCCTTCCATAGAAAATAATGGAGATAGAGACTTTACATTTAATTCCATTGGAAATATTGTTAAATTCAATTATGTCGCAGTCCTCTACAGATTTAATTTAGCCCCGGGGAGGTGGTGGTCCCTTGGGCTCTGACTGAAATCATAGAGCCTCCCCCATATTGTATTGCCCCAGTGAGGTGGCGGTCCTCGGGACTGCAGGAGTGCCATGTGACCCCCACATTATTCTTTCTGATCGCCCTGTGGGAATGGCTGTCGCCGGGGCTAATAAAAGTCCTAGGATAGGGGCCCCGTGTGCCCACTCCTTTGTCAGTGCCCCTGGGACCTGGCCCACCAGGAGCTTCATTAAAACAAGTGTGGGAGGCTGTGCTTGTTTTCTTTTTTTAATTTTCACTGGATCTGCAGATCCAAAGAGACATGGGGTGAAATTTTTTAATAAAATGCTTTTTTTGTTCTGTGGGGGTCCCTCTGTGACCCAGCACCAGAGCTAAGGGGTGAGTGTGTCCCTATCCTGCCTCTTTTCTTAATTTTTACATTTTTTTCTGGGACTCAGCTGAAGCGAGTCCCAAGCTGGCTGCAAACACTTCCTTGTTGAAGTGTTGGCAGCCAATCAGATCTCAGCATGAGATCGGGAGGGTTTACGGAGCTTATGCATCCCTATATATACAAATTTGAATTTTCTTTAATATCTTGAAAACTACTGAACGACTGCCAGTAGGTTTGAGATATATATATATATATATATATATATATATATATATATATATATATATATATATATATATATATATATATATATAAATAAATATATATATATAAATTTAAAAAAATGTATATATATATATATATATATGTATATATATATATACAGGGAGTGCAGAATTATTAGGCAAATGAGTATTTTGTCCACATCATCCTCTTTATGCATGTTGTCTTACTCCAAGCTGTAAAGGCTCGAAAGCCTACTACCAATTAAGCATATTAGGTGATGTGCATCTCTGTAATGAGAAGGGGTGTGGTCTAATGACATCAACACCCTATATCAGGTGTGTATAATTATTAGGCAACTTCCTTTCCTTTGGCAAAATGGGTCAAAAGAAGGACTTGACAGGCTCAGAAAAGTCAAAAATAGTGAGATATCTTGCAGAGGGATGCAGCACTCTTAAAATTGCAAAGCTTCTGAAGCGTGATCATCGAACAATCAAGCGTTTCATTCAAAATAGTCAACAGGGTCGCAAGAAGCGTGTGGAAAAACCAAGGCGCAAAATAACTGCCCATGAACTGAGAAAAGTCAAGCGTGCAGCTGCCACGATGCCACTTGCCACCAGTTTGGCCATATTTCAGAGCTGCAACATCACTGGAGTGCCCAAAAGCACAAGGTGTGCAATACTCAGAGACATGGCCAAGGTAAGAAAGGCTGAAAGATGACCACCACTGAACAAGACACACAAGCTGAAACGTCAAGACTGGGCCAAGAAATATCTCAAGACTGATTTTTCTAAGGTTTTATGGACTGATGAAATGAGAGTGAGTCTTGATGGGCCAGATGGATGGGCCCGTGGCTGGATTGGTAAAGGGCAGAGAGCTCCAGTCCGACTCAGACGCCAGCAAGGTGGAGGTGGAGTACTGGTTTGGGCTGGTATCATCAAAGATGAGCTTGTGGGGCCTTTTCGGGTTGAGGATGGAGTCAAGCTCAACTCCCAGTCCTACTGCCAGTTCCTGGAAGACACCTTCTTCAAGCAGTGGTACAGGAAGAAGTCTGCATCCTTCAATAAAAACATGATTTTCATGCAGGACAATGCTCCATCACACGCGTCCAAGTACTCCACAGCGTGGCTGGCAAGAAAGGGTATAAAAGAAGGAAATCTAATGACATGGCCTCCTTGTTCACCTGATCTGAACCCCATTGAGAACCTGTGGTCCATCATCAAATGTGAGATTTACAAGGAGGGAAAACAGTACACCTCTCTGAACAGTGTCTGGGAGGCTGTGGTTGCTGCTGCACGCAATGTTGATGGTGAACAGATCAAAACACTGACAGAATCCATGGATGGCAGTGCTTTTGAGTGTCCTTGCAAAGAAAGGTGGCTATATTGGTCACTGATTTGTTTTTGTTTTGTTTTTGAATGTCAGAAATGTATATTTGTGAATGTTGAGATGTTATATTGGTTTCACTGGTAATAATAAATAATTGAAATGGGTATATATTTTTTTTTGTTAAGTTGCCTAATAATTATGCACAGTAATAGTCACCTGCACACACAGATATCCCCCTAACATAGCTAAAACTAAAAACAAACTAAAAACTACTTCAAAAAATATTCAGCTTTGATATTAATGAGTTTTTTGGGTTCATTGAGAACATGGTTGTTGTTCAATAATAAAATTAATCCTCAAAAATACAACTTGCCTAATAATTCTGCACTCCCTGTATATATATATAAGGGAGAGTGAGATTCAAAGATCCAATAAAAAACAAACGTTTTGGATATTGTAGTTAGGAAAACTTATTTTTATACAAAACCAACTTAACTACACCAACATTGAAAATTCAGAAGTTATAGTTATAACTTAAGTTATAATTTGCGTACCCAAAACTTAACATGTCTCCACACCTCGGTACACAGATTTGGGAACTCGCTAGGGAGGCTAAATGACCGGCTACTCAGGCTTACAGTATTGCTATTGTATAGTGGATTCTCGTTTGCTGCTCCAGGTGGGCTTTTAAGGCCTACATTATGGCTGCTTATATAACACTTGCTCCACACTTGTTGTATAACAGTTGTTGCTCCTGGTGGACTTCTCTGCGGCATGCTATGGCTGGCTGTAATGCGTGCTCCTCTCGTGCTCCTAGGTGGACTCCTCAGGCTTACACTATGGCTGGTTGTAATGCGTGATCCTCTGGTGCTCCTACGTGGACTCCTCAGGCCTACACTATGGCTGGTTGTAATGCGTGATCTTCTGGTGCTCCTAGGTGGACTCCTCAGGCTTAAACTATGGCTGGTTGTAATGCGTGATCCTCTGGTGCTCCTGGGTGGACTCCTCAGGCTTACACTATGGCTAGTTGTAATGCGTGCTCCTCTGGTGCTCCTAGGTGGACTCCTCAGGCTTACACTATGGCTGGTCGTAACGTGTGTTCCTCTGGTGCTCCTAGGTGGACTTCTCAGGCTTACACTATAGCTGGTTGTAAAAGCCTTCTCCTCTGGTGCATCTGGGTGGACTCCTCAGGCATACGCTATGCTGGTTTTATAGTGGTTGCTCCTCTCCTTCACCTAGGTGGGCTCCTTGTGTGTACACTATACTGAATGGTTGCTCCTCTGTTGCATCTAGGTGCACTCCTCAGTCATGCTGTATGGTTGGTTACATAATCCCTGCCCTCTGTTGCACCTGGGTGGACTCTTCATGCATACACTATGGCCCTCATTCTGACCCTGGCGGTCAAAGACCGCCAGGGCGGAGGACCGCGGGAGCACCGCCGACAGGCCGGCGGTGCTCCAATGGGGATTCCGACCGCGGCGGTAAAGCCGCGGTCGGACCAGCACCACTGGCGGGCTCCCGCCAGTGTACCGCCGCCCCATTGAATCCTCCACGGCGGCGCAGCTTGCTGCACCGCCGCGGGGATTCCGACCCCCTCTACCGCCATCCAGATCCCGGCGGTCCGCCCGCCGGGAACCGGATGGCGGTAGGGGGGGTCGCGGGGCCCCTGCAGTGCCCATGCCACTGGCATGGGCATTGCAGGGGCCCCCGTAAGAGGGCCCCTACATGTATTTCACTGTCTGCTGTGCAGACAGTGAAATACGCGACGGGTGCAACTGCACCCGTCGCACAGCTTCCACTCCGCCGGCTCGATTCCGAGCCGGCTTCATCGTGGAAGCCTCTTTCCCGCTGGGCTGGCGGGCGGTCTGAAGGCGACCGCCCGCCAGCCCAGCGGGAAAGTCAGAATTACCGCCGCGGTCTTTCGACCGCGGAACGGTAACCTGACGGCGGGACTTTGGCGGGCGGCCTCCGCCGCCCGCCAAGGTCAGAATGAGGGCCTATGTCTGGATTTGCAACTGTTGCTCCTCTGCTGTTCCTGGTCTGACTCCTAATGTGTACAGTATGCAGGTTGTATACTGGTTGCTCCTCTGCTCTTCCTGAGGGAACGCCACATGCATACATTATGCTTGTTTTATAACAGTTGCTCCTCATTTATGCTGTATGATTGGTTGTACATCCATTCTTTGTTGCTCCTGGGTGGAGTTCTCATGTGTACAGTATGCTGGTTGTATATCTGTTCTCCTCTGTTGCTCCTGGGTGGAGTTCTCATGTGTACAGTATGCTGATTGTATATTTGTTCCCCTCTGTTGCTCCTGGGTGGGGTTCTCATGTGTACAGTCTGCTGGTTGTATATCTGTTCTCCTCTGTTGCTCCTGGGTGGAGTTCTCCTGCATACACTATGCCGGTTGTGTAACTGTTATCCTCTACTCCTCGTCAATGGGCTGTTCATGCATACACTATGACTGGTTGTAACGTGTTCTCTGTTGCTACTGGGTGGACTCCTCATACATACACTATGCTAGTTGTGTAATGGTTTTCCTCTATCGCTCTTCGGTGGACTGCTCATGCTTACACTATGGCTGGTTGTAAATGCGGTCTCCTCTGTTGCTCCTGGGTGGACTTCTCATGTATAAACTAAGACTCTTTCCGTAACGGTTGTCCTCTATTGCTCTTCGGTGGACTGCTCATGCTTACACTATGGCTGGTTGTAAACACTTTCTCCTCTGCTGTTCTTGAGTGGACGCCTCATGCCACATATCATGGCAGGTCATATGATAACCATGTAAATAGGTACTCATTTACCGCTCCTAGGTGGGCTGTCAGAGTATAAACTATTGCTCATTGTAAGTTTTGCCCCCTGCCACACTTGGGTGGTCTCCACAGAGCATCTAACATAGCTGGTTATGTAACTACCATTTCCTACCTGTAAATCCTTGTTGCTGCTAAGTGGGCTCATTAGGTACAACTATCATTTCTAATAGCATAATGCCCACGCCTATGCATTGCTCACTGCTGTGCCTGGTGGACCTTTCAAGCATATAATATGACATTATATGAGAATTACTTCGCTGCCACTTCACCATGGACCATCAGCAGGGCTGAATTGGGAACCCAAAGCAGCCCTGGCAATTTTGTCGGACTAGCACCCAGGTCGGGGGAGGGGGTGCAAGTGTGAAGCACTCCCACTTTTGTTATTGGGGGCCGATATTGCAGCACTGCTGCAAAACAGGCCTTCTGTAACAAAACCATCCCCCACCACTACAAAACCGCTCCCCACACTTCCAGCCTCCTGGGGAAGCACCCGATGCCCGCTAAGGCCAGTCCGAGCTTGACCATCAGAGTATATTCTATGCCTAGTTGTATAATGGAATCAACAAAATAATCGTCTTCAAAATCCTAATCCACGCCCACAAAGCCCTCCACGACACCGGACCGGCCGACCTCAACGAACAAATCAACTTCCACGTCCCGACCCGCCAGCTCCGCTCCGCCGACCTTGCCCTCGCAACAGTACCCTACATCCAACGCACCACCTCCGGTGGCAGATCCTTCTCCCACCTCACCGCCAAAACCTGGAACTCCCTCCCCACCGACCTACGCAAAACCCAGGACCTCCTAACTTTCAGGAAGTGCCTCAAAACATGGCTCTTCGAGCAATAACCCCACCCCCAGCGCCCTGAGACCCTACCGGGTCAGTAGCGCACTTAAGAAATTTGATTGATTGATAATGCTCATTCTTATGGACTGCTTCTCTGCCCCGTTTGTGTCTACTCTAGCACATGGGCCATACTTGATGGAAGACTGCAACTCCCAAGGTAGCACCCTTGACCTCTAGGCACTGTCCTCTGCCCCACTGAATGTGGTTATACTGTATGATACACAGGATACCAAAGATGGTAGATCTCTGCATGCCAAACTGTGCCTATTTTCACACTTTACTCCATATGTTTGTGCAACGTCACAGTTGCTGCAACATGGTGTGAGCAGTCTCTGCCAGACTGGTTGAACTCCAAACACTTCCTCGCGCGTTTTCTATCCATCCTTTTACTAGCATTTAATTCTAAAGCATTCCATCTCACTCTTTTGGGATTCAAGGCAAGTCGCAGAGGCAAGACACCACTCTGGTCGACGTCGCGTATGATAATCAGAGCACACAGTGACAAACTCTCCATGGAATAGCATCCTCCCAGCCCACAAGAGGCATGCAGCGCCTCGTCAGTGGTATGTGGCGCTATATAAATTATAAACGACTGTGCAGTGCTTAGAGGATCCCTGTTCTGGGAGACAGGCGTCCTTTTAGTGCCTGGTCTGTTAACAGGAGTGGCACTAACTACACCATTACAATTACAGGTGCCAATCCCAGGATAACGACGTCTGTTACACAGAGATAGCCCATCTGCAGCACGTGCATGTTGAATAAATGAATCGATAAAAGACTGCACTATTGGTTTAGTGAATGAGCGCAACACATACAGCTTCTATATATAAATGCCCTGCACTGTCTCCCCGCGCCTCAGGCGAGTGGATGTGAACATTTTCCAACACATTGGAATAACATTGAATATATGCCAGGGAGGGGGCGGCTGGGCCTGTCAGCAGGAGGTAATCCAATCCTTGCAGGATCCAGAGCGGAGTTACATGTCATTAATCCGCAGCCCCGCTGGAGTCTGGCTCCCTGGGCCTTCTCCAGGGCCAGACACTCCTGCGCCTCTGGGGGGGCCTGTTACGTGGGCCTTCTCCAGGGCCAGGAACTCCTGCGCCTCTGTGGGGGCCTGTTCTGTGGGCCTTCTCCTGCACCTCTGCGGGGGCTGTTCCATGGGCCTTCTCCTGGGCCAGGCACTGCCTCTGTGGGGGCCTGTTCCGTGGGCCTTCTCCAGGGCCAGGCACTGCCTCTGTGGGGTCCTGTTCCGTGGGCCTTCTCCTGGGCCAGGCACTGCCTCAGCGGGGGCCTGTTCCATGTGCATTCTCCTGGGCCAGGCACTGCCTCTGTGGGGTCCTGTTCCATGGGCCTTCCCCTGGGCCAGGCACTGCCTCTGCGGGGGCCTGTTCCATGGGCCTTCTCCAGGACCAGGCACTGCCTTTGTGGGGGCCTGTTCTGTGGGCCTTCTCCAGGGCCAGGCACTGCCTCTGCGGGGGCTGTTCCATGGGCCTTCTCCTGGGCCAGGCACTGCCTCTGTGGGGGCCTGTTCCGTGGGCCTTCTCCAGGGCCAGGCACTGCCTCTGTGGGGGCCTGTTCCATGGGCCTTCTCCTGGGCCAGGCACTGCCTCTGTGGGGGCCTGTTCCACGGGCCTTCTCCTGGGCCAGGCACTGCCTCTGCGGGGGCCTGTTCCATGCGCATTCTCCTGGGCCAGGCACTGCCTCTGCGGGGGCCTGTTCCATGCGCCTTCTCCTGCGCCAGGCAGTGCCTGTGCGGGGGTCTGTTCCATGCGCCTTCTCCTGGGCCAGGCACTGCCTCTGCGGGGGCCGGCTCCGTGGGCCTTCTCATGAGGCGCCTCTGAGGGAGCCTGGACGCTTTCATCTCCCATCACCAAGCGCTCTTTTCTGATCTCCGGTTTGTTCTAGTTCCACCCTCCTCATATTTTTGCAAAAAAAGAGGAAGAAGTTATGAACTGCTGTTTTTCCCCACCCCAAAGGCCTTTTCGATACCCCTTGGCAGATTCTGAAACGCAAATGGCAGCTCACCCACAGGCCATGACATCACTATAGTCCTTGAGGGGGCTGGTTGGCACCAAAGACGTGGTCTCTGAATGATGCCAGCCCCTTGGCAGGTACTTACATTGGAGCTTGGCACCAGACCTATCCAATGAGCTACCCTGGAAGACCAGCAGCCGATTCTCTGCACGCGGATTACTTTTATTTTTGTTGTATATAGCACAAACTCGACCCGGAGGTATCGTAGCGCTTTACATGAGCACCAGTTATGTTACACAAGGAAACATTCATTTTTGGTAAGCACGAGGATAGTAAGT
The DNA here is from genome assembly GCF_031143425.1 of Pleurodeles waltl. Taxonomy (NCBI): domain Eukaryota; kingdom Metazoa; phylum Chordata; class Amphibia; order Caudata; family Salamandridae; genus Pleurodeles; species Pleurodeles waltl. The sequence continues at coordinate 73,425,537 of NC_090444.1, read as the reverse complement.
GATTTGCCCAGAATCACAGGATGTTGAGCCGACGCCGAGACTCAAACCTGTTTCCCCAGCTCCAAGGTCAGCAGCTCTGGCCCTAACTCTACATCTGCTCCACAATATATGATTTATGGGACTTCTTGGTGAGATCGTATGGCTACTGGTTTTAGAAATGCTCAGCTGGCCACAGGGGGAGGACCAGGGTTGAGACCTTAGAAGTAAAGCTGCAGACGTGCACCTGGGATTCGGGGAATAAGCCGCGGCTTCAGCGTAGATGCGCCTCAAGCTTGTAACTGTTATGTTGTGGGCCAGCCCACTGAAGAGCGGAGGAACCCCAATCAGGAGGGTCACTTTCCCCTGTTTGTGTGATGATAGTGGTATGCCCCTGAGGTAAGGGGTGAGTTAATAAAATGACCGGCAGCATGGCGCCAAAGGTCAGTTAGCACCACCAGAGTGTCCGTGTCATTTCTATATTCTGCATTGGATCCCCTATACCAGGGAATCCAACAAACTGGTGATGAGGGAGGAAGCCAGCCCGTGCTTACAGGGGCGTTTGTGGAGGTTCACTCGGCAAGCCGCTCCGACGGTTCCTGTCCCGCTGGCTGCTGCCTGCCCTCATAAGAGGAGGGCGTCACCTCTCTGGGTGGGGAGCCCCACTCAATGCTCTGCTCCCACTACTGCCAGATCGCCTGTAGCCCCCTTATCGGCGGGGGACGACAAGCTCCGCTCTTCGACACGGGTGCTGCCTCGCCACACGCGAGGGCTTCCTACACTTGTCCGTCCCGGTGGCCCGCCCCTTGCTGCTCTTGTCGGGCTCGGAAGGAGCGCTGTATCCTGGGGTGCCCGGCTAACAGTTTCTCAGTCTCACAGGCCCGCTCCTGCATGGCGTGACGTGGTGGCTTCGCCCATCGCTTCTAGGGTACCTACGTGTCTCCCCAAGGGAAGGAGCACACATCTTAGCTACAGCAGGCTGGTCTGGCACAGCTAAGCACCCTGCCTGGCTTATATTTCTGGTACAAACGTAGTGTTTCTTCTCCTGTTACTGCTACATAACCAGAGGCCCAGTGTCACAACACAGACAGGAGGAGTCAACACTGAGTGGACTCGTGCCCTGTTATCCATGGACCACAGGCCCTGATACCACCCTACAACTCAAGGCAGGAGGACACCTGCGCACATTCTGAACTGCTCCGGAACTATTCAGTGTGGGATCCTACCCTGTCAATTGTTTTGCCAAACGCAGGCGAACAGCTCACCATCTGCCACCTGCCCTAAACCACCACTGTCAACACAGCACACGTCAACATCAGACATTCATCACTGCCACACCATGGCATCTATACCCGCCCTGGAGCAATTTGTGGCAGATGGGCTGCCCTCAGCGCAGGCAGTACGGGGGAAGGAGTGGGCTGGAGACCTACTTTGCTGCGGTGGCACTAGATAATGACAGACATCGGCCCATGCTCTTACATCTGGGGAGCGCCATGATCCACAAAAATAGCAAATCAGTGGCCTAGGAAGGCCCGCAATTCACCTATCAGTCCTTGAAATGGGCCCTCAGTGTGTATTTCGAACCTCTCGCAAATCCGGACTATGAGAGGTTTCTTCTTCTTCAAGCACATCGACTCCCAGAGGAATCAGTAGACACCTTCTATGCGAGGCTCAGAGATCTAGCCAGCACCTGTACATTGCCTGATGCTGATGATGAAGTGCGAGCCCAGTTCATCCAAGGGTGCCACTCGGTGAAACTGAGGGAACACATTCTTCAGGTTCCAGGCATGTCCAAGGCAAACATGCTCACCATGGGGCGATCGAAAGAGTTGACCAGGGTGGGCACAGCGCATATGGAAGCGGAGTTGCAGAGTCACGTAAAGACAGAGCCAGTGAATGCTGTAAGTGTGGAACCTTCAGAAAAAAAGAAAGCCTGACCCAAACCACCTACAAGTGCTCTGACCTGCTACACGTGTGGAGGATCCTATCCACTCCAGGGCACCCACCCGGCTCATGGTAAACGATGCACTAGCTGCAACAAACTTAATCACTTTGCCAACGTTTGTCATTCCACGTCTGCACCAAGAACAACCAAGGCAAAAACAGTCAATACTGCCCAAACCTCCTTCCACCTTCAGGATGAAAAGGACATGGATGATGATGATGATGATGACGACATGGATGGGCCTGTCCATGTCATTCATGCAATGCAACCTGGGGGACACCCTCGCAAATGGATTCCCTGATGCAACATCCTAGTTGCCGGTCTGCAGGTGTCAGCCCTCATCAACACTGGGGCATCTATTAACCTATTCGCCTGATGCTTCGCCCAACAGCCATCCAAGTCAATGCATTTGGGTCATCAACACCGCTTCCCCTGGCTGGAGTCTTCACAATGAACATCACTCATGAGGCCCGGGCCAAAATTTATCTCACCAAGGCTGGCTCAGGCATGCTGTTGAGCTGCCGCATGGCGGAGAAACTCAACCTGGTGTTGTTTGGTTTCAGTGTACACCTGGGGTGCGTTAATGAACTGGTGAATGAATACTCACGGTTATTTGAAGGCATTGGATGTCTCAAGGGAAGGGTCATAAAGCTACACATTGACGATTCCATCAACTGTGGCCTTGAAACACCGGCGGATCGCATTCCACTTGCGGCACAATGTCGAAGAAGAATTACGGAAACTGGAGTCGGTTGATATCATTGAACGAGTGGATGGACCGAGACCCTGGGTCTCACCCATTGTCGTTACTCACAAACCAAAGCAGCCTGGCGAGGTGAGAATTTGTGTAGACATGCACCTACCCAACATGGCAACCCGTCGAGAATGCCACTTAACCCCGACAGTAGATGATATAGTGGCAGAGGTGAGTGGGTCACGCTGGTTCTCGAAGATGGATCTTTGGGCAGAATACCATCAACTACTGCTAGCACCAGAATCAAGAGCCATAACCACCTTCTTGACACATGTCTGTCTCTGGAGGTACAAGCGCCTCAGTTTTGTTGTATCCAGCGCTGCAGAAGTTTTCCAGGACACCATAAGGGGAGTGGTGGCTGGGCTGGAAGGAGTCATCAATGTGAGCAATGACATCTTGGTGCATGCCCCCACCATTGAGGAACACCTTGAAAGACTAAGGGCCAGCTTCAAGCGTTTGCATGATAATGGGCTAACACTCCATCGCGAAAAATGTGCTTTTCTACAGCAGGACATTGCATTTTTTGGATACCATTTTTCTGAAAAAGGTGTGATGCTCGACCCGGAAAAGGTCTGAGACATCTGTCACAGGAGTACGCATTTTTCTAGGGATGGTCACGTACTGTGGGAGGTTCATTCAAAACCTGACCTCCCTCACTGCACCTCTCAGAGAACTGACAAAGGCCAGTGTAACCCGGGAATGGGGGCCTGTCCAACAGGCTGCTTTTCAAGCAACCAAACAGGCCCTGTCAGCCTACACCACCCTAGTGTATTTCGACCCCTCCAAGGAGTTGGAGCTATCGGTGGATGCCAGTTCAGTGGGACTTGGAGCAGTCCTGTCACAAAGAGGGAACAATAGATAAAAAGGAGGCCATAGCGGTGCATTGGGGTTGTAGTTACTTCCACCTCTACCTGTATGGCCAGCCTTTTACAGTGCACACCGATCATAAGCCCCTGATTCCTATGTTTAATGGGTCCTCCTCCAAACCACCTCCCCGGATTGAAAGTGGAAAACAGGAGTATCAGTTTTTGGTGGCCTATCGCCCAGGGGCTCAGAATCCCGCTGACTATCTTTCTCGGCATGCCAAACGATCTACTGCTCAAGAGGATGCTGACGTGGACAACTTGGAGGAATATGTGCGGATGGTGGTGGAACGGTCACAACCCCTGCCTGTGTCTCTGGAGGAGATCAAGACAGCCATGCAGGCTGATGAGTGTTTGCAGTTGGCCATATCCAGTGTCCTTACCGGGAGATGGAACACCATGAAGCACAATGTGTCACGACGGACCGATGCTGTACGTTTCATGCTGTCTTCCCTACACCATGTCCGGCAGGAGCTGGCGGTATCCACGGATGGGTGCCTTTTGCGAGGTCTGAGACTAGTCATTCCTGGGTCCCTACGACCACGGGTCGTAGACCTGATTCATGCTGCCCATCAAGGGATCGTAAAGACCAAAGCAAGGCTACGCTGCAAGGTATGGTTCCCTGGGCTGGGCCAACATGTGAACGGGCTGTACAACACTGTCACATTTGCCAAACCGCTCGCCCAGCTGATTTCCCGCACCCATCATCCCTGAGCCTATCCTCTAAGCCCCTTGGCATCGGGCCAGTGCAGACTTGGGAATCCTGCCAGATGAGCAACACATGCTAGTCGTCCATGACAATTTCTTTAAGTATCCAGAGGTTGAAATTCTGGAATCCACCACCACTTAAACTATTCCACGAGTAGAAAAGATCGTGGCTACCCATGGACTCATTCAGGAACTTCAGACGGACAATGGTCCGCATTTCTCAAGCCCGGATTTCACTGCGTATCTAGTCTCTCATGGCATACGCCATCGCAAAATCACTCCTCGCTTGCCTCAGGCGAATGGAGAGACAGAACGTTTTATGAGAACCATCAACAAAGTTCTGAGAATTGCTGTGGCTCATGGACAGAACATTGAGTGTGCTCTATATGCCTTTTTGCAGGAATATCGACTCACCCCTCACGCTACCACTAAGGTGGCACCCTGCTCCCTGTGCACGCATCGGATGGTAGTCGACACGATTCCACACTATGAGAGTTCTTCTGTGCTGCACGACCAAATGGCTGATGCGTTAAGTCGGCGCTACATCAACGATGACCGGCTGTCCAGGAAAAGACATTCTCACCACCGAGACCTCCGTGTGGGTGATCTGGTGCTGGTGAAAAATCAATATCCGGGAGGAACACTCACACTGCCTTTTGAGCCAATGCCATGGACTGTCACGAAATTCTGAGGGACTTTGGTCATGGCGTGAAGGGGAACTGAATCTGTAACGAGAAACGTATCATTTTTCAAACAATACCGCCCTCCAGCCACACAGCCTGAGGTCTTCGAAGATACCGTGCCCGACGTAATGAATGGGACTGAGAGTCCGGTGGTGTCTGGTTCTCCCGTTGGACCAGCTGGTGACTCCTCCTTGGATGCCCTGCCGGGAGCAGAGCCTGGTCAAGGAGCTGGGGTGCTGCTGGTGCTCAGGAAAGGGGGGGGGGAAGACCTCTCCAGAACAGCTGTACTGTTGTCTCCCGAGGAACTCAGCCCTTGAAGGAATGGTTCCAGGAAGTACTACCTGCGTCCTCATCCTAAATCTTCCACGAGGATGCAAGATTTTGTACTAACCTGAAGCGCCAAACTGTGCATCACCCAAGATTATGGGGGTCATTTTGACCCCGGCGGGCGGCGGTCGCCGCCCGCCTGGAGGGAACCGCCATATGGCCGCTCCGCGGTCGAAAGACCGCGGAGGCCATTCTGGCTTTCCCGCTGGGCTGGCGGGCGACCGCCAGAAGGCCGCCCGCCAGCCCAGCGGGAAACCCCTCCCCACGAGGAAGCCGGCTCCGAATGGAGCCGGCGGAGTGGGCATGTGCGACGGGTGCAGTTTGCACCCGTCGCGTATTTCAGTGTCTGCTAGGCAGACACTGAAATACACAGTGGGGCCCTCTTACGGGGGCCCCTGCCGTGCCCATGCCACTGGCATGGGCACGGCAGGGGCCCCCAGGGGCCCCGCGGCACCCCCTACCGCCATCCTGTTCCTGGCAGGCGAACCGCCAGGAACAGGATGGCGGTAGGGGGTGTCAGAATCCCCCATGGCGGCGCAGCAAGCTGCGCCGCCATGGGTGATTCCAAGGGCAGCGGTAAACCGGCGGGAGACCGCCGGTTTACCCTTTCTGGCCGCGGCAGAACCGCCGCGGTCAGAATGCCCTTCGGAGCACCGCCGGTCTGTCGGCGGTGCTCCCGTGGCCGGTGACCCTGGCGGTCACCGGCCGCCAGGGTCAGAATCAGGCCCTATGTGTCTTTTAGTCAGGACAAAATCTCCTCACGTGATATTTGTTTTGTTTTAGTTGAGTGTGGTGGCCCACGAGTTTATGTTGTGCTGTATTTTATTTTCTGGGTAAAGGAGAAATGTTATGGTGTGGGCCGAGCCCACTGAAGAGAGGGAGGAACGCTTACCTGGAGGGTCACTTTCCCCTGTTTGTGTGATGATAGTGGTATGCCCCTGACGTAAGTGGTGAGTTAATAAAATGACCAGCAGCCTGGCACCAAAGGTCAGTTAGCACCACCGTCCGTGCTGTTTCTATATTCTGTATTGGATCCCCTACGCCAGGGAATCCAACAGTAACATTACTATGGGCCCAAGTTCCAAACCATTTGAAAATATTCACTCATACATGGACTTCCCGATTTGGAGTAAATGTACACATATGGAATTCACAATTGTTTCATTCATTAGAAGCTACGACAGTCACAGAATCCTAGAAGTACTCATCAAATTTGTCCTTTATTTCCAAATCAGTGCATTTACAAATACAATTCTGCACGTATACATATGCATTTGTACTCAGTGAAGCTGAAGCAATTTTCAGAGTGGGGGTGCTGCCATCAATCCTACAACACTGAACTCAAAGAGACTGTGAAAAATCCAAGCATCACACTGGTAAGTGTGTAGCATGTAGCTGATGGTCTATCTTGGACCACACATTCACAAACAAATCACTAAAGCATGGTGTGGTAGCGCACTGTCATTTACACTTATCACATTCTCAGTTGAAATAACCACTAAATTTGCACAGCCACGCAACTTTACTTCTAAAACTACTCAGTGCACATATGATAATATTTGGAAAACATGTTTCAGGGAATATTTGTCTTTTGCACATCACGGCGTAAAGTGTCTTACCTTCTTTTGATCATAATAAAATCTTTGCTTCCATCACACTTCAGAATTCCAAAAAAAGGTGTCATTAATGCTTTCCCAAATACTGATATGTTTTGGAAAATATGTACAAGTAATTTATGGTATTTACATTTTGTTGTGTATTAGATAAAATTACATCCTGCAGCCTTTCTCTTCACACCAGCAAGATTGTCACATAGTTCACTTTACAAAATACTTTCACTTTGCTGTGAGGGGAGGAAAAGCACACAGCAATTTCCATGGTAAAACCAGAAGCATCAATGTGTCAGAAGACAGCCTGACATTTACTCTGTCTTTGAACCTCTGCAAATGTAACATGATAAAAACAAAATGTAAGACATCTTTACTGTTCATGGAACTTGGGAACTCAGCACAGTTATTTTTGGGGTGCAACAGCACCCCCTCATTCCCCTGTGCCCCTTCCCCGGTACCCCTCCTTACAGAACATAGGGGCATATTTAAGAGCTTCTTGCGCCGCCTTAGCATAATTTATTTTATGCTAAGGTGGCGCTAATGTGGCCTTTTCCCCGTGCCATATTTACAAGTGGCGCAAAGCATGCATTGGACCACTTTGTAACCCCTTGCGCAACATTACACCTGCGCCAGGCATAACGTATGCAAGGGTTGCGTCGCGGCACTAGGAGGCTCGCAAAAATGACGCAGTGAAATTTAACTGATTTCACTGCACCATTTTTGGTGTCATTTTTAACGCCTGCTCAGAGCAGGCGTTAAAATGACACACCCATAGAAACCTATAGTCTTCCTTGCACTTTGCTACACTAGCGCCAACATTTTTGACACTATTGTGCTAACAGCTGCCATGGTGCACCGAATTATAAATATGGAGCAACCGTGGTGTTGTTAGGTGCCGGTAGGGGGGCACAGAAAAAGTGGTGCATCAGGTCTGATGCACCACTTTTTCATAAATATGGGCCATGGTCTAGTGGTGTGTGAAAGAAATCAGACACTCTGAAAAACTCATAAAAGTCTAACACATGTAATGCTAAATTCTATACATTTCAAATCTACATTTATATACTTTTTGTCAGTGCAATAAGAACACATTGTACGACTGAAACTACAGCTGGAAACTAGGGTAAAACGTCCGACCCCTGAATCTGCAGTTCTTGTTTTATTATGCCAATTTCAGAACAAGGCTACTTACTTGAACAGTTAGGCTAAAGGTGCATTATACAACATGGGGTAATAAAAGGGCAGTTCAATTAAAATACATGTAAAATGTGCAACAGTGCTAAGCCTTTAGTGTGCTTCAAGCAGGTGTAAAACAAATTCACAAATGTTAGTACAAACAGATATGAATATGAAAAAAATACATCCTCAGTTGCAACTGCACTTAACATTTTTCACATTGAGAAACCCCTTCCTCTATACCAGGCTTCTCCAACGAGTAGCTCGTGAGCTACTGGTAGCTCTCCAGCCACCTGTCAGTAGCTCTCCTCTGTGCATCCCAGACTTCTAAACTGAAACCTTTTGCTTGGTTAAATGAACAAATGGCTAAAAATGGCAGAATTTCCCAAAGATCTGAAAAGTTAATTTTGAGTGCTAAATCATTTGCGGAAACATCACTAATATGATAACTTGTGGGCCAAGGGCACTGTAAGTAGATATAGGCATTTCAAATTGAAAAAGTATTTTTTAGTTTACTGCTGGCAACCCTCCTGGTGCACTGAGGTGATCACTCCTAGTAATCTCCGACATGGTGTTTGTTTACTAATGTAATCTTGTCTGTCACTATTACAACACTGATACTATTAGTTAGCTTGCACTGATTTTCGATTAACATAAGTAACTCTTATTACACAAAAGGTTGGAGACCCCTGCTCTACACCCTCACTAACTGACTGGGTGCTCCCTCCCTGTTGTCTTCTTGGAATTTCATTTACTCCTGCCTTTGATAGAGTAAACCTCCAATTGTGTCATGGGTGAGGATGGGGTGTGGAATTATTTGTGGGGTTTACAGAGAGCTACTTGACCAAAAGATCTTCCTTTAGGGGGGATGTTTTGTGTTTTGCAAACATGCACATATATAGATGGATATTACTTTTGGTGGCCTGGCCATTAACCTGTCAGTTTAGCGGACACATCACCTCCGCCCCACCAGTGGAAGTCATGCCGCAAATTCTGGAGTTCTCTGTTGCCTCACACATGCTTAAGGCCCAATATATATCTGAAATAAAAGTAAAAGATACCTTCCATGCAGAACATTGCGCTCAGCCAATCACAATTTGCTTAGCATCCCCAAGATCAACAAGGCTAGTGTAGGTGGTCGCTCCTTTTCTTATCTAGCTCCAAAACTCTGGAATCATCGCCTGAAGATATTAGAAGCACAACTTCAGAGGTTTCTTTCAAGTGCCTTCTGAACACCCACTTCCTTAAAGAGACCTAACTCAGGCCTGCCCTCACATTTCGCTGGTCTACTCTTGTTGCATCTTACAATTACCTAGCGCCGAGACTCTCCTTTCGAAGCAGCTGTTTGCACTCTATAAACTATGGCCCGAAATTAAGAAAAGTCGTGCTGCATCCAATTCAGCGCCACTTTCCTTGCGCCCCCTAGTGCACCCCACCATGTGTGCGCTGTATTTAATATATGGTGCACTATGGCGCACGTTAGTGATGTACTGTGCAGGATTAGGGCCCCCTGAAAACAATGGTGTGCCCTCTTTTAACGCCTGCACTGTGCAGGCATTAAAAATAGATGCTAAAAATGGCGCAGTGGAATCTCTTAGATTCAACTGCGCCATTTTTGCCATCTCCCTAATGGGGGAACGCCCCCCTTGCACACATTATTCCTGGCACGGGCATAATGTGGCGCAAGGGGTTACAAAGTGGTGCAATGAAAGCATTGTACCACTTTGTAAATATGGCACGGCGAATTTGGCCTCGTTGGGCCACATTAGCGTCATAAAAACTGATGCTAATGTGGTGCACGGAGGTGCTAGGCCCTCTTAAATTCTGGCCTATATATATTAATGCAAGGTGTAATTGCCATAAAAAAATGTGTTTTGGACATCGACTTCAATTTCCAGGATCCACGTACAAAATGTCCACGATAAACTGGAAGTTTTTCTCTGTGCGCTAAGGACATGTTCACGTATTCTTTAGGCAAGACTGCCATGGTTTGGAGGTTCCCACAGAATGAACCATGTGGCACAGCAGCTCGCTCTGCTCTGCCACATGTAAAAAACATTGACAAAGCCAATAGATTTTGCATGGGCAAAACATTTTGGCTTTGCCAATGCTTGTTCCTACCTGTATTTTACACTGTTACTACCTCCCTGTTACTTTATTCCTTCCATCGCGATCTAGCAGTAGTCTCTATTCTCCGTGACTCTTCTTTCTTTGTGATTTTATCTCTTTCATTCTCTTCCCATGTCAGTTCTTTTCCTGCCACTCTAGTTGACTGTCACATAATTTCATTATTGCATTTTTCTATAACTTGGACATTATCCCAAAAGATATTGGAGCGCTTTCAGTATTTTGAGAAAAGTGGCCTCATTGTTATGTGTTCCCAGATATTATTGGAGGCCACTCACAAGAGATTTGCTAAGTCCCAAAAGGAAAATAATGGACCTTTTCAGCCAAAAGGGAAACCAGCAGGTGCCTCTGCCCCTCTCACAGAGGTACCAGTGGGGGCTGGTGAACCCCGAAAGTGGAAGGCCGCGAGGCGAAATCCTGGATTCCCTCTCTGCTTGCTGGCCCTTCATCCTTCAAGTGCGCTTTGTCTCGCTCTCTCTCTTTGCTCTCTCATCCTTTCCATGTCTTCATTATCTTCTCTCATTGTGTATTTCCACAATTTCTCCTCAGTGGGCTTTGTCATGCGTAGTGGTTCATGACACACCAAGGGCATGCCTCTTCACACACAAGGTAATGTTAACAACTCATCTTTGTACCTTCGCTAAAGTTAATAGAAATAAAAATGTCCCTCAAAGGTTTCTTGTTTTAAAACAAAAATGTACAGTTTCCTTGCTGTGCTGAAGCAGGCGAGGCAACTGCTGTGAGAAGGGAATCTGAGTGGGCGTGTTTCATGTACTATCCATCGTTGTAATATTATTGTGCTTGCGTTGGAGTCTGTAAAGTGACACTATCACAGTAAAATGGTTTTAACACCCACAAAATCTGAGGGCAAGTTTGAAAGAGAGCAGCCTCGTGACACTGCAGAGGTCATGACCTCACTAGACTGGTATCCTGCTGCCTGCCTGGCAGCTATGATGCTTCTGAATGTCTGCCGCTGGTCCATTCTGGCACATGCTGATTTTAATAAACAACACACTCTCCTCTTGTCGACACACCAGGGTGTGGTTTGCATATTAAAAACTCTCTCCTTCCCCACACAACTACTAAAAAGAGTTAAAGTGCCATGATCAAGCTTGACACTGTCCGGTGTTTCGAACTGTGTGCACAAATGCACACAACTGCCCGGAAGCACCCACGCAACACTAACACGCATTTGCACTGCAATGGGTCTCGTGTATTTCGAACAATTGTCATATTTTGACAACAGCGCTCACAAGAAAAAAAAAAAAAAAACGAGTGGAAACTGAGAAAAGATGCCTTAACAAAATAAAATAAAGTTAGCTTTAAAAAATACAACTTTGCAATTTAGTTTGGCCTGCTGGGCACGTTTTTGCCAGTCACAAGCCTTCTGTTTGCGGGTCACTGGATGTTGGAACAAATAGTACCTCAATCACGTTTGGGAGCAGCGGACGGGCATTAATTACGTTGAATCGATTAGTGCTTGATCCCTGCTCCACACAGAAAACAGAAGTGATGCCAGGCACACCTTGAGGAATTACAAAGCTATAAAGAAGAGTGCCACAGAAGCCAACAAATGGTGAGCTACAGGCGGGCTCCAAGACCTTTACTGAACACAACAGTGTCTCCCATGCGAGACGCATGTGCCAGCGCATGCGCTCGCAGGCTCGACCCTAAAAATAAACCGGCATTAGCTGAACCAGGAGCGCCAAGAAACCATGCTGTGCACAAAGTACAGATTCCCAGAAGCATCTGATTTCAGTGGGAGAACAACGCCGGCGGGGAGCCTCTGTGCAAACCAAGAGTGGGGCTGGGGACTCAGCTGGGATGGGGAGGAGAGAGGTGGTGCTGCCTAAGGGTGAAGAGCTAAAAAACATTCACCATCTGCCAGGCGTCACCGAAGGAGAAAACATTCTACTGAGTACAGGGGAGTAAGTACCATTGTTGCAGCAGGTGCAGTGGCACCAGGATATATAATAGAATCTGGACTTCTCAGCAGGTTGTACTTTCTAGTGACTATACCAGCAAATGTAGACATGGCTGATATGCATTAAAAGAGAAGGACTGACAGTACTTCTCACCAACAGCATATAGTAACAAATAACAAGGGGTTTCCATTGTTAAGCAATTTGCCAAAAGCCGTGTGGATCAAGCAACAATGCTTAGACCTTATTAGGACCTTATTAGGATTTTAAAGACCACTGTGCAAGGTGATTTTTGGGACTTACCCTAAGATACCCTTTAGAAAATAAAATGCTAAATTGTGTTTTGAAATCACATTGGCCAGATGTATTGGCCAAAACATGGGAAGCTCTAAATTCCACTTAAAATCTCCAATCATCATTTCTCAGTGTGTACCCAGCTCTCATTTTACACCTTTAGGCTCTCTTACTTTCCCTGTTCTCTCCCAATATCTGTCTCCACTGCCTCCCTCAACCGCTTCCCCACTATCCCTTTCTGTTTGTAGCTGTATCTATCTTCTTATTCATGTCTTTTTTTCTCTCTCTCTTTCTTTTTATATTTACTCTCCTTTGTTTCTCTCAAGCTTCTCTCCTTTTCTAGAACCCCTTTCTCTATTTTCTCTTCTATCTTCTTTGTATTTCTCAATATTTGTTATTCTCTTTCTAACCATCTTCTCCATGGACCATGTATGGCTACTGAAACTTTCTCTTAGCTGTGTGTGGTCATTAGCAGCACCTGCCACCTTTCTTTGACCACGTGCTTTTCGCTGCTCCTTAGTCCCAGAAGCCTATAATCCTGGAAGTCTCCTGGAACTGGAGAAGTCCTCTACGATCATGGAACATAGAAGTTAGTGCAATGTGGCCACCATATCCCTGTAGTCTATTGTCAATTCTTATTGGACAGGGCATCAGGATGCATGAATTTGGTGGGTTTTAAATGCTTTAGGGCAAATGACGAACCATTGACGTCCACCACACTATGTTCACAGTGTGTTGGATTCCAACAGGTCATCAACAGTACTAAAAATGAAAATGTTTCTGGTAAAAACACCAGAAACATTTTCTTTTCCAAAAATCAAAATCGGCGCATGAGGGAAATGTTTCTCCCCCAGGTCCAGAGTTAGATTTTTTTGTTTTGCTGTATTGCTTAGCGTGCTATGCACACTGATGTTACACAGCAAAAGAAAAGTGAAATGGAAACAAAAACACTAATGGAATATGTGGGATCCACAAAAGTCCTACCACCCAATGTTCCTATACGTTCATCAATAACAAAGGTACCCCACTTGTGTGACTGGGCTCTCGCACATGAAGGGAAAGGCTCCCTAAAGATCTTAAGACACAAGGAAACGTCAAGATTTTTGACCGATTCTGGCAATGTGCGTGGTTTCGGTATCTAGGCCAGGGCTCGGTCTGCACCCAGGGAAACCTACCTTTTACAGCTCTTTCTGAAAACAAGGGCCCATATTTATACTTTTTAGCGCCTCATTTGCGCAGCTTATTTACGCAAAAACGGTGCAAACTTACAAAATACAATTTTATTTTGCAAGTTTGCGCCGCTTTTGCGTCAACAATTGACGTAAATGCGGCGCTAAAAAAGAATAAATATGGGCCAAGGTACGTAGGATAGTCTGGAGTGGTGTAGCTCGCATGGATCCCAATGCCTTTTCTCATATAGAATACCTTGCAAACACCACACTGTGGCAAAGTCATAGATGTTTCTCATAATTCTGTTAAAGAAAATTCCGGAATCTGTGAGAATCCACAAAATTCTTATCACCCAGCTTTCCCACTCTTCTCCCCAAAAGCCGTACCCCAAATGTTGACCAAATATTGTGCATTGAGTACATTAGTTAGATAGGACCTCATAACAGCAATTTAACTACTAGGAGTCAATACATTTTAAAAAGCAGATTCATACTACACAGATCTTAAATTGCAATATACCAAACTCCAAAAATGGTAGTCAATGTTATTTGGATATATGTTGAGAGGTCAAATACAAATGTTTTCAGCCTCAGATGCCTGATTATGGTTTCCAAATATTTGGTTCAAGGAGATGACTCCTCAGCGTGTTGAGCCTGGCAGGGTTATCTAGATATTAAACCGTTTTTGGAAGCTGGTTTGTTATATCTGCCATTTATGACATGGCAGGCAATATTAGGTCATTTCAGGTTCACACTACTGCCAGTTGGGGTATTTGCCACCCTCTGCAGCAGGCACATTAACCTAACTATCTGGCTCCTGCAAAAAATAATGATTTCTATAGCAGACACATTATCTCACCAGTCTGTATTTCACGAGCGGCAAGTGTAGGCTGGAGCAATGTCAATCAAGTGCAAGTCGTACCTGACTTGGGATAACTCTGTCCAATCTGTAGGAGGCACTGCTTTCTCAATACAAGCCTCCAAGCTCTGTAACCCACTACCAGCCAGCGTTTGAAGCATCCACGATCATATACACTTCAGATGACAGTTGAAAACACAGCGAGTTACAAGACAACCCAAAACAGGAAGGACTAGGAGGTTTTGAACAGTCCAGTGTACAGTCTTGATGATGAAGCCTGCCATCTAGTGGTGGGTGAGGGCACTTGCTCTTAATAAGCAATTGCTTTAGGTGACCACACCCCTTATCTTAGTTGGAATTAAGGAATGGAAACCACAGAACAGTGTACTTGAATGTATTTGTATTTACAAGACAACTACACCAACCACATCCCACACTAAGAATCTGGAAAAGCACAATCTTTAGCTTACAATCCACAGATTGGAAAAAAACACAACCAGCTAACTACTTTCGATAAGCAGGCATGTTAAGAAGGGCTGACCTATGCTTCACAAGGGTATTATATAGTTATGCAACTTTATACATAACATTTATGTCCCACTCTAATGCTAATACCATGACACTAAGAGGTTGGCAGCCAACTCTAACGTACACCTCTCACAATCAGTTAAGGCGTATTTGCTACAAGGGTTCCCCATCACCAGTATTGCGCAGACATAAGGCAGACATGGAATACCTGAAGAGGTGTGTCACACACTGCAGGCCAATGGGAGGACTTCAGTCTAGTCCATGTCTGCAGGTCCTAAATATCTATGCACTGTGGCCGCTTCTTTCATCTCACAATGACTCACATATGAGATAATAGTAACAAAGCACATCCCAGCAGATCTCTTCACTTCTCTCTCCCTCCAACAATGCCAGCACTGGCCCAGAACTTTACTATAGGGGACAGATTTGCTAAGAGTTTGCTTCAGAGTTGTGTTACCTTTGTGGCACATCCCAGATGTCAAATCATTTTTGTTATTTACTAAGTTATGCAGAGCCACTTTGCGTGGTTTAGTAAATACAAAGTAACGCAAAGCAGCGCAGCGCACTGCCTTTCATTACCTTGCTTTGTGAAGGCGTTCCATGGGTGGAGCGTGGGTGTTCCCATGCATCCATCCATGGATTTCAGCACATTCCTAGATTCACTAAACCTGGTAAACCTGGAAATGTGTGAAAATGCTACACCTTCCCCAGCGAAGCATAACAAAGAAAGAAATATCTTGATTTCTCCTCATTACTTCTTTTTCTATGTGTGCTGCAAAATGCAGCACACAGAGAAAGAGGAATCTGACTATAGGCATTGTTTTTGTGCAGCAATGGGCCCCTTCCTGCCCAAAAACAACCCTACCCGTAACAGAGGCTTCCTGCCCAAAAGCAATCCTGCCCGTAACACAAGAGTGCCTGAGTTGCTAAGAGACAGCAGAAATGCAGCATATCTTTGTAAATATGGTGCATTTCTGCTGTCTCCGTTTCACGCAACACAGTCCAGCAAGTTGTCTTGCACTGTTGCGTTGCATGAAATGTAAATCATCCCCAAACTTTCTGATTTGACAACCCAGTGCAGTAACCAGCTAAGCAGATTATAATCATAAGAAATACCATGAAGGGACTGTACTGCCATTTGATAAAGTTTGTTTTGACCAATGACTTTGTGTTTCACCACTGCGCATATTAGTTGCTCAATGTTCACCAGTAGCACATGGTATGTTCTGTATTCAGTTGAGCCGCCTATGGGCTTTGACATTGCATTAGTCATTACATTCTGTATTCTGCCTACTGGCTTTGACATGGCATTAGCCATTACTTTCTGTATTCAGTTGAGCTGCCTATTGGCTTTGACATGCTGTATCCAGTCTAGCCGCCTATTGGCTTTGACATTGCATTCCTATTGGCTTTGACATGATGTATTCAATTTAGCTGCCTATTGACTTTGACATGCTATTAGATATTCTGCCTATTGGCTTTGACATGATATCATATATTACATTTTATATTCAGCTCCGCTGCCTATTGGCTTTGACATGATATTACATTTTGTATTCAGCTCTGCTGCCTATTGGCTTTGACATGATATTGTATATTGCATTTTGTATTCAGCTTGGCTGCCTATTGGCTTTGACATGATATTATACATTACATTTTGTATTCAGCTCCGCTGCCTATTGGCTTTGACATGATATTCAGCTCCGCTGCCTAATGGCTTTGACATGATATTATACATTGCGTTTTATATTCAGCTCAGCTGCCTATGGGCTTTGACATGATATAAGACATTGCATTTTGTATTCAGCTTAGATGCCTATTGGCTTTAACTTGACATTGCATTTGATATTTAGGTTAGCTGCCCATTGCCTTTAACGTGGAGTTAGACATTGCAGTTGAGAATCCAAGCTGTATTTTTCCAAGCTGTGTTTTTGCACCAGAGAACCAAGATGTTTTTCTCACAGTAGACTAGACATGATAAGAGAGAGTACATGGGTGTTGTTTTTTCCTCGCTTGAGCTTGGGAACAGGAGTAGTCTTGGAGACCTGGCCAGTCTCCAAAAGGCTTGCTCAGTTTCCCAGGTCTGAGAGGAGGGGGCACACCTTTGTAACGAATGTAACAGGCTGCAGAGAGTGAGATTCGAATCTGCCGGACCTCGTGCTGGAGCTTGGCGCCAGCTGCCAGCAATCCCGTGTGGGTAGATGAATCTCTCTTTCTCGCGGCTGACAGGGGTCATCAGCTTGCAGACCTTAGAAAGATGAAGCTGTAGATAATTCCCACACGGTGAAGTATTTGTTTTGCTTTGCATTCAATATCTTATAAATATAACCTGCTGTGTATATTGCAAACTGATATATTTTGTTTGATTAACGTGGACTTGAAAGCTACTAATTCGTCATTCATAAATATTGTGGTTGGGGAAGAATTAACAACAATAAAAGTCTTCTTTGACCTCAGAAGTGCATTTCTGTTGTGTTATGTTAGTGCTTAGAAACTAGATAAGAGGAAAGCACTACAGGGACCTGCAGGACTGTTCAAAGCTGCCTGCGTAATGAAAAAACATAAACTGCGCATCTGTGTCCCTCACACCTCATCATCCACTACACTGCTATGAGCTGCGTCCTATAACATAATAACCGCACCTCAGTGGCCATCATGCATGACACAGAAACACTTTCCACATAGGATCACAAAACAAAACAAAAAAAAAACCTCCAACCACACACCACCCTACATGGCATAGCTTACTACCCATGTGGGTAATGGCTCTGTGCCACACATAGGAGTAGTAAGCACTATACAAATATGCAATACAATATTTATCATTTGTGCATCACCAAGATTTGTTTTGAGAAAGTTAAAATCTTTGTTTCCATCAAATTTCAGAATTATAGAACAAATGTGTTTCATTTGTGCTTTCATAACTGCTGGTATATGTTGAAATATGTTCACAGATAATGTACAGATATTAAAATTGTTCATGAATTAGAAACAAATTTACATCCTACAGTACTTCTTTTTACACTCTCTGTATGCAAGGTTTCTGGAATTATGCGATTCGGTGGAGTTTTCAACATATTTATGAATTTGTCACATTTGCGACATAATCCATCATCTGCAGCATGTTCTGCAAATTTGTACAAAAAACACATTCTGTTTCTAGCTCAAACAGATGAAACATTACTAAAAATGTTGCAACACATGCTGCCGCATAATGGAAGGTCCACCTTTCAGTTACTTATAGCTGTATTTGGATGTGAAACTGGTACTAACGAAGTGAAACTTTTTCCAGACAGTGCTAACATGTCTAAAAATGACTAAATAATTAAGTGATACTGTCATAAAATGGCAAAGCAGCGCCCGCCAGCAGAACACCGTCAGGTTATATTATTTCTCATATTACGGCTGGCGGTGGTCTACTGGCGTGGCCCTGCCGGTGGTAGCAGCGCCACCTTACCACAATCTGTCAGGATGGCCACAGCCGGATTTCTGCCCTTCTTGTGGCGGAAATCTGGCTGTGGTCATAATTTGGCGGACGGCTGGTAGCTACGGTGATGGTCTTTTGGCGGCTGTCGCCGCAGTGGCAGACGTTTTTTACCGCTGATCTTATATTGAGGGCCATACTCTGCCATTTATCCTGTCTTGCAAAACAAAGCCACAAGATAAAGAAGAAACGTAAATGCATTTGTATTGCTTATTCACCTTCTGTAATCCTGCTCCTCTGAACTGTGCCAGCTCCCTAGGATTTTTGAGGGGGTCAAAGATTAATTTGGGCTTGCCGGGCCCTCAAATGCCACCCCCCCCATGGCTACAGCCCCACACACACACATTTTACAAATAATAGTTACTCTTGCCATGAATATTAATACTTCAGTGGACCACACAAATAAAAGAATAAACTCTAAACCCACTCCATTCTTATTGCATCACACATCCCTAACTGATTGGTATAATCTCTGATTTACAGCTTAGTTTATTTTAGAATGTCTCTGCTGAGTCATGTACAACCCAGTTTACCTGTCAGCATAAGACCTAGAGTCAAGATTCATCCCTCAGAATCCCTTCAGCAGCCAGCCTCTCCTCCTCCCCCACCACAACTACTGGCATCTTTTATTCTATTGTCCTCGTGGGTGTCTGTGGAGTAAGGAGGGGTCTGCTCTGCTCAACTCTTATTCCTGTTACAATGAATAGTATGAAAGGTTTTCCTTCAGATTTCAGGAAGTGGACAGAAGCTGTCCCTGTTGTCTCGTGTCAGTTCCTCCTATACGGAAATGAGCCAGGCTGCTGATAATTGCAGAGACTCTCCACAACTGCTGCTGAAAGCCAGCTGCCCCAGGGAGTCGAAAACCTCTGGCTTATTGGTGGAAATATATGACAACTGAGCACACATTATTTTAAAAGATGAAAGGCTCACATTAGTTTTGAAAAGCCCTGTTCTCTAAGCCCTAAACTATTGCCATGCACCTCAATATATTCAGGGGCATATTTACGTTACTTTTTGTGACGCAAAAATGGCGCAAACCTTTTAATCATATTTATGAGGCCATGCAAAGCCACTTTGCCTGGCTTACAATGGCCCCATAAATATAGAGTGAGGCACAGCAGCGCAAATCGCTGCGTTGCATTACTCCACGTTACGCAGGTGTTCCATGGACGTTGCAGTGCGTGCTCTCATGCAACACCCATGGATTTTGACACATCCCCAGACTTACAAGACCTTGTAAACCTGGTGATGCACCAGTACCTTACACCTCCTTAAGGGAGGCGCAACGAAGAGAAATATCTCTATTTCATTTCATTTTTTACTTTATGTGTGCTGCATTCTGCAGCACACAGAGAAAGAGGAAAATGCCTCCCAGGTTTGTTTTTGTGCAGGAAGGTGTCCCTTTCTGCACAAAAATAATTCTGCATGCAAAGCAGGCGCCATGGTGCAAGAGTGCCTGTGTTGGCAGTAGGCTGCTGAAATAGCGCCAGCTCAGGTGGAAAGGACAGGAATGCGCCATATGCCAGAGTTACAGCACTTTCCTGCCCTTTTCTTTTGACGCAGGGCAGCTAACCAATGTGACTTGCTGCTCTGCTCTGCACCCAAAATCCCATAAATATGGGCCTTAGTGACAAACAATTCACCCCAAAAATATGAGTGTGTAAAAGGCTGTATTTTTCATGGCATTTCTCAACATTTTATAAAAAGTTCACAAAATTATGCTTTTAGAGCAGGATTGTGGTTTGTGGGTACTTCCCACAATCATATATACCAATATAAAGAAAACAATACATTTGCAACTCTTTTCGAGAATTAAATTGGAGCTCTGAAGTTTGGGATTTAGTGTTGGCATCATATTTTTAAAGAGAAGAGCAGAAGTTGTGTTGACGTGCTTGAGAAGTAGATGTTGCTTCAGTTGGGTCTTGAATGAGATGAAGAAAGTGTCCCATATTTTTGTTTGCTTTTGGAATTTTCCTATCACTCTTTTTCTCTGTCATTCTGACTCTGTGTCCCTTTCTGCCACGGTTTCTCAGTTTCTCTAACTTTATCAGTCATGCTCCCCAACCTCTCCCACACTCTGGCACATATCCATGGGGTTTTAGGGCTGGGCAGTGCAGCAAGGCACCTCTCAGCCGGTGTACAGATTTGTAAGGAGCTAGAACTTAACTCAATGTCAAGAATATATTCTTGTTTTTCCTTTGAATTGTGGGTCTTGTAAGTCTGCATGTCAGGAAATCGTAGAACTACAGGCACCAGAAGAGAAGACAAAACTTTACTCTTGACATCTAAAACTTGGGAACTGTGTCATATTTAAAATACATGGCAAAGGATTGCAATTAAAAATAACACTGTGGCAGCAATGTGACATTCACCTCTTTTTGCTTTCTTAAAAACCATATCCGAACACTCAGGCTGTGTGAAGATGTACAGTGAGGTGAGTCAACTGTGAATCTTGCAAGGAACGAAAGCTATAAAAATTGTGCACTCTCGCAGACTATAGATGTGTTTGGTAAAATATAAAAAGCAATCGCACCGTTTGAAAGCTGACACAAATTTGGAGAAAAAAATGATTTCCCTTTGTGATTTTGTTAGACTTGTGTTTCTTTAGAGGACGTGGAAGCTGGGTTGCTCATATGCAAGAGGGGTGAGTTTCTCTAGAAATGCAGATGTTTATGGGCCATAGCGTAAGGTGCCTCCTCGGTTGCAGAACCCAAGACAAAGCACAATGAAACTGGGGATGGCAACCTCTTTAATCCTAAGAGGCACCTTCAGCCTTAGACAGATCTATCACAAGTGGGCTGCAGGCTTCCTTCACCCTCTACTGGTGCTGCTTCATCATGATGTCACAATTGACACACAGCTTGAGTACTTCTTGGTTTCTTGAGGAATTGGAGCACCAGGAGGTGTCTATAGCTCATATCTGAGGACCTTCATGGCTTCAGGGCCCATTGCAATTTGAAATGCATGAAGTGCTCTGACATCATCAAAGGTAGGGGGTGGGAGAGGCTGAGTGGAGTGACAGCAAATACCACCCAGCCTGCCCCACCATGTCTCACTCACTGGGATGACGCAAGACTTCAAGTTATGAACTTGGTGGTCAGTACCATAGCAAGGGCTCATTACTCTTTGCAAGAACCCAAATGGAAAAATATTTTTAACCCCAAACATCGAATAACTGAAAACAGCAATGATCTCCAGTGCAAGGCTCACCAGAAACAGTCCAATTTAACAGGTCGAACTAGATTTCATTGCACGACCAGAGGCTACCATTATGCATTTATCCTTTAATACCACTCAACGCAGCACTTGAAAGAACATTACATCATAAAACCCAAAGGCAATCTAGAATAGCACACTGGTAACATATCAAGAGTCCATGCAAGAGAGTGTTTACTCTTTTAAATGCTGCTCCTACAGATAAGTAGCACTTGCGTTCTTTACTGTTATATTGTGTTTAATTCATCGTATTTCAATACGACAGATTTTCTTCTTAAGTGTTGCTTATTCCTTATACTTTTCTATTGTTCAGTTTTCACTGCTGCTTACTTTGTTGGTTTCCAGTTTCTGGAAACGATTTCTTTACCCCCTTTTTAGGTTTCGCCTGCACTTTGCTTATGAAATCAATTGTGTTAAATATATCTTAAAAGGAGCTCACATCACGCCCTTGCTTTTCCATTGCTTTTTGTTGGTTCTTGTGCTTGCCACTTACTTTTCCTCTGTTTCCATTGGCTGTAGCATATTTCCTGCCTTTACCAATGCTTCTTTCTTGTATGTTCGCTCTTCTCCGTGTCCTGAGGACCAAATACTGTTTCCTTCCGCTTCGTGGGACATGTCTTTTAAGCTGTTGTCTGCACAGCGCTTGTGGTCTTCATTTATAATGTGCCGCACCCTGCGCTGTGCTTATTTTTATTTTTCGATTTACCCTTGTTAGAAATGGAGTTTCTAGTTGGCAGTCGGTTTGCACCCTGTCCAAGTAGGGACCCTCACTCTAGTCAGGATAAGGGAGATACCCGCTCAGATAACCCCTGCCCACCCCATTGGTAGCTTGGCACGAGCAGTCAGGCTTATCTCAGAAGCAATGTGTGAAGCATTTGCACATAACACACAGTAATAAGTGAAAACACTACAAAAGGACACCACACCAGTTTTAGAAAAATAGCCAATATTCATATATATAAAACAAGACCAAATGCGATAAGAATCCAACATACAGTAAGAAAAATATGCATCATGCAAGATTTACTCAAAAATACAGTTCCTTGAAGTCAATAGCTCCACCTGGGACTATCACGGCGTTGTGATCAACAAAACCAACCATTCAGGCTGGCTGCGGAGTGGCGGGCCAGCTACGGTGTCGGGAAGACCCACAAACAGTACCTTGGATTTGCAGGGCACCGTGATCCCTGCGTCAAGCTCCAGAGAGCGTCATCGCTAGCGTCGGTGCAGGGAGTCATCGGGCCCTTGAAGTCACACGCATTGCGGATCGAACTCCAAGCTGATGAAGTCAGGTGCACCGGCGTCGGGGCTGCGGTGTGAAGCGGGGCGGTGCGACGTGCGGTGTCCACAGGTCACGGTGCAGACAGGATGCCTGGTGGCGACACTGGAGTTGATGATGCTGGCGTTGGTGGACCGGGGCTGCGGTGTGGGATGGGACGGTGCTTCGTGTACCTCACGAGCGGTGTCCACAGGCCATGGTGCAGGCAGTGGCACCGGTGTCAGCAGGAGCGTCGTCGTCGGGGATGCCCAGGCTGCGTTGTGAGCAGGCGATGCCAGAGTGCAGGGCCCACAGGTCACGGTGCGGGCAGCGGCTCGGTGAATTCATCCAGTGACGGCGTCGGTGAGACCAGGGTCGCGGTGCGAAGCGGGGCAATGCGGCTCCGTGTGGCGTCAGCAGGTCAAGGTGCAGGCCAACGGCATCGTTGGTGGCGTCACGGTGGTTTCTCCTCTTGAGCAGCACAAAACACACAGTTCCCAGTGCTGCAGGTCGAGGAAACTGAAGTCTTTGGTGTCCCTGAGACTTCCAACAGGAGGCAAGCTCTACTCCAGGCCCTTGGAGAACTTTCTCAAGCAGGACACACAGCAAAGTTCACCCTTTGCACTCTTTTCAGGCAGAAGCAGCAACTGCAGGCCAGTCCAGCAAAGCAACACAGCCAAGGGAAAGTACTCCTCCTCCAGCTCTTCAGCTCTTCTCCTTGCAGAGGTTCCTCTTGATTCCAGAAAGATTCTAAAAGTCTGGGGTTTTGGGTCTGCTTCTTATATCCAGTTCTGCCTTTGAAGTTTGCAAACTTCAAAGCAAAGTCTCAAGTGTTTGCAAGATCCTTCCTTGTCCAGGCCAGGCCCCAGACATTCACCAGGGGGTCGGAGACGGCATTGTGTGAGGGCAGGCACAATCCTTTCAGGTGTGAGTGACCACTCCTCCCTTCCCCTCCAGCACAGATGGCTCATCAGGAAATGCAGACTACACCCCAGCTCCCTTTGTGTCGCTATCTAGAGAAGAGGTGTGAACAGCCCAACTGTCAAACTGACCCAGACAGGGAATCCACAACAGGCAGAGTCACAGAATGGATTAAGCAAGAAAATGCCTACTTTCGAAAAGTGGCATTTTCAAACGCACAATCTTAAAATCAACTTTACTAAAAGATGTATTTTTAAATTGTGAGCACAGAGACCCCAAACTCCATGTGTCCATCCGCTCCCAAAGGGAACCTACACTTTAATCAGATTTAAAGGTAGCCCCCATGTTAACCTATGAGAGGGACAGGCCTTGCAACAGTGAAAAGAGAATTTAGCAATATTTCACTGTCAGGACATATAAAACACATAACTATATGTCCTACCTTAACCATACACTGCACCCTGCCCTTGGGGCTACCTAGGGCCTACCTTTGGGGTGCCTTACATGTAAGAAAAGGGAAGGTTTAGGCCTGGCAAGTGGGTACACTTGCCAAGTCGAAGTTACAGTCAAAACTGCACACACAGACACTGCAGTGGCAGGTCTGAGACATGATTACAGAGCTACTTATGTGGGTGGCACAACCAGTGCTGCAGGCCCACTAGTAGCATTTGATTTACAGGCCCTGGGCACCTCTAGGGCACTTTACTAAGGGCTTGCCAGTAAATCAAATATGCCAATCATGGATAAATCAATCAACGGTACGCTTTCTATAGGGAGCAGTTGCACTTCAGCACTGATTAGCAGTGGTAAAGTGTGCAGAGACAATAAACCAGCACAAACAAACCTGACAAAATAGGAGGAAGAAGGCAAAAAGTTTGGGGATAACCCTGCAAAAAGGGCCATTTTCAATAACCCTGCATAGCGCTTGTACTGTGCTTGTTTACTGAATCTGCCCGTGGCTGCGCGCATTTCAAGATTGCCTTTAACATGCATGCTTGAAATGCGTGTAACCACAGGAAGATTAAGTAAATACGCACAGCGCTGTGCTTGTTTACCTAATCTCCCTGTGACTGCATACATTTCAAGCGTGCATATTAAAGGCAATCTTGAAAAACGTGCAACTATGGGGAGAGCATAATTCAGATCTTGGATTCACCACCTTTGCTCTCGTGACACTGTTCCCCATGCACTTTTGTTTAGGTTTCACCTGCACAGTGCACAGGCGAAACCTAATGCATTTAGTAATGCTTGTTTTTTAGCTTCTAATGGCTTGAGCTTTGCTTCTAATGGCCTTAGCTTGGGCCTGTTCACGGGCCAGCCGCACCCGGTTGGGCTTGTAGCAGATTTCCAGACCGGTGTGAGGATCCTTGTCTCCCATTCACCATGCTCTGCATTGTTGCAGGACTGGTACTTCAGTGGCAGGCACAGACATTTCTTTCTCGTCTGTGTGCAGGCCTATTAGAGGAAAGTGTTGGGCAAATGGTATTTCACCCTCCCAACGCGGGATCTCAGCGACATATTGGTTTGGACTGAAACCCATTTTTTTAGCATAATTCCACGCTGCCGCCCAGAGATGCTGTAACGTGTCCCAATTTGAGTTGAAAACTGAATTCTGAACACTCATCTGAGTCCCCGACAGGTGGGTGGTCTGTCCTAGTAAAAATACTCCATCCTTTTGGGCCTCCCAGCCCACAGGACTCACACCTGAGAATTAGGAAAGAGTTGCCTAGACTTGTAGCTTGAATAGCAGCTATCTCGGAGTTCCTGTATCATAATACTACAACTTTACATGCCACAATGGCACAAAAGTAAAAAAAAAAAAAGACTATATATATATATATATATATATATATATATATATATATATATATATATATAGTATTTGTATAGCACAAACCTAGACAGAAGGCCGTGGAGTGCTGCACCGGGTGAGACGTAAAGATTCAGCCACGTCTAATTGGAGGGGTAGCTGGTGCCTAAGAACAAAAGTGGGCAAAGGCTTCTAAGAACAAGTTACTTCATCATGATGTAGGGTTCTTTGAATAGAGGTGCCTTCAGCTTTTTCTTAAACTAGAGCAGGGTTGGTGCATTCCTGACCGTCTGAAAATAAAATCTGCTGCTTTTGGGGTATTTTAACACCTACTTGATAATGTACAAGACCCTTGACATAGAGCAGCTGGATTACTTAGGGGCAGGTAGTTTGCAAAACGTATTCAGTCTCCTAGCACAAAAGAAGGACATTTTTGGATGGGACTTAAATCAACTGCTGGAGATAGAGGTTTAAAAGTACATCTTTTGTTATCAGACCAGCTGGTATTGGGGTCCAGACCATTCTTTGGCCCAGTGGGGCACTCAGACACCATGATGCCCCCTCGACAGGGCATGCGAAGGAACCACCCCTACAGCTTTTCTGATTTGTGTGCTAAGCTCGGAAGGTTGCCATCATTGATTCTATTCTCCTTTCCTAGCCAGTGGACCTATACTGAATAAACCAGCTTACCAAGAAATCAGTGGAGGTCTGCTTCTTTTGCAGAAGTGACAGGTTGCCCCTGCATGCACTCTGACCCAATAAGCTATAAGTGTTGCTCCTGTGTGCAGGAGGAAGCTCCAGATGCGATGTCCGCTCAGCACGCTATGGAGCTTATTTACAAGCCCCTAGCGCCGCCGGTGCATCCCTTTTCCTGTGAAAGCTGAATTCATTACTAATAAATTTGCGTTGATTAATAGCTAAGAATTTACATGAATTAGGCTAACAAAGAGAATTCGAGTGTCTTGGAAAATGTGCCCACCTAAGTGGCCACCATTATTTGTACAAATTTAATAAAGAATTGACATTAATAGTTTGAATAATGTGCACATATAGAATAAAATTTATTAGTGGATCATACTAATATATTAACAGAATGTATTTGCTTAAATATACTAGGCATAGAGTAATTATGAAATTTTGGGCCTAGTAGACAAGGCGTCATGTTAAGCTTCATGGCATAAATAAATGTTCGTAAATGTTTTTGTAAAAGCAGAGAATTAACACTTATTCATTGTTCGCACTGTGCTGAGCAAATATATTTGTAACATTTCAATGTTGAACAAGTTAATGTCTTACAATTTCTTGTGAAAACTGTCTGCTGAAATGTAGAGTACTACCTAAGGATACGTTTGTATCCTTAATGCGTGAGAAGCAAATGTTCCCAGGACTTAACAATGGCTTCACTGGCTGGAGTTATGATTGCAACTAAAAGTTACTCGACGAAACTGGTGACGGTAACGGGAGACGAGCAGGCAATCATCGAGATGTAATATATATTATAGATTTGGGAATTAATGTTTATTGGTTCTACTGTGAACGCACGATATTCTGACCAATGACGACGTGAGAAAATACTTTATGGGTTTTAGTTTACCCCGACTACACTTGGAAGGAGAGTTAATTCTTGTTCCAGTCCCGTTCGAGGAGCAGAGCAGTTCCTGATGTCTTCTCTTCGTAGCTTTAGCCTCATCGCGTAATTGTGTTGAATGCTATTGATACTGTTTCCTTAACTTGATGCCCTTTATAAGTTGGTTCAGTTAGCTTAGAGCCAACTATCACTGAGCCAATCCCTTTTCACTGTCCCTTGCAAAAGCTGACCGACGGATGAACAACTGACAAAGAAATTGCAGGTTGCTGATCCATTCAGGAGAGGTGTGACAAAATGCTATTGTTTCTGGTATAGTTTTTTGTTCTTTCTTTTAGGCACCAACCGCTATTTTGTTAGAGCCCTAGTTAGATGTTTTCCAAATTCATTTTTGACTAAATTACTTTTGCATGAAGGCCAAACATGCCATTCTAATTGGAGGGTTAGATAGAGTGCCAAGTGTTAACAAATGTTATTAACGAAGAACTGATAATTATTCACCTGTTGAAGCTAGATGTGGGCCATCTCTGTTGTTGTTATTGTTGTTATTAATTTGAACTGTGACTTTTGAATGTTTAATGATAGATGCTTTGGTCAAAATGAGATTCGTCCACCGCTTTGGTCAACCTGTGTTGTTTGTGCATGCATATCATTTGGTCTTGAGATTAATTTACGTGATATTAGCATTGTTTATCTAGGGAAATAAACTTTCTAACTTCACTAAAAGGTGGGGTTATTCGTGGCCATATGGTCATGGTGTGTAAAGATTACTGACTTAAAGTTTCTGATGGCTGATTTATTAAACAGGTTATATTGTTGCTGGTTAGGTCATGAGCAGAATTTGTGCTCATGGTGGATCACCCTTAGTGAGAGTCAAAAGGCCCATCAAACCTCTAATGCGTCCCCTTATATATGAATTACCAAAGACCAAATAAGGCCAGATGCGCTCACATTCCCATATAAAAAGTGAAGCACTGATGACACAGGGGACTTGGAAATAAGCCCTTATGTCTTTTTTCTTACTCTGTGTTGATTGGCTTTATAGGCCAAACCTTCTTTCTTGATGGAATTTCTGCACACCTGGCGTTGTTTTGGGAAGCCGACAATTCAACTCAGAAGTCAGGGAAATCTAGGCCTCATCTAGGTCTCCAGGCAATGGTCCAGCAACTGCTTCCTGGCCACTCCCAATATTATGATATCGGAGCTGTGTGAACCAGAAGTCAGGCAATTCCAGGATCCAAACTTAGGCCTCCAGGCATTGTACTTGCCTCTGATGGCGGATGCACTTCGTCATGACGTCTCAATTGCCCATGACTTCCCGATTTCCTGACTAATTGGGGCACCTACATGTGACGCTAGTCGTGCACTTCTGTGAGGGGGTACAGAGTGCACTTCACAAGGAGGCATAGAAGGTTGCATTACCAGAGATTTAAGTAGCTATTCATTGAGTGCATTTGGGAAAAAGTCTTGCATGCACTGCAGTGGTTCTAGTGCTCTTTGAGTTTGGGCATAGCAGCAACTCAATATCATACATATGATGATTGCCTGTTTAGGGTCTCATTGGCTCACCGTTCACAGTCATACCAAACAACTTGTCCCACTGAAAAGTTTTCTGACCATCGGGAACTTAGAAATGTAGTGACAGCAAAAATGCAGTGTGAGTCATCACCAGCACCTTTGTTACCTATGCCACATGAACATGACCTAAACTAGGAGCAATGCAAGGGGTGGTTTGAGGCACACCTGAAGGCCATTGGAGTTGTCTCTTCAGCTAAGAAACTTTATAGAAACATATCCTTGGCCCTGAGGGGAGTGACATTCTCAGGCATTAACCCAAATAGATGCTAACTGTATGTGTCCAGGAAGGAGATGTGGCTGGCAAATATGCTTTGATTATCAAAATGTTTGACGCAAGGATTAATTCAAAAACAATATTGTGCTTGAAAGGCATACAGTCTTCCAAAGTGCACAATTTCCCTGTGAATCTGTGTGGATGTACAGAGTGCAGCTACACAGTGAACTCCAGTGGCTGCATTGCAATTACAGACATTTTACTCATCAGTTGATTGGGGATCAGTTAATGGAAAAAACTAACAGCTGAAAAATGCAACAAAACTGATGGTCGACAGAAAACCCAGACCTTAGAGAGACAGACGGAATTGCTCGAGCCATAGATTGAGAGGCCCTGTACATGAAATAAATGCATATTTCCAGAAAGGCTGACAGGGTGCATTACTGGCACCAGAATATCGATGGGACACAATATTGAGGACAAAATATCAAAAATAAAATTGACAATAAAGAAGTCTAGATTTTCTATACCTAACTCTACGCACATGTATATTAGCAACATATATATATATATATATATATATATATATATATATATATATATATATATATATATCTTCAAGGTATGTTGATGTGGAGTTTGGAATAGTAAATCTATACTTCCCAAAATGCACTTACTTTTTTATATTTTGACCCTCGATATTCTGTCAAGAATATTCTTGTACCATGATGATACAAGGAGCCTGATCAAGAATTGAACAGAGAAAAAAGGAAATCTATGGACAGTAAAGGTTTCTCATGCTTTAGGTGTAGGAAGCTGGCCTGGTGTGTGGTGGCTACCTATAGTACTTACACCTTATACCAGGTCCAGGGTTCCCCTATCAGTGAAGTGTAGGCAATGTCTAGAAGCCAGGCTGTCTAGAGGTAGCTGTGGATGAGCAGCCAAGGCTTATCTAGGAGACATGCAAAGCTCATGCAGTACCACTGTAGTCACACTGCACTTACACACATGAAAGAACCACACAGTGTTACAAAAATAAAGATACTTTATTTTAGTGACACAATTAACACAAATACTAGATAGGCAATACCCCAACAGGAGGTAAGTAAAACATGCTAAATATGTACACTAGTAATCAGAAATAGGCATAAATAGCAATAGAAAACAGTGCAATAGCAATAGGAAATAGTGACCCTAGGGAAAGCCCAAACCATATACTGAAAAAAATAAAATGCGAGTGCAGGACCCCCACCCAGGTAAGTGGAATCTGTAAAGGGGAGCTGGAGGAATTAGGAAACCCCAAAGGTAAGTACCACAGTGCCCCCAGCGACCAGGAAGAAAGGAGTAAGTTACTGGATTTTCCCCCAAACTACCAAAAGGACTGACAATGAATACAATGCAACACCCAGACAAGACTGCAAGAAACCAGCGGTGGATTCCTGAAGAGGAAGATCTGAAAAAGAAGGGGACCAAGTACAGAAGTCGCAGGAGTATCCGGTGGTGGCAGGGGCCACTACCCACCCGTCTGAGGTTGCAGGAGTTGGTCGACGGTAGGACGAAGACGGTCAGCAATGCAGCCTTTGAGCCGGTGAAGAGTTCCTGGAGGATGCATTCATCGTCACACAGCGGATGGAAGTTTGCAGTCCTTCTGTGGCATGGAAAAGCCACCCACAAGCCTTGGCAAAGGCAAGAGTTGCGGTAGACGGAAAGTGGAGCTGCCGGGGACCAGCAAGGTCCAGGAGGACTCAACCCTAAGCAATGCAGAGAGTCCACAGAAGAAAGGACAGCCCCCACAAGAGACCCACTGAAAGAGGACCCAGGAGTCACAGAGGAGCCCATGCAGCACAACTGAAGAAGGGTCCCATGCCGCAGGAGAAGCACGCAGAGAGCTATGAGTCACAGGGAAGAGTCCTGGGGGCTGGGGCTACATGGAGCCTGAAGAGCTTTTGGAGAAGATGCCAACAAGCCTTGGTAGCTGAAAGAGACATGGTGCACCGGGTACTGTCCTACATTGGAAGGCAAGGGCTTGTCTTCACCAAAGTTGGACAGCTGGCAGGGAGGACCAAGGGGACCACTACAGACCACCACCTGTGATGCAGAATCCACGCAGTTCAGGATGAGAGGAGATCCACACAGTTGGTCGTCGTTGCAGTTTGTGCCTGCGGATGCAGGGGAGTGACTCCTTCACTCCAAGGGAGATATCTTCTTCCTTCTCATGCAGACTGAAGACTTGCTGCCCTCAGAGGAAGCACAGCTGGGGAAATGTTGCAGAAGCTGGAAGGAGCTGTGGAAACAATGTTGCAAGCAGAGTCTTTGTGGTGGATGCAGATTGCGGGTTCCCAGAGGGGCCAGTCACAGTTCCAGTGGCCAGAAGTCGAAGTAGAGCTTGAAGAGGAGTCCTACTGGAATCTTGCAAGCCAAATCTGAGGTCGCACCCAAGAGGGAGACCCTAAATAGCCCTGGAAGGGGGATTGGTCACCTAGTCAGGTGACCATCTATCAGAAGGGGGCACTGACGTCACCTGCCTGACCTGGTCACTCAGATGCTCCCAGAGGCCTCTGCCCACCTTGGATTCAAGAAGGCAGAAAATAGGGACTCTCTGGAGGAGCTCTGGGCACCACCCCTGGAGTGGTGATGGACAGGGGAGCGATCACTCCTCTTTCTCTTATCAGGCTTCGCTCCAGGCTAGGGACTGGAGGTCCCTGAACCAGTGTAGACTGGTTTATGCAAGGAGGGGACCAAATGTGCCCTTCAAAGCATGCCAGTGTCTTGGGGAGGCTACCCCTCCAAGCCATATAACACCAATTTCCAAAGGGAGAGGATGTTACTCCTCTCTCCCAAAGGAAATCCTTTGTTATGCCTTCCTGGGCTTGAGCTGATCAAGCAGCAAGAGGGCAGGAACCTGTCTGAGGGGTGGCAGCAGCTTGGGCTGCCCGGAAAACCCTAGAAAGCTGGTAGGAGCAATGCTGGGGGTCCTGTGAGGAGCCCCCAGAGTGCATGGAATCATACTTCCAGTACTGGCAACAGTATTGGGGTATGAGTCCAACATGTGTGATGCCAAACATGCCTAGGTTCGGAGTCACCATTATGTAGCTGGACATAGGTAGTGGCCTATGTCTAGTACACACTTAAAATGGCGTCCCCGCACTCATGAAGTCCATGAAAATGGAGCTGGAGTTCACGGAGGCACCTCTGCTAGTGCAGGGGTGCCCTCACACACAGGTACCTACATCCTGCCTTCTGGGCTCGGAGGGCCTACCACAGGGGTGACTTACAGTGACCTGGTGCATGCACCCTTTCACGCAGGCAGCAATGGCAGGTCCGCAGATACATTTTGCATAGGCTCCCCATGGGTGGAATAATACATGCTGCAGTCCATGGGGGACCCCTGCTGCCCCAATGCCCTGGGTACCATATACTAGGGACTTACAAGGGGCACCAGTATGCCAAATGTGAGGTGTGTGTGGTCTAAGCTACCAAATATAAAGGGAGAGAGCATAGTCATTGGGATCCTGATTAGCAGGAACCCAGTGAACACAGTCTAAACATACTGCCAACAGGCAAAAAATGGGGGTAGCCATGCCAGAAAGAGGGTACTTTCCTACATCAGGTGTGGAAGCAAACATCAGCTGAGCAATGCTAAAAGCTGTTCAGCATGGAGAATGTTTTTAAGTGTGATGCAAAGGGCCATTGTGCCCGTGTGCACAAGTTTGTTACAATTGGAAGAAACAATGACTATCATGGTTAAGGAGAGAGATTAGGAAACCAGTAATTATAAAGGTGAGAAATATGCATCTAAGTATCATAGGAAGAGTGAGTAATGCTCCCTATTGCACACTTGGGTCCAATAAAGTGGATATAAGGGTGATAGCTGATTTTGAGTTCCTATATACTTTGATGGGGAAAGACGAACAGGCTGTTTTTTTCAGTTTTAGTTCTGAGGAAATTCAAGGTCAAAATATTTGCTTACCATGTAAAAGCCTTTGAAATGGCTGGTGACTTTGATGCACCGGTCAGTTTCAAGAGCAATATGACCAGTAGTGTAATGTTTGGGGCCTAGGGCAGCTCTTGGTGGGCTGAACAAGAACTGAACATGGTTCTTGATCACAGCCATCTTAAGCAGGCGATGTCTGCAAGTGAAGTCTGAGTCTGTCTGATGGTAACTAGGCTTGGGTGAAATGTATCCAAAACTAGCCAACATGGTAGGTGGGTTGAAAGGATTTTTTTGCAAGATCATATTTAAAAGTAGGTAGCCCTAACTGAGGGCATAAAGTTAAACGATGTGCCAGATGGATTGAGGAATGAGGAGCAGGAAGATCTATCGAGGTTATGCAGAGAAGGTGTGATTGAAGAAACTGAAACCTCAGATTGGAAGGCACCGGTTGTACTGGTATGCAAAAAGAATGGTGCACTGAGAGAGTGTGTACTGTTGACCTGTGAGACCTTAATGCCGACATGTAGGTTTATCATAATCCCCAGCCAAATGTCGATTCTAGCATTCGTCAAATGGTATCAGTCTTCACTACCTTGGATATGCCCTCTGCATATCAGCTGAACTGCACCAAGCATCTCAAAATCTGACATCCTTTGTAACTCCTGAAGCAGCCTATATGGTTGGTTATAAGGATGTTATTTAGAGTAGCATTGTCATCAACAGTCTTCCAGAAGTCCATATCCAAGCTAAGGCTGTAGAGGGTATCTCTAATTTCCAAGATGATCTTCTAGTATCTGTGGCCAATACACAAGAGCACAATAGGGTACTTACACATGTGTTGAACATTTTGAGGGATGAAGGTATCATGTTTCAGAGAGAATAATGCAAGACTGCACAAGAAGGAGTAGATTACTTGGGACATCATATCTTGAGCAAGGATGTAGAATTAAAAGAGAACTTAACAATGACAATTAGGTATGATCTGGAACCACTAGACAAGGATCAAGTGAGGTACTCCTTGGTCTTGTTGAGTGTTATGGAAAGTTGTGCCACATTTAGCTAAATCAACAGTGCCATTGAGGTTTTTACTGAAAAAGAATGAACATTTTGGTTGGTCGGTTGAGTACAAGTCTACTTTCAATTGTGTGGAGTAAAAGATTGCTGATGCCACACCCAGAACAATTATGCTTGGGGCAAGTGCATTGTTATGGCAGATGTCAGTAATGTGGATCTTGGAGTGATGGTACTAGAAAAGCATAAAGGGCAAGAAGAAGTGGTGGCATTTGCCCCAAGGCCTCAGGAGGTGCTGAGGCCATGTGTTCAGTTGTGGAGTGAGAGGCATGTGCATGCTGGTAGGGGTTCATCACGTCAGATCTTATTCGTGAGGCACATAACCATCCTGTGAAATGACCATCAGCCATTGGCTGAGTTGTTCAGCATGAGGGCACAGCAAGAATTGAGAAGTGGCAGTAGAGGCTGCAAGAATTCCCTTACAAGTTGGGGTACGCGACTGGGTTAAGACTCTTAACTATTGATTTTCTTATCACGATTGCTGATGAGTGTTAAGGAAAGGGAGGAAGTAGGAAAAGGTGTCAAGAAGGGGATGGTTGACAATACACCAGTGTTTGTCAGTCAAGTGTGTGTGTAGCATTGGAAGTCAGTCAAAGAATAGTAAATGGGTGTGGATGAAGAAGACATTCTGCCAGAAGTGTTTTTTTGGAATCAGGATTGGTGTCCCAGTCTGAAGAAACTGAGTGCGCCAGAAGAAATGACAGTGGAAAGCAGAACTGTGTGTAGACAAATGTTGTTGGTTGTCCTGCCTGGATTGAAGAAGTTGGTGCTGGATGGGTGCAATGAAGGGCAAAATTGCACAAGGTTTGTAATTGGTGTTGGACAAATGTGTTGAATGCCATGTGAAGGATTAAGGGCCAGATGTATGAAAGCTTTTTGTATTTGCAAACGGTGCGAATGCCCGTTTGTGAATGCAAAAAGCCATTTCAGAATGTATGAAAGGCATTCTGAATGCAATTTTAAGGAATCGCAAAAATAGCGATTCCTTAAAATTGCGACTCTGTTTAGAGAGTCGCAAATTGCAACTCTCTAAATAAGAAATCGCAAATAAGGATTCCTTAGTTGCGATTTCTAAGCACATGTAAGAAGCAATTCCTAAATGCGAATTGGGCATTTAGGAATCGTTATTTACCACCAGTGTGAACCTGGTGGTAACCATGTGCAAATTTTAAAAATGCATTTAAAATGCATTTTTAAAATGTACATGTAAAGTACACATGCCCTTTTGGCATGTGTGCACCTTACATGTCCTAAACAACTTTTTGGGGTGCAGCAGAGGGGGCCTTAGGCCCCCAGCACCCTAGGGTTTTGCATTTCCAAAATTGCGATTTCCAGTTAAGAAATCGCAATTTTGGAAATGCAAAAAATTCGCAAATATGGGCCTACAGGCCCATAGGTGCGAATATGGCTGGTATCACAATTTGCGATTCGGAAATAGCATTTGCGATTTTTGAGAAATCAATATTACAGAATCGCAAATGTGATGCATTGCATTTTGCGATTCAGAAATAGCGATTTCTTGAAAATCGCTATTTCCGAATCGCAAAAGGCATTCTTGGTACATCTGGCCCCATGTTGCTTATGTGGTCAGTAACAGTTACCAAACCATGTCCTGTTAAAACCGTGACTATGTCAGCGTGGTCTTTGAATCAGTTAGCATTGATGTGGCTGGCTCATTTTCTAGGGGAAGAGCTAAAATATTTGTCAATGAGTTCACAGCTTATAAAATTCTTGAATTTGTATCTAACATTTTCATTCGTGAGGACATCCCTGAAGAGATGGTGATCGACAATGGGACTGTGTTGATTTCTCATAGCATGGCATTAAGCATATGAAAAAGTAATTTTATCAACCCAGGAGTAATAGTCTTGGGGTGTGACGTAGCTGTGTGGTCATCTGCAGCTGGCATTAGTTGCTGGGGAAAAGTGGAGGAGTGCCATAAGAGAAATGTTACAGGTAGTCCACACCATGTCACATGTGAGTTCACCATGCCACATGTGAGTTCACCATGCCACATGTGAGTACACCATGCCACATGTGAGTACACCAAGCCCCATGCGAGTACAGTTTTTATCACTTTTAATGCTTTTAATCTATGGAGTTGCAGGGATTAAATTAGGCAAAGAGTGGCTAAAGTACAAGGATGTAGATGAAAATAAATTAAGAAGCATGTGTGATGCAAAGTGCATGGTGCAAAGCAACTAGAGGGTTGTCCTAGGTAACGGTGTAAGGTTAGTTATAAGAAACATTGACAGGGAAAAGAAGTCTGATGTGCTGCACAAATGTGATATCAAGTTCTATACTCCAAGAAGGGTGACTAAAATGATGGATTGAGTTGAGGTGGATGATTAAAAAGTTTGGAGCAAATGTAAATTGTCTCTTGTTGTAAAGAGGGTGTTTGACAGTGTGTGTGCAGATGGGTTGTAATATTGTGGTTCTAGTGGAATTTGGTAAGTTGTAGTAGTCCGACCCGCCTCTGCCTATGCATGTTCGTTCTAGGTAACTTTATGAATAAGTAGCAACTTAATCTGCAGGGTGTTTTTTGGCCACTCTGTTGTCTCTTAAATTATTTTAGAGATGGGTTAGTTACTGTATAGGTTTCCTTTGGGTGAGTCAGTTTTTGTATAAATTTCCTTTTGGGTGGATCAGTTTCGGTTGGAATGAGTCAGTTGTTCTATAATTTTCTTTGGGATGGGTGAGTTGTTGTATAGGGTTATTCCGCTGAAGTTGTTTGAAATCTGAAATTAGATTTGGTATGCAAGTATGGGAAAAGGGTGACTGAACCAGCAGTTTCTGCTAGGTCGTGGGAGCCTGCAGGTGTATGGACCTATGCTGAATAAATGATCTTATCTACATTTCAGTTGAAAGCTACTTCTTTAATAATGGGGATAGGTTGCTGAGATTGTAGTGGCAGGTAAGTGAGAAAAAAGAGTGTTGAACCTGGAGACATCCGTTCACAGCCCAAATTAAACCAAGTCTCCCCTTGCAAACAGTTTGAGTCACTTGTGTGAGCTCAAGTTTTGAACCCTGCAGGAGGTAGTGAAAGGTTGTAGGATTTATTGAAGCACAATTCAAAATTGTAATTGTAATTGTATTTATATAGCGCTTACTACCCCAAGGATTCAAAGCGCTTTTCGGCAAGTAGCACGCTAGTCCGGAACCCAAGAGGAATTAGTGGTGGATTAGTATAGAGAAATATGAGTACAATATTAGTATTACTATGAGTAAATTTGAGCGGAGGATATGTGAGTTTGTTAGTTGGATTGACTAGAGTAATGGAGGGATAGAGGTGGGAATAATCCAGAAGTGTTAATTGGGAGTTTATAGTAATAGGATGAGGCTTGAGATGAGTAAAGGAGAGATGGGGGAGGGAAGAGTCTGTGGAAAGGGGCTAGGGAGATCATAGTAGCAGGAGGGGTTTTGGATGAGTCAAAGGTGAGATAAATGAGGGAGAATTTAGTAGGGTTGTTTGGGAGATGATAGAAGTAAACTGAAGTGTGGAGTGAACCAGGAGGGGTTGAGGAGGGAAGAGCTTAGTCAGGGTTAATTTGGAGATCAAAGTACTAGAATGGGTTTAGGATGAGTCAGAGTAGAGATGGAGGACAGATAGACAGAGACATAGAGTGATGGGGAGACAGAGTAAAGCTTACAAGAGAGTAATTTTATCTTTAATTTAATTATTTATTTTTGAAATGTATTTATTTATTTATTACTCTAGTACAGTAGGACTAGACTAATAAAGAAATAGATATGTAAATACTTAGTAAGGGAATATATGTGCAAGGAATATAATAATGGGTATAATAATATGAGACGTAAAGTTGTATTGTATAAACACAGACTTTCAAGATTTGTAATGTTTGATGTAAATTAATAAGTGTACTTTTCTAGCATTCATTTAGCTTTCCTCAGTTTTTCAAAAGCAAAATGCTCAATCAATCAATAAAATAAATTTCTTAAGCGCACTACTCACCCTGTAGGGTCTCAAGGCGCTGGGGGGGTGGCGGTTACTGCTCAAAAAGCCATGTTTTGAGGTGCTTTCTGAAGGTTAGGAGGTCCTGGGTCTTGCGTAGGTTGGTGGGGAGGGAGTTCCAGGTTTTGGCTGCGAGGTGGGAGAAGGATCTACTGCCGCAGGTGGTGCGTTGGATGCGGGGGACTGTGGTGAGGGCGAGGTCGGCGGAGCGGAGCTGTCGAGTTAGTATGTGGAAGTTGACTCGTTCGTTGAGGTAGGCCAGTCCAGTGTCGTGGAGGGCTTTGTGAGCGTGGACAAGGATTTTGAAAATGATCCTTTTGTTGATGGGCAACCAGTGTAGGGATCTGAGGTGGGTGGATATGTGTTCGTGGCGAGGGAGGTTGAGGATGAGACGTGCGGCTGCGTTCTGGATTCGCTGGATTTTTCTTTGAAGCTTGGCTGTGGTCCCTACGTAGAGGGTTGCCGTAGTCCAGTCTGCTGCTTATGAGGGCGTGGGTGACTGTTCTTCTTGTTTCTAAAGGAAACCATTTGAAAGTCTTGCGTAGCATGCGAAGGGTGTTGAAGCAGGAGGGTGATATGGCGTTGATTTGCTAGGTCATGGAGAGAGATGAGTCCAGCATGATGCCAAGGTTGCGTTCGAGGGTGGTGGGTGTTGGGGGTGGTCCGAGGGTGGTGGGCCACCAAGAGTTGTTCCATGCTGCCATGTTGGGGCCGAAGATGATGATCTCTGTTTTGTCTGAGTTCAGTTTGAGGTGGCTTGCTGTCATCCAGTTGGGGATGTCGAGGAGTCTGGCGTGCAGGTTATTCTTGGCGGTAGCTGGGTTCCTAGTGAGGGAGATGATGAGCTTGGTGTTGTATGCTTGCTGTTAAATAGTTATAGATAACATTTGCTTATTGTGATATAAAAAAGAAAGCAGGGATTCATAAGTATCTAATATAACAACTTATCTGGGATCTATGCACTGACTTATAAACATGTTAATATACACATATATATGTATGTACACACACATATACATATACACGTGCATACACACACACATATATATGTAACTATGAGTAAATATACATTTGTTAAATAGGCTTAAAGAGTATGTGTATAATATAATATTATGAAATAGTAACTATACATATTTCTTAAAGAACTATACATATCTAGAATATACACATAATCAGATTTTAAATATTTATCAACACACTCCATTGCTGTTTGGATATGGTGGTTATGAAGGAAAGAGACAACTCTTGAGTAGTCTTCTGAAGACAAGATAGTGATCCATGGATCTTATAGTTGGGGATAATGAATTCCATAGTTTGGCTGCATGAACAGAGAAGGATGTACCACATATAGGGGGGTCATTATAACCCTGGCGGACGGTGTTAAAGGTGCGGTAATACCACAAACAGGCCGGCGGACAAAAAAAGGGAATCATGACCGTGGCGGAAACCGCCAACATAGACAGCCACTTTAACACTGCGACCGCCATGGCGGGACAGACAAGTAGCGCGGCGGTCACCGCCAACAGACAGGCGGAACACAATGTACCGCCCACAGTATCACAACCCGCCAATCCGCCACCTTTTCCGGGGCGGATTCACCGTAGATAAAAACACGGCGGAAACAGCTTCTGCAATGGGAAAACGCTCACCTTCTACACAACCCACGAGGAAGGAGGACACCATGGAGCCGGAATTACAAATCCTACCTGCCCTTGTCTTCCTGCTCATTTACCAACACCAGCAACGGCGGCGGCGAAGACAACGGTGAGTACTGCACCTACGACATAGGGGAGAGGGTAGGCAAAAGTCAGGGGGACACACACGCAACACCCCCACCCTCACCCTCGCACATTACAACACACATACCAATGCATTTAAAAACATCACAGTAACAACCCACAACACCCCTGGAAGAATGCAAAGACCAAAGGAAATCAGTTAAAAAATTGTAAAGTATCAAAGTTCAGTTACCAAATATATACAGATATATATATATATATACACATTCAAAAGTATATACATTACGAGAAGTAGTGCAGGTATGCACATATCAATGTCTGTGCACCACTGGTCCAAAAATGCATCGGCGAGGCCCACAATAGATACCTGTCCACAAACGGAGAGAACACTGCTGGGGCATCAGATAGAAATACAACAGGCACCTCAGGGGGAAGGGAAGGGGGGGCACCTCAGCCGGATTACAGCACCACGCCAGATCCACGACGGGGCTCCATGCCCATTGATGTATCCTGGGGAGTGCAAAGCCACAGTCTCTCACTTCACTACAGTGGGTGGTTTTCCCACTGTGCCATCCTGGGGAGTGCAAAGCCACAGTCTCTCAAGTCTCTACAGTGGGTGGTTTGCCCACTGTGCCATCCTGGGGAGTGCAAAGCCACAGTCTCTCAAGTCCATACAGTGGGTGGTTTGCCCACTGTTCCATCCTGGGGAGTGCAAAGCCACAGTCACTCAAGTGGATAACAGTCTCCACTGGTTCTGGAGGGGGAATGGTGCCCACACTGCATTAGGCTCCCCGTGACGGTTCCTGTTCTGTCACAGTCCCAGCTGTACATGGGATAACGATGCTTGATGTGGCGGTGTTTCCTTGTTCAGCGGTGCTTTGCCATGGCGGTCTCTGCCCTGTTCAGCGGTTCTCTGCCCTGTTCAGCGGTGCTTTGCCCTGTTCAGCGGTCTTCACCATGGCGGTGATTCTCTTGTTCAGCTGTGCTTTGCCATGGCGCTCTCTGCCCTGTCTTCGGTTCTCTGCCGTGTTCATCGGTGCTTTGCCCTGTTCAGCGGTCTTCACCATGGCGGTGATTCTCTTGTTCAGCGGTGCTTTGCCATGGCGGTCTCTGCCCTGTTCAGCGGTTCTCTGCCCTGTTCAGCTGTGCTTTGCCCTGTTCAGCGGTCTTCACCATGGCGGTGATTCTCTTGTTCTGCGGTGCTTTGCCATGGCGGTCTCTGACCTGTGCATTGGTGTGTGGCATGACGGTCCCTCATTGCCCAGCGGGGCTGTGGCAGCCGATGCCCTCCTGGGCACTGACTCCGGCGGTGGTCTCCTGACCAGTGACAATACTTCTGCCCTCCTGGGGACTGACTCCGGCGGTGGTCTCCTGACCAGTGACGATACTTCTGCCCTCCTGGGCACTGACTCCGGCGGTGGTCTCCTGAACAGTGACGATACTTCTGCCCTCCTGGGCAATGACTCCGGCGGTGGTCTCCTGACCAGTGACGATACTTCTGCCCTCCGACGGTGCTGGTGGTGGCATCCCGGCCGCCGGGGAGGGTATGCGCCCTTCTCCGCCGTGCTGCTCTCACCAGACTGTGCAGACTTCTTCTGGCACTTCACCACCTTTGGAGGAGTCACAGCTGACTCTGCAATCCCCCTGGCACCCTTGTGAGCAGTTTTGCCACCAGGAGTCTTCACCCTGTCCCGTCGGCCACTTTCCAACTTGAGATGCTTTACAGGGGTTGGACTGGCAGTGCTTTGGCTCCGTGTCACACTGCCTGCCCTGGTGGCCGGTGCACTCCACACACCTGTTACACGCACCACTGGTACTGGAGTCTTTTTGGCTGAGGCGCTACCACGGGACTTATGAATTGGAGGGGTGGGGATGGGGGCAAAGAGGTCAACGTTGCTGAGGGAGAGTTTCTGACGAACACTGGGATGGGTAGCTGGAGGGGGTCTGGGAGTGGAGGAAGAGGAGGTGGTTGTAGGAGGTGTAACTTTAGGTGTTTTGGGTGCAGGTGCAGGTACTGGAGGCTGTCGTGAGGTGGATGGATGTTGGGTGTGTGGGTGCCCGCGTTTGTGTACTTTGGGAGGGGGCGTCACAGACACACTGGGAGAGGACACAGGGGACGTGTAAATGGGAGTGGGGGTGGTGAATGCAGGTGAGCGGGGTGTGGTGATGGGTGTTCTGGTGCGAGTCCTAGTGCCTGTAGATGTAGTGCATGCGGGTGAGAGTGTAGACGACACTGGGAGGGAGGAGGGAGACGACGAGGAGGGGGACACAGTGGAGGCAGTGGATGTTGCTGTGTCTGGATGTGTGTGATGCTTGTGTGAGTGCCTGTGGGATGTGTGGTGCCTGTGTTTGCCTGAGCTACTTTTGGGTGTTGAGGTGTATGCATGCTTGTCTGATGGTGTGCTTGGGATGGGCTGGGGTACAGGGGATTGGGTCTGGGTGGAGGAAGTTGGAGGGGGGAGGCTAGACACAGGGACAATGGCTGCCATCAGTGCTGAGGCCAGAGATTGCAGGGTTCGATGAAGGGCAGCCTGACCAGAATAAATGCCCTCCAGGAATGCATTACCGTGTTGCAACTCCCTTTCTACAACCTGGATGGCATTCACAATGGTAGACTGCCCAACAGTGAGTGACCTGAGGAGGTCAATGGCCTCCTCACTGAGGGCAGCAGGGGTGACAGGGGCAGGGCCTGAGGTGCCTGGGGCGAAGGTGATGCCCACCCTCCTGGGTGAGCGGGCACGGGGCGAACGCTGAGGGGCTGCTGGGAGGGCGGTGCTGGTAGGGGAGGAGGCGGCTGTACCTGTAGAAGTGGGGGGCACAGATGGTGCCGCCACCACAAGGGAGCTCCCATCGGCGGACGAGTCTGTGTCGCTGGTTGGTGATCCAGTGACCGACGTGTAGCTCCCCTCGCCCTCCATCCCACTGGTGCATTCTGAGTCTGTGTTGTGGCCCTCCATGGCCATGTGGGATGCAGCTCCCTCGTGCTCCGGTGCCACTGTGCCTCCGCCTGATGATGCTGATGCACAAAAGAACAGGGAGAGCAGAAAAAGGGGGGACGACGACAGAAGAAAGACAGGTTGAGTGCATGGCTTACCGCTACCGTTGGCGGACAATACAGACACAGCAGCCCCCTGCACTACGCCGTGCTCTTGGCCTCTACAGATGCAATTCCTGGAATATGGCCTACATCGCTATGGTGGACATCTGCACACATGGATGCCACAGGGGCATGTATACTTGTACTTGGCACTCTACTGTGGTGGGGTGGAGTGGCACATGGCCTGCATTACGGAGGGGCCTAGCCTATGGAAGTTGCCCTGGCCTAGGGAAACCCACAGCCCTCCTCCCACACCAGACCCCTCAACTGCGCGCAAAGTCCCCAGAATGAGGGTGTACTCACCCCCTTGTGTCTGCTGTGATGCCCTCAAGCGCCCATCCAACTCCGGGTAGGCCACCGCCAGGATCCGGAACATCAGGGGGGTCATGGGGCGACGGGCACCCCTCCCACATTGGGAGGCCATCCTTAGCTGAGCCTCCGCCGTCTTCTTGCTCCAGCGGCGAATGTCCTCCCATCTTTTCCGGCAGTGGGTGCCCCGTCTCTGGTGGACCCCCAGGGTCCGGACGTCCTTGGCGATGGCATGCCAAAAGTCCTTCTTCTGGTGGGCGCTGACCTACATGACATGCACAGGGGAAGAAGAGAAGTAATTAGCAAGAGCACCGTCGAAGTGAGTGGCCCACATCCCTGCCCTTGCCATGTGGCACATGCATTCACAGTCCTTCATGTTCACTGCACTCTGCCCCCTTCCCTCTTACAACCAGCCCTCTCCACCCAGGCATAGCCCATACAACGTGCTCCCTGTGTACTTACCTGTTGGTCTGGAGGACCGTAGAGTAGCGTGTACTGGGGGAGGACCCCGTCCACGAGCTTCTCCAACTCCTGAGCAGTGAAAGCAGGGACCCTTTCCCCAGACGCAGCAGCCATTGTCTCTTCCAGATCGAGGTCACAGCAGCACTTGCAGTGTAGGTCCTCTCCTGTCGAAGATCAGGTATCGAGTGATTGAACAGATAGAAAATGGCGGTCACGTCCGCGGCGGTGACGTCCGCGGTGGTGCGTCTCATCACCGCCGGCGCACTTCCTCATTGGCTCCTGGGACCCATAGGGTCCAATGTTAACCAATGCAGCATTGCACCGCGGTCTTTGACCGCCTACCACAACGGTGTACAACGCCAGCGCAGTTACCTCACATCCCATTGTCCCAGTTTAGAGGCCAGGCAGCCGCCATTTCAGGGGCCCACATGGCTTCATTTACAACTGCGTCACACATACCTAGGCCTACACTCGACACACATACAGGAAGATTTTTGTCTTTGGTGTCATGTTCTGTGTATCTGTGGGTACATACCTGGGGTTTTGTTGACTCTGTGGTCGCTGTTGTCCTTCCTAGGCACCGTCAGCTGGGACATTTGAGAAGATGGCGGAATCCTCTGGTGTACCCACCGCTGGTGGACCTGTTGACAATGGAGGAGCGACATTTACTCATCACCTACAGGTTTGACCGTGCCACTATCCAGGAACTATATACCCATTTGGAGCCAGACCTGATGTCACCAATCCGCCATCCCACAGGAATCCCCCCCTCAAGTGCAGGTGCTATCAGTGCTCCATTTCCTTGCAAGTGGATCTTTTCAGACAACAGTGGCCATGGCATCA
Source organism: Pleurodeles waltl (assembly GCF_031143425.1). Taxonomy (NCBI): domain Eukaryota; kingdom Metazoa; phylum Chordata; class Amphibia; order Caudata; family Salamandridae; genus Pleurodeles; species Pleurodeles waltl. Next base: position 73,381,102 of record NC_090444.1, on the reverse strand, counting down.
TTGATGTCCCAGTCTATGTTTTCCAACGTGTTGTCCAGAGTGTTGTCTGCCCTGCTGAAACACGTAAGGAGCTACATTGTTTTCCCTCAGGTGGAGGATTTGGCTACAGTGAAAGGTGACTTCTATGCCCTTGGACATATCCCCAACATCATAGGTGCTATTGATGGCACCCATGTAGCTCTGGTCCCCCCCACAAAAGTGAACAGGTGTACAGGAACAGGAAGAGTTATAATTCGATGAATATACAGATGGTATGTTTGGCAGACCAGTACATCTCCCAGGTAAATGCTATGTTCCCTGGCTCAGTGCATGACGCCTACATCCTGCGCAATAGCAGCATCCCTTATATGATGGGTCAACTCCAGAGGCACCGGTTGTAGCTATTGGGGGACTTTGGTTACCCCAACCTGTCCTGGCTATTGACCGCAGTGAGGAATCCCAGGACCAGGGCAGAGGAACGCTACAATGAGGCCCATGGGCGGACTAGGAGGGTGATCGAACGCACCTTCGGCCTCCTGAAGGCCAGGTTCAGGTGTCTCCATATGACAGGTGGTTCCCTATTCTACTCACCGAAGAAGGTGTGCCAGATCATCATCGCCTGCTCGATGCTTCACAATCTTGCTTTGCGACGCCAGGTGCCTTTTCTGCAGGAGGATGGTCCAGATGGCGGTGTTGTGGCATCTGTGGAGCCTGTGGACAGTGATGAGGAGGACGCTGAGGAAGAAGACATAGACAACAGGGAGTCAGCCATACATCAATATTTCCAGTGACACACAGGTGAGAACAGTTTTCTTTTTCCCATTACATTCACTTTCACACTTCTACCTCTACCCTGTCTGTCATTTCATAGCAGTATTTCATCACTGAGTTGTACCTTTCCATTACGGTTCCACAGGTGTGGTTAGCAACGTGTGTCACCTGCTTGCATCCTTCAAGGACTTGTGATGTGTGACACAGGTATGTTGTCTTTACAATTGGAAACGCATGTTGACACTGTCATTGATTATACATATTTACCAAATCACAGACTGACTCCAGATTGTTTTGTGGTTCAAGGGTGTTTATTTAAGTGCTCAAAAATGGAGGGCGGTAGTAATATGGTGATGGGGGACGGTGGAGGAATGTCCATGGCAGAGTCCAGTCCATTAGTCACACAAGTGCACTGCCCATATGGGCATAGGAAGTGGAGCTGGGGCAGTTGCAATCTGGACAGGGTAACAAAGTGAGACAGTGGGAGGACAATCAGGGTGGTCTCATTTCTTGGCGGGGGTCTTGCCATCTTGCTCTGTCCTGTTCCTGGATCTCAGGGACCGCTTGCGTGGTGGTTGTCCGTCTGCAGGGGGTGGGGTGCTGGTGTGGTGGTCCTGTGGCGGGGCGTCCTGTCCACTAGCGCCGGCGGAGGTGGTGGGCAGTTCATCGTCCATGCTAGTGTCAGGGGCCACTTGGAGTGCCACGGTGTCCCTCATGGTTTTTTGTATGTCCTTCAGCACCCCTACGATGGTGCCCAGGGCGGAGCTGATGGTTCTGAGTTCCTCCCTGAAGCCCAAATACTGTTCATCCTGCAGGCGCTTGGTGTCCTGAAACTTGGCCAGGACCATCGCCATCGTCTCCTGGGAGTGGTGGTATGCTCCCATGATGGAGGAGAGGGCCTCGTGGAGGGTGGGTTCCCTTGGCCTGTCCGCCCCCTGTCGCACAGCAGCCCTCTCAGTTCCCCTGTGTTCCTGTGCCTCCGTCCCCTGGACTGTGTGCCCACTACCACTGCCCCCAGGTCCCTGTTGTTGTTGGGGTGGTGGGTTATCCTGGGTTCCCTGTAGTGGGGGACACACCACTGATTGACGTGTCCTTGGTACGGAGGTATGGGCCCACTGGGTGGGTGCTGTGCTGGTGTTACCAGAGGGTGGAAGGTCAGTGTTGGGCTGTGCCTGTGCAAGGGGAACCGACTGTCCCGAGGCCCACGATGGTCCGGGCTGGTCATCAGGATCCAGTAGGGCAGAGCTGCTGTCGTCACTGTGGGCCTCTTCTGTGGGTGGAGTTGAGTTGTCTGGATCCTCCGGTGTGGTGACGTTCTGTAGTGGTCCTGCAGGGATATGAGAGCATGATTATTGCATGTGTGTGTGTAATGGTGTGCAATGGGTGGGTGTTTGTGTACCCCAGTGCAAGCATTCCTGTGTGTGGGTTTGTGTGATGTTGGTTAGGGGGTTGTTATGGGTATGTGCAGTGAGCATGCTTTGGTGAGGGGTGACCATGCTTTGTTTTTGCATGCGGGGCTTGGTGTTGGGATGGGTGGTTTGTGTTATGTGTGCATTAGTGAGGAGTTGGAGTGATATGGGAGGGGGTGAGGGTGGGGGTGTGTGATGGCATGCAGGTAGGGTGGGGGATATGATAGTTGAGATTTAACTTACCAGTGTCCATTCCTCCACCGACCCCTCCGAGGTCCTCTGGATGCATGATGGTCAAGACTTGCTCCTCCCATGTTGTTAGTTGTTGGGGAGGAGGTGGGGGTCCGCCGCCAGTCCGCTGTACCGCAATGTTGTGCCTGGAGACCACTGAACGCACCTTCCCCCGTAGGTCGTTCCACCTCTTCCTGATGTCCTCCCGATTTCTTGAATGCTCTCCCACAGCGTTGACCCTGTCCACGATTCTTTGCCATAGCTCCATCTTCCTGGCTATGGATGTGTGCTGCACCTGTGAGCCAAATAGCTGTGGCTCTACCCGTAGGATTTCCTCCACCATGACCCTGAGCTCCTCCTCAGAAAACCAGGGGTGTCTTTGGCATGACATGGGGTGGTGTGGGTGATGTGTGGGGTGGTGTCAGTGTTGATGTGTGTGTTGATGTGTAGTGGTGTGTGGTGTTTTGTGCGTGTAATGTTGTATGGGTGATGGTGTTGTGTGCCTCTGTGTGGTGGGGTTCTCAGTTGCAGTGCTCTCTGTCTATCTGGCCTTCGTCCGTGAATTGTGGTTGTAGGGGTTTGTGGGTGATGTGGGTGTGTTTTTTATATTGCATTGGGTGTGTGGGAGTGGTGTTTGTATGTGTATCAGGTGTGTGTATTTATAATTGTCCAATGTGGCGGTGTTTTGGAGATGTGTGTGTATTTTGAGCACGGCGGTGTGTACCGCCAATGGAATACCGTGGTTGAAAGACCGCCGCGTGGATTCGTGGGTCGTGATAACATGGGCGTATTTCTGTTGGCGTGACGGTGGAGGTTTTGTTTTCGCCAGTTTATCACTGACCTTTGGTGTGGCGGTCTTGTGTGGGTGTCTGAATTTCGGCGGATTCCGAGATGTGGGACATAAAAGCTGTGGCGGAATTCCGCGGACGTGGCAGTATTTTGGCGGTCTTCTGCACGGCGGTAAGCGCCTTTTACCGCCAATGTTGTAATGACCCCCATAGTCTTTTTTTGTATGGTGGTGTTTTAAGGCGGGGTGCCAATCTTGAGCGGAGGTTTCTTTGTTTAATGTATTTGGTTATTTGTTTCTGGTGAAAAGCGGTCCTGTTCTATGTATTGCTTTGTGGGTTATACAAAGAAGCTTGAAGGTAGATCTTCTGGCAACCAGTGTAATACTCTCAAGGCAGGGGAGATGTGGGCTTGTGGCTTTACATGTAATAGTAGCCTGGCAACTGAGTTCTGAATACGTTGTAGTTTTTTTAATCATATATAGAGATGATCCATGGTAGAGGCCATTGGTATAATCCAATTTAGATAGTACAAGAGAGATAGTAGCCTGCACCTTGTGTGGAAATCCGAGGTGGGGGAAGATGCGTTGCAGAGTCTTCAAGGTGATGAAGCTTGATCGTGCTAATTTGTCCACTTAGGCATTCATTGTTAACTTGGAGTCCATGGTACTTCCAAGATTTTTTACTTCCTTGCATACTTGAGGAGGTAGTCCCAGATCATCAAGCCAAGTGCACAGTGGGTCATCATTTTTCCAGTCTCCACATGTGAGTATTTCCAGTTTGGAAGCATTCAGTTTGAGAGAGCTCCAAGTAATGCACTCATCAATGGCTCTGAGGCAACTGAAGATTCGTGAGTTTTCAATGTCTTTGGGGCATTCCAATTTTAGTAGTATTTGTGTGTCATCTGCATAGTTGTAGCATGTGAGTTGAAAATCGTTGATCATTTCTGGTAATGACATCAGGTAGATGTTGAAAAGCATAGGTGAGATGATTGATCCTTGGGGGACGCCTGCTTTTGTGAGGTAGGGTTTAGCCGAGAAGTAGGGAGAATAGATAATATTAGTTCTATTCTGAAGGTAGGGTGTAATCCAGTCGAGAGCAGTCCCTTCCATGCTCTGGGGAGTCTTTGAATTAGGGTGTCATGGTCAACAGTATCACAGGCAGCTGCGAGGTCCAAGAGAAGTAGTGCAGCAACTCTATTGTGGTTGACTGTGTTTTTAAGATCATCCCAGATTGCTTTGAGTTTCGATTCAGTGCCTCTTCCTGGGTGAAATCCAGTTTGGAAGTCTGAAAGTATGGAGTTGTCTTCAATGAATTGTGACATCTGGGCAAATGCTGCTCTTTCTATCAGTTTGCCCAGGAAATGTCAATTTGTAATTGGTCTGCAGTTGTGGGGGTCATGCGGGTCTAGGTTTGTTTTCATTAATAAAGGACGTATGTATGCCTTTTTCAGGCCTTCAGGATAAGTTCCTATAGTTAAAGAGTTATTGATGATTCTTCTTACAGGTGTGGCAGCAGAAGTAGATAAAAGGATGTTCTTGAAGAAGTGTTTGGACAAGGGTCAGAGGCCAGCCAGAAGGGCTGCTTGTTTTGACCAAATCGATAAATTCACCTTGTGATATTTGTTTGAAGGAGTGCAGAGGCTGAGTTTGGAGGGGATTTTAGGAAATGAGTTGGTGCTGATGGTTTCCTTCTTTTTTAAATAGGAGTCCAATGTGTTTGACTTGGTTGTGTAATGAATTGCCAGTTGTTTTGTGAACTCTTGAGTAGTGTGATGACTTCCTTCCATGCATTTAGGTTTTAAAAATTGATTGAGAATTATATAAAATTATTTAGTTGCAGATTTAGTATTTTGAATTCTGTCTGTGTAGTACCTTTTTTGTGGCTTTTTTGATTGAAGATTTGTATATCCTGTTAAGTTTGTGTAGCTGAAGTCTGTCTTGAATGTTGTTTGTTTTGTGCCAGGTCCGTTGCAGCCTTCTGATTTGTTGCTTTATGTTTTTAAGTTCTGTGTTTCTCCAAAGTGTTGTTTTTCTCTTGTCCTGTTTAGTTTTCCTGAGTGGTATTAGGATATCAAAAGCTTCCTGTAGCCACTCATAAAGTTTTGGAACATCATTTTTTGTGTCTAGATCTGTGTTGGCTGTTAGTTGTGTTTCTGAGTTTTTAAAATTGAGTTTGTTCCATGATCGATATATGTATGTAAGTACGGTGCTATGGGGTGGGTTGATTTGTGATGTTTTATGTCAGAAGGTTACCAAATTGGTGGTCTGACCATGTGATTGGTGTGATGCTTTGAATGATAACTAGTTCAGGGTTTGCAAAAATGACATTTAGGATGTGTCCAGCGACGTGTGTGGGATTGTGTACAATTTGATGTAGGTTCAATGTGACTGGGCCAGTGGTGATAGCTTTTGGATGGGGCATATTGGGTTTGTCAAACCAAATGTTTAGGTCCCCAAGAATGCATAGTTATGAGTATAATGTTATAAGATTTGAGTCTGTGTCTAGAAAAGTGTCTGGGATGTTGAAATGTTCGGTGAAGGTTTGTAAAGGAGGAGAAAATTACAGAAGGAAATTGCTGTAGGGTTGCATCTGGTGAGGAGGGCCTTACAACCTTGAGTGGAAATGTTGTCTGTTTTACTGAGATTTATTGCTTGTTTGAATATTATAGCTAGTCCACCTCCTCTTTTGCCTATATGGTTTTGTGGGGTGATTTGATAGCCTGGAGGCACAGATACTTGCAACACTGGGGCCATGTCATCTCCCAACCATAATTCCGTTATGAATAGTTAGTCAGGTTGTGTGTCCGTGAGCAGGTCGTAGAAGTGGGGCTTTTTTTTTTTTTTTTTTTTTGATCGAGCATTTCTGAGTAGGCAGCTTCGAAACTGTGTATTTGTGGTGGTGTCATTTTGTTTTGGAGAAGGTGAGCAGTTTATTTTGAGCTTGTAGAAGGTGTGTTGTTAGTTGTGATAACTGTATGAGGGTCACAAGAGTCCTATTTTTCTATATAGTGTTCCTCGTCCAGCAGGCTTAAGAGGCATTTTGTTGGGTCTGTCTGTGTTGGTGGTGGATTTGGTGGCTGAGAGTGACATGGTGAGTGTATTTTTATTGTAGAGTAGCCTTATTGTGTAATAGACAAGGGGATGCAAAGTTGTTAAGAGTGGCGTGTTGTTTATTTTGTTTGCCTATGTTTAGTGTGTAAGGAGTATGGGTTAAGGCTGGTGGAGGAGCATGTGGATCACAATATATGGCTCTAAATTGTGCAATGGATGAGAGGCAGGTGAATGAATGTTGCTGTGTTGGGGTGCTTGTGGTAGATGTTTGAGAGGAGTGAGAATGTAGGAGTAAAGATTGGTCAGGATTTGAATTATTTGTGTAGTCATGTGGGTGTGAGTGGGTGTGACGGAAACTATGAAAGTTTGTGTGATTTTGATGTACTGATGTATGTGGTTTGTTTTGGTTTTGTGGAATAGTGAGAAGTTATATTGATGTAGTGAAGGATTTGTATGTGAGTTTGTGCTGGTGAGTGGTATTAGAATATTACGGAGGGTGTTGATGTGTTTTGGAGAAGAGTGTATGGGGTGTGTAAGAGTGGATGGATCAGAGTTAGGGGTGTTTGTATTAGTTTTGATCACTGGAAGAGGTAATCTGTGTGTTGGAGTGGAGTGTAAGGATTGTATGGTTGTGTGTAATTGGTGAAGAGAGGGGAGGGTGTTTGTGGATAGCGTGACGGAAAGCTGGGTTTAGGTATTGTCATGATAAAAAGGATGTGGCAGAAGCAAAAAGAGGATAGTGCTGTTGGTTTGCATGAACAGGGAGTGTGTGTCTGGATGTGTGTCTGAATGGCTGAAAGTAATGCATAATGTAGTTTTGTGTGGGTGACGTCAGGATGTGTTAGTGGGAATGGACAGAGTTGTGTTTGGTGTGAGAATGAAGGAGTCTTAATGTTGTTGTGGTGGATATGTGTATAGATGTGGTATGTGGGGTTTTGTGCTGGTTGATGAGACATTGCAATCTGTATGAGGTCTGTTTGTGGTGCATGAGTTGGATGCCTTTGCTGATATTGTGTTTGAATGTTGGAGGATGTGTAGGGAATAAGGTCATTTCTGGTAAATGGAAAATTGGGCAGCATTTCTGGCCCTAGGCCCGGCCAGTCCCGCCCCAAACAGGCAACTTCCCTTGCCTCCCCGCCCTTAGCCTCGACCACGGGCTGAGACACCCTGAGCCCTAGGCTTAAATAGACCTATTGGTCAATAGAAACCTAGTCCTAACCCAAACCAATCAGATTTGTAACACTAAACCCCAGAGCCAATGGGGGACCTAGCCCTATTAACCAATCACACCCCTAAACTGGACTACCAATCACAACAGTAACCCTAAAACCTCAGTCCAATAGGAACCACAGGCCTAGTACCAATCAAAATAGAGACCCTAAAACCACGGACCAATAGGAATCCTAACCCTGTACCAATCAAAATAGAAACCCTAGAACCACAGACCAATAGGAATCCCATCTCTAGTATCAATCAAAAAAGAACACCTAAAACCACGGACCAAGGGGAATCCTAACCCTAGTGCCAATAAAAATAGAAGCCCTAAAAACCACAGACCAATAGGAATCCCGAGTACCAATCAAAATAGAAGCCCTAATACCACGGACCAATAGGAATCCCAACCCTAGTACCAATAAAAATAGAAGCCCTAAATCCACTGTCCAATAGAAACCCTAGCCCTAGTACCAATCGGAACACAAACCCTAATCCTTAAGGCAATAGAAATACTAGTCCCAGCAACCAATCAGAACAACATATGCAACAGCTAATAGAATCTTCTATTAGGGCCACATTAACTTAAGCCCAAGCCCTTGTGAAAGGGAGGAAGGAGGTGCTGCTCTATTCAGAATCTCCTTGGATACAGAAAGGCAGAATCCACACTTCCAAGTTAGCAGAGTCTACTTTCCAGGTAAGGGGCAGATTGAAAAGCACTGAAATACTGCTTGTCATGCACTCAGATATTTGGCTTTTTCAAGGCAAAAACAAGTGATGCAGACACTTTCTAAAAACAGTTTAAATCACAGAAGTAGATTAAGCAGTCTCCTAAACGCACTCTGGTTAGCCACTGAGGTGTATGTGGCCTTTTTAAAAAAAAGTTTAAAAAAGGGGGTGGCGGTTGGCTTTTTGTAGTCTTTTGGCACAAACTGGAAGGGAAATTTCAAACAGTGACAGGTAAAAGAGCATCAGTTTAAAAAGACCAAGCTGGATGAAACACAGGGGGCTACAGTAAACAGGCACTGGTAGCAGCACAAACACTTTTTAACAGATGAAAAGAATTCCCAGAAAGTCTGGGGCTCTTGCCGTCTCCTAGGATTTCTTGATCACTGGGCTGTATTAGGGTGCAGGGAAAGCTGGGCTCACAAAATGGAGGTGGCTGTCTTGGGGTCCCCTCCACAAACTTAAAGGTCGAGTGCAGGTGTTAGAGGGGGGCTCAGGTTGCCTGGGACTCAGAGAGCCAATCACTACGCCCAAGCCCCTGTGGAAGGGAGGAGGAGGTGCCGCTCTATTCAGAATCAGAGCAGTAACGATGAAGAGAAAGAAAACTCAGCAATAGAAACATTGTTTCGTTAAGGACTACTTTTTGTAAATAAAGCAGCATATTGGAACTAAGCAACGGACCAATGGGAATTAAAGTATTATAGATTTATGCTAAATAGATATCACAACCAATGAACAAATCAGGTGTGGTTGTCTCCTAATTTGGATTTTTATATCTAAGCCTATATGGTGTCCCACTTGCAACAATTAAAAACGTGCTTTCTATGTTGGAAAACACTTGAACTGAAATTAACTGATTTAAATATTATGATGAAAATTGATAACACATTGTGAAAATATTTTTGAAACGTTCAAGCAACTGAGAGAGCATAAAGACACCTCTACAAATAGCTACTTAAGAACTCAAAGCTGATATGCTCAAGAGTTCTCTGAATTGTCTTTGTAGAAGTAAACACTGGGTTGGCCTTCATTACAGGGGTCCAACTCATAATAGCCTCAAGAACCAACTGAATACAACAATAAATGGATGTCTTGACAAATAGCAGGATTTTGTGCTGGTGCAGAATCCCCTGGTGGAGGTACCACTGTCGTACTATCCTGACGGTGACAGGAATTTCCCAGAGACCTCTTCCCTGGTGGAGGATCCAGTTCAGGATTTACCAGAGCTATCACAAAGTGTAAGATCTTCCCGTTACAATTAAACATGCGTCCCTGGTGTTTGCGCATGAGTCCCAGTGTCCTAGTGGTGTGGAAGGTCAGCTAAGCCAGGCGGAGGTGCGCTCCCGATGCCTCGATGCATAGGCTGGTCCTGCTGGACATACATAGCATTGAATCTTCCGCATGGTGGAGCTCCTCTAGGCAGGAGTGGTGCTTGGCGAATCTCATCACAGTGTAATGTCCTAGACTGGTCACTGTGGGGCCACACCTATGTTTGACTCATCATTTCTCAAAGCAAAGGGTTTCCACAGATATGTTTTGAGCACTGCCTGCTCCTGCCTAGTGCTTGGAAGCACCTTCCACGCCACTCATCAATGAGGGGTGATACTCGTCTACTCACCTCCCTGCTTCACCCACATTTTGCTGCGTCAAATAGGGCGTGAATTTCTGAGGCTCTTTCATTCTGAAAATAAACTGCTCCTGAATGTGATCCGAATGTGAGCATATTCCAATATGAATGTCAGCAAGATGCTATATAAATGTCAGAAAGCTGCAATACGAATGTCAGAAAGATGCAGCATCAATGTCAGAAAGCTGCAATATAAATGTAAGAAAGCTGCAGTACGAACGTCAGAAGGATGCAGCATCAATGTCAGAAAGCTGCATTATGAACATCAGAACGCTGCAATATAAATGTCAGAAAGATGAAATATGAATGCGAGAAAGATGCATTATGAATAAGAGAACGCTGTAATACAAATGTCACAAAGCTGCAACATGAATGTCGGAAAGATGCAATATGAATATGAGAATGCGAGCCCACTGCAATATGAATGTCAGAAATATGCAAAATGAACATCAGAACACTGCAATATGAATGCCAGTAAAGATGGAATATGAATGTCAGAAAGATGCTTTATGAATATCAGAATGCTGCAATATGAATGTCAGAAAGATGCAATATGAATATGAGAACACTGCGATACGAATATAAGAAACCTGCAACATGAATGTCAGAAAGATGCAATATGAATATGAGAATACGGGCGCACTGCAATATGAATGTCAGAAATATGCAACATGAACATCAGAACGCTGCAATATAAATGTCAGAAAGATGAAATATGAATGCGAGAAAGATGCATTATGAATAAGAGAACGCTGTAATACAAATGTCACAAAGCTGCAACATGAATGTCGGAAAGATGCAATATGAATATGAGAATGCGAGCCCACTGCAATATGAATGTCAGAAATATGCAAAATGAACATCAGAACACTGCAATATGAATGCCAGTAAAGATGGAATATGAATGTCAGAAAGATGCTTTATGAATATCAGAATGCTGCAATATGAATGTCAGAAAGATGCAATATGAATATGAGAACACTGCGATACGAATATAAGAAACCTGCAACATGAATGTCAGAAAGATGCAATATGAATATGAGAATACGGGCGCACTGCAATATGAATGTCAGAAATATGCAACATGAACATCAGAACGCTGCAATATAAATGTCAGAAAGATGAAATATGAATGCGAGAAAGATGCATTATGAATAAGAGAACGCTGTAATACAAATGTCACAAAGCTGCAACATGAATGTCGGAAAGATGCAATATGAATATGCGAATGCGAGCCCACTGCAATATGAATGTCAGAAATATGCAAAATGAACATCAGAACACTGCAATATGAATGCCAGTAAAGATGGAATATGAATGTCAGAAAGATGCTTTATGAATATCAGAACGCTGCAATATGAATGTCAGAAAGATGCAATATGAATATGAGAACACTGCGATACGAATATAAGAAACCTGCAACATGAATGTCAGAAAGATGCAATATGAATATGAGAATACGGGCGCACTGCAATATGAATGTCAGAAATATGCAACATGAACATCAGAACACTGCAACATGAATGTCAGAAAGATGCAACATGAATGTCAGAAAGATGCTTTATGAATATCAGAACGCTGCAATATGAATGTCAGAAGATGCAATATGAATATGAGAACACTGCGATACAAATATAAGAAACCTGCAACATGAATGTCAGAAAGATGCAATATGAAAATGACAATGTGAGCGCACTGCAATATGAATGTCAGAAATATGCAACATGAACATCAGAACACTGCAACATGAATGTCAGAAAGATGCATTATGAATATCAGGACACTGCAATACGAATGTCAGTAAACTGCATTACGAATTTCAGAAAAATGCAACATGAATGTCAGAAATATGCAACATGAATATCAGAACACTGCAGTATGAATGCCAGTAAAGATGCAATATGAATGTCAGAAAGATGCCAGAAATATAAGATACACTGTTCCAAATGGAGAGAAAGGAAAATGTGGCTAGGGTCCTAAACTTTAGGAGCAGGAAACCTCACACATCCACAAGGATGTCATGCTTCATCATCGGAGTTGCTCCTCGTCAGACCGGCACTGCAATGTCTGAGGGCACCACCCCAGATGGGGGGGCTCTTTGCCGGAGATCTTTTACAATGATGGTGCCATGACCCCAGGAGTGAGTAAGCAAAACAGGAGATCAAAGACAAAGTGGTTAAAATTGGCTCTCAAAGCCTCCAACGGGTAAACGATTTATTAGACCAGGTGGAAGGTAGGGGCCAAGGTTAAAAAGTATAGTCATGAGAGTGAAACAGAAATAATGATCAATCACTCTATATCAAAGGAAAAAAGGGGGGGTGGAAAATTTCCAAACCAGCCCTATCACGGGTCAACATGTTTTGCATCCTGGTGGTCCATACAGATCCAGTGATGCTTCATCAGGACCTAGATGACTATGTGTATCTCCTAATCGTAAAGGCCAAGTGTATCATCTTAATCGTAAAGGTGTATGGATTACTCTTAACCAGAGATTTTCAGGAAAAAGTAACTAGTCACTTACATCAATATGGAACCAGTAATTTCTAACTTTCGCCCATCCCAATTTAAGGAGCGCGCTTCCTAGGACCACACAGACCAATGGTCAGGCGCAAGGTAAGTTTTGGAATGCTGCCGCTGCCGGTCGGGAACCTACCCGGGTCCGTGGTTCCTGAATAAATTGGGATGGGTGACAGTTAGGAATTACTGGTTCCATACTGATGTAAGTGACTGGTTACTTTTTCCTGAAAATCTCTGGTTAAGAGTAATCCATACACCTTTACGATTAAGGAGATACACTTGGCCTTTACGATTAGGAGATACACATAGTCATCACTGGATCTGTATGGACCACCAGGATGCGAAACATGTTGACCAGTGATAGGGCTGGTTTGGAAATTTTCCACCCCCCCCCTTTTTTCCTTTGATATAGAGTGATTGATCATTATTTCTGTTTCACTCTCATGACTATACTTTTTAACCTTGGCCCCTACCACAGCACCATCATTGTAAAAGATCTCTGGCAAAGAGCCCCCCCATCTGGGGTGGTGCCCGTCAGACATTGCAGTGCCGGTCTGACGAGGAGCAACTCCGATGATGAAGCATGACATCCTTGTGGATGTGTGAGGTTTCTTGCTCCTAAATTTTAGGACCCCAGACACATTTTCCTTTCTCTCCATTTGGAACAGTGTATCTTATATTTTTGACATTTCCACTGGGAGGATATACACTGGACCATAATTCCTCCCTATCCCTCTCTTTTTGAGTCTGTCAGAAAGATGCAACATGAATGTTAGAAAGATGCATTATGAATTTCAGAACGCTGCAATACGAATGTCAGAAAGATGCAATATGAATATGAGAATGCAAGCACACTGCAATATGACTCTCAGAACTATGCAATATGAATGACAGAAAGCTGCAATATGAATGTCAGTAAAGATGCAATATGAATGTTAGAAAGCTGCAATGTGAATGTCAGAAAGCTGCAATATGAATGCCAGTAAAGATGCAATATGAATGTCAGAAAGATGCAACTTGAATGTCAGTACACTGCAATATGAATGCCACTTAAGATGCAATACGAATGTCAGAAAAGTGCAACATGAATGTCAGAAAGATGCATTATGAATATCAGAACGCTGCAATGCGAATGTCAGAAAGTTGCAACATGAATGTCCGAAAGATGCATTATGAATATCAGAACGCTACAATACGAATGTCAGAAAGATGCAATATGAATATGAGAATGCAAGCACCCTGCAATATGACTCTCAGAACTATGCAATGTGCTTGTCAGAAAGCTGCAATATGAATGCCAGTAAAGATGCAATATGAATGTCAGAAAAATGCAACATGAATGTCAGTAAAGATGCATTATGAATATCAGAACGCTGCAATACGAATGCCAGAAAGATGCAACATGAATATCAGAATGCGAACACCCTGCAATATGACTCTCAGAACTATGCAATATGATTGTCAGAAAGCTGCAATATGAATGTCAGTAAAGATGTAATATGAATGTCAGAAAGCTGCAATATGAATGCCAGAAAGATGCAACATGAATGTCCGAAAGATGCATTATGAATATCAGAACGCTACAATACGAATGTCAGAAAGATGCAATATGAATATGAGAATGCAAGCACACTGCAATATGACTCTCAGAACTATGCAATGTGCTTGTCAGAAAGCTGCAATATGAATGCCAGTAAAGATGCAACATGAATGTCAGAAAGCTGCAATATGAATGCCAGAAAGATGCAACATGAATGTCCGAAAGATGCATTATGAATATCAGAACGCTACAATACGAATGTCAGAAAGATGCAATATGAATATGAGAATGCAAACACACTGCAATATGACTCTCAGAACTATGCAATGTGCTTGTCAGAAAGCTGCAATATGAATGCCAGTAAAGATGCAACATGAATGTCAGAAAGCTGCAATATGAATGCCAGAAAGATGCAACATGAATGTCCGAAAGATGCATTATGAATATCAGAACGCTACAATACGAATGTCAGAAAGATGCAATATGAATATGAGAATGCAAGCACACTGCAATATGACTCTCAGAACTATGCAATGTGCTTGTCAGAAAGCTGCAATATGAATGCCAGTAAAGATGCAATATGAATGTCAGAAAAATGCAACATGAATGCCAGTAAAGATGCAATATGAATGTCAGAAAAATGCAACATGAATGTCAGAAAGATGCATTATGAATATCAGAATGCGAACACCCTGCAATATGACTCTCAGAACTATGCAATATGATTGTCAGAAAGCTGCAATATGAATGTCAGTAAAGATGTAATATGAATGTCAGAAAGCTGCAATGTGAATGTCAGAAAGATGCATTAATAATATAACGAATCTCAAAGTAAAACAAATATGCAACCTGAATGTGAGAAAACTGCAATTTGAATTTAAGAGAATGCTGCAATGAGAGTATGGAAAATCTACCTGGATGTGAGGCCAATCTGCAATCTTGAGTCTGAGAGAAAGGAACAATTTGAGTGCAAGAAATCTGCAACCTGAATGAGAGAGTTCTGCAATCTGAATAGCAGACACTGCAAGTGTAACGTGACAAAGCTGTAATCAGAGTGTGTGCTTTGAAGATCGAGATAATGGTACCACTTCTCCCATCTTGGAAGCAATCACATGGATCACTGAGACAAGTATGGAGATTGTGAAGAAAATTGCAAGGCTTGTAAGGAGAGTTTCCAAAAGTGTATACTGAGCATGATTGCCAGAGTTAGAAGCAATTTCAAATACTATGGATTATGTGGCAAACACGGGGATCATGCGTGGTCAATGCTGAAGAAGGAATGGTCGTTCATCTGCGGGGCACTTTCAAGGAGTATGGTTTAAATAGCAATTTCAAAACCTAGGGGTCGATTGCAAGTAGTACAGGCACTGGCCACTTGAGGACCCATGCTCGCAGTTTTAAAGATTGTAGATCACAGGTAAATCCAGGGCTCACTGGAGACATTTCAAGGATTACACAAAGAGGGGCATAAAGGGAGACAGAGAAGGAACGGGAGAATCAATTGATAAATCAATCAGGATTTATAAAGCGCAGCTAATCACCCGATGGGATATGCAGGTGCTTGCAGGTCCCGGAGGCTAATTCGAACAGCCCGGTCTTGGGGGCCATTTGGAATTCCGGAAGTGAGGTTATGGTCTGAAGGTGCCTAAATATGGGCGGAGGTTATCAAGGAGCACAAAGATGGGCGCATAGTGGGAATTAAGGAGGAACAGGGAAATAGAGCTAGAGGACAGAGTAGGTGCCCAAACAAGGAGAGTGTTCAGGAGCCCAACGCACAGGCCACTTTCTGGCATAAACATACATTTATGGCTGAAAATGGCACAATTTACACTTGCCACTTGTTTACAACAGGATACCAAGCAGGCATGAATGTTTTATACTACTATTTATACCACCACTGCATACAATTACACAGTAGTACGGCCTACACAATGGGTGGCGAGTGGACAGATCAAGGTGTGGTTGAAGGGCCACTAGTTTGTGACTTTGTGGACAGTTACAACATCTTCTCTGACCCATTCCCAGCCCTAAAATTGGTAGCAGAGTTGGAGTAAATCACCTTTTGGGTTGAATGAAAACTGAACACCCTCTAATTTGTGGGGATGTAGGGTAATACAGGGACAAATACTTTCCATGTGGAGAAAAACCAAATAAAAAATGTGCAGTTGCCTCTCTTTTCTAATCCAGTTGAGATCCACAATCTGGAAAACGCACGTCAGAAAATGTCACTTGACTTTCCCAGTAGTATGCCTGGAAACTTGGGAACATAGTTGAATTCACAAGACTAGTTGATTTACACTCCTGCGGAGGAGTATGCGTTTTGGTATACATTTACATGCTTCCTTTGTGAACCAGGCCCTGACAAAGGTACAAAGACAGCAAACAGACAGGGAGTGGAGTACGCAGAGAGGGATAATGCATGGGGAGAGTCATGGTAGCCCCCATGATTGCCATTTGCAGAGCATGCCAACCAGAGGATGTCTCAAACATAGACCCAGGACAGCCAAATCAATTCCAGATTTTTAGGATCACGACTGCCTCAATAAATGAGTTTCCTTTACAATAATTGTATATATGTTTTACGTATGATAAAATCCTGAAAATTTGACATCTCTGCAGCCCGCTTGCAGCCACATTGGACACACCTGAGAATGCATTGTGCCAACAATGAAGTGTGCCACCAACGAGGTGGTGCCATGGTGTCTCGTGGGACGGCATCTGTCCAGTTCATTTTTTTTACTTTCTAGAACTTGGTTAGAACTTGGTCAGCATAGAGAGCTTCTAGACAGGGCCAACTTTAGGCATGAGTGAGATGCATTCAGCTTACCAAGCAAATTACTTCATTTATTATTTTTAAAAAACTCCAGCCCGCTGGCTTCTGTTCATTACTTTCAGCCTTCTTCATAATGCTTTTGTTCCCTTCCTTTACTCTCCCTTCTCTCTCCACCCGTTTCCTCCCTCACACTCTCCTACTCCTCATTACCTCCTCTGACCTTTCACCTCCAACTTGGCCCAGATGAGGGCTCTGAGCAAAGTCCAGCCTTGTTTTTAGGTTGACTGCAAGCGCTTTCGACCTGTTGCAAGTACTCTGTGGGCTTTTAACCACACCCATCTCACGCCCATCTCTTTCACTAGTTTGTGGGCTTGTCTTTCAAAAATCCCTGATTTCATTGGTAAATGATTTACGTTTATCCCGCCTTGGGGCTGTTTTGTTGCCGCCTTGCAGACTGACCCTGTTACCTGGATTATTGCACGATTGCTGATATACTTCAGCGTGGGCGAATTGTTTTGTTCTTTTGTGTCCCACCTTCATGCTCCATGGCAGCCATGGCACTTACAGTGCAGAACAGTGCAAACTCCATCGGCAGTATTGAATAGCTGGTCACATTGTTCACACTGTTATCTAATCAGAGACATTTCTTTTGGCTCTCCCCTTCATGCGCCATAGCTTTCACAAAAACACTTGTAATTGATAAATGCACAGAAATCCTCAAAGTGGCTGTCCTGACACAGAGGGAGAGCCGATACTACAATATTCACTGCACTCTGGAAATTCACCCCATAATGCTTTGCAGGCCATTACTTTTAGAAAACGTTTTTGCTCATAACTCAGCCTGTGGTGGTCATAGGACAATGGGGCCACCACCAAAACGTTCACAACAATGTGATCTTTCTGACTGCATCAAATATTGGTCCCACAACTAGGTTAGTTGGGACTCCAAAATAATAAATATATTATAATTGTAATTGTATTTATATAGTGTTTACTACCCCTGACAAGGCGTCAAAGCACTTTTTGGCAAGTAGCACGCTACTCTGGAACCCAAGAGGAATTAGTGGTGGGTTAGTACAGGGCAATATGAGGACAGTATTAGTACTAGTATTAGTATGAGTTAATTTTAGTTGGATTGACTGGAGTAATGGAGGGATAGAGGAGGGAAGAATCCAGAAGTGTTAATTGGGAGTTTATAGTAATAGCATGAGGTTTGGGATGAGTAAAGGAGAGATGGAGGAGGGAAGGGTCGGTAGAAAGGGGTTGGGGAGATCATAGTAGCAGGAGGGGTTTTGGATGAGTCAAAGATAAGATAAATGAGGGAGAATTTAGTAGGGTTGTTTGGGAGATGATGGTAGTAAACTGAGGTTTGGGGTGAGCTAGATGCGATAGAGGAGGGAAGAGCTTAGGGAGGATTATTTTGCAGATGAAAGTAGTAGAATGGGTCTTGGATAAGTCAGAGTGGGGATGGAGGATAGATTGTTAGAGACATAGGGTGATGGGGAGACAGAGTAAAGCTTACAAGAGAGTAAAATGTATATTATTTTTTATTTATGTATTATATATATATATATATATTTTTTATATGTATTTATTTATTTTTATGTAATTTAATAATTTATAATTTGAGTTTTATTTATTTTTATTTATTTTTCTCTAGTACAGTAAGACTAGCTTAACAAATATATAGATATGTAAATACATAGTGAGGGAATAAATGTGCAAGAATATAATAATGGGTATAATAATATGAGAAGAAAAGTAGTATTGGATAAACACAGTCTTTCAAGATTTGTAGTGTTTGAAGTTAATTAATGAGTGTACTTTTCTAACATTTATTTATCTTTCCTCAATTTCTGAAGAGAAAAATGCTTGCTGTTAAATAGATAAGATAACATTTGCTCATTGCGATATAAAAACGAAAGCAGGAATTCATAAGTATCTAATATAACAAGTTATCTAGGAGCTATGCAATGACCTATGAACACATTAAGCATATAATAATATACACATTTATATGTATATACATACACACACATATATATATGTATATATATATATATATAGGAGAAAAGAAATAAGGGCAGTAAGGGTGAGAGGCGCCGCACTTCCAGGCAGTAAACAGATAGTTAAGATAAATTGAATATGAGTAAAGTCTGGTGCAAATCGGCCAGGTGCCTTACTGCCCGGTAGGCACCAATTGGGTACTAGGAGTACCCTAGAACGACAATGGGAGAAAACGGCCACAGCACACAGAGAGTAATGTCCAACAATTAAACCAGCAAAGATATTGCTGGTGTGGTACTGTAGGTTCGGAGAGGAATTGTGTTGAAATGAGTCTCAAATCCGGTTTGTAGATGTTGTCTTTATTTGTAGATGCTTAGAAAGCATTAAATCATCGTGTAGATACAGCCAACACGTGTTTCGTCACACAGGTGACTTTATCAAGGCTGATAAGCCTGAAAAGTAACCAGTAAGAAGCGAAGCGGTGAGCACTCCAGTATTCGTACGAGCGTGTATTGTACAATACACGCTCGTACGAATACTGGAGTGCTCACCGCTTCGCTTCTTACTGGTTACTTTTCAGGCTTATCAGGGCCTCCCCAATCTTCATTACCAAACAAGCTTCTTACCTACGTACCTGTAGCTGCTTGGCGCAGCCATTCTAATTACATTTCTGTACCATCCAACTCAGCCTTGATAAAGTCACCTGTGTGACGAAACACGTGTTGGCTGTATCTACACGATGATTTAATGCTTTCTAAGCATCTACAAATAAAGACAACATCTACAAACCGGATTTGAGACTCATTTCAACACAATTCCTCTCCGAACCTACAGTACCACACCAGCAATATCTTTGCTGGTTTAATTGTTGGACATTACTCTCTGTGTGCTGTGGCCGTTTTCTCCCATATATATATATATATATATATATAGATATATATAGATATAGATATAGATATATATATATATACACACACACACACATGCACACACACACACATACCCATATATATATATATATATTAAACTGTGAGGAAATATGCAGTTGTTAAACAGGCTTAAAGAGTATGTGTATAACTTATTATTATGAAATAGTAACAATGCATATTTCTTAAAGAATTATACATATCTAGAATATACACACAATCAGATTATAAGTATTTATCAACACAGGCATATGCCGTCCATTGCTGTTTGAGTATGGTGGTCATGAAGGAAAGGGCCAACTCTTGAGTAGTCTTCTGAAGGCAAGATATTCATCCGTGGATCTTATATTTGGGGTTAATGAATTCCATAGTTTGGCTGCTTGGACAGAGAAGGATGTACCACCTATTGTCTTTTTCTTGTATGGTGGTGTTTTAAGGCGGGGTGCTAATCTTGATTGGAGGTTTCTTTGTTGAATGTATTTGGTTATTTTCTTCCTGATGAAAAACGGTCCTGTTCCATGTATAGCTTTGTGGGTGATACAAAGCAGCTTGAAGGTGAAGCTTGCAATGGGTAACCAGTGTAGTTCTCTCAAGGCAGGCGAGATGTAGGCTTGTGGCTTTACATGTAATTAGTATGCTGGCAGCGGAGTTCTGAATACGTTGTAGTTTTTTCATAATAAATAGAGATGATCCTTGGAGGAGGCCATTGGCATAATCCAGTTTGGATAGTACAAGAGAGATAGTAGCCTGCACCTTGTGTGGAAATCCAGGGTGGGGGGAGATGCGTTGCAGAGTCTTCAAGGTGATGAAGCTTGTGCGTGCTAATTTGTCCATGTGGGCACTCATTGTTAACGTGGAGTCCATGGTAATTCCAAGGTATTTGACTTCCTTGGATACTTGAGGAGGTGGTCCCAGATCATCAGGCCAGGCCCACAGTGGGTCATAATTTTTGCAGTCACCACATGTGAGTATTTCCGTTTTGGAAGCCGTCAGTTTGAGATGGCTCCAAGTCAACCACTGATCAACGGCTCCGAGGCAACTGAAGATTTGTGAGTTTTCAATGTCTTTGGGGCATTACAATTTAAGTAGTATTTGTGTGTCATTTGCATAGTTGTAGCATGTGAGTTGAAAATCATTGATCAGTTCTAGTAATGACATCATGTAGATGTTGAAAAGCAAAGGTGAGATGATTGATCCTTGGGGGACCCCTGCTTTTATGAGGTAGGATTTGGACGAGAAGGGGGGAGAATAGATATATGGTTTTACTGCTTTACTTTCTGCCTTTATCTTTTCATATGGTTATGCCCTCCAGGGGCTACCTATAGGGTTACATGACCTTGTTTCTTACAAAAGCTATTTTCATTGTGGCGTCCACCAGGGGCTATTTTAAGCATTACAGTCAACACATCAACATAGTGCAATATTTACGGCACAGAAACTCGCCCATAATGCTTTGCAGGGCATTACTTTTACAAAGCATTTTTGCTCATTAGTCAGCCTGTGGTGGTCCTAGGACAATGGGACCACCTTCAAAACATTCACCACGATGTGTTTATCACAATGCGTTCCAGCCAAGTTCTTTCACGGCTGGAACTTTTGTTTTGCAGCTGGCAGTAATTTTGTTTTCAGGCCTTGTTTGTTATATCCTTGCAGTAGGCCTGCTAGCTTTCAAAATGTATAATGTACTATGCCCTCTACGTGCTAAAGTATGGTTACACTGCATTATTTTCTGCCATTCTCTTTTCATGTGGTAATACCCTCTAGGGGCTAACTATATGGTTACATGACCATAATTCTTACAAATGCTATTTTTATTGTAGTGTCCTTTAGGGGCTGTTCTGAGCATTACAGTCAACATACTACAATATTCGCAGGCACAAAAACTCACCCCATAATGCTTTGCAGGGCATTACTTTTACAAAACATTATTGCTCAGAACTCAGCCTGTGGTGTGCTAGCTGCTAGGACAATGGGGCCACCTTCACAACGTTCACCACAATGTTTTCTTTCTGTCTACATCATCTCTTGGTCCCCACACTAGGTTAGTGGGGACCCCAAAATAACAACCCCTTCCACCATTCAGTGTCTTTTTAAGCGCTCTCATGGTTGTAACTTTTTTTTAAATTTACTTATTACAGCTGGGAGTAGTTTGTTTTTTAAAGGCCTTGTTTGTAATTTCATTGCAGTAGACTTGCTAGCCCTAAAAATATGTAATGTGCTATGCTCTCTAGGGGCTAAATATATCGTTACAGTGCAATACTATCTGATATTTTCTTTTCATGTGGTCATGCCCTCTAGGGGCTAACTATATGGTTATATGACCATGGCCCTCATTCTGACCTTGGCGGGCGGCGGAGGCCGCCCGCCAAAGTCCCGCCGTCAGGTTACCGTTCCGCGGTCGAAAGACCGCGGCGGTAATTCTGACTTTCCCGCTGGGCTGGCGGGCGGTCGCCTTCAGGCCGCCTGCCAGCCCAGCGGGAAAGAGGCTTCCACGATGAAGCCGGCTCGGAATCGAGCCGGCGGAGTGGAAGCTGTGCGACGGGTGCAGTTGCACCCGTCGCGTATTTCACTGTCTGCCCAGCAGACAGTGAAATACATGTAGGGGCCCTCTTACGGGGGCCCCTGCAATGCCCATGCCAGTGGCATGGGCACTGCAGGGGCCCCCAGGGGCCCGCGACCCCCCTACCGCCATCCGGATCCCGGCGGTCGGACCGCCGGGATCTGGATGGCGGTAGGGGGGGTCGGAATCCCCTCGGCGGCGCAGCAAGCTGCGCCGCCTTGGAGGATTCAATGGGGCGGCGGTACACTGGCGGGAGCCCGCCAGTGGTGCCGGTCCGACCGCGGCTTTACCGCCGCGGTCGGAATCCCCATTGGAGCACCGCCGGCCTGTCGGCGGTGCTCCCGCGGTCCTCCGCCCTGGCGGTCTTTGACCGCCAGGGTCAGAATGACCGCCCATGTGTCTTACAAATGCTATTTTCCTTGTGGTGTCCTCTAGCGCTGTTCTGAACATTACAGTCTAATGGCAAAAGTTTATTTCTGGTAAAGATTTTTATTGGGTTTACATGATAATTGCATTTGTTTTATTAATCTCTCCTTACTACAATTATGACCATGATTCAGGGCAACTTAACATCCTTATTACACTATGACTGTTTGAGCAGTCGTGATATGTCTGGGAGACCCTTCTAGTTTATTTCTCTTGTTACTCCCCCGTGGCTGTCTTGTGTCTTTTTGTAGCCAGCCAGCAGCTCCGATGGTGGGGTGGTGAAAGTGGTATTCTATCGGAATTAGCATGGCAGATTTAAAGTAGGATGCTAACTGGCAACATTTTCACTTTTTGCTGCAGATAGAGGAAGAAGGTAAATGGAAGTGCTTTAGCTATATGTAGGGCCACTGGAATTATGTGGCAGAAAAAGACCAAATTATGAGGCAGGGTTGACCAATTTATGTGGCAAGAAAAGTCGAGCTATGAATTTACAACCCCAATAGCTCTAATTCAAGCAGATGCTAGACCTATTGCATTGCATTTGCTTGTTTAGGGTTCCCATGAGAACCCTGTGTCAATGCAGTCCCATCCTGGCACAGCAGCAAGATGGCCAATGGGGGCTACAGTCTCAGTGAGGTCCACGCTCTTGACACCTGCCATGCAGGAAACAAATGGAGATGTCCTGCTCGTCCAGGGCCAGTGTGAGCCGGCCTCCGGCCAGCAGTGCATCACCCTTTCAAGGCAGCACTTTTATGTGTCTGATGTGGAGCAAGCGAGGCTTAAAATACCTTTCCAATTTCACTTTTGCAATTGTGTTTGATAGGATGCCGCCATGGCTACAGCATCATCATACATCACAGGGGGTGTAAGTGCCGCCGTGCCCCCGTAAAGATCGACTAGCCCTTGCAGACCTCGTCTCTGTTTGTTCCAATATTTCTCCTCCCTATAAAACATTAATGACCTATTGATTCCGGCTCTGTGGGCTGACCTCTTTTAAACCCAACAGTAATTCTGCTTTTTTTTCCAGAAGGCAATAAGAACCTTGCTTTTTCATTGTTTTTCAAAGTGTCTTTTGTTTTTTAGGGTCGAACCTGCGTCGCTAAGCGAGAAGCTTTAGTAATTAAAAAGGGCTCGGAGCCCTGTCCACGTCACGTCAGTGTCTGTCATTGGCTTGTGGGCTTGCCTGTTAGAATGTGCTTGATTTCATTAGTGGAAGGCATGCACATGTCATGCCTTTTCCGGTGGATAGCCCTCCTCGAGCGCATCAACCAAGTACAGAAAACATGCAAGGCTCGCTGTTTTCCGTCCGGTTCGTGGACTACTTTTTCTCTATTTACCCAGCGCGATCTCGCTTGGCAGAAGTTGAGCGCTTTACATAATATCAGCCCTGTTACACAGTTAATTGCACTTTTTCGGGTTACGTACATAAATGCACTTTTGACGATAGGTTTCATTACCAGTGAAAAGCCGGGTTAGGAGTTTACAACACTATCAGCTCTAACACGAGCAAGCGCAAGACCCGTTGCATTGCAAATGCTTGTTGTTTTTTTGCTGTGGCCAGCTTGGGCATCCATTATATGGAGTGATGAATGATTTACTGAAAGCTGAGTTCAGCACTTCATACAGAGGATCCAAGTTATCTAGGTATTTTTAAGTGCTTTTAGATGGAGGAGAGTTAAAAATTAAATTTTACATTTGAGCTTTTTGCATGCCTGTTTCTGCCAGTCAGGCACCTGCATTAGTTCAAAACTGATTTCATCATAACATGTCACGTGTCACTGCAAATTTCCAATACACTGATGAGTACAGATAATATTGCCAGGGCCACTGAAATTATGTGGCAGGGGAGGGTCAAATTCTGCGGCAGGGTTGAGTAAACTATGTGCCAAGAAAAGTCAAATTATACGTCATAATGTGGCACATGTTGTAATAGTATTACTTCATTATTTCATCATATTTTAAATTTTTTAACACTGTCTGGATAGTCGCTGTAATATAGCAATCAGCATCAGGAAGTTGACCAGTCCAGCTTCGCTAAAGGGCCTTCCATTGCACAGCAACACGTCGCTACATTTTTAGTAACCTTTGAACCATTTCAGGTCGAAACATTTTTTTTGTCACAATTTGCGGAGGGCATCTCAAGAACATGGACAGCCCAGAAGCCACAAGTCAGTGTTTATTTTGTAAAAACATAAGTGTCAGAGCCCTACTCAGGAGGCCACTGCAGCTTGCACCATCCATTGCCCCTGCCATCGCTCCCAATGAGAGTACCAACACAAGTACTAACCATCCTAGTTATACAAGTGTGACAATTCAGAATATTCCAGCCATCAAAGCTATAAGAATGGCGTGGGTGGCAGGTATTATTCATTTTAAGGAATATTGACTTATTTAACACTTTGGGGGTCATTATGATCCCCAGCGGTTCATCCCGACATGCCGGCGGCGGGTGAAAAGACTGCCACTGGCATTGTGGGCTGAACCGTCAAATAAAGAATATAGGGAGGGCCACCACAGGCGGCCCTCCTCCACTGCTGGGCTGCCCCCGACAGGCAGCCTGACGGTGGAGGGAATCATTATCCATCAGGGCAGCGCTGCTGCCCCTTGGATAATGATCCCTACTGCCACCAGCCTTCCCTGGCGGGTTCCCCCGTCAAAGAAAGGCAGGCAGGAGGGGTGCCCTGGGTCCCCCCTGGGGGCCCCTGCACTGCCCATTCGCTTGGCATGGGCAGTGCAGGGGCCCCTGTGCAGTGCCCCATTGTGCAGGTCACTGCCCAATTTACAGACAGTGATCTGCGCGACGGGTGCAGCTGCACCCACCGCACAGAGGCATTGACGGCGGCTCCATGTGGAGCCGCTGGCAATGTCTCGGCCATGCATTGGCGGGCTGAAACAATGTTTCTGCCTGCCAGCCCAGCAGAATGTATATTATACGGCCGGCAGGGAGCCAGGAGGGCTGTCGGTCAGTGAAATGACCGCCAGCAGGAACACGGCGGTTAACACTGCTGTGTTCAGAATGAGGGCCTTTGTTCTTGTGCTCATTTCAAAGTTAGACAAACAGTGCCACCATGTGGTGGACTGTCATAAGAGCCATTGTTGAGAATTAAGTGCCAGTGTTGAGCACTGGAAACCACCAGTTCAAATTAAGCACTGCCACAAGAGAGGCGTGGTTTCTCCAAGCAAGATGGTATTATCCAGACATATCTTAGCCAAGATCTGCCATAGGCGCCTTTACATAAATTAATATGCCCCCACCTGGTAACAGCCCCCTTGGGGGACTTTGGAGTCAGAGACGGTGCAGTGGCATGCATGGTGGCCATGCAGACCCATTGCAGTGGTGTGGCAGAGATCGGCCGTGAGCACCAATGGCACCCTGAGAGTCGGATGGACTGCACTCCGCTCATTTGTGAGATGGAGAAGGCAACCTGCCCAATCGAGGGAGGGCGATGCCTTGTGTTGTGCTGCAGTGGGCCACCACTCCCAAGATCCATTGTATCGGTAGCAGGCAGCCCAAACGAAGGAGCATGGTGCCCTGCATTGCACGAACCTGGGCCACTGCCCAAAGGATCTATCGGAGTGGGCGGAAGCGGGCTGGTGAGAGGCCTTAGGCCTCTAGACTGCAGAGGAGGGAAGCACTGAGGTCCACTTGACTCCCTGGCGAGTTCGGCCCCCTGGTTTTGACTCATCTGCCTCCACCTCAGCTGATATGACAGCAGGGGTCTGCCATACCAAGCCTGAGGGGTGCACTGACCCAGAGTTAAAAGGGACCCCTTCCACTACAATTGTGTGGGGCCTGGATGAACTGGATCTAGGGATTTTGAGGCTCCTGGTAACATCTCGGACAAGTAAGAAGGTGGAGCTTTGGCCCTTCCCCTGTGTTTGTGGTACGGGGTTCTACAGAGCAGGAAGTGGGTTGAATGGAGGGCCTCTGGTTAATCGATTGGATATCTCATTGATGTCTGCTTTGGGCTGCAGAGGAATGCTATACCCAGGGCCACTGGAATTATGCAGTAGGAGAGGGCTAGATTATGCAGCAGGGTTGAGTAAATTATGTGGCAAGAAAAGAAACTTTATGCAGGATATTGCACCACATTTTGTAATAGTATTACTTCATCATTTCATCATTTTTAAACTTGGCAACACTCTGGCATTGGTTGCATCTCATTAGTACCAGCTTAACGCCTGCTCAGAGCAGGCATTAAAAGGAGGCACACCATTGTTTACAATGGACCTCAATGGGCTTTGTAGGATTAGCATCAACATTTTTGATGCTATTCCTGCAAAGCTCCAAACTAGCGTCAAAAAGTTTGACGCTAGTTCCCCTAGCTAATGCCATTGTGCACCATAACTTAGATACGGCGCACACATGGTGGTGTTAGGGAAGCGCTAAGGGGCGCAAGGAAAGTGGCGCCGCACTGGGTGCAGTGCCACTTTTCTTAAATCAGGCAACAAGGCCTAAATGGAGTGTTCCAGCTGATATCCATTCGAGGAGGGAGACTGGCAACCTACTGAGATCCACTGGCGTCACCGAGACAACACTTTCGGATGACCAAAAATCATAGATTAAAGGTCTCCTGGTCCCCCCCAATCAGCAGATGTCCTGATTTGATTTTCTGTATGGGGTGATATGGTGAGCAAAAGAACAGTGGATTAAACCCAGATCTGTGACCATCATCCTTTTCTGTTGCTGCACTACAAAAAATACCACACGTGACAGCACAGAGAAAAAGGCTGAGTGGGTGACCTATTGGCATGACTACTGAGTCAAAAGCACCATTACAAACATTAGGGGCCATTTGACTCTGCACCGGTCAAATCGTTTCGACACAGACAGACATCTATAGTGCATTTATTCACTACTACAAAACTTTAAACACTTCCACAGAGACCACTCACAGTGCTCATATCTCACACTTTCCAGGATCCAGCTACCTGGCCTCACACAGACGGGGACTCTGGAGGTGGACTTGGCACTTGAGGAAGTGACCAATTAACAAGGGGGAAAAGACCAGGGGTGAATGGGTTGCCCATGGAATTTTATTCTACCTACCGATCCAAACTAGCACCCAAATGACACCAGATGTATCTATCGGCACTGAGCACCGATTTGATTCCAGAGACCAAGAGACAGGCCACAAATGTGTTATTACCTAAGCCAAGGCGCGCTCATTTAGATGGCAGCTCCTACATGCTGCTTTCCCTTTTGGCCATGGAATGCAAAATTTTGTGGATAGTCATTGCAAACAGACTTTTGCCCTATTGCCCAATTTAACAGAGATAGTGCACCCGATCAATGCAGATTTATCCCCAGGCGCTATACACACGTCAATATACTGTGCCTGCTAAACATAATGGAGCAGGTGGCTGAGGACTTCGAGACCCCATCGGTACTGTCTCTAGATACTGAAAAGGTGTTTGATACTTTACGATGGTCATTTCTGTCTGAGTGCTATCGGGGATGGGGGTTTTAGACGGTTTCTTGAAATGTATATGATCACTCTACGCCCAACTCCTAGACAGGGTCCGCACTGGCACAGTTTATTCAGACATATGGCAACTGCAGCGGGGAACCCCAGCAAGGTTGCCTCCTGTCCCCGATCCTATGTGTCCTTGCATTGGAGCCATTGGACTGCTTAATGTGAGCGCGGGTCCTGGCTGGGGAATTTCAGTAGGGAACAAATATCATGTGCGGCACGGTATGCAAATGAGGCAATTCTGAGAGACCCGGAGCGGGCACTGTCCCTGCTGTCTTGATACTGACTGAATTCAGACAAATGTCAAGACTTAAGGTTAATTGGGAGAAGGCCTGTCTTCACCCACTGAAACTGCCACCATCGGCAGATAGAGGTCCGTTCTCAAGGGACACCCTGTGCTGGGAGCCAGCCAGTTTCAACTATCTGGGGATCCAGGTATATCATACTGTTCGGGACCTGAAGGGCGGTAACCTCGATAAATGTGTGGCTGGGATACGTGCCATCATCCCACTTGCACCGGCTGCCACTTTCTCTTCGGTTTGGGTGGTCATCATAAAAATTATAGTGTGCCCCCCCCCAACTTCACTTTTTTATGGCCCTACCTCTGATATTCTGGAGGTATTCCTTCCGGAACTGAGATCCTTAATATTGGAATTGATATGGGGGACATAGAGTAGGCGTCTGGCACTAGACAAGGCCATGTGCCCTTTGGATAGTGGTGGAACGGGAGCCCCAAACCCAGAAGCCTATTACATAGGTACTCAACTAGCATGGATGGAGAGATGGTTAGTGGTAGACACTGACCCGGAGCTTCAAGACCTAGTGTCTTTATTACATGAAGGGAAGCTCTTACAATTACTTTATGATTTGACTAAGCCGAGACACACCTACCCCAGAGCAGTATGGGTCATTGACTCCTGCTGGGACAGATACACCAAGAGGTTGGGATAAACCTCTCCATGCTCCCCCTACCAACTGCTGTAGGAGGTGCCAGGATTGTCAGCAGTAGCAGGACACCACGCAGTGCAGCTGTGTACATGGGCAGGAATTGACTCTTTGGGTAACATAAACACGGACAGTAACCTATTCCCAGTTGAAGCCTTTGTCTATGAATTTGGCTTACACAGAGGGCCATTTCTAACCTTTGAAGCACTACACAGAGCGCTCCGAGACATTTGGGGTGGTGATGCAGTGGAACCACTGCACTTGGAAGCGCTGACTGTATTATCGACTCATGTGGTACAACGAAGGACGGTGACATGCGTGCACCGTGACTTGCCCCCCCCTTCTTAATGTCTCTGGAACATTTGAAATTAAAATGGGAGCAAATGATTGGAATGGACCTATTGAACAAGGAATGATGGAAAATACTGGAATTTACTAAAACGGTGAAAACAGATGCAGACCTTGCCATGCCTTGAACAGCCTGCAGCGCAAGCTCCCCGTCAGCCTACGAGCCCCCAGCCTCCTCCAGCCACAACACCCAGCATTACACGCCAGCCTGTGCACTCCCCAGACTTCCAGCACCCTGGTGGGGGCCACAGGCATGGTGATGGGCACAGGGGACCTATGAGGACCTGTGGAGATCAGGAGTGGACTGCTCCAAAGTGACAGCAAGATGCTCCATAGTCAAGCAGAGGCAGCAGTGTTTGTTTGCACTGTGCCCGAGGTGGACAGGGGTAGCGCAACAGGATCGAGTACGGCCCCTTCTGCAGCACTTTCTGCAGGGGGATTTCCCTCCTCCCAGTGCCCCGATTTAGATCGCTGAGCTTGGCCCTATGTTTCTAGTGGCGGTGGCTCCTAGGGCGCACTATTGGTGGCTGCCCACTCACATGGAGGGTCGGGGCTCTTGAGATGCTTTTTCTGGGGGGTCTGCTGCACTATGCCCCACTTGTGAAGAGGGTTGTAGTCCTGCCTCGTGCCTACTGTTGCTATGCTCAGAGACAATAGTTTGTGATGGCCTGCTCTCCCCTCCGCTGCCACATTGGATGATTGGATGATTGGTGGAGCCCTGGATGGGACCTGCTAGAGGAACATCAGGGGCTGGTTGGCAGGGGGTCATTCCTACTGCCCACATGGTCCTCACTGACTATGTACTGTTTGTTATACTGTAGGGCAGATGAACACCCCCTGCTTTATTCTTAATGGTTACACTGGATCCCGCCGGCCACACTGCATCTCGCATCACTATTCCCTGGTTGTGGCTGACCATGCTGTGCCTTCTGGGCCTGCTGCTGGTGACCTTGGTTGTTCAACCTGGAGGTGTCTTGATCTCCCTTGTCTGTCTTGTCATGGATCGCACTCAGAGGCTGAAGGACGATGCCTCGGCGGTTGCCCCTCAAGACCGGATCAAGCAGGATGCTGAGGATGTATCTCACTTTGACAGCAAATTTGATAAACGACTGACCGCGATTAATGCCACCGGAGAGCCACTAGAGGGTAAGATCGACTTGGTAGTGGCTCGATTCACAAAAGTCTAACTTTAGACCTAAAGTCTAAACTTAGGCCAAAAGTCTAACTTTACTACAGGTAAAGTTAGACTTGTGGTCAAAGTCTAGACTTTTGGTAACGTTAGTTAGACTTTTGGTATAAGTTTAGACTTTTGGTATAAACTTAGACCAAAAGTCTAAACTTAGGTCTAAACTTTGATCTGTGCCACCCTACTTTATCCATGGTACAAAAAAATTCTGCCCACTTTCATTCCTTTTTCTGAAGGGGATGTTTCAAAATACAAGAGGTGGATTGTTGAGCAAGCCAGACACCAGGAAGAAGAATGGCTGGAACTTAGAGTCCCACTCCACAGTTCCCAGGTGGTGCCTTCAACTTCCACAGAGGGCAGTCTTGTCTCATCACAGCAGCCAACACCAGCAACAAGTACATTGGCAGCAACGGCAACAGGAAAATTGTACCCAACATCTGAATTGGCTTGGTTTCAAGTGGCAGTGTTTAAGTCCAGTGCAGAGGAAAGGGCACAAGTGTCGAGCAAGTCGTAGCACCAATGATCATTCAGAAGATGATCCAGGAGAATCTTGATATCCAAAAGAGATGTATGTGGATCAAAACCCATTGATGTATTGGTATGGGAAAATCCGCCAATAGCCAGAGCTCAGCAAGTTGACAATAAAGTATCTGGCTTGCAGCCAGTGTTTGTCTGCTGAGCATGTGTTCAGTGCAGCTGGGTCAGTTGTTACAGTGAGAAGGACCAGTCTCTCACCTCAAAACATAGAGAAATCGACCATGATCAAAATGAACCAACATTTCATACCACCTTATTACACCATTCCCAAAACACCAGAGGAGGAGGATTGGTCAGAATCAATGTGTTAGCTGGCCAACTTCTGGGTGAACCAACTGAGTTTGAGGACAAACTCTACTTCCTGGACTGAGTATGTAGTTGCCACCATCGAACCTTTTAATTATTTCTTATTGAACTTCTGTCTTTGCAAAAAAAAAAAGTAGCTAGTGGAACATTCTGTTTGTGTTGGATTTATGCTGCCCCACCATTTTTAGTCAGACATATGGCCGGATTGGAGTTGGACCAGTGTGCAGTGAAGAAGCCTCCACATTCCCTTCTGGACTTTGAAGACAATGCCTGTCTCCCTAACATGCCATTGCCTATTCTTTTTTTGCATCACCTATGAGGGCTGCCGCAGAGGATCATTGATTAAAAGACTCCCAATGCCAAATTCCAATGTGTTGCTAGCGTCAAAGACAAGATTGATTTTTGTATATACCAATGTGCTTGGATTGGAAAAGATAAGTACTAACTATTGCACCAATGAGTGTTGCTATATTATTGAGTGATTCTGAGTGATGATTGATGATGTATATGGTGGCAGACAGTAAGGGAGGGTGTTCAACAAATTTGTAAACTTGATTTTGCTGATTTGCAATGTTTGGGTGCTGATGGGTGATAATTTTTCCTGAAGGTGATTGACCTTTCCAACTTAGGGAAATTTACCTGCAGGGTCCCCTCCTTTTTTCTGGCTCTTCACAGACCAGACCAGTCACTTTAGTTAACAAACACAAATCTACAAAAAATACTCTAATTCTATGTCTCTATTTGTTCAAGAGCATTGAACTACAGGTCTATCTTGCTCGGTTTGGGATTGAGATGGAGTTACTTGGAATCAGAAGGAGTAGTATGGAAAGACTCAGGGCGGGACTACCTCGACAGCTAGAAGAAGAAAGTTATCAACTTTAAAGAGATGATGATGATGAAGAATCTGAGGCCTAATTCTCAGCTCTATAAGCTGGAGAGAGGTGTGTTGATTTAGGAAATGCTACTGAGTGTGTGTTTGCTGCATTGGTGGCTCAAACCTGAAACTCCTCTTCGTGTTCTTGCTCTGCCCCAGATTCTTTTTGGTAAACACCTGACTCCTCATGAAGCTTTCCCTGCTTCCTTCTGTCTTTCTCCTTGACTCTGCAATACAGTTTCTGATTTTCAATACGCAGGCCTTCTCTTTTCCTGCACGAACAAAACTTGCTGAAAGGTCAATACTTCAACTTACCTACCCGACAGGTTCAGTCGGGGTCCCAAGAGTGACGGACTGTTACAGTGGGCTAGGTGATAAGAAGGACTCCGAGGCTCGAGTGGGTGAAAGTGGTAATTTATTTATAAATTCTTGATATTATCAACAGTGTGAGTTGGGGTGTCCTTTGTCCCGTAATGTGTCTCTCCTGTCTTTTCTTCCCAGCTCCCCTCTTGACCGGCGACGATCCTCTGTCAGACTCCCAGACGCACCGGAAAAGGAACGAAAGGGAAGGTAAGTCAGGGCATGTAGTTACATAGACCGTAATAGCGTTAGACAAGAAAGGAGAGAAAGAGAGAGAGAGAGAGAGAGAGAGAGAGAGATAGATAGATCCTGGGTGCGTGTGTGGTAAGGCAGGAATAGGATAGTGTGTATACAATCACCCTTTTGTGTCTTGCCGAGCAGAATGACTTGGATTTTAAGGCCTCTTTAGGTTACTACTAGAACCAATATTAAAATTGGTTCTAATGTCCTTTTCTTTGTTTCTCCCGTCACTTCCCTGCCCCTCTCAGCTGCTCCCCTCTCCAACCCCCTCCGCACTGTCCCTACCCTCTCCCCTCCTGCCACAGTTCTCCTGTTTATCCGTATGCCGTCCTTTAAAAAAGGACTGTACCTTGGTCAGCCACGCCCCTCCTGGGACGTGGTGGTCTCTGCGCGTGTCCTCGCTCCTTTCCTTCTCCCCAGGGTCCGCTGCTTCCCTGGGAACGCCGGGGTTCCCAGATCTTCGCTCGTCTTGCTTCGGTTCGCCGCCCGCCGTCCCTGCAGGTTCCTCCGCGTCTTTCTCCTCGGGCCCGGGCTGTAGTCCATTCTCTCTATTTGGTTCGCGCGGAACCCGGAAATCCGGGGTCATGGGGCAGGCGCCGGCCTCCTTGTTGCCACGGCAATGGGGAACGCTGTCCTCGTTAGCGCGCGAACAGTGCCAATCGGAGGTGTCCAGAGCCGCGTTGGAAGACAACCGGCTACACGGACATTCCAAGAAGAATGCGGATGTACCACCTTTGGCAATACAGTATCATTTTATTTTTATTTTAACAATCATACCTTTTAGAACTGGGTGGGTTAACTTTACTCCTCCATAATTTGTATTTTTCAAACCTATAAGTCAAAACATTTAGAGATATACTATCTTGGGTCTCTCTGTAACTGGAGGTCTGTTTGCATTGCATTGAACTGAAGTGTATCATACTCATTCCTTCATTTACTTCCACAACAGATTGATGATGGTGTGCTGCTCAGCTCCCCGATAAATATTGTTTCTTTTGTATAGTGTTTGTCTTTGTCACACCTTTCCCCAAATCCCCTTTCCCATCCATTCATGTAACCCCTAACCATTATTCCCTCGGACTGTGTGATTTTTATTGAGGTGTGATTTAATTTTACTCCATAAATGGATCACACACTTGCTGGGGCAGATGTGGTGAAAGCAACACCAACTTACTGCGTGATCTTCTATTACCTGAGCAATAGCCCGCACCAGCCCCATTTACCCACCCACACACCATTCATCAACATTGTCATTCAGGCCTTATGTTGTGTGCTGCGTAAATGTTTAATCTTGTCCACACCATTCACGGCTCTGAGCCCTCTTCTCCTGACTCACGGATTTAATTTCCTAATTTAGTTTTCGTTAAATACTAGCTCCCCATTGCTCAGAAGAAGTTGATTTTACTAATTTTTATTATCATATCAGGTCTTCTTTGTTGTGTGTCATCATAGTGTTATTGTGGTAGTCTGGCCTCAGTCTTTCTAAAGTTATGATATAATATAACCCTCTCATTTGCTGTTTCTTTCAATGTAGTTGACAGTGATGGATAACCCATTAATAATTCCTACATAGTTGGGAGTGGCACCTTGCTTGTGATGTCTTCTCTTTTAGCGCACTAGCCTGCTACTACTACCACCACCACCATATGATGGCTCCTGGGAAAACCCTGCAGTAAGAAGACTGTAGTAGCAGCCCTCACTTAATCTGTTCAAGTAAGAGAACTATGGAGTGAAGTGAACTCGTTTAGTTAGTAATTAACTTCTAGTGAAGATGTTGTTTGTGTCTGTCCAGGTTTTTGTAGGCAAAATAGGCAATGGCAGTCACCCCTAGTGGTCAATATAGGTATAGAGGGCAGTTTTTGCTCTTGATACTTGCACAATTATCACTATCGCCTTTTGTAATGTAACGTTTGTTTTTGTAACAGGCTCACTTGTAATTCTTCTCCTCTTGTATCTTTACTTTGCCTATTGTGAAGCGCTCTGACACCTTCGGGTAAAGTCCGCGCTATATAAAAACGCATTAAATGAATAAAAAATAGAGCAAGGGTATAACTAACTGACATACACTTTTTAAGCAGATTTAAAAAAAAAGATTATGCTACAGGACAGCAGTGCAAAATAAAACACAACAATAAAGATTTGAGGCACAAATAAAGTAAAATAAATTATTCCCCTTTTATTATTTACAATTATAAAACCCACCGTTTCCACCCACAATAAGCCCCCCTCTCCCCCAACAAATCGCCCGATCCCCAACCAAAGCCAGATGAAACTAAGTCCAAAGTCCAATGAAAGTCCAAATAAAATGTCCAAAGTTAGAAAACCCAGTCATAACTCCATTTCCCACACTCACCACCCACAATAAGTGTGCCTCCCACCAAAACAAAAAAGTTAAAAAGGTTTAAAAGAGAGCATTCTCCATGCGGGTCAGGAGATCATTGACGGATGCCTCTACCAGTGCCACCAGTGGTCTAGTCTCACAAGGTGTCGTAGGATGCAGCACTGAAATATGCTGTCTGAGCATGAGGGGGGCAGCAATGGTGGAAAACAGAAGGGCTGCTTCCAGATGCCAGCGATGCTCATGGTGTTGTTGCCACTGGGAGGCTGGAGGCAGTGGTGCTGGTTGGAGGAGCTCAGACCCACAAGCATGTTGGCAGCTGCCTGAGCCTCATCCTCCTCTTCCTGAAAAGCGACCAAGTGCTGGTACTCTGTGTGGATGGCCTCCGGCCACTGCTGCCTCAGCCGGGCTACTATTTCCTGGTGTGTAGGAGTATGTCTACCAGAAGTAGCTATAGCAAGAAAAAAAAAGCATTTGCAATGCAATAGGCTTCGCATTCACTTGAGTTTGAGCTATTGGCATTGTAAATGCATAACTAGACTTTATTTGCCACATTAATTGGTCAATCCTGTCACACATTTTGGTCCTTTCTGCCACATAATTCCAGTGGCCCTATTTATACCTAAAGGGCTAGAAGGCCCACTGGAATATTTTTTTAAAGAAGGCCCTTAAAACACAAACTACTTCCAGGTGCAAAACATATTTACTTGGCAGTTGGTACAGGCGACATTGTCCGCAGGCAAATTAATAAATAATTGTATTCCAAGAATGCATGCTTACTGGATCACTGGATCTTTACGGCAGTATAAGGAATCGAACAAAACACCCATGATTTTTCACACGCTAGAGGAGATCCTTCTCACATGAGATCCTCATTAATTCTTCAACTGAAATATTAGTTATAAAATATTGACCATTGTACAGCATAATCAACTGTAAGCTCTTCCCGAGGTTAGTTTTATAAATACACGCACACATAGCTCAAGTTTCACAGACTCAAACATGTGTAGTCCATATAGTCAGGTTACTGCTTTGTATTTGCAGCATGTATCATGTTATAAAAATAAAACTACAACCCCCGGATTGCAAAGCGGAAACATGAACTAAATGAGTGAATCACGCATTGAACTAGGGAGCGGGACAACTCTACTAATACTACTCCAAGGGCTGGTTTACAGCTCGTAGCACTTCATAAAAATATAATTACAAGTCCCAGAATGCAAAGCAAAAACATAAACTAAATGAGCGAATCACGTTTTAAACTAGGGAGCTGGACAACTCTATAAATACTACTCCAAGGGCTGGTTTCCACCTTTACAATATTACAGTTGGAATGCCCTCTTGAATGGTAGTGTATTACAGTGAAAACACTGCAAAGCAGGATTTCAGCAACCTACCTGTCTGTTTTTATCATGGATTGCAGCTACAGCTGGGGATGGCTGCTTGCACAGGGTTTCGAAGGGGAGGCAATGCACAAATTTCAAAGGTGTTTATTAAGAAGTTCAGTAAAGTTGTAATATTGCGCTCAAACAAATAACTCATTATTCCTGGAGGCCCAAAAAAACGAACATCTTCATAGCAGAAAATAGTTTTAAAGCACTATGCAGTAACATGGCTGCTGCATATAAATGTTAAAGCACTAAATACTGAGGCAACGTAATTTTAAAGCCATATCTGACCTATATATTCCATGTCCAGCCATTCCCGGCCCTTCCAGCTCACTGTTACAGCAGTTTTTTGTTTTTTTCCATTTGTGACATTTTTCTGTTTAGAGTGCATCTAATGTAAAAATGTCAAAATAGCTCTGTTGATTAATGTTCTTTCTGGAGAAAGAACATACTTTTGGCTAGTGGAAGCTTGTGCTCATTATAAGCTAGTACAGAGGGTTAATGTTCCTGCTGCAAAAAACGTGTATTATGCAAATTACAAAGTGCACATAATGTAAAAATATCAAAATATGTCTGGTGATTAATGTTCTTTCTGGAGAGAGAATGTACTTTTATCTAGTGGAAGCTTGGAGTCATAATAAGGTAGGGCAGAGGGTTAATATGCCTGCTGTAAAGAACGTGTACTAAGCAGATCAGAGTGCATATAATGTTAAAATGTCAAAATAACCCTGGTGATTAATGATCTTTCTGGAGGGAGATCGCACTTTTGTCTAGTGGAAGCTTGGACTCATAATAAGGTAGCACAGAGAAATAATATGCATGCTGTAAACAACGTGTACTAGGCAATTCACAAAGTGCCTGCAATGCACAAATCTCAAAATAACTCCGGCCATTGATGTTCTTT
The DNA here is from genome assembly GCF_031143425.1 of Pleurodeles waltl. Lineage (NCBI taxonomy): Eukaryota > Metazoa > Chordata > Amphibia > Caudata > Salamandridae > Pleurodeles > Pleurodeles waltl. The sequence continues at coordinate 73,343,660 of NC_090444.1, read as the reverse complement.
CTGGAGAGAGAAAAGGACTTTTGTCTAGTGGAATCTTGGACGCACAATAAGGTTGTGCAGAGGATTAATATGCCGTCTGTAAAGAATGTGTACTAGGCAAATCACAAAGTGCATGTAATGGAAAAATGTCAAAATAACTCTGGCGATTTATATCCTTTCTAGTGAGAGAATGTACTTTTGTCTAGCTTGGAGTCATCATAAGGTAGTGCACATGGTTAATGTGCCTGCTGCAAAGTACGCGTACTAAGCAAATCAGAGCGCATATAATGTAAACATTTCAAAATAACTCTGGTGATTAATTTTCCTTCTGGAGAGAGAACGTACTAAGGGTGATCCAAAAAAAATTACTCTAATTAGGTAACAGTATGAAAAATGTGACCAGTGCGCTTTCTGTGCTTTGAGCGCCATGACCGCCATGGGTGGGAAGGGGAGAGACAAAAGGGAAAAAGTAGTTCGCCCACGCTGAAGTATATCAGCAAACGTGCAATAATCCATTATAACAGGGTGGTAACAAAAATGCCCCAAGGCGGGACAAATGTGAAGCATTTACCCATGACATCAAGGGATTTTGAAAGGCAAGTCTACGAATGAGTGAAAATGATAGCCATGACATGAGTGTGCTTAAAAGCCCACAATACTTAGGACAGGTCAGAAAGCGCGTGTGCGCTCAACCTAAAATGCGGATACAAAACAGAAATGCACTCAATCATACATCATTCATGCATATCATACATCATTCATGCATTTTGTTACCAATGGATGTATTCTACCATTGATCCATACATGCATTCATCCACTCATGCATCTACAATACACACAAAGAAAATAAAGTTGAACCCTCACTATTTGAACAATGAATTTGAGGTGTGCGCCGTGCAATGGGAAATTAGTTTTATTGAAGTGCACTGTGTACATAGTAGCCATAGCCAATTACCAGTGCCCTTGTTAAATAGATTTTTTTATGTGTACCCCAAAGTGGTGCTGTCACCTGGATGCTGCTTTGCAGGATTACCATGAGTTACACTGTAACCCCTTAAATAGTATGTTTCATGTGAAGAAACTCACTTAGAACAAAATGGCAAAAAGACAAAAATGCCGATACAAAGAAATATAAAAAGACATGTGGTTACACAGACACCTTTACAAACCCATGCTAGTTTAACAATCTAAAGAAAACGTATAATAAATGGTTAAATTAAAAAAAAACTAATGTTCTAAGCATGCCGATCCGAAAGTAATGTTAAGATAGACTATTTGATAATCCCTGCCATTTAAATAATGTATCTTAGAACAATGTAAATTGGCAAAGAACTAAAAATGCAGATATGAATAAAATGCAGATCCCCAAATAATAACAGGAAGATGCAAATTATTTTGACAAACGCAAAAGTGGTCCTCTCATCTGGATGCTGCTTTACGGTATTTCCGTATTTTACATTATAACTCCTTGGATACTATCTGGCATCTAAAGAAACTCACATAAAACAAAACTGAAATGGAAAAAATGCCAATTCGAAGAAAGTTATTAAAAAAAAACATATGCAGTCACACAGACTTCTATACAAATCCCTGCTGGTGCAACAGTCCAACGAATAAGAATGATAAATGTTTAAATTATAAAAAGGCTAATTTGCTAAAAATGCAGATCTGAAAGTATTGTTAAAATGCTGATAGGAAAAGGACTAAAAACACACACGTTCACCCCGACTCTTTTACAAATCCGTAATAGTGCAACAATCGAACGAAAAAGAATGATAAACGTGTGCCATCTAAAGGAAATGCACGTAAAAAATGATAAATGTTTAAATTATAAAATAACTAATATGCTAAACATGCCATCCGAAGTAAGCAAGAAAAATAGGAAACAAACCACTGTATAGAACTTTGCAGCTGTTTTTTAGATAAAGTGTAATGTGCACGTTCATGCAGGAAGGATCGCAGCAATGACAGGAGGGAAGGGGAGCAAGCACACAACAGATGGACACCAAAAAGGATCAATCAGTGAAGTCCCCTGGGATGAAGGAGCCATCACACACTGTAACAGGTTGAAGCATGACATAGTGTAATGGCCAACAAAAATATTCTCTTAGTGAAAGCCCCTGGACTGGAACTTCGCACACAATGGGAGGGGCATTTAGCACAATGTACCAATACAAGTGAAGCATTTAAGACAAGCACAACAAAGAACGAATGGCCGGAGTGGGTGTGGATAAAAGCCCATATTGAATACAACACACCTTGCAGACAGCCCTTCGAGCTGCCAAGCTCAACCTAAAAAAGGAAAATGACAAATTGTAATCAGTGCTCTGTGCAAACAATTTTTTTAAAGTAGAGAGGCGCATTAGCAGTACACTGCTGGAACTACAGGGCCATTTATTTTACCCACATGTGCCTCACTTCAGTTGACGAATGTCGAAAGGGTAAAATATGGATTAGCATGGATCTGTTATGGAAGCCATGAAATATAAATCACTTGTATGTAAATGTGGCACATGCCAAAACTGATTTTTCCATTTTTGGGGGGTTGCTGGGACAGAACTTAGAAAAGAAAAGAGGACGGAAGTACTAGGAGGTGACAGAGTGGGGAATGGGAGGGAAGTAAAATAAACATTGTTTTAAGTTTGCAATGCATTGACAACTTTGTAAATGCTGTACTAACTGAAGCACAACACTTGTACTATCGAATTGAACCATACTACAGCTACGTCATAGTAGCATGGGTGACTAACTGTCATGGGCAGGGAGTAATGAATGATGATGGGTGGGAGGATACATATGTGCCGTGATTAACAACTACAGTGAGTTAAGGGAGAAGACAGAAAATTAAAATACTCCCCACTTTGAACCAAAGCTTTGATAACCAAGTAAACCAATCGAAGTAGGTGAACAGACACATCCCTCTCCATAAGAGATCCCTTATTTCTTGAACCAAGCAATTATCCAATTATCTTTTCATTGTTCTATTCACCCTTTGATACCCACCATTTCAACTTTACATTCTCTCTCATCCAGTCTCTCACCAGTCCAATTCATCCACCCATATATCCACTCGCCCATCCATACTCTCACCTATCCAGTTTCCACCCTTTCAACTATTCTTTCACCCATCCATTCATTTACCCATGTATAGTTTGTGACCACCCACCCATCCTGTAACCCACTCAAGCATCCTTCAAACATTCACCCTTCACTCACTGAGGCATCCTTTCACCCCCTATACCCTTTCATCCTACCTTTCACCCACTCATGCATCTCCTATCATCCACCTATGCGTCATTTCACCCACCCACACATCCTTTCGCTCACATACCATTTCACCCATCTTTTCTTTTAACCACCTATCCTTAGTTCCCTTTTCCATCAACCCATCATTAGTTGCGTCTATTCATTATGAGCTTTTGTCTGCTGAGTTGCAGACAGAAAAGCCCATAAAGAACTCAACCCCTGCTGTAGCTGCTAAAGCAGGAGGATCAAAAGCAATGCCCTTGCAGTCTGTTTAACCCCTTCTGTGCCCAGGACGTAATGGTTACGTCCTGAGGCACAGTGCTCGTGTGCCCAGGACGTGACCATTGCGTCCTGGGCACAGAGCCCAGAGGGAGCGCTAGCGCTCCCTCGGTGGGTTTCCCCCACCCCCCCAAGGCAGGGATGGAAGGGGAAGCCCTTCCACCCCCGACCCCCCCACCCCACCCTGTGACGTCAGCGCGTGATCGCGCGCTGATTGTCACAAGGCCTCCTCCAATCGCGCTGATCACGTGGAGGAGGCCAGAGAGGCTTCAAAGGGAAGGAAATGAATTTCCTTCCCTTTGAAGTCTCTCTCAGCGTTTTAGCAGCCGGATTGTAAAGCAATCCGGCTGCTAAAACGATCACTAGACACCAGGGATTTAAATTTGTAAAGGAAATTGGCATAAGGGAGTGACCCCTTGGGCAAGGGTCGCTCCCGGGGGGGCATTTTTGTAAGGCCTTTTCTGCCCCCGGGGGGGCAGAAACCTCTAGGCACCAGGGATCTTTTTTTTTTTTTTTTTTTAGAGGAGGGAGCGTCCCCTTAGGCAAGGGTCGCTCCCCTAGGAGGCAAATTATATTTAGGCCATTTCTGTCCCCCTTGGGGGCAGATTGGCCTATTTTTATAAGGCCAATCTGCCCCCAAGGGGGACAGAAACCACTAGACACCAGGGTTTTTTTTATTTATTTTTTATTTCACGCAAGGGGAGTGACCCCTTAGGCAAGGGTCGTTCCCCTGGGGGGCAAATTTATTTTAGGCCATTTCTGACCCCCTGGGGGGGCAGATCAGCCTATTTTAATTAGGCCGATCTGCCCCCAAGGGGGGCAGAAACCACTAGGCAGCAGGGATTTTTTTGGTTGTTGTTGTTTTACAGGTGGGGAGCGACCCCTTAGGCAATCTGATGATTTTAGGTCAATCTACCCCCAAGGGGGGCAGAAACAACTAGGCACTGGGGATCTTTTTTTTTTTTTTCGCCAATGTCACGCAGGGGGAGCGACCCCGTAGGCAAGGGTCGCTCCTCGGGGGGGAGGGCTAGAGGGGCAAATTTATTTTAGGCCTTTTCTGTCCCCCCCCCGGGGTCGACTGAGCTAGAGGCCAAAATACACAGGTAGGCACTTTGCAAAAAACACCTCTGTTTTCTGTGAAAAAATTTGATGTGTCCACGTTGTGTTTTGGGCCATTTCCTTTCGTGGGCGCTAGGCCTACCCACACAAGTGAGGTACCATTTTGATCGGGAGACTTGGGGGAACCCTGGGTGGAAGAACATTTGTGGCTCCTCTCAGATTCCAGAACTTTCTGTCACCGAAATGAGAGGAAAGGGTGTTTTTTTGGTCAAATTGTGAGGTTTGCAAAGGATTCTGGGTAACAGAACCTGGTCAGAACCCCACAAGTCACTCCATCTTGGATTTCCCTTGGTGTCTAGTTTTCAAAAATGCGCTGGTTTGCTAGGTTTCCCCAGGTACCGGCTGAGATAGAGGCCAAAATCCACAGGTAGGCACTTTGCAAAAAACACCTCTGTTTTCTGTGAAAAAATGTGATGTGTCCACGTTGTGTTTTGAGCCATTTCCTTTCATGGGCGCTAGGCCTACCCACACAAGTGAGGTACCATTTTTATCTGGAGACTTGGGAGAACACAGAATAGCAAAACAAGTGTTAATGCCCCTTGTCTGTCTCTACATTTTTTCCTTCCAAATGTAAGGCAGTGTGTAAAAAAGACGTCTATTTGAGAAATGCCCTGTAATTCACATGCTAGTATGGGCACCCCGGAATTCAGAGATGTGCAAATAACTACTGCTTCTCAACACCTTATCTTGTGGCCATTTTGGAAATACAAAGGTTTTCTTGATACCTATTTTTCACTTTTTATATTTCAGCAAATGAATTGCTGTATACCCGGTATAGAATGAAAACCCATTGCAAGGTGCAGCTCATTTATTGGCTCTGGGTACCTAGAGTTCTTGATGAACCTACAAGCCCTATATAGCCCCGCAACCAGAAGAGTCCAGCTGACGTAACGGTATATTGCTTTAAAAAATCTGATATCGCAGGAAAAAGTTACAGAGTAAAACGTGGAGACAAATTGCTGTTTTTTTTACCTGAATTTCAATATTTTTTTTATTTCAGCTGTTATTTTCTGTAGGAAACACTTGTAGGATCTACACAAAGTACCCCTTGCTGAATTAAAATGTTGTCTACTTTTCAGAAATGTTTAGCTTTCTGGGATCCAGCATTGGTTTCTCACCCATTTTGGTCACTAACTGAAAGGAGGCTGAAAGCACAAAAAATAGTAAAAATGGGGTATGTCCCATTAAAATGTCAAAATTGTATTGAAAAATTGGGTTTTCCAATTCAAGTCTGTCTGTTCCTGAAGGCTGGGAAGATGGTGATCTTGCCATTGCAAACCCTTTGTTGATGACATTTTCAGGGAGAAAACCACGAGCTGCCTTCTGCAGTCCTTTTTTCCCATTTTTTTAAAAAAAACTAAATTTTCACTGTATTTTGGCTAATTTCTTGGTCTCCTTCAGGGGAACACACAAAGTCTGGGTAACTCTAGAATCCCTAGGATGTTGGAAAAAAAGGACGCAAATTTGGCGTGGGTAGCTTATTTAAACACAAAGTTATGAGGGCCTAAGTGCGAACTGCCCCAAATAGCTAAAAAAAAAAAGGCTCGGCACGGGAGGGGGAAAAGGCCTGGCAGCGAAGGGGTTATTAGTAATTGTAAATAAGCATATGACTTACATGACCATGCTGCTGCTGGTTCTCCCCCTCCAACTGCTGCTGTCCCCGGTGCACTGGTGCTGCCGCTGGCCCCTGCACTGGCGGTCGGTGCAGCTGGAAAAAATGTTACACATTTTAGATGCCAGATTCACCTCCCCTTGTAATTTTTTATGAACTAATTCAACAAAATACAACCGCAATAGAGCACTACAGTTCTAACTGTGTTAGAAAAGCCAGGTGGTCAAGTCAACCACAAACATTTCATAATGGAGGGGCAGAGGTAAGTCAATGAATGGCAAAATGAAAAGGTGGAATATTTGGTCAAAACAGGAGGACCTATTGTAATTTGGTGAGTTCTTGGTTGGCAAATGTAATGGGACTGTCCTTGTACTACTTTCCAGCCATGCTGCACTGTCATCGAAAGGGCTGGTATGATATATGTTAGAAATGAGGTCTCTAGTTGCCAGTGGTTTGTACCCTGTCCAAGTAGGGACCCTCACTCTACTCAGGGTAAGGGACTCACACAGCTAAGATAACTCCTGCTCAGCCCCTTGGGAGCTTGGCTCAAGCAGTTAGGCTTATCTCAGAGGCAATATGTAAAGTATTTGTACACATACAGAGTAACACAGTGAAAACACCACAAAAGTACTCCATACCAGTTTAGACAATAGCCAAAATTTATCTGAGTAAAACAAGACCAAAAGCACAAACATCCAACATTCACAAGTAAAGATGCACGTTTTCAAAGATTAAATGTAATATAGCACATAGAAACACAATAGCTCCGACTGGGGCTATTTCAACGGCTTAACAGAGTTGCTTCCAACAGTCCGGCGCTCCCTGCAAGGGAACGCAGCTGGCCACAGAGTGGTATAAACCCTGCTACAGTACCTTGGAAGACGATGAGGAAACAAAGATGTTGCACGGAGTTGAGGAGGTGAGTCATTGCTGGAGCTGGTGAGGCGTCAGTTCCTTACTGCCAGGCAGGGGAGGTGAGGCGTCGGTTCCTTGCGGTTGCAGGGGAGGTGATGCAGCGTTAGTAGTGAGGCATGCGCTCCTTATGACAAGGTGGGGTCGATGAATCCTGCAGGTCAAGATGCGAGGCGTCGACTTTGCGGTGTCACAATCACACCACGGGGCCACAGGTGCTGCGGCCGAGTTGGGAGCCACGGACGTCGATGACATGGAACTCTGGTGTCACCCTGAGGCAGGACTTCAGAAGTGCTATGGCGACATCAGGCCTGCATTGTAGGTCACAGTCGTTGCAGTCAGCGGGAACCACAGCTGAGGTGCAGGCAGCGGCACGGGGTCAGAGAGCGGCACCGGTTCTAAAGTTGCTCTGGAAGTCGATGCACTAGTCTCTTCCTTGTTGCACCAGAATTCACTCCCAAGGGCCCAGGAACTGGATTTGGCCCCACTTGGCAAGTCAGGACTCTCAGCAATAGATGTCCCTGAGACTTCTTAACAGGTGGCAAGCTCAGTCCAATCCCTTGGAGAACCTTTAAAAGCAGGATGTAGAAAGCAAAGTGTAGTTCTTTCACTCCCAGGACAGAAGCAACAAGTAGCAGGCCAGCACAACAAAGCAACAGACAGAGTGGCAGTACCTCCTACAGCACCCAGCTCTTCTTCCAGGCAGAATTTCTTCTATGTGGTGTCAGAGGTTTAGTACTTATACCCATTTCTGTCTCTGAAGTAGGCAAAGAGAAGGGTTTGTAGTGCACAAGGCCCTGCCTTTCTCTGCCCTGGCCTCAGACACACTCCAGGGAGTTAAAGACTGCTTTGTGTGAGGACAGACACAGCCCTATTTAGGTGCAAGTGCTAGTTCCTCCCACCACTCTAGCCCAGGAAGACCCATCAGTCTGATCACAGACCATCAGGATAAGCAGGGCACGCCTCAGCTCCCTTTCTGTGTCTGTCTAAAGTGAATGCACAAACAGCTCAACTGTCATCCTAACCCAGAAGTATATTCAGCAGAGACAGAAGCACACAATGGTTAATGAAGAAAATGCCCACTTTCTGAAACTGGCATTTTCAAACTTACAATTCAAAAAAACAACTTCACCAAAAGGTGTATTTTTAAATTGTGAGTTCAGAGACCCCCAAACTCCATATTTCTATCTGCTCCCAATGGGAACTTACACTTCAAAGATTTTTCAAGGTAATCCCCATGTTACCCTATGGGAGAGATAGGCCTTGGAATGGTGAAAATTGAAATTGGCAGTATTTCACTACCAGGACATGTAAAGCACACCATCACATGTCCTACCTTTTAAATACACTGCACCCTGCCCATGGGACTGCCTAGGGCCTACCTTAGGGATAACGTTAAGGTAATAAAAGAGAAGGGTTAGAACTGGCAAGTGGTTGCATTGCAGGACAAAATGGCAGTTTAAAACTGCACAGACATGCACTGTAGCGGCATGCCTAAGACATGTTTGCACGGCTACTCATGTGGGTGGCACAATCAGTGCTGCAGGCCCACTAGTGGCCATTTAAATTACAGGCCCTGGGCACACATCTTGCACTGTACTAGAGACTTACTAGTAAATCAAATATGCCAATCATGGAGAAACCAATCACCAATACATTTTAGATAGCAAGTATATGCACTTCAGCACTGGTTAGCAGTGGTAAAGTGTCCAGGGCCCTAAAGTCATCAAAAACAGGTCCAACAATATGTTACTGTATAAATGAATAAAACATATACACAACATGTGGGGCCACGGTGACCATGGCAACTCCTTCCTTTTACTGTTGAGCATGCGCAAGGAAAAGAAAACCTTCACAAACATGCATCGAAAAGCTGACTTGGGCATGCAATCTTCTCGGTAGAGTACCTATCCTAAAAAACTGTCCTCTTAGTCTTACAGTACCAGTTTGTGAGATATATAAGGGGAGAAGGGAAAGCTAAGCTTAGTAACAGAGCAGAAAAAAGCTACATACTGGTACAGACAGGACTAAGGCCCTCATTACATGCCTGGAGGGCGGCGGTATAATGGAGAAAAGTACTGCCAACAGGCTGGCTGGACTTTTCCCCATAATATGGCATTGGCGGGTTGGCTATAACCAAACCGCCAATGTACCACTCTGTCTGCCACGGCGGTAACAGTCGCCGGGCTGGAGACTTCAGTCGCCAGCGAGGCGGCCGACACTAGTCCGCTCGCAGGGTTATGACCCCACCTACCGCCATGGTTTTCATGGCATGCTTACCGCCACAAAAACCATGGCGGTAGGCACTATCAGTGACAGGGAAATGCCTTCCCTGTCACTGATAGGGGTCTTCCCCGCCCCTCCTGCTCCCTAGGTTTCCCCCCTTCATCAGACCCACCCCCCAACATACACGCCAGCAGCAGCGTCTGCCAGCAGAACACCGCCAGGCCGTATCATGTGTCATGATACGGTCTGCGGCGGTCTACTGGGTTGGCGCTGCTGCTGGTAGCAGCGCCACCTTACCGTTGCCATGACCACAGCCGGAATTCTGCCATCCTTCTGGTTGAATTCCGGCTACGGTCATAATATGGCAGATGGCTGGTAGCCGAGGCGACGGTCTTTTGATGGCCGTTGCTACAGCGGTAGGTGGTTTTTACCACCACTGTCATAATGAGGGCCACAGTCAGGTACAGAAACATGAAAAATAGAAATATGCAGGGATAACAAGAATTTAACAAAGCTTAGATAGAACAAAAATAAGTACAAAAAAGGTACACTAAAAAAAGAATTATTATTCTAAATTAGGAGAGGTGAAAGTTAGGGAAATAATAATAATGTAACAGGAAGACTTACTGGGGGTACAGTTAATCTCCCCAAAAATATTTTGTCAGGCAAAGGAAAACACAGTGACATTGTACTTTTCTAAATCAGATCACCTGTAGTACTAGTACCGACTCATGTTGACCTATTTCCTATACCCAAGCCCTACTCCAAATTTCCTAAACTACCTTTGCAACTACGCGCCACTACTAATGCATTCATATAGCAACAAATGATCTTTGCTTCTCAACCAGCTTTGATAGGGAAACTCAGTCTCACTTGTTTTTCAATGTGTAGATGCATGCTACACATCAGTGGAAGATTGCGAGTGGGCTACATAAACTACACAAAGAGAGGCACAGAGAAGAGAATGCTAACTCACTGATATTACTACGTGGAACACACACAACAAATAAATAACTATTTACTCACTGAGCCCCAACACCTCGACGGCCAGCAGGTCGAGCAGATCCTGCTTGCGGTCCAGTATGTCTACCCAACGGTGCATCAACTGCTGCTCACAGGACTCCAGTGTGCTGAAGCACACACTGGTGCACCCTCCCCCAAAGTTATCCATGCTCCCGAAGGGTATCCGCTCCCAGGCCCGCCCCCTGCTGCCATAATAGAGGGGAGGTGGCGCTGCACAAAGAACACAAGTGCTGCCATCTCTGGCTCAGTAAAAATGGGTCAGCCTTCACGCCTTGACAGTGCTGATGTCCCCAAGGTGTGCGGCCAGCAGCCGCCCAGGTGCCGCGACTCCCTCTGCCGCCCTGCTCTGCCATGGTGCTGGGTGGAAAAATGAGGTACAAGATAGACGGAAGCATGAAAGGAAAAATAAAGAAGTAAAGGGAAAAACAAAAAAGCAATAAAATATTCAAAAGTCATGGAAAACAAACAAATGACGAAAACGTAAAATACTCAAAGACACACTGATTCAATAAAGGAAAATGAGGGGTGGATAATTTAGATAAGGGTGGAATTGAAAAGATTAAGGGTGGATTAAAGTTAGGCCCAGCACCATGCACAGTGAGAAACAGAAACCAAAATGGCTGTGCACATGCAAACTGCCTGGTGCAGTTTGCGCAACCTTTTCAGCGCAATATTGCAAATTGCACTCTTGAACATGAAAAATGTAGGGTGAACAAGCGCGTACAGCTGTTCCGCCAGCTGGCGGAATTCTGCGGAGCTCGCAGAGTTTTATATCCGCTTCACAGAATTCCGCGTAGGAGAACTCCGCAAGTTCTGCCCACCCCTACTTAGTACCCACACGCTGATCCATGCCCTGCCTGAGCTAGCGCCTCCCACCGGATTTCCTAGCATCATCCATTGACATTCAGGAGGCGCTTGAGTCTCTTCGCTGAGAGTTCTTGTGTGCTGCTTTACTCGGGATAGGGTTGAGGCTGGATTTTGTTAAATGGACCAAGTTGGTGTAAACCCGGCCTGCGACGAGGTAAAGACTGGGTCAGTGACATCAAGTGCGTGCTCTGTGGATCGGGGCGCCAGGCGGGGGTGCCTTTGTCCCCTCTGTTGTTGGCTCTAGCTTTGGAACCATTCATGCTTTCCGTGCAGTGGGGTGCGCGCTATCGTGGACTGCAGATGCAGGGGTTGCATGTACATTTTCTTAGAGACTTCTGACTTGGAGGGGCAGCGGCTCTGCCGATGTTTGGGACACTGTCCGACCTGGAGTTTAATTGGCATAAGTCCTGCGCCTACCCACTGCGACCAGGGATTGGGGAGATGCAGCTCCCGCGGTCACACTAGCATTGCATTAGGAAAAAGACAGCATCCGCTACTCGGGGACAGCTGCCTATAGACCCGCAGAGCTCTTCAAGGGTAACTCTGCCCGGACTATTTCAGCCTTGTGACGGCTGATGGCCTTTTGGAGTACGCTGTCTATGTCAGTCGGTGGCTGGATGGCCGTTTCTAGGATGGGGATTCCGCTGTGGTTCCTTTATCTGTTTGCACCCCTGCCGGTGGAACTCGCTAGAGCGCTTTTTAGGGAGCTGGATAGCATCTTTCTCACATTATATTGGGGGTCCTCCAGATGCTGAGGGGCTTTGCTGAAATTGCAGCCACCAGTAGACGAGGGTGGAATGGCTGCTATGCACTTTGAGCTTTACTATTTACCCGCCCAGCTACAGGGGGCGCATCGGTGTCAGTCAGACATCTGGGATGCTGTAGGTCACTGGGAGCGCGGGTTCGGACCCAGATCCTGTTCAAACCTGCGCCTGCCATGTTGGTGCGCAGCCAGAACGTGTTGGTTAGGACAGTGAAATATGTGTGCGCGAGGGCCTTGCAGAGGATGGTATTGGGGTTCCCTAGTCCTGCTAGCTCCCCTGGATGACTGCTTAGTACTGGCAGCACCCGGGAGCCTGGGCTGGCCCGCAGCTGGACTGAGGCAGGACTTACTCTACTGGGCCACCTGTTGGTGGAAAGTGACGCTAGTTTATTTCTGAGCCTGAGGGAGATGACAGACGTCCTAGTGGGACACTCCACGGAGCTCTGCTGGGTAAGATGCGAGCTTGGTGGGGGATGGGTTCTGGGGAGCCTCCGGAACATGAATGCCTGAGCTAAGGATTCCTCATACCGGGAGGACGAAGGTGGTAGGTAACTCTTCTCTGCAGGGCTCTGCTGGGGGGGGGGGGGCAGGTGGACCTGTCTCAGTTGCACCAACGATGGGCGCTGGATCTGGGGCACATGTTTTATCACTCAGCCTGGAAGAAAGTCCTGGCTTTTGTCGTTCAGGCGTCTCATAATGCCAGGTTTGAACCTATCCAGTTTTATTTCTTGCATCAGTCACCTCACCCCTTGGCGCGCTCAGGCCATGTTCCCTGGGGCTTAATTGGCATGTCCCCGATGCCACGTGGCTCACACAGACTTCTGCCATATTGTACGGACCTGCCCAGTGCTGGCTCTACATTAGGACATGGTCTTACAGGTTATCACTCGGGTCGCAGACAGTTTGTTCCCCACAGCTGTGCTTGTTGGGCCTTCAGAATCGAAGCGTGGACCGAAAAGTGACAGACAGACGTGTGGACTTAGCACTTATTCTTGCCTGTAGGCAATTGACGATGACCTGGAAATCTGCTGGTGGCCCCACTTGTATAGGTGGATGAAGGAGCTGTCCAAGTGGGCGGATTGTAAGCAGTGATTAATTTGTAAATACAAAGGTGCCGGTGCCCAAAACCCTCCTCTTAAACATGCGGATGCTGTAATTAAATGTAGGAACATGAAATACTGAGGCGTCGTAATCCTGAAGCCACCCCGGGCCTCTTCAATCCATATAAAGCCACTCACTGCCCCTTCAGCTCACTCCTGCAGCTTTTAACTTTCTCCCTTTGTGACGCTTTTTCGTTTTTCCCTTCATCCGTCTTTCCTATATGTGTATTTTGCTCGCAGCAAATGCTTGAGGCAGAAGAATAAGCGCCGGCTCACAAAAATAAGTGTCGGTGCTCAGCACCGGAAACAACGAGCACAAATTAAGCACTGAGTAAGAGAGACGCGATCCGGAAGGAGGAGGCCAGGGGAGTGCGCAGGGGCACGAGTTTGCCTGCCTGGGATGCGATCTTGATAGTCTGCCCCAGAATAGATGCCCAGGGACAGATATTAGCTGAAGAGGAGGTTTCTGTGGCTTCCACATCAGATGTTCATGATTGACACCTGACCCTGCTTCTGTGGTCTGATCTGGCGCTGGCCTGGTCCTGAGGGGGAGGCGCCCGGTTGTTAGATGTGTGGGAGGTGGGAATGGTGGGGGCAGCTGATTTACTGTGTGTTGTTGTGTCCCTGCTCTATGCCACCTCAGCGGATTAACAATACGGGCTGTCGAGCCGGCCTCTGCCCGATATTACAAATCCGTTGGATCAAACACTCATTTGTCTAAGTTTGACTCATGTGTTGGTTTCTGTCTCCCCGGCTTCACACATCTTGTCTTTTTATGTTTGAAAATGTAGCATTGTTTACTTGAAAAGTGCAATAAAAATATATATTTTCTAATAAAATAAAACGTGAATAGGAACCAACGCTTCAAGTATACGCAACTCATTTACTGCACCTACACACATCTCGCTAACATACATTCAGGGCTTTCCTCCAAATGCCCCAGATGCCAGACTGAGGTGGTAGATTGTATCCAGATGGTATGGGGTTGCCCACACATTGTTCCCCACTGGACCACTATCCTTACATAGTTGACTGAGTTGACAGGCAGGCTGCTGCCCAGTAGAGCTGTGATGTGCCCGTCATGGAGCTCCTCGAGGCCGGAGACAGCTAAGCACACCTCCAAGTACATAGACTTGGCACAACTCCCTGGCAAGCAAGCGATTACCATGCATAGGAAGGAACCCGTACCCATCAATCACACAATGCCAGACCTGTGCATCTCAGCAGACAAGGAGGGGATCTGTCACTACAAGCTGGGATTACTCCTGGCAGTGCAGGCCAAATCTAATGAAATGCGCCCTAACCTCTGCACACTGGACGGGGTTAAAATATACAATCATGTCACAACAGTGCTTTGCTGATAAATTGTACATAGGCACCTGCCCATCCCATTCCAGCAGGGGGATCTGACACCCAAGGGCATCATATGTCAGAGATGGTACAGAGACTACTACTTACCGCATTAATCGTTTGGAACACCAAAGTGGGCTATTTATAATCAGAAAGTTAGTAACTGGTGGTCTACACACGGAAGGACAGAGGGCTGGGTGGTGGGTGTACACAAGTTGTGTTGGGGCTGTATAAAACATTTCTTGATGGGGTGTGGCCAGAGTGCAGACCTGACAAGATGTGCTGAGCTTGATCTCTTGTGCCGAACTCCCACCCCTGTTGGGTAGGCAGCTCTTTTGCTAGAGTGAAGGGGTGACTCTAGCTGACAACTCTCCCGGGGGTGGTAAGAGACGCCCGTGGAGGCCGGGGCAGACTGCAGGCATGGTGGACGGATCGCCATGCATCAAGGAGTCATTCATCTGTCCTACAACATGACATGCATCAAGGAGTCATTCATCTGTCCTACAACATGACATGCATCAAGGAGTCATTCATCTGTCCTACAACATGACATGCATCAATGAGTCATTCATCTGTCCTACAACATGACACGCATCAAGGAGTCATTTATCTGTCCTACAACATAACACGCACCAAGGAGTCATTCATCTGTCCTACAACATGACACGCATCAAGGAGTCATTCATCTGTCCTACAACACGACACGCATCAAGGAGTCATTCATCTGTCCTACAACATGACACGCATCAAGGAGTCATTCATCTGTCCTACAACATGACATGCATCATTGAGTCATTCATCTGTCCTACAACATGACACGCATCGAGGAGTCATTCATCTCTCCTACAACATGACATGCATCGAGGAGTCATTCATCTGTCCTACAACATGACACGCACCAAGGAGTCATTCATCTGTCCTACAACATGACGTGCATCAAGGAGTCATTCATCTGTCCTACAACATGACATGCATCAAGGAGTCATTCATCTGTCCTACAACATGGCAGCCATCACCCAGGCGAGGTGTGTGGGCAGCCAGCGGTGACCTCCCTCCCCCTCAATGAACAATACTGCATCGCCTTCTGAATTGTGGGGGCCGCGTGGCGGTTAGCGATCCTCCTACCGGGCCCCCTTGAATTTTCGAGCCTTGTCTGCCTGCAGGGGCCCCAGGAGCGGATGGTGTGCTTGTAGCCCTGCCGGGTTGGTTTTAGAAGTGCTGCCTCTGGGACTGGCTGTGTGGGGCCACTGGAAGAGCAGCGGCAGCCCCCATGAGTGTGTCCGAGGCGGTGGGGGGCCATGAGCTGCTGTGGCGTGGATGACATGCGGAGGAGCAGGCCCAATTATGGGGAAGCCTATTTTCAAAATGGAGGCCGCAATCTAAAGCTGAATTAAATAGAAATAAACAGTGGGGATAAATACAAAACAAAATACCAAAGTGAAAACATGAATTAATCACTGGAAAATCATTTCTTTAATCATAATTAAATCTATTAAATCACTTAGTGTCTCCAAGTCCCAATCTCAGGACTGTGTACCAAACTAACAAAAAACAATATCACCAAGTGTATTATACATACAGCAAGAAAACTCTTAGCAAATGATAAAATACAAGACAAGAACAATATTGAAAAAACATATATATTACATAGTTCCTTTTTGCACTGTTGTATTTTAAGCGATAAGCTGCTTAACCATTCATTGGCGAGCAGTATTTCATAAAGGTAATGTAAGTAGTGTATCATTCATCAGCAAACCCTCTGTCGCTGATGTAAACATCCAATACGGTCCGATTTTTTATCATCCAATTTTTCAAAAATTCAGATATACATTCCTCCACAGATATAGTTGACGCGTTTCAGCCTTTATAAATCTGGCCTCCTCAGGAAATCAGGAACAGTGCCTTCTCAAGGTCTATTTTATATTTCGTAAATTCCCGCTTTGATTTTAGAAAAAAGTCCTCTTGCAAATCGCTGGTAAACACAATCCGATTGAAAAGCCTGGAGAAATGCTCACACGCGTATCAGCCTTTCAGCATAACTAAAGGGCATGCGCGGCGGTACAACAAATTTAAAACCAATCGGAAGCTGAGGCCTGGGGAGAAGTCAGTGGCTGACTGCGACTTCTCCCTCCCGCGGAGAACTGTGTTCCACCTCGTCTGCTAGCGAGCACCCAGGAAGTGGACTCGGGCATCTGGCCATGCATTGGAGATTTTGTTAGGGGGTTGGAATGCATTAAGGTGGCCTGTGGAATTGTGCTACTGTGAGTGACTGGGGAGGGATTTGGCTGAGCCTGGTCACTGGCTACCTGAGTGGCAATGGTAGATATTGGAACCAGTGATGACGGAGGCGGCCCTTTGGGATCTGTCAGCGACAGTGGAGGACGGTGCGTAGCATAGGATGATTGGTGCCTATGTTGAGGTGCCAACGAGCATAAGGATGTCCTTGGCAAAAGGGAAACCTGTAAGACTCCCAGGCCCATATTTATACTTTTTTAGCCATGCATTTTTACGCAAAAACGGTGCAAACTTACAAAATATAATTGTATTTTGCAAGTTTGCGCCACATTTGCGTAAAAAATGATGCAAATGCGGTGCAAAAAAATATAAATATGGGTCCCACTATTAAAGACATGCTTCACCAGCAACGGAAAGAGAGAGCAACAGAGGCTCATGTGACCTATGATTCTCAACATGACGAAGACTCAAAGCTACATGCTTCGGCCTCTAAAGGTGACACCCTCTCTCTGTTCCGCAAGGAGTTCTCATCCTGGAAGCAGGACATTACAAAAGCGATGGGGGATATGGACTTGCAGTATGTCAGTAGGGTGCGCGTCTGGAGCCGATGGAAGCTGACATGGCCACGGCGATACAGGAGCAGCACACAATGGTTAGCACGGTGGCCCAACTGGAGCTAAAACAAAAAGAACTTATGGATAAGATAGAAGATCTGGAAAATTGCTCACAGCAAAACAACGTCCGTATTCAGTGAATTCCCACAGAGACTGAGACTAGGGAACTTGAGAACTTTGTGTCGGACCTGCTGCAGGATCACGTCCCAGACATTCTTTGTTTGGACTGTAGGCATAGGGTCTTCTTGACGTTTTTCAGCAAAAGCGTAACCTGCCACCAGATGTCCTCACTCGAGTGCATTTTGTCAAGGATAAGGAGGTTATTATGATGGCCGCTCATCAACAGGAGCCAGTGGTGTTCCAGGGGAGTGCACTGACAACTTTTCAAGATCTCTTGGTGCAAACCTTGGCACAAGGGAGAACGTTCATAGACCTTACTTCTCTTCTTTAGAAGGAAGGCGTTCGGTACTGCTGGGGCCACCCCTTTTACTTCTGTTTCACCTACAAAGGCTGTTCACACATGGTTTGCTAGTTGCAGGAGGTGAGGGAGGTCTTGGGCCTTTCCGTGGAGGCTCGCCAGCGGGGCCCTGTGGACTCTCGGCATGCATGGGATCTGGTGCACGCCGAGAACTAAGAGGTCTAGAGAGGACAGGAGATGCCAACTTCGTCATCAGGACCGGGAGGAATGGTCACCCTCATGTCCAGAGGACTAAAATGGGACTGATGTGCCCTAGGAGTCGTGGATTGGCTTGTTTGATGGGGGTTCCTGCCTGCCCCGGAGACTCCCCCTGTGGAGAGACCTATGGACATGCCAAGGAGGCTGCTTGGACCTGGATGAGGGACATGGTCCGCTGCTGATGCCTCCAGTTACAAAGAGAGACCATGGCATGCCAAGGTGGGCTTGCTGTCTTCATAAACTTGCCCTCATTGCAGCCAGCTCGGCTGCATTTTGGTGATTTATTTCTATAATTGCTTTTTCTCTTTTTTTCTCGCTGTTTTATTGTTATTGTTTGTTACTTGTTTTCTATGCTGACCACACATCACATAAGGTGCAGACATCACTTGTGGTTGCAGTTATGTTTGTCATTTACAGCTATCTCTCCCCACGAGATAGAGATTCTAGGTTCTGTTTCAGGAGGTGGGGGCCCAAGCATCCAGCCGACGGACACCCCGACCCTGTTGCATTTGTGCCTCATGCCCCAACCGGGAGACTGAGCTCTGTGGAAGAGATGGGCACTCCCCTCCATGCGTACCCGGACCGTCACTTCCTTGAACAACCAGGGCCTTAATTCCCCTCCTAAAAGACGGGCTCTGTTCCAATGACTCCACGGTGAGGACACAGATGTCAGAAAGCTACGGGCAATGCACTTACTGCATAAAGACATCCACTGCCTGAAATCCTATAGTTTCCAGCTCAGTGTCACGCATCTTATAGAACTGAAACGAAAGGGGTGGCTATTCTGTTTCGTAGGGGGCTGCGGAGAGACTTGGAGACCCAACTGAGAGATAAGGAGGGCAGATATATTGGCCTGCAATGACCCCTTGGGCCTTTATGTCTTATGATGTTTGCTCTGTATGCTGCGAATGATGGAAAAGGACAATTGTTTGCGAACCTGATGACCACCATGGCACATTTTCAGAGCGGCCACCTACTCACTGGGGGCACCTTCAGCATAGTCCTCAATGCGGCACATGATGGTGCCCGGGTGCGCTCGTCTGGCACCCTTGTTATTGCAGGGAATTGCAGGTTAGGGTCTGGTCGATGTATGGTGGCATCATCATCCCACCAACAAGATTTTACGTACTTTTCTCATGTGCATCGCCCATATCTGCGCATAGACTATTTTTTGGCATCGCGGGGCTTATTATAAAATTGCCTCTCCTCTGACATTCAGCTTGAACTATTGTCAGACCGCGCAGCAGTCAGGGCAGAACTCACTGTGGCGACATTATTCCCACCACTCAATAGACAATGCAGGTCAGTGAGGTGGCCCTCAGAGATTAGGTGTGGGGGACAACATTCGGGAGGCTTTCACCCGCTATTTTCAGGAAAATATCACACCCTGTTTTGCCAATATTTTGTAAAGATCTTTATTGATGGGGGACGTTGGAGATTTGCTTGTTATTTACCTGGCTGTTTGGGTCTCTGCTAGGGAAGGATGAGTTGATTGTCTACACCACTACCCTTGGGAGGCTGCGTAGGCAGAAGAAACTGGACCTAGAGAAGGGTCCCTCAGCCCACAACCATGCAAAGTTTCCAAGGTCCTCCTGGAAAAATGCAGTTCTGTTTATTCCATAATAAAATATGATTACAAGTCCGAGAATTCAAAGTAAAAAAAAAACTAGACCGAAGCAGCACATCACGCACAGACCTGGTAATCTTTGCAGCTTTGCACTCCCCACCTGTCTCCCAATCGGTGAGTAAGTTGTAAATAAAAACGCGCCGGTGACCAAACCTCTCCCCTGAAACATGCGGCTGCAATTAAGGGGCATATTTATACTCCGTTTGCGCCGAATGTGCGTCGTTTTTTTCGACGCAAATTCGGCGCAAAACTAACGCCATATTTATACTTTGGCGTTAGACGCGTCTAGCGCCAAAGTATGGGCAAATAGCGTCATTTTTTTGCGTGAACGCCTTCCTTGCGTTAATGAGATGCAAGGAAGGCGTTCCCGTCTAAAAAAATGACGGCGACGCAAATGCGTCGTATTTATACTCCCGGGCAAAAATCACGCCCGGGAGTGGTCGGGTCAAAAAACCCCACATTTGCGCCACTTTTTAACGCCTGGGTCAGGGTAGGCGTTAAGGGGCCTGTGGGCTCAAAATGAGCCCACAGGTGCCCTCCCCTGCCCCCAGGGACCCCCCCTGCCACCCTTGCCCACCCCAGGAGGACACCCAAGGATGGAGGGACCCATCCCAGGGACATTCAGGTAAGTTCAGGTAAGTATAAAATATTTGTTTTTTTTTTTTGGGTGGCATAGGGGGGCCTTATTTGTGCCCCCCTACATGCCACTATGCCCAATGACCATGCCCAGGGGACATAAGTCCCCTGGGCATGGCCATTGGGCAAGGGGGCATGACTCCTGTCTTTACTAAGACAGGAGTCATGTAAATGGCGTCTGGGCGTCGTTTCAAATGGCGCAAATCGGGTTAAGACGATTTTTTAGCGTCAACCTGACTTGCGCCATTTTAAGACGCCCTAACGCCATTTTTCCCAACGCCGGCGCTGCCTGGTGTACGTGGTTTTTTCCACGCACACCAGGCAGCGCCGGTCTGCTTGCGCCGGCTAACGCCATTCAATAAATACGGCGCCCGCATGGCGCTTCAGAATGGCGTTAGCCGGCGCAAAATTTTTTGATGCTAAACTGCGTTAGCGCAGTTTAGCGTCAAAAAGTATAAATACGGGCCTAAATGTGCAAGCACAGAATACTGAGTTAATGCTTGAGGCAGAAAAATAAGTGCCGGCCTTAAAAAATAAGTGCCGGTTCCCCGCACAGGATAACACCGGATCAAATTAAGCACTGCTCCCAATGTACAATAATCGTCCGATTGATGAATTCATTTATGTTTCAAGGTATGTACTGTGTTATAAGTTATATAGTGTACATTCTAATGAATAAAACATGCTAATGCAAATACAAATGTAAGGTAAGTTAAAAAACAGCTATAAATATGATACTCGGTAAAATGCTTGGGAGATTGTCTAGAACACAGCGCCTGATGACAATGCTAGTGATGGGCTGTGCCCCGGTGACTCAGAGGACCATGGAGTCTATTGTACTGTTTACAAGCACAAGGTCCACTTCACACAAGCATCTATGAGTATGGGAAGTAGTACTACCCCTCTTATATGCCTTCGAGTATTAGCCTCGAAACGGCCAACTCCCTATTGGCACAGCCACTGGAATTATGTGGGAGGGAGGGCCAAATTATGTGGCAGGGTTGACTAAATTATGCGGTAAGAAAAGGCAAACTGTGCAGTGTAACGCGGCACATTTTCTGGTATCATCACTTCATTATATGCTTCATTTAGACCTTAAGCAGGAAAAATGTGAATTCCGTTTGAATAAAGTCGAATATTTTGGGTTTGTGTCTCGAATCCACCCGAAACCCATGTGGACCATTGAAGTCTCCTAAGAATATCAAAGAAGTGCAACATTTTTAGGGTTCACTAATTTTTATTACTGCATCATTAACCACTTTTCTGAAGTACCTGCTCCAATCGCTAAACTGTTATGGAAAGATGAAACAATTGAGTGGTGGAGAGAAGTAGAACAAGCTTTTCACTTTCTAAACGAAAATGTACCATTGCAATCATCTTATAAAATCTGGGCACCTCTTTACCTTGTGTTAATGAAGCTTCCTAAATTGCTAAATGGGCTATCTCGTCACAAAAAACCTAGGCCCTTATTTGAGAGGGCCTAGAGCAATCTAACGACACATTAGTTTAATTTTGTTTATGCTAATGTGGCATTAGATGGCCAAAAACGCTGCACCATATTTTACAAAGTGGCACAATGCTTCCATTGTGCCTCTTTGAAACCCCTTGTGCCACATTATGCCTGCACCAGGCATAATGTATGCAAGGGGGGCGTTCCACATTGGGGGTTGGGGGTGGAAATGGCAGACAGAAATCTAGGAGATTTCTTTGCACCATATTTTCCGGCATTTTTAATGCCTGCTCAGAGAAGGCATTAGAAGGAGGCTCCCATTGGTTTAGATGGGCCTCTGGGTGCTGTGTAGGATTGGCATCAACATTTTTTATGTTAATCCTGCAAAGCGCCAAGCTAGTGTCAAAAATTTTGATTCAAGTTCCCTAACTACCGCCATGGTGCGCCGTATGTTAAATACAGCGCACACCTTGTGGCATTGGGGGGGCGTTAAGAGGGCTCAAGAAAAGTGGCGCTGCACTAGGTACAGCACCACTTTTCATAAATCTGCCCACCAGTACTGGTCGGTTGCATCCTGCTGGATACTTTTCTCAGAAACTATGTCCCACATTACACCAAATTTGGCAGAAGGGTAGCTCTTGGTCCAGAAAGAATGCTGTTTGATGTTAGGTGTAAATCCATTCAGTAGTTTTAGAGATATTAAAAGAAAACTAAACATAGATATCTGGAGGTGCAAAGGCTTCACAAATACTCCCGATCTCGTGCAGGGCTCTGATTAGCTTCCAACACTTCAACCATGAAGTGTTGGTAGCCATTTTGAGACTCACCTTCAGCCGAGTAAAAAAAAAAAATGAAAAGAGATTGGGTACTGTTACCTTGCCCCTCTAGCCTTGGTGCAGGGGGTCCCCCAGGGACCCTCCCCCCCACCAAGGCCTAAAAGTATTTGTTTTTTAAATCACAGCGAAAATGGCACCAAATCTGCGAATTATGCTGTGATTTTAGAAAAAAGCAAGCATGGTGTCCGGCACTTGCTTTTATTTTTGCCCCCAGGGTATGTAAGGTCCCGGGGGCATTGGAGGGTGGAAAAAGGAGTGGGTGCACGGACCCCCCCCTCCTAGGTCTTTTCAAAGCCCCAGGGACCGCCATCTCCCTGAGGCATTGTAAAATAAATATGTGGTTGGGCTGGCATTAATCCCACACGCATGGAGCTGTTACAAATAGCACCCCCTCGCCCTGTGGACCATCACCTCCCTGGGGTGAAACATTTATTTTTAGTGGGGTGGCCCTTATGGCCTCCCCCACAGACCTGGGGACCTTCTGGGGCTGAATATGAAATTTAATGCTGGGGGGCCCACACGGCCTCCCGCAGTCCCAGGGACCACAACTTCTCAAAGGCAGTTCATTCTAAATAAGGGGGTACGCGCAGCCCCCCTTCCCCGCAGCCCCAGGGACCGCCACCTCCCCGGGGCTGATATAAAATAAGATAGGGGGATAGGGGGACTGTCACGGAACTCCGGCCTCGGGGACCTCCACTTCCCTGGGGCTAAATAGAAACACTGGAGAGGGCCTGTGTGGCCCCCCAGTTGAGCCAATAATGGCCCTTGGGACTGCCATCCCCCCAGGGCCGGCTCCTGCTATGTGCCCGGGAGCAAAGGGCTTCCCGCCTTTTGCTAGGATGATGGACACTGAGTTCTGCAGAAAAACTCACGAGGAACCATCACATTGCCAAATGCACACAAGGTCACTGGAGACATTTCTGTGTGGTCCATTACGAAGCTGTTGTGTATAAAACACACTTTCAACACTTACCCAGTGAGGTAGCATTTACTAACTAACCAGTGGAAAGTACTTCAGTTGGGTAGACATTTTGTGCAAAACTGTGGGCTTTTGTTGGATAAACAGGCAGGTGTGGTTCCTTTGTGGCTGAGTCCATTACTTAGCTGCTGACACACCCACACAGACACTCACCCCCCCCTCAGAGACGTACTCAGACACTCATGCACCCACTCACAGACCCACTCAGAGACTCATGTACTCACAGACTCACTCAGACACTCTCACACACCCTCATTAACCCACTTAGACACTTATGCACCGACTGGCAGATCCACTCAGACATTCAGGTTACCTGAGCTAACTATAACTTACGCCCCCACAATGCACTGCTTATGACCTCATACATTACATCACTCATGACATGGTCAGTGATTTCACTGATGACATCACTGATGACCCTGCGGCCATACCCCTATAACCACATAACCCTTGGCCTTTGGCAGTAGGGGTTGGCCGCAGGGCCTGACCTGCAGCCGGACCTTGCGGTCTACCCCTTTTAAGTTCCAGACCCTGCACCACGCATGGCCGAAGGGATTTGGAGCTTAAATGTGGCAACATTAAACATATATATTTGGGGGATGCATGGGCCACAGGGACCACCGACTTCCTGGCTGGGGGGCCATGCCGACCCCCCTCTATGCCCCAGGGGCCACCACCTCCCAGGGGCTATTTTTTACACTCTGTTACGTTTTTATGGGTGCCCTGCCCCACCCATGGCACCCTGTAAACAGTTACAAGGATTGCAGGGGGAGCCTCAAGGCCCCTGCAGTCCCAGCCGTCTTCAGTCTACTGCAGGAGCTGGCATTGCTCCCGCACACATGGAGCTGCTACAAGTAGCATCTCCCTGCATGATGGAGCAATGTTTTAATCTCTTTCTCGGTCCACATGACAGCAGGCAGGAAAAGAGATGAAAACACTGCTTTCAGCAAGGGGGAGCATTTTTATATCTCCTACTTGCTGAAAGTGGACTGTCTGCTTTTGCTTGGTGGGAGCTGTCAGCTTTGCACCATTATTTAGCCCCTCTTCCCACCCGTGTGTCAATTTAGGAGCATTTTTTAGATGGCATGCCTACCTTGCATCTCATTGACGTAAGGTAGGTGCACGCATCCAAAAAATGGTGAAAATTCCAATATTTTGACGCCAGACGTTTCTAGTGTCAAAATATAAATATGGAGTTAAGTTTGCACCAAATTTGCATAAAAAAGACGCAATTGTCGCACAACATAGTGTAAATATGCCCATTAGATCTGCTGATTGCTCCAAAGTATCATCTTCCAGGATGTTTTAATGCATAACAGTGGCTCATGCCTATTTTATAGT
The DNA here is from genome assembly GCF_031143425.1 of Pleurodeles waltl. Taxonomy (NCBI): domain Eukaryota; kingdom Metazoa; phylum Chordata; class Amphibia; order Caudata; family Salamandridae; genus Pleurodeles; species Pleurodeles waltl. The sequence continues at coordinate 73,318,790 of NC_090444.1, read as the reverse complement.
AGTGAATGGACTTTAAACAAGTATAATATGAGCTTCTAGACTTGTAATAGAGTACAGAATTCCCTAGTTTGAAAGGCAAAATAAGCACCTGCTTCTATTAAAGACATGCAAGCAGACAATATACATTGTCTATATCTTGTTAGATGTTTTGTTTCCCTCCCATTAAAGTTTTTATACTACAAATGTTCTTGATTCTTTGACTTTTTTTTCTTTCAGCTTAAGTTTCTGCAACTCCTGGTTCTTCCTGAGGCTTCATCACCCGAGGACTCACATGAAGCTCGAGAGTCAAGGTTTCGGGATACTACTGACAAGTTGTCTGGGGATTCAATAGGAAATTGTGCTATTTTTTCTGTTGGGTTTCTTCTGATGTTGTTTCTGTCTCATTAATGGAGTTTATTTCACCTTGTTTTTTAATAAAATCGAAAGTTTAATTCACTCTTCTAGCTAGGAAAATGTACATTAATGGCATCTGTTGCTATTGGTAATAACTGAAGCCTTCGCTGTTTACACACCTTGTTTTAAACGTGTGCTAATAGCGTGTGCAGAATTGCTGCAAGCTGTGGTATCACAAACAACAATACTTTTGCTGTGTTTACTGTGAGCTGAATGGAAAGTAACACTTAAATGAGTGCCTGTGGTAATTTGAAAAGCTCTTTTTAGGATACTTAAAAAAAACTCTAAATCGGGGTTCACCTACAATCAGATTAGGTAAATCCCATTCTTTCACAATGCCCATTGCATGAAATTATTCATTTCTTTAGCTTTTAGACTGTTTTACTTTATATTTGTTATTTCTTGCTTGGTTTAGCCTTATGCTCTTCCAAGCAGGGCCTCTGCCTGGTTTATTTCTGTCGGTGAGTAGCAGCGTGGCGGTGTTGTGGACTCTCAGCTGTAGCTGTTCCAGCTCTTCTTTTTCAAAGTATTCCCTTATAAACACTGGGCCATATCTATCAAAGGGTTGCGTCGCTTTTGCACCACGCAAGGGGGTGCAAAAGCGACGCTACGCCTAAGATACGATTTACTTGCGTGGCTGAGTGGCTTGATAAATCTGGCGTAACGCAGCACAGCTCAAATCGCTGTGTTGAGTTACCCTGCCCCATGGAGGCGTTCCATGGCTGATGCGTGGGTGTCCACATGCAACAGCCATGGATGTTGACGAATTCCCAGATTTACCATAGGTGGTATACCCGGAAATGCACCAAAACTGATACGCCTCCCCAGTGATGCGCAACAAGGAGAAATATCTTTATATCTCCTCATTTTTCCTCCTTCTGTGTGTGCTGCAATATGCAGCGCTCATTGAGGAAAATGCCTCAGGGGAGTCCCTTCCTGCACAAAGACAGTCCTGCTTATAAGGTAGGCACCCGTGCACTGTGCTGCAAGGGTGTCGGCATTGGTACTAGGCAGCGCATTGCACGCCAGCGCTGGGAAAAGGCCCGACCGTGCTGTGTTATTTTAAATACGGTGCATTCCTGCCCTTCCACTGTCACGTAGCACAGCACGGTGGCCTGCTGCACTGCACTGCACCACTTAGTCATAAATATGCCCAAAACTGTGCAAATATCCTCTTGAAATTACCACTGCATTTTTAGACATGTTATCTTCTATTGAACAATCAACTGCTTCCCTTGGATCAATAACTGGAACGTTTGGCAAAATGTTCAGCCCAAGATTACATTTTTGTGATATTTTTAACAACAAAAAATTGGGTCAAAGAATTTGGGAATTTATCAAATTTTGATTTATTCAAAAGAAAAAAGTATCAGGCAAAATTGCTTGGTACTGTCAAGTGTTTCTCAGTATTATTTGGGTGTAGGATGGTGGACTCAGAATTGTCCACATTTTTTAAAAGGAGCTTACTTTTGCACCTTAAAATCATGTCACTCCTTTCATGGATCCAACAAGTACCACGAGCAAGGGAACAAGTCACATTAAGAAAGCCTCAGCATCATTGTAGAACCCACGCTTCTTGCTCCTGCTCTCAAAAATCCAGACTCTAACAAGGAAAAGTGAACACAAGCAGTGTACAGAACACACAATTAATATAGTTCACTGGAAAGGCAAAGGGCAGCTTCCATCTTTAGGTCGACTTAATACTGATTTGTAATTTCACTCTGTCAGATACAGATTGGGAGACCACTGGTCATGAAGGGGGCTGCAGACTGTCCGACCCAGTACTTTACTTCGATAAAGAAAGTATTCTGCAACTGTGTCTTGGGGTCCTGCATCCCCCACTCGCTGTGCACCCCTTCTGGTTGTCTCTCCTACATAGGCTCTTTCCTGGGTCTGAATTCTGTCTAGGGAGGTACCAAGGCACGGGTGCTGATTGTAGGGAGCTGGCTCTCTATATAGTGGACCAAAAAGAGGTACACTGTCCATAGAGCCCAGGCAAACCCCAAGGGTATCACGGAGGCACAAGTGGCATCCCAAGTGCTCTTGTTTGTGGAAGTGTGAGCGAGCAGGTAGGCATATCAGCGGGTAGCGCTAAGCATGACAGGCACACACATAGGCAGAAAGTGAGACAGACACTCAATAAAGAAATCCGACACCAATTTATAAAAATAACATGTACTTTTATATATATTTAGATACCGGGCTCACCGGAATCAGGTGAGAACTTTTCGAGATACAGATTTTTAGAGTTTTCAAAAGTAGACACTTTAAAAAAAAAAAAACTTCTTTATTGGGTTTTTCAACATAGCAGACCCACTTAGACACTCACACACCCACTCATGGCAGTACTTAGCAGTTACTTACAACATCCTATCAACATTGTGTAAATGAATAGGCTGTTTCACTACATACGCGATCGATCATTGGCATCACGTAATGAGTGTTTGTGGCAGGCATCATCTGCGAAGCAGATCTGTATGCGAGAGTCTTATTAGTACAGTAGCATCTGAGTGCCTTTCAGTAGTGCGTCTATCTGCTCAACCAACTTAACAAAGTATAACCACACCAGGAACTTGTGCTGCACTTTCCTCAGTGTGTATAAAAGGAGTGTGTACAGGTTGGGAGAGTTAGGGCCAATTTACACTTTTTTAGCGCCACATTTGCGTAAATTTTTTAAGCAAAAGCGGCACAAGCTCACAAAATGAAATTATATTTTGTAAGTTTTCGCCGCTTTTGCGTCAAAAAATGATATAAAAAAATATTTTAAAAAGTATAAAACAGGCCTTTGTGTCTACTGGGGGGGGGGGGGTCAAATGTATCTTTCTCAATCCAGCATACTGAGTCGATTCCAGGGTCTCACCAGGGCGGTTGTACCATTAATGTGGGGTGGAGGGTGCATGCCATGTTGGTGACTTGAGTTGTCAGCTATGTTTGGTTAGTGTATTCTGTATATATCAGTTATGATGTGAAGTGGTCATCCTGTGTCTCCGGTTGCCTAGTGTCTGATTTACCCTCAGTCTCTGCTAGGTATGTCTGCCAGTCCGTTGGTGAGGTCAGTTGAGAGCTCCGTAAACCTACGTTGCGGCATATCTGTTGTTCAGCCAATATGCTGGAGTGGAGGTCCGATAGCCACATTGGGGCATTTAGGAGAGTAGCGGATTTCCAACACATGGCAATTCTGCATTTTGCCAAAATTAATGCAAAGTCTATAAATCTGTTAACCATTTTGTACACGGTTGTGTGGGTGGTTACCCCCAGCAAGCAGTGCGCACCGTCCCTTCCTACAGTTACCTCTGTGGTTTCTGATATGAATTCCGTAGCAGCCTCCCAGTATGGGATCAATTTTGGGCATTCCCAGACCACATGGATGAATTCAGTCATGTCGGCGTGCCGCAGAGCTAGTTTAGTACCATAGACCGTTTTTATCGCATGTCCCCGTAGAACCACCCTGAAGCCATCCCATTCTATGCCTAGGTTCGATGCTGTGCCTTAATTGTCAATAAAATAAGCAGTGATGTGTGCTAGTAAGGAGTCCCTAAAGGGTTCATCATTTAAGGCCTCTGAAGGTAACCGCCAAGTAGGTATACTTGGTTGTCCACACCCCCAAGCCAACTGGAGCAACAGTGGACAGTGGGCGGACGTGGTCAGACATGATGCACCCCAAGTATTCAGCATACTGGACCACTGCCGGTGCCTCTGGGCTGCAATTCACTATTTTGATCCTAGTGTTCAGGTCGTGTAGTCCAGAGTAATAGGAATATTCTCTGGTAAGGGGTGCAGACTGCGCCATGCATCCGCAACCTGGGTGGGTGTGGCCCAGCACGTGAGGTGTTGGGAGACGGTACCCACCTGTGCTCCCAGCACCGATGGGTCGGACCGGTCTGTGGTTAGGCAGGCACACAATTATAGTCCCCACCCCAAAAACAAAGGGCCCCTGCGTTGTGGAGAAGGACCGAAGTGCGGAATCGTAGATAATGGGACTGGTTAATATTAGGGGCATACAGAGTATAAAAGCAATAGGTAGTCCATCTAAGACCTCCTTCAGTAATGCACATCTCCCCTCAGTGTCCAGTTTACTCTGCGTCACCTCTGTTGGGATCCCCAGGGCAATCCATAAAAGTACGCCCCTTGCATATCTAGAATAGGTTGTGCCCAGCAGTGTACCCTTCCATCGCCTGTGCATGCTGTCTATGTCCGTCATGGTCAAATGTGTCTCCCGTAGGAGTGCCACATGTATGTGATGCCTGCGCAGGTATTGGTACACCCGGTACTGTTTCACATAGCTGGCCAGCCTTGTCACGTTTCATGTCAGCAGCGCGTAGTGTGTCCCCGGTCTAATACCTGACGTAGTCATGTGTGTTGGTAGGTGTTGGTGTGACATGTTTTGAATCCCCCTTCTTGTGCCCCTCTCCCCATCTCCCTTCCCAGCAGCATTGTGCATACCATGGTATAAACAATAAACAAGAAAACTTTTTCAACTAAAGAGGTCAAATAGGTAACAGTTTTCAAACACCCCATTCCGGGTCAGTGGGCCAACGGTTTGGCCAACAGCACTAAAGTGCCACAAAAGAAAACAAAAACAAAGTTGAGTCAGTCTATGGTGGTCACACAGTTGGTGTATGTGGGCAGTGTGTAACAAGCATTTGTCCTGTCACAAGGGCCATGCGGCCTCCCAGCCCTGTGCGTCCAGTGGTGGTCCCAATTCCCACAGCAGAACAGGTTTTGTTCGACAGTCACAGCCCAGTTGTGGGCATGCCAAGGAGTACGTGTCCACAGTACCTCCTCTGCTGTTTGGGGAGTAATGGCCGGGCCCCCCCAGCAGTGTCTCAACTAGTGCGTGAGGGACGCCAGATAAGTCTTCTTCAGATCTGACTATTTCTGACCCCGGGAGGGAGGGAGTCGAGTTTTGCATTTTCAGTTCTGCCACCGCTTGTGCCATCTCAACTGCTGCCTGTTCTTTTGTGGGACCCAGATGAGTCCATGCCCTTCCAGGCCTACAGCGTTTTTTGTCCCTTCATCCACCGTAAGCGTCAGCCTGCTCACATGGTTTAGTAGCTATTTCGTTCCTTCCAACCCAGTCCCAGGCCCGCTCCTGTGAGGTGCAGAAAGTAGATTTATCCTTATATATGATTCCGAGTGTGGCCGGGAACTGTAATGCGTATTTGATGCCGTATTAATGCAAACATTTCTTTATTGGGAGAAAGGAGGAGCGCTTCCATGGTGTAGTCGGGGTAGATGTTGATCTGAGGGTTGTCCACCTTCCAAGGAGCCTTTGCCCGCATTTGCTGTAATATGTGATATCTGTCTCTGTAGTTAAACAGTCTGGTGACCACTGGTCGAGGTGGGGCTCTGGGAGGAGAGGGGTCTCCTCAGAATCCTACGGGCACGTTGCACAGAAAAGAAGATCAAGTGTTTACCTTGTAGGATGGTGGTGGAGAACCAGTTCTCTAGATACAGCTCCATACTGGGACCTTCAACCTTTTCTGGAAGGCCCACTATCCGCACATTGTGACGCCTAGACCGGCCTTCTTGCTTGTCCACACATTGTCTGAGGTAATGCACTTAGCTTTGCAGTGTCTTGATTTGGTCAGAAGTCTCCATAACCGAGGGTTCCAGAGTTGCTAGTGCTGTTTCTGTATCTTTGACTTGATCTTTCTGTTTCTTATGATCTTCACAAAAGATACCCATGTCGATTCACAGAGCATCAATCTATGGTCCTATTGTGGCCTTGACGTCCACTACTGCCTACAGTACCTCATCAAATCTTCAAGACTATCCTGCTAGGGTGGCCTCCAGGGATCCTCCTGCAATGCATTGAGGGTCAGATGCATTTGGCTGCACCCCATTTGCCACTGGTGTAGTTCAGCCCTGCTTCTTGTGTACCATATTCTTCAAGTGCCGTCTCGAATGAGAATCTACTGGGTCAGGACTTCAGTCACCCTGCAGGGTCTTTAAGACAGGCGGCGCTGGTCAGGACAGTCCAGTTGGTATTTGTGCTGTGCCCCCGGAGTTGTTGGTATGGGGTGGTAAGTGTCAGCATTGTTTTTGGGACCCCCATTTCTCTGCTGTGTCTATAGTAATCCAGGGGGGACAGGCAGGTCTCACCTCAGTGCTGTTTGTGGCACCGTCCCTGTGGGAGAGTTGGTCAGCAGGTTTTTAGGGTTGTCGCTCCCCACAATTGGTGATCTACTCCGTATGGCAGGAGCCAGCAGCTCTTTGATCAGCCTCTGACCCCATAAGTTGTTCAATTCTTTTCCTGAAATCTATAGGGGGCTCCAGCAAGTCGCAGTTCTGTCCCTCCGGAGCGTCTGGCAGACTCGCAGCGTCCCCTGCACGAGTGCGGCATGCAAGTAATCCCCTCAGTGTAATGTCAGCACAATGTTCACTCCTGCAGCCGGGAGAGGGAGGTGGGGTAAGGCCTGGTTCACCGCCACTAAGTGTGCCCGCTAAAGGTTTGGCCCACGCTCGGGTGGAAAGGCGTGCCAGCGTAGAAGAGTGTGGTCAGCTGTTTGGGCCACTGCCGGCAGGCATGCACTGCTGGATTTAGAGTGGTGCTGGCGGCTGGCCTGTGTTTTGCCGCTTCTCTTACCCTGTCGGGTGGCTGCGTTCTCCCTTAATAGCCAATGTGGCACGGTCAGGGGCGCCTCTCACCTGCAGCCCACAGTTGGGCCCCCTTGCGTCTGGGAGGCTGCCCACGCACATCATGATTACGGCCCAGCTCCTCATGCCCACCGCTTCATGTGGGCCTTGTCATCTGCTCCCCATTGGGCCTCAGCAAGGCCGCATGTCAGGCACCTGCTGTTGGCCGCGGGTTGCAGTGGAGCAGTAGGAGATGTTGGTTTGGGCACCGTGTGGCTTAGGAGGCCACTCACCCATGGCTAATGGGTAGGCCTCCCAGCATTGCTGTTCTTTGTGCCTCCGTGCATGCTGTTTGCTCCTGGCTCGGCCATGGCCCAGCTCTGCTCGCCTTCTGTCATATGCAGGCCCTGCCGCATCCAGCTGGGTCCCGCCAAGGCAGTAATCCAACCGTCTGAGGGGAGGGTGCAGCCCCCTGCCAGCAGCCATGTGAGATATGGGAGTTACAGCACCGGCCTCGATCAGTCAGGAGCAGACTGTCCCACGAAAGATGCAGTTTTTTAGGGCTAGGGGCCACAGAGCTCTGAACCATGCAACTTACTCTGTCACCATCTTCTCAAAAATAGACAGTGCATTTTTCAGTAGATTCAATGTTACTCTATGGGAGAGAAACCATACACAGCAAACAGTTTCTTCACAGCAACTTACAGGACCAATTGTCTGTACCTAAGGTGAGTACGTGTCAGGGTCCTTCGCCACACCAACCAGTCACCTGGGGTGGCACTGGGGCAGCCGGGTGCAGTGGTGCAGTTCAGTGTTGAGTGCCCCCGTAAGTCTATATGCATTGGTCTGGTCACAAAGATGCTGCAGGTATGGACTGAGAGTCCAGTCCAGGTGAACCACCAACTGGGATCAAGTCTTGCGATGCTTGGGGATGTAGGGACACCAGTGGTCCTGTTCTCCTTGCTCCAGGGTGGCCGGGTGCAGAGGTGGTTTGGACTGTTGGGTCTTCCGTCACCGGTGGCAGTCACGGTAGAGGGTACCTGCAGAAACAGTCTGTAAGCATGGACTGGTGAACCAGTTGGACGAACCAACAAGTGGGCTCAGGCCTCAAGAGCCTGGGATACATAGGGACACCAGTGGTCCTCTTCTCCTTGGTCTGGGTGCAGAGATGCAGTGGACTGTCAGGTAGCCATCGGCAGAGGCAGTCACGTTAGAAGGGGGTCTGCAGAAACAGGCTGCAGATGCTGTCGAGAAGTCTACAGGGGGCGAACTCAAGGTGTTGTGATGGTACCGTTGCAGCTTTTTGGGCATATTATTTTAGCCATAGACCTGCAGCCTCTGCCTTTTAGCCTATTTGCAATTCATTTTTATTTTCTGAGCAGAAGCTCTCTTCTGGGGTGATGTTTTATTTTCCTTTATCTTGTATGCTTTTAGCACAGAAATTGGTTTCATTCTTTGTACTCTGACTATCTCGTGCTGTGCTCTGCTCAAGGCTGTCTTCAATATGTTGCCAGCACAAAGTGGAACACTGCAATCTCTGCCACTTCACGGATCATGCATGTTTTACATTAGGGCAGTTTTCCTAGAACATTAGCTGTTGTATTATAAAAACGTCTCTGTGCCCCTTATATGCTACAGGGAGAGTTCCAGCCAGTAGATTGCCACCTCATGCTTTTGTGCAGCTGTCTGCTGAGACTTGATGTCTTTCTCTGCCTACATGAGAGAGGACTCTCAGGAGACTAACATCCCTCTTCGCTACTACCAAATCCAGGTAGTTCTTCCTAGAGAATCTGAAATGCGGATTACGGCTAATACTGCTGTGCTCCAATATAGTACTTTAGTCGTATAGGTAGGAATTCCAACACCTAGCATTCTGACACTATGGTGGGTTTTTTCTTATGTTTCACTTTCTTTGTCACTGCATTATTATTATTACTTTTTATCATCCTGATTATTGCAGTACATGCTACTTTATCTAGAACACAATTGATTCAATAAAGTATATTGAGCCAATCCTTGCTTCTGTTTGTCTTTGCATGTGTGAGACAAATGTAACTGAAAGGAAAAGGATGAGATCTATTCCACCACGATTTCCCTGAGAAGTCAGAATGTCATGTACACGGCTGGCACAAATCACCGCCACTTTTAGGTTCTGGTGAGGTACTGCTAGCTGGCCGAAAGGTTTAGGCCGACAGTTGTCACAAGGTGTGGAATTGGATTAAGTTCACCACAGCCTGGTGATGCTGCCGCCTGAATCCAGCGGTCTCATTTAGTATAATGAGAGCCAGACAAGACAAAGGTGGGCGCCGTCTCTGGGGGACTGGGGACTACGCTGACACCTTTGGCTGACTTCAGCTCGGGCTAGGTGGCTCGGGTGCAGTGTTGATATCCTGTGCCGGGTTTATGGTGGTCCTGGTCCTCACAGTCCTTTCTTTGGTTACCTGCAGATGCAGGGAAGCAGTTCCTCTGCTCCAAGGGAGTTATTCTTGGTGATTTGCAAACTACTGGCAGCTCTCCTGGTTTCTTGGATGCTGCAGCGGCAGGCCAGGTTAGTGGCTCATCAAGGGTCAGGTGCAGCAGGCCGGCTGGTAGGGTTGGTGCCAAGTCGATTGTGCTCCTCTGTTCTCGGATCAGCAGGCTTCTTGTCCCCTCCTTCTTTTATGTCCAGTGAAGATTTGTTTTCCTGGCATCACAGGGTCCCCTAAATACTCAATTAAGGGGCAATAAGGGGAGTGAAGGTTAGTAGCCAATAAGCTACTTACCCTTGGGATCAGTACACCCCCCTCTGTGACCACTTCCTATGGGGAGTGGGCATCACCCTGTCCCATAGTTCCTAATTCCACCACACACAAGATGGCTGAATTTCTAAGGCTGTGTTCACTTCAGGCTCGTCATCCTAGGAGTGTGTGCAGCCTCCAATTGCAGCACTCCTCCTGCATAGATAATTTTCCCAACTGTCCAGGTGCCAAATGGGCCCTATATGCATGCTGAAGGTGGTGGTGGAATGCAGATTTGCAGGTCATCCTGCTGGGAAGGTTGTGGAACACCCCTGCTAGAGCAGGCTTTTGTTCCAGACTTCCCAAGAGCAAAGGCCCTTGCCACTGGGGGTCAGAAACTCAATTGTTGGTGGCAGGTTGGCTGGAACTAGTCAGTGAGTCCACTAGCACTTGGTAGGTTTTCAGGGGGCACCTCTAACATGTCCTCTGGGAGCATGTATTAATAAATCCATCACTAGAATCAGTGAGGATTTATTAATCTGAGATGTTTGATATCAAACATCCCTAGTTTCAGTGAAGCTCTCAAGTAGCTGGAGAACTCATATTGACCAGTGTCCAGCACATGTACTTAAAATTGTTTTCCTGTCCACTTACTATGTCTAAGAATCGACAAAGATACAGTAGGGGCATATCTGCTTGTGCATATATGCCCTCACCTGTAATATAATGCACCCTGCCTTAGGGCTGTAAGGCCTACTGTAGGGGTGACTACAAATATTACAGGCAGTGTTAGGGGACTTGGCACACACGCTGTGTGCCATGTCGTGTTTTCACTTTTTGGAGCACCTTGTCACGCAGCCTGCAGTGGCAGTCTGCATGAGTTTGGTGCTGGGTCCATTAGAATGGCACTAGTTGTGCTGCAGCTCTCAGGGACTCTCTTTAGGCCCTAGGTACTAAAGGTACCAATTTCTAGGGACTTACAAAGGTGCTAAAGGGCCTGGCTACTATGGGATCAAGTGACCAGGTGTCATGTTTCAGAGAAGGACCACTGGCACTGGGGACCTGGTTAGCAGGAACCTAGTGCACCTCAGTCAAAGTAGCATCTAAAACCAGGCAAAAAGTGTGGAAGGGCTTCTGCGACCAGAACCCAGCTTCCTACACTGATTACCCCTGTTTATCAGTTTGTGTTCTCATTTTCCCCAGCAGTCCCCAAAGGTTATTTCTTACAATAGCAGAATTGCTCAGACCTTCTCAGGGTATCTGGCTCACCCCTTCTTCAGGGAGGAAATGCACCAGCTGGAAGTTCTCCTGCAGTTGGATGGGGTCTGCAGTAGGTAGTTGTAAAAAACGCTGCCCAGAGATGATGGAGGCGTGCAGCCTGGAAACAGGCCTCTGACTCATAACAAGTCCGCTTCTAGTGAGATGAGGATTGGGCTGCAGGGTCAGAGGTGACTGTTACTCTTAGTGCAGTCTCTTAGGTGGGGCAACCATACCACTGGCACACTTAGTTGATGCAGTGGCTCACTCGCTTGAGTGCACTTCATGATTCAATGTGCACCGTGAGTTGGTACTGTGGATCCCGACTGGAACCTCTCACTCGGAGAGACAACACTTATGTTCCCTTGATCACATTGACTGCCCTCTTTAGCATTCCTGTTTGGACAGATCCTCACTCCACCAGGTCAGACGTTTCTGTCTGTCCCTGGACAATCACTCCTCCTATAGGGTTGGCAGGCTCCTTCCCTTTCTCAGTAGGCAGACTGGCTTCCACACATTTCAGGTCAGGGATACAGCTTCTTCCATTCAGGCAAGCTTGTAGGTGATGTCCCCTCACCTCTGGGAAACTGGCTGTCAGGGCTGGTGGCACAGCAGCCCTTGAGTACTCCCTGGAGCACTCCTATCTTTTGTAAAAGGAAACTTGGAACTGGAACAGCAAGTCTTTCAGTGACCCTCAGTTAAAGCAGACATGGGATGTAGATTCCCTGTCCACACTTTCAGAACTGGTTTGGATGGGTTCTTGTTTCAAGTGTCCGATGCAGGCTGTTCTCCTGATACAGTCTTTGTGTTAAGTCATGCTCCTTACAGCAGGGTAGGCTCCAGCCTGGAGTACCCACAACAGAATGACAAAGAGGTGTGTGCTTTCTGCAGCGCTTATCAATGGGAACGCTGAACAGTGATGAGAGAAGAGATAAAAGGCTGGCATCACCTAAGGATCCTTTTAAGCCTGAACTACAAACTGTCATCTGAACCTTCAAATCCACAATCTACAAAATGGCAGCGCTCAGGAATACTGCTCAACAGCTCTTCTCAGTAAAAGGGCCTAATCACATTTCAAAAGGAGACCTACGTCCCCTTTACTCACTTCAGTTTTTTAGGTCTCTTCCGTCCAGCCTCAGACATGGCAGCAATGTACTTCTACTGTCTGGGAAAACCATCTCCCCTCCATCTTGTGCACAGGAACAGGCCAGGGGCTGCCAAAATGGAACTTTCAGGCCTCCATTACTTTGGTTCACTCATACACAAAATGTATGTACCCTTCAGGCCACACGAACGCATAACATACACTTGACATATTACCTCTAGGATCTGGGCTAATGCATGCACCAGTCATTCAGTTGGTTTCACCTGCAGTGACACAGATAAAAAGGACAGGTCACAACTACTGATTCACAAAACACAATACAATGCCACCACTGCTCTACATGCTAAACCCACGATAGGGACAGTAATACACTGTTGGGAAAATAGGGGCATACTTGATGCACCCCTCCAGGGACATGACAGGTCCAGGACCTCCCTCCTCACAGCTGACAGGCCTTCGCATACACACTAAACTAGCATGATGAGGTGAGGGCCCAAATCATAAACCGTGATGGCAGATACTCTCAGTCTGGCACTCAAGGCAGGGTAACACAAGTGCACACCATGCGGGGTACATTCCTGTTCCAAAACACCATTTCTGATACATGTCCATGAGAGCTGTTTTTATCCTGGGTTGTAGGCCTCTCACGTAGCTTTCGGGCAGCGTAGATGGACTGGTGAGCAGGCGTGCCAGCAGACTACAACCGCGCTCCCTCTAATTTACAATCCCGCCCAGTCGTGGCGTGATATATGATTTGTCCTTTCCTCTGGGTCAGACTCCCAGTGAAGTATTGCTCTGTAATTATGGCCATAGATCACCTCTGAGCTTCAGACACAGTTTAGGGGCCCTGATTAATGACCCTCTAAACATGAGTCCATTTCTTTTTATGTGTCTTTAAAAGGGAGCGGGAGGAGGAGGAGCCATATTGCAGGGATGTGTGGGAGCAGGGCCGAGCATCGATCCAGTTCACTCTTTCTGCAGCAGTTCATGACCTATGACACTATGGGGTAGATTTAAGAGTCCCTTGCGCCACTTTAGCACCACCTTAGCGTAATTCTTTTATGCTAAGGCGGCACTAAGGTGGCCTTTTCTCCACGCCATAATTACAAAGCGGCGCAATGCATGCATTGCGCCACTTTGCAACCCCTTGCGCCACATTATGCCTGCGCCAGCCATAATGTCTGCAAGGGGGCGTTCCCCTGTTAGGAGGCCTTCAAAAATGGTTCAGTGCAATTAAAAGATTCCACAGCGCCATTTTTCTGTCATTTTTAACGCCTGCTCAGAGCAGAAGTTAAAATGACGCACCCATTTAAATCAATGGGCCTCCCTGCGCTTTGCTACACCAGCGCCAACATTTTTTACGCTAGTGTAACAAAGCGCCACAATAGCGTAAAAAAATTTGACGCCATAGTTCTCACTACCGCCATGGTGCGCCAAATCTTATATACGCATACATGGTGGCGCCAGGGGGGGCGCATTGGATGCAGAGCCACTTTTCTTAAATTCGGCCCTTTGTCTCAAATGGCAGCTGTCCAACCCGGAAGAGGAAATTACACTGATGCGAGTAACGAAGCTCTGATTTTTACACCTTTGACCTTACAGGTGAATCACTAACTGGGGAGGAACAGGGTTAAAGGTCCAGTGTTACGAATGTGAAATATAAGGCTGACCACTTTCAAAGGCGAACCATTGTATTTAGTATAGATCAACTGAATATATATTGATATGTTTAATATGTGATTATTTTAACAAATTAATATGGCGGCACTAAAAAGCTATTTTGTTCTTCCCTTAAGCAACACTTTTTTAAACAGCTCTCAATGCATCCAACTAGTTTTGTTGCTACACATTCTTAATTATTTTTTTCAGACCAGTATTAAGATATTTAAATTGAAAGAACAAAATGCTCAAAAAACAATAACTTAAAAAGGTTTCTGCATAAATTCACCATCATGTCCATCAGGGTGGAGCGAGAACAGAGAAGGCATCTTAGTTGTTGGCTTTGGGGCAGAGAGCTGGGCGCTGTTTCTTGAGGAGATGTGTCTTCTAAGGCTCTTTTCTGAACTGCAGCAGTGATGCTGCGGCCCTCCTATGCAGGGGGCGCTGCTCTTCTAGAATGTGGGTGCATGGTTTTTGTCACTTTGTCCTTCTCAGATGTTTAGTTGCACTTCCAGGTAGGCCAGATGCTAGATGGTCCTGTCCTCTAGGTGATGGGGGATGGCTTTAATAACACACCGGCCTGGATGGACAGCCTTGCAGGTTTGTATGGGTTAGAATGGTGTGGCCCTGTCTCTGCAGCACTTTGAGGGTTGGGCAGCAGCATGTGTGCGCTTATAGGTGCCAGTGTTGCTCTCAACCAGGTGATGAGTAGGGCATCGCTTCTACCCAAGTGGGAGAAGACAGGACTTGGACAGTAATGGCTGGTCGCATAAGGACTCTGAGTATTTTGGTGATGTACATTTTGAATGAGAGATTGTTGGTAACTCTCTGGGGCTGTCAAACTTCATACTGGAGAGCTAAGGCTCATCCAAGTTGAGATAAGGCTCAACAATTTGACAGGATGTGTTCTTCCTTGTAGAGACTTCCAGATACAACTGAGTGTGACTGACGTACTGGTGAATCTTGATTTAATGGTTAAAAGGAGGACTTGGAGAGATTCCATGCATAGGTTGAACAACATGAGGAGACTCTGGTGCCTTGAATAACACCGCAAGGGTATTGTAGCTCCTGTGGTTGGAGAGACAGGAGAAACAGTGAACAACTGTCTTGTCTAACCCTTGTGTGTGGACAGGATGTTTATCTGGGCTTTGTGGCTCCTGATACTGACAGCTGCTGGAAGGGCAGGCAGAAACATGAGGCAGCAACATGGGAAGAAGGCTGTAAGAGTGAGAGTGGTTGGTTTGACCAAAGCATAGTGTGCAAACCAGAAACTTAAAATTGGGAGTTGGACGAAGAACTGGTAGGTCCAGCAGTCCTCCTAAAAGAGCATTTCTCACATGAAAATCTAAGACAGCTCTTGCTGTCTCGTGCCAGTGACAGGAGTCCCAGACCCTTGAATTGTCAAAGTAATTTAACTCATGAGTGTTAGCAGGGCCTGTGGAGGTCAATGTAGCAAAATAGCAATGTGGCTTCTCAGGGAGTTTGGCTAACATGGTTAGGCAGGAGATTGTCTATCTGTACGCCTGGTCGAGACCAAAGAATGCGTGCCAAATAAACCAACAGTGTGTTGAACCAGTGCTGAAGAAGAAATCGTGGCAAGACAGATGTGGAGAGGTGGTGCTTTCGTGAGCAGCATGAGAACTTGCTGAAGGTTGGTGAGTGTTGTGCACATGTGGAAGAGACGCATCATACACTGGGGCACGCCACAATGACGGAGTGCTAATTAAGGTGTGTAGATGGATATTCAGCAGAAAGTCAATAGACAATTAGGGGCATATTTATGAGCCCCTTGCACCACCATTGTGTCACTTTTTGTGATGCAACCGTGGCGTAAACCTCTCAACCATATCAATGAAGCCACGCAAGCCGCTTTGCATGGCATTGAATGGCCTCATTGATTTGGAGGAAAACAAGGTAGCGTAAAGTGCTGTGTTGTCTTATTCTGCACCAGGAAGGCGTTCCATGTGCGTTGTAATGGGTGTTCCCATGCAACATCCATGGATTTTGACATATCTCCTCATTTACAAGAGCTTGTGAGCCTGGGGATGCACTAAAACCGTGCACCTCTCCAGGGGAGGTGCAACAAGAAGAAATATCTTTATTTTTCTCATTTTCTCCTCATTTATTTTGTCTTGTTTTTTCCTCTTTCTATGTGTGCTGTATCTGCAGCACACATAGAAAGAGGAAAAAGTCTCTCAGAATTATTTTGTGCAATAAGGTGTACCTTCCTGCACAAAACCAATCCAGCATGTAATGCAAGCACCCTTGCACCATGATGCCAAGGTGCCTGCGTGACTGCAAGAGAAGGACAAAGGAAGAAAATGGCATGGAACAGGAAGGCAGCACTGCAAACTGGAGGTGGGAGTCCAGCACTGTAAGAGGACATGGACGAGATGGAGGAGATGGTTACAGCGGTCATCCTGGAGGAAATCGTCACAGGGATACAAGGACAGGACAGCGCAGAATACCAGGAAACACCACAAATACAGGGTAAGTTGCATGGGGGAAATATATGCTTAAATGTCTAGTGCAAGAAGGGGGAGGCAAATAGGACTCACACAATGCATGTCAAAGGAACCCAGAGGGACACAATGAACATTAAGCAAGTTGCACCATGCCAACGTAAGCTACACATGTGGTAGTGCTATGCACCATTGACACATACACAACCTGGACATATTTAGAACACCACACCTAAATACCTACATGTACAAATGCAGCACGTGGGATGGATGGCATGTATAATCACTGTGCTACTGGTTGTGACATCACAATATCCCTTGCATGTAGTCACATCAACACCACTAACACAACCAACACCAACACAATTCATGGGGTTTCTTCATAGTGGTGTCCCTTGCAGTAACACCTTGCAACTGCCTTGTCTCATTACCCAAACGCATGTGTGCTGGATCTCACAGCACAAAAGTCATTGCAACTGTCCCAACAGTACCCAGACATGTGCCGCTAGCACCACCACACCGCACATTGACAACCCATCCACATGAGGCAGCCACCACTCCATCATGCACTCAGGGAGTCCCCTGGGAGCATGGAACAATGAACTGAACAGGCGCTGGGGGAATTGCAGGCTGGTCCTGTATCATTGGTAGCATGCCACTACCCAGACCAACTAAACTGAAGTTGTGTTGAACCACACTTCTTGATGCTGAACTGAAATGTGCCACTACAGAAAATATGTACCACAGATAGTAAACAGTAGGTCACAACAGTCACAGGCTGAGCCCACAAATACATAATGGCGGATAAATCCACATCAACGGGTGGGGGATGGTGAATGGGCAAGCCCTGTGTTTTTTAGACTGCCAGTGCAGTGTACACTTTGCACTTGGCAGTATGATTCACACATTGGGATGGCGGCTGGAAATCTGTCTGCACATGGTAGCTCTGTGTGGCACTTAGTAAACATTTTTTATGGATCAAATAGAGTCAGTGCCAGTTCCGGCCTGCATTGGGTGTAACAGGACACGCTGCACTCAGCCCTGCTTATCAGGCAGTGGAAAGGGCAAAGGGCCAGGGTATGGGACCCCTTGCACTACCCATGCCAAGTGCATCAGCTGTGCAGGGGCACCCAGGGGCACACCAAAACACAACACCAACAACCATTTCATGGGGGTTATGCTGCCATGCAAAGACTGGTGGAAATGTGAAAACAGACCTAGAGGGTAGTGTTGAAGGTATCATTGGTCTGGTGTCACAGGACAGATGCCATAGGCAGTCTGTAAGCTGCTGGTAACATGCCATGTCCAGGCCATTGGCTTATGGGGCATTCCACATTGACAATAGTTGCCACTACCACCTGTGCTGTTGGGGTGGTCAAATACAAAATGGCAGTCAGGTGGACATTGGACTGATGCGCTTGAAATGAGGGACCATTATGACTACCTACAGTATCACCACTAACTTGGTTCAGGCCCTGACCTGAGTGCAACTTATGTTAAATGGCTATGTCCATAAAATCATTTACCATCAGGCACTGTCACATACAGAATGATGCACACAGCAGAAATTTCATACCCATACTGCCCATCCCTGGGTTCAACCCTGTGCTTGTGTCACATGAGCTATACTGTCACCATGCTGCACTCATGTATCATAGTGCAAGGAGGGCTGCATTGAGGGGGAGGACAGAGGTGTTTAGTAGCGCAAACAACCCACACAGACATGAGTTGAAACTGAACTCTGCCAGGTCCATGAGTGCTATACAATGTAGCACACAAACGCAAACGACAACATGAGGAGCCATCAATGGCAACAAGAGCACAGTGTCCTGGCAATGCCATCCCTGGGGTGATGCAAGGTCTCAGCACAGCATGGGTGTTTGTGAAACATGTAAGACTGTGACAGGGGAAAAATGCCATGTGTGGTGCTGTGGCATGAGCACAGCAACACCCATTGCAAGGCCTCACCATGCAAATGGATGCACAGGGAGGGTAGAACATGAAAAGACGGCATCAAGCCACAATAAGGATAGACAACACACTAAGAAGATATGGCACAGCCAATTGTGCCAACTGGGCTTCCATTAATGTGACATGTATGTGGGGCATAGGACTGTAGACTGCAGCTACGATGTACTGGAATAATTCTTTGGAACTAGGGGGCCCATCACAGGCCCCAAGCGCCACAGGAGCGTCACTTTCAGTGTTGCAGCTATACTTAAAAATCAGCAGCTCCTCCTTGCTGCAGAGATGCCATATGTAGTGCCACAGACGGCAGCTGCAGGGAATTGGGAGTCCACATCTCCAAACACTGACGTGTGTGTGGCCCCCTCTACCTCCCCACTACCACCATCAAGGGTAGAGGAGGCACCACACACATCAGAGGATGAAGATGTGGAACAGATCATCTTCACCCGTAGGTGTCCCGGTAGCAAAAGCCCATGCCACATGGGAAGTGTTTTCCTTTGTCCTGTGCTTGACATCATGCCAGTGTTAGCACTGTTGCAGATATGCACTCTTCCTCAACACACTGTTGACCTTTCTGCTATGGACTGCAATCGTCTCTAACTTTTCAATAGGCAATTTATGTCCCCCTGCACTGAAAGACACTTTACCCAAACATGTCCCATGACATGTCCCCCAACCCTGGACTTGTGTTGTGTCGCAATTGGATGGATTGCACGAATGGGGTCATAGACCTGGACATTGTAAATATTGCACTATTACACTTGTTATTAAACACCACCTACCCATCAGCATGTCTTTGTGTGTTGTGACACATCTACTATGCCTAGGATTTGTGATGTGTGTAACATGTCTCAAGTCACAGTGTCAGTACAAGAGTGCAGGAATATATGGGCACATTTTTATGCACATGGTAAGTACATGATGTACGTCGCTGCTGGTCTCATCTCCTACAAGCAATTTACTGAATATGTGAAGCATGTTGAACAAATGTATGCTACACCCACTACATACTGCAGGAATGGCTGTGAAACAGTTCTCGGGCAATATTGTCAGCTGGGAGTACCAGTAGAACACATTGGTGTGAAACACAGGGACTCAACCTCATCTAATATTGTCACCGGTCAGTTTAGCAGGATAGGAATAAATGTAGGCTGTTGTCAAATGTCCCACAGTGCCCAACATTCTGAAACAAAACCCATACAGTGACAGCTGAATTGCCACACTTACCTGTCCTATACATGGTCAACATAGTCACCTTGAGTGGTGGGTATACTGGATGGCAGATGCACAGATAAGTAGATGTGTTGTCGCTGCCAAAGTGACAGCTCATTCATAAGGAGGTGATGAACATGTCAAGAGCTGGATCTGGATGCAGGACGAAGTCCCTAGCACAACACACAATTTTCACTGTACATCCATGGGAAGTCCCTGAGACCCACGCATATGACACATGAAGTAAGGGAGTACCCAAAATTATTTATTTTGATGATGAAAAAACTAAAATAAAATTATTAACACCTATCCTAACCTAACCTAATCTATTCTAACTATACATAACCCACAACAGAGCCTAACTACTCTATGCTACACTTACCTAACACATTTAACAACACACTCTAAACATTCACCCCCACCCCCATTATATCACAGGACACATGCAGGACAACATATACCAAACTACACATTTACTAACTATGACTAAACAAATATATATTTGTTTGGTATTTGTTTTTTTAAATAAACACATAAAAGCCCCAACATCACCCCCCACCCACCCACCTACATAGTAAAACATAAAAAGTAGAAAACCCACCCCCAAACCTCCTTTTCCTAACTAACCCACTAACCAATTCTAACCTACAACTAACCCCCTAATACCCACAAAAAAAACTTGAAAAAAGAGGAGGGGGGTGTGACCTTGGGAGGAGTGACATCATGCCATTCAGAGGTTGGCCCTTTTCAGTTTCCTCTTAATGTTCTTGAGGGTCTTTGTGTTCTGTGCCACCTCCTTTTCTATGGAGTCCAACTTTTTGAGGACCTGCGCCACATCCCTCTGTAGGTCTGTGATGGCACTCATGTCCTCGGCAGCAGGTGTGGTTGGCTGTGGGATGGAAATAGAGGGTGCAGCAGCTGGAGCAATAATTATGTTGGCAGCTCTGGGCCCCTGCACAACTGTGGTGCTTGGTCCACCCTGTGTGTGCAGTGTGGGTCCCCCTTGGCTGAATGCCTGCCACTCACCAGTGGATCGCTCCGGGCGATAGCGGCAAGCCATCCTCCTGAACCCAGATTCCACTGCCAATATGTGCACTGCCCTCTTCTGAAAGTCATGGAGTTCGTTGTTATTCATGTTGGCAGCTGTTAAAATGAGACAGGCAACCATCAGTGTCAGCATTGTGTGGAGTATGTACAGAAAATTAGCTTACTATCTACATCGATTTGCACATGCACACCTTCTCGCATTCCAGATGATACAATGGCCCTGATGGATGAAACGACAACGCTGCCTTAGCACCATTTCCTTGACACCATAGCCACCCACAACAAGATTGTGAAACAAACCAAATTAGATCTTCATAGATTTTGTACCATGTGTGACAATGCAAAGGCAGCGTCAACTTCACATTGATCAGGGCCACTATTCCTCATCATCTGTGTCAAATTTTCAAACATATATCACCAGAAACCTTGCATCTGTTATTGGGAGTATGGGATGCAGTTGGTAACCATAAGGGTTCAGTGTAGATAGGTACACATGCAAGCCTGATCAAAATGACTTTCGCCTACACTGTGAGCATTACATCTACCTACACATTTTTTGTTCCCACCCCCTGTGCCTCAGGAGGAATGGCCATGCAGATCACCATCTCAACTGTCCAGGTCATCCACCAATGCACTCCCACTCATACATGGAGTCAGGTATTGGACCAAATGTTAGGTGATGACAAAAATGAAGCTGGTATCCATAGGTCTAACACATCTATATTTATGTGTCCAGGTGTAGACAGCAATCAATACCTGATGAGCCAATACCATTCCTCACACACACATAACCATGCCAGCACACAATTGGACTTGACCTGCATGCACGGCTTTTACAATCCATATAAGTGTCACATAAGTGGAGTACAAATTTAGTGGCACCATGCTGGGGGACAATTTCCCACCCAGTCCTACATGTACATTACAATACAGGGATGTACCAATTTGTCTACAAAATGGTGCATCACTCTGTTGTGAGAATGACGGTGTGTTCCAGTGCCATTATTTTCACAACGGTGCACATCTAAGTCATATATGGGCCTACATGTGGCTTGTCATCACCTTGTTTACACAATGCAGCCCATTGAGTGCCACAAGCCTCACAAGATATGACTCTCTGCATGTGCATGGGGAACCACTTAAATGTGACACAGTGTCACCATCCATGGCAACACAAAAGGATGATGGACGGAGTGTTGAACAATGCAAACACTCACCCCCAGTCACAGATCTGGGTTTAATCCATCGTTCTTTTGCTCACCATGCCATCCTAGTCTTGACCCTGTTCCTCATGGGAACAGTCCAGCCCGAACTGCCAAGCCAGGTCCTCACTGGACCAGAAACAAGCATCCTGGGACCGGTTTCAGGGTATCACCCTTCATCAGCCAGGCTAGCTTGAATCCAGTGGCACAGTGAGCACGGAACCAACTTCTGGGCATACCCTTCCCACTTAGGGCAACTTTAGCAACACAAAAGGATGATGGACGGAGTGTTGAACAATGCAAACACTCACCCCTAGTCACAGATCTGGGTTTAATCCATCATTCTTTTGCTCACCATGCCACCCCAGTTTGGACCCAGCCATATGTAAATCAGTCTTGACCCTGTTCCTCATAGGAACAGTCCAGCCCAAACTGCCAAGCCAGGTCCTCACTGGACCGGAAACAAGCATCCTGGGACCGGTTTCAGGGTATCACCCTTCATCAGCAAGGCTAGCTTGAATCCAGTGGCACAGTAAGCACGGGACCCACGTCTGGGCATACCCTTCCGTCTTAGGGCAACACAAAAGGATGATGGACGGAGTGTTGAACAATGCAAACACTCACCCCAAGTCAAAGATCTGGGTTTAATCCATCGTTCTTTTGCTCACCATGCCACCCCAGTTTGGACCCAGCCATATACAAATCAGTCTTGACCCTGTTCCTCATGGGAACAGTCCAGCCCGAACTGCCAAGCCAGGTCCTCACTGGACCGGAAACAAGCATCGTGGGGCTGGTTTCAGGGTATCACCCTTCATCAGCCAGGCTAGCTTGAATCCAGTGGCACAGTGAGCACGGAACCAACTTCTGGGCATACCCTTCCCACTTAGGGCAACTTTAGCAACACAAAAGGATGATGGACGGAGTGTTGAACAATGCAAACACTCACCTACAGTCACAGATCTGGGTTTAATCCATCATTCTTTTGCTCACCATGCCACCCCAGTTTGGACCCAGCCATATGTAAATCAGTCTTGACCCTGTTCCTCATAGGAACAGTCCAGCCCAAACTGCCAAGCCAGGTCCTCACTGGACCGGAAACAAGCATCCTGGGACCGGTTTCAGGGTATCACCCTTCATCAGCAAGGCTAGCTTGAATCCAGTGACACAGTGAGCACGGGACCCACGTCTGGGCATACCCTTCCGTCTTAGGGCAACACAAAAGGATGATGGACAGAGTGTTGAACAATGCAAACACTCACCCCCAGTCAAAGATCTGGGTTTAATCCATCGTTCTTTTGCTCACCATGCCACCCCAGTTTGGACCCAGCCATATGCAAATCAGTCTTGACCCTGTTCCTCATAGGAACAGTCCAGCCCGAACTGCCAAGCCAGGTCCTCACTGCACCGGAAACAAGCATCCTGGGACCGGTTTCAGGGTATCACCCTTCATCAGCCAGGCTAGCTTGAATCCAGTGGCACAGTGAGCATGGGACCCACGTCTGGGCATACCCTTCCCACTTAGGGCAACTGTAGCAACACAAAAGGATGATGGACGGAGTGTTGAACAATGCAAACACTCACCCCCAGTCACAGATCTGGGTTTAATCCATTGTTCCTTTGCTCACCATGCCACCCCAGTTTGGACCCAGCCATATGCAAATCAGTCTTGACCCTGTTCCTCATGGGAACAGTCCAGCCCGAACTGCCAAGCCAGGTCCTCACTGGACCAGAAACACGCATCCTGGGACCGGTTTCAGGATTTCACCCTTCATCAGCCAGGCTAGCTTGAATCCAGTGGCACAGTGAGCACGGGACCCACCCGTGTCACCATCCAGCCTACTTTGATTTCTGATCATTTTACAACTCATCACTTCTAGCATTGGGTGCAACCCTCATGACTCACTCACACAAAACACTTCAACACTACACAGGACAGACAAAATCGCACTTACTGAATACATCTGGGTCCTCAAATCTTGCCACTTTGCCTATGGTGTAGGGGTCAGGTTCACATGTAAGATATGAATGGAAAACCATGGTTAGCATCATATCACTGTCACTACTAGTGGACAACATATAGCAGTGTGTACTATTTCAGAGGAGTGAGGTAATTTTCCAGGTTGTGGACAGTGCAACAAACACACCACTGCATACTCACAATGAGACTGATACTCAAGTGAGTGAGAGCCACACATCTGCACTCTTACACTGGGCCTGAGGCTCATGTAGTGCTACACCCTGCAACAACCATTTGTGGCCAATCTGTAGAAGATGGAACTCCATGGAATGAAGGGGAGTTGGGTGACAGATACATGGCACTACCCTTGTGCTCTACAAGACAAGTGAGTCAGGTATCCTGGCGTGTCCTGCAAGGCACACAAGGGCACTTTGTGGCGGACAAGCGGCTAAACTTTTAGTCTGCAATTTTCATGCATTGAGTAATCCATGACTGATGTGTCACAGTTGGCTGATGGCATCAAATACCCCATTACCAGTGCCCCCTAAGGCGAGTATGCCCCCTTTGTAAACATAATGGCAGGGATGATGTATGTGAAAATCTGACAATGTTGCACCATACATGGATTGTCCTACTTTGGTATCACAATTCCCATACATATGGTATGCTGGTGGGGACTTGGCTTATCATACATGACACAATGATGGGGCACAGATGTTGCCATGGCCCCTGAAATGTGTGACTTAGTGATGGATGTGCATGACTCACTTAACATCTGACTTGCTTTGGTAAAATGTTAGGATATGTGAAGCCCATGTCTATACAGGCACAGTGACACTTCATTCTGGTTGCATGCAACCTGTCCACAAGCACTGCATGCAGCACACCAACGCATCTGCTACTGTCATTCAAGTGCGGTGAACAGTAATTAGTTTGCCAGTGGGGGACTCACCAACAGGGCCACCAATCACCATACCAAGATGGTCCAGAAGATGCTGCTCCCTGGCCACCAGATCAGCCCAGCGATGCTTAGCTGGTGGTCGTTGCGACTGCTGTGGTACACCCTCTTCAAGTGGTGGAGCACCTTGCCCCACCGCAGCCAACTCGCCTCCGTCCGGTAGCCCTAGATCACACGGCCACCCATCTCCAACATCAATGGGAGGTAGTGGGCTACCAGCCACACAAAGCCTCCCAGCTCCTCCTCCCCCATTCTGGTCTGCCTCCCCCTGCCAGACATTTCACTGGGGTACAGTTTGAAAAAGAAAAATGTAGAAGAAATAAACAGAAGTAAGGAAAGGAAGCTTAACTCCCCCAAAAAACTAACCCACCTACACAACTAACCCAGACAGACACCCCACAGCACAGGTACAAGGTAAAATACAGTTGACACACAAAATCACAGACACTGGGACATATAACAATCAAATACAACAGAAAACACAACAGGAGGGACACCACAAGATACAAAAAAAAGTAAGAGGACACCACCAACTCCAGGACACAACCACACAGTCAAAAGAGGCACAGAGTGTAAAGAGAAAGTGAAAGAACTCCAACTGTACCATGTCTGTAAACAGGATATCCTATTACATCACTTACTGTGCCCTTGCGCCCCGTTTTCTGTTATGCGTGTATTTATTTGATGCATCTGATATTTGCGTGAGTATTTCTGACTCATTACTTACGTGCGTATTTTTTATATCAACACATTCCCTTAATGCATCGATTTTACAATAATTCATCATTGCGATGCGTGAGAAGGTGGAAATAATGCTAAGGGCCCATGGGTCATGTACTTTGTGTTTGCAGATGTTTTCAATGCATTTTTTTTTACTCCATTCCTGATTGCGTGAGTTTGTCAATTGTTAAGGGATGCACCCTGTATCAACATAGTAATTGAATGGGCTAGCCTGCAGTTTGGCATTTTGCGTATGGCCACATGTGGTAGTACATTGAACAATGTGATTTGTGTGTGATTGGTCTTTTACACCAATGTGTGTGTTACAGAATCAACAGCATGCAAATGTATACACGTCATGCATATATATGTATGTGTGACAGTGTATCCACATATGTATGGCAATCAGTACTATGCAGGAGTCATGGTATGTGATTGTGAATAGTGTTCACTTATGTGCTGTGTGTAGTTGTCTTATAGAGCATCTCACTTCAGACAACATGCACAGCTCAGGCATTGTTGATGATGGCTGATTAATGCAATCTGGCAAATGTTACCCGAAAAATGTCTCCATATGTTGCTATTGAGTATATGGATGACTTGTGTTTGGACTACACATATGTCGGACATGTGTTCAGATTTTTTACATACTGTGATTGACACACTCTGCCTACATTCCAACCATATAATGTATTGACAATATAGACATTTTAAAAATCATAACATTTTGCATTGTAATAAAAATTATTTTGTGGTGGACCTGCAGCCCTAGCTGCATCTGTTCTCATCCATTCTGTTGCGCATTCCACAAGTGTCCGTCCAAAGTGTGAGGTCATGTGTACTCTGTGACAGGATCGGGCCCCAGGCAGTGGCAGGTGTGATTTACATGGATGTACTGCGCAGGCTGCATTTCTCACATTGCTTGTCATACCTGGGCTAATCATGTTGAGCATTGTCACTAATGACGTGCCCTCCTTGTCACACATGCTCCATGCAGCCATTGCAACACTCACACTGAGCTGTGTTAGTGGTCTGTTCAAACACTACAATCTCACCATATTTTGACATCTACTGCCTCATGTGTGGCCCCCTTGTTTACCTCCTATTTGGACATGTTGTTGTATGTGACGAGCTATTGTTGTACAAGTTGGCAACGTGGATGTAATTAATATGTTGTGGTCCATAGACCGTGTCCTTTAGTTGTCACATTCAAGTGATGGGGATAATTGTGATGTGTGTGATGGTAGCAGTTCACTCTCACACTTCACATGTGATGTTCTTACTGTACTCTTCAGATTCGTGTTTGTGACAAGCTCTCTGAGGTTAGACTCATGATCCTAAGGTATATGTTTAAGAGATTATAGACACCAAAGGTGGATTGTGTGAATAAGTGAGGTGTTTATTGCCAAAATCTACAAGGTGAGTTATGTGATTATTGAGTGAAGAAGTTATCAACAATGTGCAGTCTGCGGCGTATCCCAGCAGCTGTGTTGTGCTGCTCCCCCTCATTTTCTTCTCCATCATCCTCCTCCTCTTCCTCAGGCAGGTCATCTACCTGCTCATATAAGGGGACATTCATCCGCACACATATGTTGTGCAGGATGGCACATGTCATGATAATCTTTCAGACGATGTGTGGGGCATATAGGAGGCTGCCTCATGTGATGTCCAGGCACCTGAATCTGGACGTCAAGATGCCAAATGTCCTCTCCACAATAGTCCGTGTCCTGCGATGTCCCTCATTATATGCACGCTCTGCTGCTGTGCTTGGGTTGGGAAATGGGGTCATTATCCATGGCTGTATGCCATAAACCTGATCCGCTGTAAAAGATTAAAGTAGTATTTTGCTGTTGGAGCTTGCAACAGGTATGTCATCTAGCATGGCAGTTGGTATTAAGAGCTGGCTGTGGCTCATATGTATTTGTGGTTTGGTGTGAGTTCCTATCATTGTGTAATCTTTCCTCAGCACAAGGTTGTTGGACATGACAATCTTGTGTTTAGCTCAAGGACCTGGAACATATGATTTGGATTCCACACTAATAGTCATTATGTATGTACCATGCGTTGTATAGTGCACCATTGTATCAGTGTGTTATCACTAGAGGGGACATGACACATCCTCACAACACAATGGGGTCTGATGTGGTAGCAACATGGTAGCACTACAGAGCATGGGCATCCCTTCCCTTTGACATGTGTCATTGCAGATGATGTCGACACTTAGGGCCTTTGAAATTGGTTAGTTAGAATGCACTAGATGTCTCCAATATTGGCTGCACTGTCCTGCAACATTTAGACTATGCAAGAATGCCCCATGTGTGACATGTTACTTGGCAACCCTTTGTTGTACCCCGCGCCAGTTGTTCATGTGCGGCCGTGCACCAACACTACCTACCCTGCACCAGGGAACTTGGCTAGCTGCCTTGTGCAGGTGGATGTATCTGTGCGGGAACGGACACCACCCTATAATTATGCTTATTTGATGGCCAATTGGCTCTTTCTGTGTGTGCAGCAGTGTGCAGCATGCATTGGTGCCACTTTCATCTGAGTTCATAGCACAGTCTACTTCCTTTTTGCAACCTGAATACTCCACCCCTCGGGGGGTATTTGTTGTTGGCACTTCCTCAGGTTTTAGGGGACAGCTACATGTGAGTCTGCATCATCATGCTATGTATCTTGTGGTGACAGACCTGCAGCGAGAAACATTGCACACACCTTCCACACTACATACAACATAGGAGGGTTGTCAGTTTACAATGTGGCTTCAAATCATTATGGATTGGTAATCTGCCAAGATGTACATACAGTGCAGGCCATGAATATGGAACTGTGGGCTATTACACTGTTCCCTTGGTGTTCCTGAGTGGCAGCTAATGTTTGTGGCAGCCATGAGTTGTCCAAATGTGTGTATCCCATTGTCACAGGATGATCAACATAACTAGCAGCGTCCGTCCTATCTTTCTTAACATTAATGTGCATTTATTCTGTTGACACATGCACAGTGCAGGCTATGGGATGGAGCTCAGATTCTTAGAAAATGTGTCCCTTGGCACAGTGCATGTGAGGTCAGTGATGTCCTGTTTTCTCCTACTGGGTCCCACCATGCCATCCATGATCTGCACTGTCTGACTGTGTCTCTGCCCCCTGTTAGGTCATTTATTGTATCTGGTACAGACATGATGGTGTTGTGAGTCAGTGAGTGTTGCATGTGAGGTTGCACTACAGCAGGTTTGGTACCACTTCTGACACATCTGGCACATGGTATGTGATGGGCATTGATCTTGTATTCCCATGTGTGTGAGTCAATGCGTCAGGCAGATGCCTCTGTACACTACAGGTATGTTAGGTATCTGTTGATGAGATGCAGTTGATATAAGCACAAGTTGTGTGGTGTTTGATATTTGTTCTGGCAGTGATTTGACTTGAGGCATCTGTGCCTATTTGGAAGTTACATGTCATGAGCATGGTGTACGTCTTTGACATGTCTGTGCTATTCTTTATTTGGTGATGTGTATGTAGTGGGCAACCTGAGGGCACTTGTAGTGGTCTGTGTAGTTCTGCTGTTCTCAAAGGGTACATGTCTGCACCTGTCCTTCCCGTAGTGTGCCTGTCAAGTTGTGGGTGTGTTACGTGCATGTGGGTGTATGCATTAGTGTTGTGCACTGATTGTGCTGTACTGCAGCATGGTGAATATGTGTTATCACTTGCACATGTGTGTTACCCTGGCCATATGTTACTGTAGTGGTATATGTCTTGTGTGTCCGACAGCGTTGGTGTGTTGTGTGTACATTACTTGATTTGTTGACTTACCCACAAGTAGGCCATTTCCAAATTGTCCATCCTGGAATTGTTTATTGATCCTGCTGTGCCGGAATATATAGGCGTCATGGACACTCCCAGGACACTTGGACAAAATGTTTATGAATATTCTGCGGTGATCTACTATGGCCTGCACACTAATGCAATGCGTGTGCTTGCGATTCCGGTATAAGTGCTCTGGTGCTGCAGGTGGTACGAGCCGGACATGGGTGCAGTCAATTGCACCTGGAACATGCGGAAAGCCATGGATTTGATAGAACCCTTGTTTGTTCTCCTGCTTTTTTTGCTGGGTGTTGAGGAAGCTGATGTGGCGGGGTGTCAGGGTGATGATAGCGTCTAACACCTTTGGCAGAAATGCAGAGAACGACAGCTCTGAGACTCCAGCAACCAGTGCACCCATTGTTTGGAAGGAACCACTTGCCAGCATGTGCAGGACAGTAAGCAGCTTTGTCATAGGTGGTATGTCGTGCGGGGTCTGCAGGCTGACTGCAATTTGTGGCTCAATGTGGTGCAGCAGGTGTAGTATGGCTTGCCGGTTGAGTCTGTAGGTGCTAATGATGTCCAGGTCCCTGAGGCAAAGGAGGGTTGTCCTTGTTCTGAAGACCCTCTCCTGCCTTCTGTGTTGCCTTTGTGGGCCGCATTGTCGTGGTGGTGTGTGCAGGAGTTGTTGCTGTCCTGTGTGCCGTCTAACAAGCTGTATCAGTATCACCTCAATCTTCTGTGGGTTGTAATGTTGCTTCTGTGTGTTCTCCTTAAGTAGTGGTGTGTTTGCCTCATTTTAATGCCTGCCCTGACCCAGGCGTTACATTTTTACGCAAGTCGGAGTTAATGTCATTTTTTGGGTCCGCCGCCCCCCGTGCGTCATTTTTGCCCAGGTGGTTAAATACGGCGCTAGGGTGTTAGAGTCATTTTTTTGGATGGGAACACCTACCCTGCATCCCATTCATTCAAGGAGGTTTCACGCATCTGAAAAATGACGTTAACAGCCAAATTGTGACGCTAGATGGGTCTAGCTTCAAAATATAAATATGCATTGGGTTTGCGCTGAATTAGCGTAAAAGAAATCCGCTATTTCAGCGCAAAGCAAGTATAAATATGCCCCTTGGTCTGCATAATGAGGTGCTGTGTGGACCAGACTTCAGTGCCATGGCCAGTGCGCTGCAGAACACACCCAGACCCCACATCCTGAACCCATCATTTCACCTTCCTTTCTTCGAAAGGGGGTTACCTCAAAGTCATTGTTACTTCGCCTAGTATCAACCACAAGACTCCAAGCACCAAATCCTGGCACAGGTGCTTCTTCAAAAAATGTGAAAAAGGATGTATGAGTACCAAAAGTACTCGATGAAGAGGGAACAATAATTTTAAAAATATGATAAAACAGTGAAAATAGGTTTGGAGCATGTATCTGCAAAACTGCAAGCAGATAGGGAAATTAAATTTTTTCTCTTTTGATTGGAGCTCAGAGACCGAAAGACAGATGTGGAAACAGATGCTCAATGGAGGAAGTAAGAAAGTTAACAAGAAAGAATGAGGCAGAGGGACGTGAAGGGGGAGGTTGTAGAGGGGCCATCTGTAGACACAAAAAAGATGGCAGAAATTGAGAGCGAGAACTGCCAGGAGTCACTGTCTGCAGAGGTGGGTACTCGCCCGGGACATGTTCAGCTGTCCATGTGTTGGTTTGAGCTGCTCCCAAGATGGCTACCAGCTTTGGGTGCACAGGCCTAGTTCTATGGAGGGAGTAGAGAGTGGGGGCTTGCATCGCAACAGCATCCTTTTGTTGAGCTGGTCTCTCCATCGTACTAGAGTCCTGCGGATTTTCACTTCCACTCAGGTCCCAAACTTGGAAAAACTTACAAAAGGTTTGGAAGACATAAACTGTTAAATATGTTTTTTATAGTTAGAGGCAGCCAAGGGGCTGTTTTACCTGGCCTGTGTTATTTACCAGGTTCCTTCAATTAATTTATTTTAGCTTAATGACAACTTCTTGAGATGTTGCACGTTTTTCTTTCATTTTTAGCACGATTTGTGTCATTTGTTGGTATATGGAAGGTTTTGCTTTCAAGAGTCAGGTGCCCCATCAGTCTTTCTGGCCAGTGATGTCTATTAATGACCAAGTGCAGCTACTACTTGCTGCCCTGCAGGAGAACGCGCCAAGGCTAGATTTAAAGCCACCAGACACCTCCTCAGAAGCTTGGGGTAAGATTGCACCGTGCATGCACAGCTTCAATGTGAGTGAGCACCAAGGCGCTTAACATGCACCACGCAACTAACTATTCCGGTAGTGCTTCTTCTCAGACACTATTAGCCGACACCCCTGTCAGGTCCTGACACAGCTCAGGGGCAAATAATGGGGTATAAAGTGCACTGCGGGGTAGGACTTGATCACAAGTATAGTTACCCCCGGTGCAGACACTCTTTAACTCTCTTTCTAAACTGACTGCCAACTAATGGACACTATGGCCCTTATTACAGCCCCGGAAGTCGGTGATAAAGCAGCGGTAATACCGCCAACAGGCCGGCTGTAAAGAAAATGGAATCGCTACCATGGTGGAAACCGCCAACACAGACAGCCACTTTAACACTCCGACCGCCATGGCGGTAGAAACAAATACTGCGGCGGTCACCGCCAACAGACAGGCGGAAGACAATGTATCACCCACACTATTACAAGGCACCAATCCGCCAGCTTTTCCGGGGCGGTACCAACACCATCAAAAGCACGGCGGAAACAGTACATAGAAGGGAAACCATTCACCTCTCGACACCCAACGAGGAACCAGGACGCCATGGAGCCCGAGTTACAGGTCCTGCCCATGTTGGTTTACCTCCCCATCTACCAGGAACATCAAAGATGGCGGCGACGACAACGGTGAGTACTGTACGTAGTACACAGGGGAGGGGGGGGAGGAAAAAGAAAGTGACACACAAATGCAACACGCAACACCCCCACCCACAACAACATACACACACACACATCCAATAACATCACAGATACACCCCGTCACCCCCTGGAAGAACGCAAGGACCAAATGAAATGAGTGTAACAAGTGTAATAATCGAACAATCAGGTAACCCAAGATAACTTTAAATTATACAAATATTTACAGCAAGTACACAAGTCCGTACACTGTCCCATTAAATGTCCGTGGACCAGTGGTCCCAAAAAGCATGGGCAAAGCCCACACATGACACCTGCCTCAAAACAGAGAGCACACTGCAGGGGCTTCAGGTCGAAAAAAACACAGGCACCTCAGGGGGAAGAAGAGGGGGGGCACCTCAGCCAGATGATGGGAAGACGCCACTGCTCCTCGAGGGGGCTCCATGCCCACTGCTTGGTCCTGGGGAGTGCAAAGCCACAGTCTCTCAAGTGGGTGGGTTCCCCACTGCTTGGTCCTGGGGAGTGCAAAGCCACAGTCTCTCAAGTCTCTCAAGTGGGTGGTTTGCCCACTGCTTGGTCCTCAGGAGTGCAAAGCCACAGTCTCTCAAGTGGGTGGGTTGCCCACTGCTTTGTCCTGGGGAGTGCAAAGCCACAGTCTCCCAAGTGGGTGGGTTGCCCACAGCTTGGTCCTGGGGAGTGCAATGCCACAGTCTCTCTAGCGGATGCTGTTCTCCACTGGTTCTGGAGGGGGCCTGGTGCCCAGAGTGCTTCATCCTGCCAAGGACTGGGGTAGTGGATGCTGTTCTCCACTGGTTCTGGTGGGGGCCTGGTGCCCAGAGTGCTTCATCCTGCCAAGGACTGGTGTGGTGGATGCTGTTCTCCACTGGTTCTGGAGGGGGCCTGCTGCCCAGAGTGCTTCATCCTGCCAAGGACTGGGGTAGTGGATGCTGTTCTCAACTGGTTCTGGAGGGGGCCTGGTACCCAGAGTGCTTCATCCTGCCAAGGATGGGGTAGTGGATGCTGTTCTCCACAGGTTTTGGGGGCATGGTGCCCAGTGATGCTGCACCAGCGGTGTGGCAGTTCCCATTCCCTCACATGGGTGTCTGAGCCAAGAGATTTACCGGTAACAGGTAGCATGATACTCCATGGAGGCAGAGCCACACTCCTCCTTGCGACGACTAAGGCTGCAAACTGCTGGAAGTGCCAGTTCTGGTGCCTCATGTAGTGTGTGCAGGGTCCAGGACTCTCCTGCAGCCTCGCCCGCCTGCCCACTGGGGATGCTGCTGATGTCGCTGTAGTGGCACTGGCTGGGCACGTCACGGGGCTGGTGGCGGTGGCTGCGGCGGTGTCTGCGGCAGAGATTCTGCCGGTGGTGCAGGTGTCTGCACTTGTGGAGGGATACCGCAGGCTGTCTCCTGCAGCCTCGGAAGGCTGCCCACTGGGGATGATGCTGGTGGCTGTAGTTGAGGCAGCTGCCGTGCAGGTGGCTGTGCAGATGGCGGTGCAGGTGGCGGTGCAGGTGGCAGTCGTTGCGGTGGTGCCCACCACGGTACAGGTTGCTGGGCTGTCTTGCGAAAGGGGTGACACCAGTCCCTCACCCGGAGGCTCCGTGCCCTGAGCTGACTTCCCTTTGCTCTTGTGTCCCTTCACCACCTTGAAGTCGCTGCTGGGACCTTGCCACTGTCCTCTTTGGTTCTGGAAGAGGCCTTGCTGGGTGGTTGGAGCGGCTTTTCTCTTCTGCATGCTGGCCCCTTCTTTACCTTGGCAGGTGGCGGAATAAGGTGGTCCTTGGCTTCACTAGGTGGCACACTGGCAGCCCTGATGGGTGCCCCCTTTGATGTTCCCGGACTTGCAGGGACCACACTGGACGAGGATTTGGTGGCTGAGGTGCTGGTCAGGGCTCTAGACAACCTGGCCCTAGGGGAAGGATGGGGGGGAGGTGTAGGGAAGAGGTCAATGCTAGCCAGGAAAAGTTTCTTCGATACACTGGGACGGGAAGATGGAGGGGGTTTGGGAGTGGAGGAAGAGGTAGTGGTTGTAGGAGATGTACGTCTGCTGAGTTTGGGTGAAGGTGCATGGGTTGAAGGCTGTTGTGAGGTGGATGGCTGTTGAGTGGGTGTGTGCCAGCATTTGTGTACTTTAGGAGGAGGGCTCACAGACACACTGGGAGAGGACACAGGGGACGTGTGAATGGTAGTGGGGGTGGTGATTGCACGTGAGTGGTGTGTGGTGATGGGCGTGCTGGTGATGGAGGTAGTGGCTGAGGATGTAGTGCATGCAGGTGTGAGTGGAGACGAGATTGGGAGGGAGTTGGAGGACGTGGAGGAGGTGGACACAGTGGAGGCAGTGGATGTTGGTGTGTCTGCATGGGGATGGTGCTTGTATGAGTGCCTGTGGGATGTGTGGTGCTTATGTTTGCCTGAGCCACTTTTGTGTGTTGATGTGTGTGCATGCTGGTCTGATGGTGTGCTTGGGATAGGCTGAGGTAGAGGGGATTGGGTCTGGGTAGTGGAGGTTGGAGGGGGGAGGCTGGACACAGGGACAATGGCTGCCATCAGTGCTGAGGCCAGAGCCTGAAATGCTCTCTGTTGGGCCACCACGCCAGAATGAATGCCCTCCAGGTATGCATTTGTTTGCTGCAAATGCCTCTTTACACCCTGGATGGCATTCAAAATGGTTGACTGCCCAACAGTGAGGGATCTCAGGAGGTCAATAGCCTCCTCACTGAGGGCAGCAGGGCTGACTGGGGCAGGGCCTGAGGTGCCTGGGGCGAAGGAGATGCCCACCCTCCTGGCTGAGCGGGCGCAGGAAACACACTGAGGGGCTGCTGGGAGGGCGGTGCTGGTAGGGGGGATGGCGGCTGTACCTGTTGTTGCGGTGGGCACAGATGTGCCCGCCACCGCAAGGGAGCTCCCATCAGAGGAGGAGTCGCTGGTGTCCCCTCCTGTCCCCGTCGTGGAGCTCCCCTCGCCCTCCGTCCCACTGGTGCCTTAAGACTCTGTATATTCACCCTCCTGGGCCATGTGGGTTGCAGCTCCCTCCTGCTCCAGTGCCAATGCTTCTCCTCCAGATGATGGTAATGCACACAAGGACAGGGTAACAAAACAAAAAGGGGGGGAAAAAGACAAAGGAGACACATGGTCAAAGCCAGCAACACCACTACCGTTGGTGGACACAACACACAGGGAGCAGCCCTATGCACTAGCCCATGCACTAACAGTTCTTAGGAAAATCACCTTCCCATGGGGGACTATGCCTAACCCCATTTGCTGCACACCTGGAACCCACAGGAGCCTGACTAATTGTAGATGGCCACTACCACTATTGGGGTTGGAGTGGCACAGAGCCTGCCTAACAAGAGACCTACCACGTTCGCCCTGGCCTAGGGGAACCCACAGCCCACATCCCCCACCCAGACACCTCATAAAGCGCGCAGTCAGCTGAATGAGACTGTACTCACCCCCTTGTGGCTGCTGTGATGCCCTCAAGCACCCATCCAACTCCGGATATGCCACCGCCAGGACCTGGAACATTAGAGGGGTCATGGTGCGACGGGCACCCCTTCCACGTTGGGAGGCCATCCCTAGCTGTGCCTCCGCCGTCTTCTTGCTCCAGCAGCGCCGGTCCTCCCATCTCTTGCGGCAGTGGGTGCTCCGTCTATAATAGACCACCAGGGTCCGCACTTCCTTGGCGATGGCACGCCAAATACCCATCTTCTGGTGGGCGCTGACCTAGAGGAAAGGTAAAGTAAAAATGGAACTTACTCCCTGTCCGGTTCTTCTTACTCATTAGCCACCAGTTCCCACCCATGCCCTGAAACACATACACTGACCATCCTCATATGCAGGCCACAGCCCCCCCCTTCCATCCGGACCACTCCATACATTCATGTCCCATTCATCATGCTCACAGTGTACTCACCTGTTTGTCTGGAAGACCGTAGAGTAGCATGTACTAGGGGAGGACCCAGTCCACCAGTTTGTCCAACTCCTCTGCGGTGAAGGCAGGGGCCCTTTCCCCAGACACTGTAGCCATTGTCGCTTCCAGACTGAGGTCACAGCAGCACTTGCAGTGTAGGTCCTCTCCTGTTGAAGGTCAGGTATCAAGTGAGTGAACAGATAGAAAATGGCAGTCACGTCCGCGGCGGTGCGTACGGTCACCACCGGCGTACATCGTCATTGGCTCTTGGAACCCACAGGGCCCAATTATAACCAATGCTGAATTGCACGCCGGTCTTCGGCCGCCTACCGCGACGCTGCACAACGCCAGCGCAGTTACATCATTTCCCCTTGTCCCTCCTTACAGGTCAGGCAGCCGCCATTTCAGGGGGGCACATGGCAGGGCACCTAACTCTGTCACAGCACATTTGGACAGGAATATGGACAGACAGCGCCACACACCAATGAAATCACATTAGTACAAAAAACCCTTGTGCAACCTATGTGGTACATGACCCTCTGCTCACCATTCTCCTCCATAGGGCACATCCGCTGGGGCAGATGATGAGATGGCCTCATCCTCCGGTGTACAGACCCCTGGTGGACCTGTCGACAATGGAAGACAGACACATCATTATCACCTACAGACTTGATCGTGCCACAATCCAAGAACTGTGTGCCCCATGGAGCCTGACCTGATGTCAGCTATCCGCCATCTCACAGGTATCCCCCTCTAGTGCAGGTCCTGTCAGTGCTCTATTTCCTGGCCAGTGGTTCCTTTCAAACAACAGTGGCCATGGCATCAGGCATGTCACAGCCAATGTTTTCTAATGTGTTGACCAGAGTGTTGTCTGCCCTGCTGAAACACATGTGCAGCTACATCATTTTCCCCAGATGGAGGATTTGCCCACAGTGAAAGGTGACTTCTATGCCCTGGGACATATCCCCAACATCATTGGTGCCATTGATGGTACACATGTGGCATTTGTCCCCCCCCCCGCAGGAATGAACATGCGTACAGAAATCGTAAAAGTTACCATTCCAAGAATGTGCAGATGGTGTGTTTGGCAGATCAGTACATCTCTCACGTGAATGCCAAGTATCCTGGTTCTGTGCATGACGCTTACATTTTGAGGAATAGCAGCATCCCTCCTGTTATGGGCCAACTCCAGAGGCACTGTGTGTGGCTAATAGGTGAGCCCAAGGTATGAAAAGATGTCTGGGTATGGGATAGTCCCTAAGGGTTGGTGTATGTCTAACAGATATCCCTCTACATTTGCAGGTGACTCTGGTTCCTCCAACCTGTCATGGCTACTGACCCCAGTGAGGAATCCCAGGACAAGGGCACAGGAACGCTACAATGAGGCACATGGGCGAACTAGGAGGATTATAGAGCGGACTTTCGGCCTCCTGAGGGCCAGATTCCGGTGCCTCCATTTAACAGGTGGCTCCCTATACTACTCACCGAAGAAGGTGTGCCAGATAATCGTGGCATGCTGTATGTTGCACAACCTGGCTTTGCGACGCCAGGTGCCTTTCTGCAGGAGGATGGGCCTGATGTTGGTCTTGTGGCAGCTGTGGAGCCTGTGGACAGTGAAGAGGAGGAGGCAGAAGAAGAAGATATTGACAACCGAAACAACATCCTCATGCAGTACTTCCAGTGAGACACAGGTAAGAGACTGGCACTGCTCCTCTCATATCAGACTACTGTAGGACATTGTATGAGTCTGCCTTTTTACCTCTGTGTATGGACCCTGACAGTTCACTTTGGCTTTCCTTTTAACAGATCTGGGTACCACATTCTGCCTTCTGCTAAGTTCACTGCTGCCCAACAACTGTCATACTTTGGTATGTGCAAGTGAACATTTACATTGATAGGTTGTAATAAAACATTTGTGAAAGTAAAGACTGACTCCAGATTGTTTTGTGATTCAAGGGTGTTTATTTAAGTGCAAATAAGTGGAGGGGGATCTGCAATGGGCTAGGGTGATGGTGGAGGAATATCCATGGTAGAGTCCAGTCTCTTTATATCACAGGTGCATTGTCCAAGGGGGCATAGGAAGTGGAGCAATGGCAGTTCAAGATGTTCAGGGTGGCATAGTGAGACAGAAGGGTGACAATCAGGAGAATCTTATTTCCTGGTGGGAGTCTTGGCAATGTTCTCTGTCATGTGCCTGGATCGCAGGGACCATTTGCGGGGTGGTTCTCCTTCTGCAGGGGTGGGGTGCTGGTGGCCTGTTGGTCCTGTGGCAGGACCTCCTGTCCACTAGCGCCGGCGGACATGGATGGCAGTTCATCGTACGGGCTGGTGTCAGTGGCCCGGTGGTATGCCACTGTCTCCCTCATGGTGTCGGGCAAGTCTGCCAGCACCCCTGCTATGGTGACCAGGGTGGTGTTAATGGACTTCAAGTCCTCCCTGATCCCCAGGTACTGTTCCTCCTGCAGCCACTGGGTCTCCTGAAACTTGACCAGTACAGTGCCCATGGTCTACTGGGAATGGTGGTATGCTCCCATGATGTTGGAGAGTGCCTCGTGGAGACTGGGTTCCCTAGGCCTGTCCTCCCCCTGTCGCACAGCAGTCCTCCCAGCTTCCCTGTTGTCCTGTGCCTCTGTCCCCTGAACCGTGTGCCCACTGCCACTGACCCCAGGTCCCTGATCGGTTAGTGGGTTTGCCTGGGGTCCCTGTAGTGGTGGACACACTGCTGATTGACTTGTCCTGGGGACAGTGGCATGGGCCCGCTGGGTGGGTGCTGTGGTGGTGTTTCCTGAAGGGGGATGTTCAGTGGTGGTTTGGGACTGTGGCAGGGGAACCGACTGTCCAGAGGTCCCTGATGGGCCGGGCCTGGTCATCTTGATCCAGGCGTGCATAGCTGCTGTCGTCACTGTGGGCTTCTTCTGTGGGGGGACTGGATATGGCTGGCACCTCCTGTCCAGTGACGTTGGGTAGGGGTCCTGTTGGGGTGTAAATGCATAGTTTTTGTATCTGTGTGTGCCATCTTGTGCAATTGGTGAGTTTCCCTCTACTCCTGTGCTTGCATTATCGCCTTGGCACTTGGTGATTGTGTGCCCTGGTTAAGTCTCTCTACTGGACATTCTTTGGTGATAGGTGTCTATGCAGGTCTGTGATGGGTGTCCATGCATTGTTGTGACATGCAGGGCTTGGTATTAAAATGTGTGGGTTATGATAGTGGGGTATCTGTGAGGTGCTGGTGTGAGGGTAGGGGTAGGTGTTTGTGATGGCATGCAGGTAGGGTGGGGGATATAATAGTAAAGATTTGACTTACCAGAGTCCAGTCCTCCTGCTACTCCTGCGAGGCCCTCAGGATGCATGATCGCCAAGACTTGCTCCTATCTTGTTAGTTGTCGGGCGAGGAGGTGGGGGTCCACCGCCAGTCCTCTGTACTGCTACTTGGTGTCTGGATACCACAGAACGCACCTTCCCCCGTAGGTCGTTCCACCTCTTCCTGATGTCTTCCTGATGTGTTCTTGGGTGCTGTCCCACTGCGTTGATCCTATCGACAATTCTCCGCCATAGCTCCATCTTCCTTGCAATGGATGTCTGCTGCACCTGTGATCCGAATAGCTGTGGCTCTACCCGGATGATTTCCTCCACCATGACCCTGAGCTCCTCCTCAGAAAACCTGGGGTGTCTTTGAGGTGCCATGATGTGGTGTGGGTGATGTGTGAGGTGATGGTTGATGTGATGTGTGGGGTGATGTGTAGGGGTGTGTTCTTTGAGGTGCGTGGATGGTGTATGAGTGATGGTGTTGTGTGCCTCTGGATGCTGGTGTTGTCTTTGCTATTCTCTCTCTCTGCTTCTTCCAAAAATGTTGTTGTAAGGGGTTGTGGGTAATGTGGGTGTGTGTTTTATAGGGGTGTGAGTGTGTGGGTGTGGTGTTTGTATGTGTGTCAGGTGTGTGTAGTTTGAATTGTCCAATGTGGTTGTGTTTTGTAAGTGTGTGTGTATTTTGAGCGCGGCGGTATGTACCGCCAATGGATTACCGCAGTTAAAAGACCGCCCCATTGATTTGTGGGTCGTGATAGTGTGGGCGTATTCCTGTTGGCGTAACGGTGTGGGTTTTGCTATCGCCAGTTTATCACTGACCTTTGGTGTGGCGGACTTGTGTGGGTGTCTGTATTGTGGCAGATTTCTAGATGTGGGTCATAATACCTGTAGCGGATTTCCTCCGCAGCCACGGTATGTTGGCGGCTGTCAGCACGGCGGTCAGCGGCCTTTAACGCCAGGGTTGTAATGAGGGCCTATATGATCATTTTACTAGAGTATAAAAACAAAATACCTTAGAACTGCCCCAATTCCGGTTGTGTGGCATTTTGGACTTACTTTTTGTTGAAAGAAGAGAGAGGCAGCGGACCAAATAACAGATTGAAGAATGAAGCAGAGTTAACACAAGCAATGCACAGATGGAGCCATACAGTGGTGAAATAGTAAAGTAAAACTATTCCACAATGTGGCACATTATGCTGCAAAATGTAGCTTTTCGTGACGCATAATTTACTCAACCTGCCGCATAATTTGGTCCTCTCCTGCTGCATAATCCCAATTGCCCTGCCTATATATGGGTATTTACAGTCAGTATCTGTAACAGTAATTGTTGGTTGAGGAACTTACTGGGATTCAGGCCCTCATTACGAGTTTGGTGGTGTGTTCTGAAGACCGCCGTGGTGGTGGCCGCCAAAAGACCGCTAGCATTGGCAGTCTCTTGACTCCCGTATAACGAGTTACAGACACAAGAACGGCCAAAACCAGCCAAAAATCCGACACCGCCAGGCCGGTCGAGGGCGGTTCCACCACTAGCACTGCCACGCTGACAACAAAGTGCCCTCCAAAATCTGACCCACAAATCAGCACAGCTGTCCTTCCACGGCGGTAAACCATTGGCAGTGCGACCCACCATGCTCAAAAATACATCTCCAGAAGAACCCAGAGCCACATTGGACAGTATGAACACCCTACACCTGAGACACCTACACACATCAGACACACACACCACTATAAAAGACACCCCCACACATTCCACAATCCTTTGCAAAGGGAACAATTCACACAGGGAGATACTGCCATCCCTAAGATATAGCTCATATACACCATTGGCACACACACACGTCACACACAGCACAACTGCACACAAACACAATAACCCACCACCACACCAACCAAAACACCCCACACACCCCATCACGCACCAAACACATCACCTTTGCGCACAACACCCTCCCAATCCACATCACTACCACATGTCCCCTCAAAAGCACCCACAATTCACAGACGAAGAGTTGAAGGTCATGGTTGTTGAAATCGTCAGGGTAGATCCACAACTGTTCGGGGCACAGGTCCAGCATACATCCATTGCCAGGAAAATTTTGTTATGGTGGAGGATCATCGACAGGGTCAATTCAGTGGGCAACCATTCACACACAAGGGAGGGTATCACAACACCACATTACCATCAACAAGCCTGGCGGTGGGCCCCCACCTCCTCCCCCAGAGTTCACATCGGGGGAGGAGAAGGTCTTGGATCTGCATCCAGAGGGCCTGACTGGAATAATCGGAGGACTGGAGCCCAGCAAGTCACTAACATTCACCTGCCATCAATAACTCCTGTACAGCATACGTCCCCACCACCCTATCCCTCCCTAATTCAACCCACTCAATCATCCAATGCCCCTCCCGTGCATGCAACACCACCCCACTGCCACCATCCCCACACAGTCCACCCCTATTGCAAGAATAGCACTCACAACGGCAAGCACTACAAATCCCACATGGCATAACTCCCCACACATGAAAAGCTGCCACTCCCATGTAACAGTGTAACACCTGCACCCAAAACCACTGCACAAGCTAAATTAAACTGGATGCTTTGACTACGTACCACTACATGGCAATGACAGCAATGCCATTCACAGTCCACAACCCTCCATGGAGCATGGCACCAATTCCACAATCCATCACTGTTAGAAATGGGGTTTTTGGTTGGCAGTCAGGTTACCCTCTGTCCAAGCAAGAACCCTCACTCTAGTCAGGGTAAGTCACACACAATTCAAAATTATCCTGTGCCCACCCTCTGGTAGCTTCGCACGAGCAGTCAGGTTTAACTTAGAAGGCAATGTGTAAAGTATTTGTGCAATAATCATACAATAACACAATATAGCACCACAAAAATACACCACACAGTGTTTAGAAAAATATATAATATTTATCAGGATAATTGTAGGTCAAAACGAATAAAGATGCAATGTGAAATTGTAGAGATATCACTGAAAAGTGATATAAAGGGCCTGATTACAACTTTGGAGGACGGTGTTAAACCGTCCCAAAAGTGGCGGATATACCACCTACCGTATTACGAGTCCATTATATCCTATGGAACTCGTAATACGGTAGGTGGTATATCCGTCACTTTTGGGACGGTTTAACGCCGTCCTCCAAAGTTGTAATCAGGCCCAAAGTGTCTTAAGTCTTTAAAAAGCAAACAAAGTCTCTTTCAAGCACAAAGTATCTGGTTTAAAGTGGAAAATCTCTGCAAAGGGCCACAGAAGAAGAGATACGTGGAAAAATGGTGTGTGCGTCGATTTCTCCTCTGCACACACGGACTTGGTCGTTATTTTTCACGCGGGGAAGTCGTGCGTAGTTTTCCGGCGCGCGGACAGTCTCTTTCTGTGGGTCGCGGGATTACCAGATGTCCCAGGGTCTGTGTGCGGATTCTTCGGCTTGTTTTCCGGCTGCACGTCGTTCCGGGAGGCTGTGCGTGTAATTCTCGGTCTCACGGCAGGCGTCGCATCAATTTCCCCTCTGGAAGTCGGGCTGCATTGTCCTTGCGAGGCCGTGCGTCGAAGTTCCGGTCGCCCCGGAGGTGTCGCGTCGATCAGCGTCGGTGTGCGGCGATTTTCTCGCCGCGGATCAAGCTGTGCGTCGAAATTTTCGGCCCACAAAGAGTCCAAATGAAAAAGAGAAGTCTTTTTGGTCCTGAGACTTCAGGGAACAGGAGGCAAGCTCTATCCAAGCCCTTGGAGAGCACTTTTACAGCCAGACAGGAGTTCAGCAAGGCAGCAGGGCAACAGCAAGGCAGCAGGGCAACAGCAAGGCAGCAGTCCTTTGTAGAAAGCAGTCAGGTGAGTCCTTTAGGCACCCAGGCAGTTCTTCTTGGCAGGATGCAGGTTCTGGTTCTGGTTTCTTCTCCAGCAAGTGTCTGATGAGGTAGGGCAGAGGCCCTGTTTTATACCCAACTGTGCCTTTGAAGTGGGGGAGACTTCAAAGAGTGGCTAAGGAGTGCACCAGGTCCCCTTTCAGTTCAATCCTGTCTGCCAGGGTCCTTCCTAATCCTTTCAGATCAGCAGTTACCACTTCAATACTGTATGAGGGCAGCCCCAATGTTAGCCTATGAAGGAAGCAGGCCTCACAGTAGTGCAAAAACGAATTTAGGAGTTTTACACTACCAGGACATGTAAACTACACAGGTACATGTCCTGCCTTTCACCCACACAGCACCCTGCTCTAGGGGTTACCTAGGGCACACATTAGAGGTGACCTATATGTGGAGAAAGGGGAGGTTTAGGTTTGGCAAGTACTTTTAAATGCCAAGTCGAGGTGACAGTGAAACTGTACACACAGGCCTTTCAATGGCAGGCCTGAGACAAGGTAAAGGGGCTACTTAAGTGGGTGGCACAACCAGTGCTGCAGGCCCACTAGTAGCATTTAATCTACAGGCCCTAGGCACATATAGTGCACATTACTAGGGACTTATAAGTATATTAAATAGTCCAATCAGGTATGATCCGAGGTTACCATGTTTAAAGGGAGAGAGCATATGCACTTTAGCACTGGTTAGCAGTGATAAAGTGTGCAGAATCTAAAAGCCTGAAAAAACAGTGTCCAAAAAGTGGAAGGAGGCAGGCAAAAAGTTAGGGGTGACCACCCTAAGGCTGTCAGGTCTAACAATCACCCACTAACAATGTCTGCAGTGCCGCATCTGCCATTGCCATCACGGGGAAGCAAGTCATGCCACTGTATGCATCAGACAATCATATGAACAAGTACACCTCCACAATGTAACTCTCCCCATCTCCATCCACAGACACCCCTGCCACTGCCACCCTGCAGAGGATGCCAAACAGACAGCCCTCCCAAGGATGAAGGTCCCAGTGAGGACTACAGTTATGGATGTCTGGACATTGATGACTCACCTGCCCCATCTGGGACATCTGGTCAGTCCACCACCACCAGCCTCACCCTGCCACATCTGAGCCCCCCACCCCTGTGGTAAAAATGACAAAGACAACCCCTCATCACCAAACCTATGTCCCAAGGACTGTTCAAACAGCAGTGTGTCCCTCAGTACAGGGACCTGAGTCTACCCCTCACACCCAAGACGATGATGATCCTGGTGTATCTGGGAGTGGGCCCACCATG
This sequence comes from Pleurodeles waltl, assembly GCF_031143425.1. Lineage (NCBI taxonomy): Eukaryota > Metazoa > Chordata > Amphibia > Caudata > Salamandridae > Pleurodeles > Pleurodeles waltl. The sequence continues at coordinate 73,274,485 of NC_090444.1, read as the reverse complement.
CCAGGGGCACAGGGGACCAGGGCCAGTGGGAGGGCACCTGTGGGCCAAGGGATGGTGCCCCCAAGGGGAAGGACTGGCCAGGAGGCCATCTCCCAAGTCCTGGGAGCATACCAGCAATCCCAGGACAAGATGGGCCAGATACTCTCCATCTTACATTAGACCCAGAGGCTGCAGAGGGAATACCACCAGGAGGCCATCCAGCAGTGGCAGACCCTCAATGCCACCATGGCCACCATTGCAGGAGTGCTAAAGGAACTCGCATCCATCCAGCGTGCATCCTCTTCCCATCAGCAGGCCCCTTCCCCTAGCCACATACCATCTATGCCATCCACTTCCACTTCAGCTAGTGGAATGGAGGCCCTGCCATAGGACCCACAGGACACTAGCACCCTTCCCTCTGTAGCTGAGGAACCCCCCGCAAACGAGGTCTTCCATCCAGACATCCTGTAGGAGCTGATGCCAAGACCACTGCCAAAAAGTGAGACTCTCCTGAACATTCTCCCTTGTGTTCCACTGACACAGCCTATTGACTGTCCACTGTCATCTCTCCATTTTCTCGTGGTCCCTGGATATTGGACCTGTACTACCAACAGTGAGTCCAACTGCTCCTATGATTTCAACCACCATGACGCCACCCATCACCCACTGCACTTGTAAAGCACAATAAACACCATTGAGCATAGCTACTGCTTACCTATCTTTATTGCAACAAGTATGAAATCACTGTTGTATAATATGTCAGCTTACTTAAACCATTGACCAGCAAAAGTCTGTAAGATGGACAGAAGGGTGAGGCACATGCAGCAACTTTGGTAGTAGAACAGACTCATCCCCAAATCCAGTGTCAAGGAAGCCACCAATCAAGGCAGGAACCAGAGTAGCACCACCCGAATTACCTGCGAATACACCAAGTCAGGGACAACCATCACAGTAGGAGTCACTGTTGCCCAGCCAACACACATGCAGTACATTGTCGTCCTCCGTAGTGCGAGTACCCAAGTGGCATGTGAACACAAAAGACCATAGCAGATCCACATTTTCAAGACATCCATTCCCAATGGCCCATCCCTCACATCTCACAGTACCCAACTAAAGCCGAGTTTCACTGTCAATATGAGTTACCTTCAATATCCGTCGATTGTGTACAGTGAGGACAAGTTGCTATACTGTAGACACCACCTTCGTTGCCAGTCCTTTAGCAGTTTACACTGTATTACTGGGACCATACATCAATGTCATTGCCACATACACACACAGAGGGATAGCTGTACTTAACACCTCCACTGATGGCACACACCAGGATGAGCTGTCATAAGGCAGACCAGCTACATCCTCATCATCTGCCTCCTCATCAGTGTCTATGTCACCATCATCAGCCACAGGTCGGGCTGCCACCTCCTCAACATCCAGTAATGGTATGTGAAGTTTCAGAGCCATATTGTGTAGCGTGCAGCAGGCAACTACGATCTGGCAGACATTCAGTGGTCTGTAGAGCAGGGCCCCTCCTGAGACGTATAGACACCTAAGTCTGGCCTTTAGGAGCCTAATGGTCCTCTTGATGACACACCTCGTCCTGCTGTGGGTGTCATTGAAACGGTTTTCACCATCTGTTGTTAGATATCTCACTGGTGTCAGCCGCCACGGAAGGTTAGGATTGCCAGGGTCACCTGTTTGCACAAAGGATGGACCCATCACAATACTGGTAGTGACACAGGGTAGAAAGTGAAGAGAGGTGTCATAAGAGTTGCACACATACAACTGGATACATACCAATGAGCCAGGCCCTCTCTCTCTGTAGCTGTGCCATCATGTGTGGCACATTGCTGCTCCTTAGGATGTAGGAGTCATGCACAGATCCAGGAAACTTGTTAGATGTACTGGTCAGCGAGACACACCACCTGGACATTGATGGAGTTAAAGCTTTTCCTGTTCCTGTACACATGTTCATTCACCCTGGGAGGGACCAAAGCAATGTGGGTGCCATCTATGGCCCCTACCACATGAAGGACATGTGCGATATCATAGAAGTCAGATTTAACAGTGGCCAAATCCGTAGTTGAGAGAACCTGATGTAGCTGTCCAGGTGTTTCAGGAAAGCACACAGTATATCATTCAACACTATAATGAACATAGGTGGTGACATCCCTGCTGCCAAACCCACTGTCATCTGGAACGAGCCTGAGGTAAGGAAGTGTAGAAATGATAAGACCTGTACTGTGGGAGGAATGGCATAGGGATTACGGATGACTGGCAAGAGATCCAGTTCCAACTGGGTACACAGTTCCATGACGGTCTGATGGTTGAGACAATAGATCTGTATGATGTGTCTCTCTTCCAGGGTAGCAAGGTCGACTAGGGGCTGGTACACCAATTCATGTCTCACCATTTCACGTTATCTAGAAATAAGAGAGAGGAAAAGCCAACACTATACATGTAGCTTGTTAACACAAACATTTGGGGCCAGATGTAGCAAACTTTTGCGAGTCGCAAAATGGCCCGAATCGCTATTTGCGCAAAATCGGAAATGGGATGCAAAAATCCCATTTCCGACTCGCAAAATGCGATGCGAGCCGGTACCGACTCGCAAAATTTGCGACCCCATTTTCCGACCCGCTAATAGGAAGTCACAATTTGCGAGTCGCAAACCATATGCAATAGCAACTCGCAAATTGTGACTAGTCGCAAAAAGCCCATTTTGCACGTCCAATTTACCACTAACTCAGAGCAGGTGGTAACCATTACCAAAGTATAAAAGGAGACCCAGAAGGCATCTGGGTTACTCAAGATGGCGGAGATATACCTGATAGCAGTGAGGAGGAGAGCCCACGCATCCCAGCAGAGGAGGAGGAGGAGCCAGAGACAGGAGAAGATTTACAGAACAAGGCAGACACTCTTCCAGCAAACTGAGGAGGAAATATATGACAAATACAGACTTAGCAGCGCAGCTATACTAGATTTAATAGATTTACTCAAACCACAGCTAGAACGCCAGACTGTGCGCAGCTGCGCCATCCCTACGCATGTGCAAGTGCTATGCTCACTGCACCTCTTGGCCTCGGGGAGCTATCAGGGGGTCATTGCTGTGGCAGGTGGGGTATCCCAAAGTGCACTATCAAGGTTCCTCAGGGCATTCCTAGATGCCTTACTCACACACATGTCCCAATACATATACCTACCCAGGAATGAGGCAGAAATTAACAGCACCAAGTTAGACTTTTACCGGATTGCCAACTTTCCCCATGTCATAGGGTGTGTAGATGGGACACATATTCAAATATGCCCTCCTGCAAACCTGGAATATCTGTTCCGCAATAGGAAGTGTACCCACTCACTCAATATTCAGGTTGTTTGTGACGCCCATTATGTCATCACTGACATGGTTGCTAAATTTCCAGGCAGTACTCATGACTACTACGTTTTTAGGCACAGTGGGATACACCAACGCCTGGAACGTGGGGAGTTTGGAGACGGATACCTCCTAGGTAGAGCTGCATACACCTTGTAGACGTGCACACAGATCAATGTGCAAACCAACCATGACTTACTAACAGTTTATGTTTTGTGCCCAACAGATGACAGTGCATATGCACTACGGCCATGGATACTGACTCCGTACCTAACACCCAGCAATGAATGTGAGAGGCGATACAACAGTGCACATAAGAGGACCAGGAACATTGTAGAAAGAACCTTTGGACTGCTGAAAGCACAGTTCAGATGCCTCCACCGAAGTGGAGGTGCCCTCCAGTATACCCCCATAACGGCTTTCAAAATAGTTGTCGCATGCGCTATCCTGCACAACATTGCCACCCGACGTGGCCTACCTCTCACCCCTGCAGACCCAGATTCGGAGGATGATGAGCGAGAGCAACCACATCGCCATCATGGGGATAGAAGCATCGCAAATCACGGCAGACTGAGACGGAAACACATTGCAACCCAATACTTTGGAAGGTACGTGCCAACTTCTACCATACTCACCCATAGAACAAACACTCCATGTGTTAAGTGTAACAAACAAATGATTTAATATGTGCAAAAAACCCAAACTATATACAAGGAATTACTGTTCAGGGACTTCAACAAAAGTCCACCTGGCATGGGACACATTGTCATCATGTGCCCCAACATCAGGGACAGTGTTTAGCTCACAGCCTACGGCGGGCTCGGCCAGCCTGGCTGGTACCAGGTGGCTCAGCAGTGCTCTGCCTTGTACTCCCACTCCGTAGCACCCTGGTGTCACCAGCAGAGACACTGCTGACAGTGGAGCCCTCCTCACTGTCTTGTGGGGTGTCACCTGTACCCCTGGACACCTGCCGTACCTCCATGAGGTCTATTGCATGGGTGATCCGGCCCAGTCCCCGTGCCACATCACCCGCAAAGTGGCCCATGTCAACCTGGAGGCTGACTGTTCTCCCAGACAGCCCAGTTGTGTTCACTGCCAGTCTGACGATAGAGGAGGCCATCCTGTCCAGCCTTTGCAGCAGCTGGCAGTCCCTGCGCCGCGCACCCTCACTCTGCGTTAGCAGTCCAGCCACCAGTTCGCGCATTGACAGGGCTAGGTCACCAGTGTTGTTCCCAATGACCTCCAGTTGTGCATGCACCTGCTGCATGCTGTTGGCATGGTTCCTCTCGAAGCGTTGCAAAACCCTACTAATCCGCCCTAACTGTTGATTTTGCAGGCGCTGACCCCGTAGCAGTTGTGCCTCCGTTGGTGTTGTGGATGGAAGCCCTGACTCTGCCTGCTGCCCTGCTCTCATCATCCTGCGTCGCCTGCGCAGCGGTGGAGGCCCTGTGATGACTGATGTGGCACTCTGGCCTATACCTGGTGCAGGCTCCAAGACCACTGTTGCAACAGGTGTTGCCAGAGAGGGGATGGTGTTGGTGGTGCAGGTGGGAGTGGTGGCTGGTCCTGTTGTCTCCTCTCGGGGCTGGCTGACCATTGGCACCTGGCTGCTTTGGCTGGTGGGGGTGTCTTGTGGGAGACCTGTGGGACATGGGGAAAACACTGTCAGTGTCTACTATCAGTTAACAACTTCCTAATAAACAATAGCCTATGAACTGCCTACTTGACTACATTGCCCATAATGCATCATTCTGGTGTTTGCTACTCTGAAATGGAGCTATCTTGGTTGTGCATGCCCCTGTGTACATGGTGGGTGGGGGTATGGCATTGATGGGGGTACAGGCATATCACATGGTACTCACCGGTTGATGGTCCGGGCTCAGAGGTGTCCAGTTCTCCAAATCCAGTTACAGCCTCCGGCTCCAGGGTCTCCTCAACCCTTTCCTCCAGGGGTGTGGGTGGTGGTATGGTAGATGGTCCCCCTCCTGTGCCTCTCATCTCCCGGAGCCTTTCTGCCACCCTCTCCTTGGTCCGGGAGCGGAGGTCGTACCACCTCTTCTTTAGTTCATCCACACTCCTGTGGCTGACCCCCAGGGAGTTTACCTTCTCCTGGATTTCCTGCCAAATTCGTTTTTTGTCAGAGTCTGGCACATTGAGGGCTGCCTTGCCAAACAGCTCCTCATGGTGCTGACAGCTCTCATCCGTTAGCACCTCCAGCTCCTTCTCTGCAAACTTGAGCTTTCTCTTCCTGGGAGTGTCAGCCATGGTTGCTGGTGCTCTGTTAGCTGTGCTGCAGTTAAAAAGGGTGTGGTCCTCCCTCCTCCCAGGTGTATTTGTAAACTTCCTGGCTGTGATGTCATCATCATGTGCCAGGAAGTGTTTTCCTGAGTGTTCTGGAGTGGTTTCTGGAGTGTTCTGCAGCACCTGCTTTCAATTTTCAGCACAGTCGCAATTTGCGACACCCACTCGCAAATTGCGAGTCTGTTTTTTGCGCGGTCGCAAAAAGCGACCTCGCAAACAGCGGACTCGCTATCTGCGGTGCGACTCCGGGTGCGAGTCGCAATTTGTCCGCGCACTTTCGACCTGCATTGCAGTTAGCGACACGCAATTTGCGAGTCGCACATGCTCGCAAATTGCGAATCGCTAATTTTTTCCTACCTACATCTGGCCCTTGGTTAGGCCGTCTATGATGCAGCAAGTGACTGCACATGTCGCGTCATAGTTATCAGTACACACAGTTGACTATCCATGAATGTCACACATGTTAACCTTGCTTTGATGTGTGAACATGGTTAATGTATACACATATCACTAAAATTCATACATGACGCACTTATCATTCACCTACAATACACTAGCTACATGTAAAATGGCAGCCGCCTGTCCTGCAAGCATAGGACAGCTGGAAGTGACCTAATTCCACCAGCGTTAATCGTCACGGCGGTAGGCGGTCGCAACCACCGTGAAACTCCTCATTGGATAACATTGTTGCCAATGGGAGACTGGGGCCAATGATGATCACCACCGGCAGTGACGGTCATGTACGCGGCGGCTGTCACTGCCATTTTGTGTTGCATAGCATACTTGACTCCTGACACTTGTGCAAGGAAGACCTCCACTGCGTGAGCTGCTGTGTTCTGTGTCTGGGATAGGGCCCCAGGAGGAACTGGAAAAGCTCATGGACGGGGTCCTACCCCTGTATGGACAGCTGTATGGGGCACCAGAGCAGTAGGTGAGTCCAATGTTCCTGTCCTGTCTGATGGTGATGTGTGTGGGGTTAAAAGGCGTGGAGACGACGCGAGTGGAGTGGATGCATGCAGATGGCAAAGGAGTAGGTGGGGAAGTGCCATTAAGACACATTTGTGTGGTCATGAGATGTGTCTGATGAGTGAAGTCCATTGCTGTTGGTGTGATGCCACTCTACATGACTTTCTCCTTCTGTCTGTGTCCCCCATGCAGGTCAGCGCCCATCAGAAGAAGGGGATTTGGTGTGCCATTGCCAAGCAAGTGCAGACCCTGGGGGTCCATGCCGGGTTGAACACCCACTGCACAAAGCGGTGGGAGGACCTGAGACGCTGAGCCCGGAAGACCGCAGAGGCCCAGATGTGGACATCCTCCCAACGAGGGAGGGGTGCCCGTCAATCCTGGCCCCCTAATGGCCCGCATTTTTTCTCGGTGCCCTACCCTGAGGTGGAGGGGCGCTTGAGGGCAGCACAGCAGCCATAAGGGGGTAAGTACACACTCACACCTCCCTAATGGCATGCCTGTATGGGTAGCCTACTAGTGGGTAGATGTTGTGTGGATCATTGGTAGTTGCACATCGGCTATGGGAATGAGCCATTCTGCCAGGAATTGTATCGTTAATGTGTGCCAGAATCATGCAGGAGGTGACTCATGCGGGTAGGAACTTACATTTTGGACATTGTTTCCTGACATTTGTGATCTTTTGGGTGACCAGCTTCTTCCATCAGTATACCTGAGGTGTCAGGGCATTTCCATCACTAATAGTCTGCCACTATGACAGACGTAATTGGTGTGATCTAATTTAGCTGCCTCAGACCGTAGGTGTAGATGGCTGCAGGGGACAAAATGTTACTGGCCACATTGTTGATGGATTTGTTGGCATTCTACCTTGCAATGCAGGAATCAGTAGAGCAAGGAGAACATGGTAGGTCTATGTAAACGACAATGGTTGTGACCCACTTTCTGTGCTACTGTGCAATGTATGACCCTTCATGCTATCAAAGGTGCCAATGTTCCCAGATTAGTTGGATTAGAATGCATAGCTTCTGTTTCCCCTCTGATTTGCCAATGTTGAGCATTACATTGTAAAGGTATGCAATGGCATCCCATACCAACAGTTAAGTTGGTTGTCAGTCTGTGTGAATGATGTATAGGTATGACCCAATGCACCCTTTCTTTGTCTCCCACTCTCCCTCCCTCTCCTCCTCTGTCTTTGTGTGCATCAGCATCATCAGGCAAAGGAGAAAGAGCACTGGCGAGTGGGGAAGCTGCAGCCCACGGGACCCAGGAGGCTGATACAAGTGGAGCTGAGGGGACCAGTGGGACGGAGGGCGAGGGGAGTGCCATGGGGAGACCGGATCTACAACATCCTCTTTGGATTCTTCCTCTGATGGACACTGCCTGGTGGTGGAGGACCCATCTGGGACTAGCCCAGCACCATCCTTGTCCACCACGCTCTCTTACCAGGATCACCCTCCCTGTAGCTCCCCACCCAGTTGCCCGTGTCCACCGCAGGCACCTCTGCCCCTGTGAGCCCTGCTGCCCTCAATGAAGAGGCTATTGACCTCCTGAGGTCCATCTCTGTGGGACAGTCAACCATTGTGAATGCCATCCAGGTTCTGGCATCACAGATGCAGCAGACCAATGCCTTCCTAGAAGGCATTCTCGGTGCCCTGACACAACACCACTCACACCTGCTTTCACCACATCAACCCTCCCAGATCCATCCACAAGTCCCATCATGCCCACCATCACCACAATAGCAGACCCCCATACATCACTCCATTCACCACATGCGCACTCACCACGACTACCCACACACCCACATGCAGCACGTCCACCTTACCTGCAGGCACCACCCCAACAGACACTCACACATCCAACCTGTCATCTCCCTGCATCTCCTCTCCCCTTCTCCCAAGACACCTAAACGCCCACACTCACCCACACAACAGACACCCAACACACACATGATTTCCACCCACGCACCTGCACCCAAGGCACCTACCAAGACACACTTTACAACCACTCCCACTCCCTCCCCTCACACCCGTTTTTCCCATGACCGCCCTTGTGTCCCTAAAAAACGATTCCTCTATGAGTTTGCCCTGTTTCCTTCCACTGCCACTGTGCCTGTTTCCCCAAAGCGCCCTCATGCCCTCCCCATACCCAGTCCTTCCACCTCCCAGTCCCCCCCTGACCCCATGGTAGTGCGCATGCCCCTCCCCCTACTGGACTACCACCACCCCAAAAGGCAAGGGCCCTCCTCCTAAGGGCCATACGAAGGGGAAAGTCCCCCCCTCAAAATCAAAATCAAAAGGCCCCCTCCCAAACCCAAACCTAACGACCCCACTCCGAAACCCAAACCAAAGGACCCACCTCCCAAACCAAAGGACCCACCTCGCCGCCTCCCACTCCATCACCCCTGAGGTGCCTGCATGCCCCATTGATGCCCCTGCCATGTGGAGGCCACTTTGCAGTCAGGAGTCAAGCTGGGGCCAGGAACTCTGCCCAGTGTGTCTGGAGCAATGGACACTTTTGGAGTGGCCAGTAGGCCTCTGTTGTATATAGTTAATTTATTCAACGAGAACATGATTTTAATATATCTGCACCAGTCACCTGTTGGTGTCAAGGTTTACATACTTGTCCTGCTTTTCCTTCCAGATGTATGTGTTGTATATGCTCGATTTTGTGTGTCTTCAGTGTATGTGATGTGTTTGTGTGGCAGCATGAGTTGTGTGGGTGAGTTGTGCTATGGACTTGTTGTGATGTGTTGTTGTTGTGTGGCATTGTGTGGCAGTGGTGTGTGTGTTGTGATGCATCTGTGATGTACTTTGTGTGTTGGGTGGGCGTGGCGTGTGATGTGACACTTTGTTTGGCAGTGTTATTGTTTGTATTGGTTGTGTGCTGTTGTTAAGTGTTGCTGGCAGAATGAGTTTTCCTATGGCGGTGTGGGTTGTGCCTCTCTACCAATGCGTTTGTGTGGTTACGATGGTGTTGCGGTTGTGTGTGGATGTGTCTGACATTGGCGTGTGTGTGTGGTGTAGTGTGTATGACATGTATGTTGGATGTGGTGTGTGTTGTTTTTGTGTATGTGTATGTAGATGTGTTTGTGTGTTGGTACGATTGTATGTTTACGTGTGTGTGTGGGTGTGGCTAGCCATGGGGGGTTGTGTGTAGGTGTGTACTAATGGTCTTCCCTCCAGTGTGTGCTAGGTGTGTGTATTTATGGGTAGTGTCTTTGTCGCTGGTTCTGGCGTTGTATGGCCAGCAGGAGCAGTGGGAAGACTTCCAGTTCGGGTTCCATGGCGGCTGCAGATGTGTCTGTATTCCTGAAGGTGAGCATCTCCTTTTATGTTGCTGATTTCCACCAGCATTTTCGTGGCAGTGAGACTGCCCCGGAAATCCCGGTGGTGTGCTGGGTCATAATATGGTCAGTAGAAACATGGTCCCCAGCGGCCTGGAGATGCCTATCGCTGGCCGCGACGGTCCGCCCGCACTGGCGGTACTGGCGGTGTTTTGGCTGTGTTCTGTTGGGAACACCGCCATGGTCATAATATAGTGGTCTTCACCCCTGGCCCAGTGGCGGTGTGACCGCCATTGCCACAGTGGCGGTCTTCGGACTGCCAAACTCGTAATGAGGGCCTCAGTCTTACTGAGTGGTGCTCCCAAATGCTTTTCCCCACATTACCTTTCTGTTAATGTTCTTACATATAGGGAAATTGGAGAAATCAACTGGTTACCTTCGGTATCAGTCAGAGTGCTTCACGCTTTTATTATGTTGAGATGTGTCTTGAATAAGAAAACAAATGCTGCCCTCTCCTTCTATGTGATGACACCTTCCGAAACACCTTTTATTGGCTAAAGCGCCTTGTCTTTTTTCAAGAAGCTTAGCAAAGCAGCACATCTTCATACCTAGGGTTATCTCTTGGCCAACTTTTGAAGTGACACTGAGGTGATATCTTTGTTTCCCCTGAAGGCCTGCTGAGACTGGATGCCAGATGTGAGTGGTCTGCTGTGCTTTCGCTGGACTCTGGTACCTAGTGTTAGAGGGGAGAGCTCCACCACATATAAGGAGCTCCGCTGGGGATGACCACTGCGTCATAAAGGTGGGCACATAAAGTAAGGGGGTTTCCACCTATTCAATTCTGGATAAAGATTTGAATCATTTGAATTAGCAGTTAAATCCCCACTAACCCCTGGCGAAGATCTGAACCTCTGTAAATTATACTCCACGTGAAAGAAACTCACTGTCAATTGAGGCAAACTTTTCTTAAATCCTCCCTTAATTGTTGTTGCCAAAGGTATTATTTTTTTTATACACAGCCTAATGACACCAGTCATTGGCAGCACAGGTGAGATCATCTGACTCCCTCCAGTAACATCACAGGAAGTGACATTGGATGACCTTTGACTGCACTACAAGCAAGATGTATGTTTTCATTTGATCTTTATTAAAGCTTGGGTTGATGAAGGATTTTCTCACTAAAGATATAATCCAGAATGTTGGCAAGTATGTTTGACCACTAGGCTAGTGCAGAAGTGATCATAGAAGCTTTCAATCAATCAATCAATCAATCAGTAATTTGTTAAGCGCGCTACTCACCCGGTAGGGTCTCAGGGCACTGGGGGGGTGCTACTGCTCAAAGAGCCAGGTCTTGAGGCGCTTCCTGAAGGTCAGGAGGTCCTGGGTCAGATGTAGGTTGACGGGGGAGGGAGTTCCAGGTTTTGGTGGCAAGGTGGGAGAAGGATCTGCCGCCGGCTGTGGTACGGTGGACGCGGGGGACGGAGGCGAGGGCGAGGTTGGCGGAGCAGAGCTGGCGTGTCGGGATGTGGAAGTTGAGACGCTCGTTGAGGTAGGCAGGTCCGGCGTCGTGGAGAGCCTCGTGAGCGTGGATCAAGAGTTTGAAGATGATCCTTTTGTTGACAGGGAGCCAGTGGAGGTCTCTCAGATGAGCTGAGATGTTTTCATGGCGAGGGAGGTTAAGGATGAGTCGTGCTGAGGCGTTCTGGATGCGCTGGAGTTTTCTCTGGAGCTTGCCCGTTGTTCCCGCGTAGAGTGCGTTGCCGTAGTCCAGTCTGCTGCTGACGAGGGCGTGGGTGACCGTTCTTTTGGTTTCAGTGGGGATCCATCTGAAGGTCTTGCGAAGCATGCGGAGCGTGTTGAAACATGAGGATGAGATGGCGTTGACTTGCTGGGTCATAGTGAGCGATGAGTCCAGTATGAAGCCGAGGTTGCGTGCGTGGGTGGTGGGCGTTGGGGCGGCTCCCAGAATGGCAGGCCACCAGGAGTCGTCCCATGCTGATTTGTTGGAGCCGAAGATGATGATCTCGGTCTTCTCTGAGTTCAGTTTGAGGTGGCTAGCCTCCATCCAGTTGGCTATGGTGTGAAGTCCGGTGTGGAGGTATGTCTTGGCAGTTGCGGGGTCCTTTGTGAGAGAGAGGATCAGCTGAGTGTCGTCCAGGTAGGAGACGATGTTGAGGCCGTGGGATCGGACGATCTTGGCGAGCGGTGCCATGTAGACATTGAAGAGGGTGGGGCTGAGAGATGATCCCTGGGGGACTCCGCAGATGGTCTTGGTGGCTTTTGACAGGAACAGGGAGAGGTGGATTCTATGGGTTCTGCCAGAGAGGAAGGAAGTGAGCCAATCCAGGGCTCTGTGGTGGATTCCAGCGTCGTGGAGGCGTGTGCGAAGTGTGTGGTGCTAGACGGTGTCGAAGGCTGCAGAAAGGTCAAGGAGGATGAGGGTAACAGTTTCACCTTTGTGGAGCCTGCTCCTGATGTCGTCGGTGACAGCGATAAGAGCAGTCTCGGTGCTGTGGTTCTTGCGGAAGCCGGACTGGGAGATGTTGAGGAGGCTGTTGTCCTCCAGGAAGTGAGATACTTGGCTGTTGACTATCTTCTCGATGGCCTTCGCAGGGAAGGGGAGTAGGGAGATGGGCCGGTAGTTTTTGAGGTCTTTGGGGTCGGCTTTAGGCTTTTTGAGCAGGGCCTTGACTTCGGCGTGTTTCCAGCTCTCTGGGAAGATGGCGGTCTCGAAGGAGCCGTTGATGATGGTCTGGAGCTGGGGAGCGATGATTTGGCTGGCTTTATTGAAGACGTGGTGAGGGCAGGGGTTGGCGGGAGAACCGGAGTGGATGGTGCTCATGGTCTTGGTGGTTTCCTCGTCGTTGGTGTGGGTCCAGGCATTCAGGATGTTGGTGTAGATGGGTGCGTTGTGGTCGGCGTTGGCAGTGGTGGTGGTGGGGGACGGTGGTGCAAAGCTTCCATGGATGTCTGTGATCTTGCGGTGAAAAAAGGTGGAATGTTTTGGGGTGATCCATCCAGGGGGGCTGAGAAGAAGTGGGGTCCCAAACACATTTTCCCTATACATTTTTCTATAGGGATTTTGAACAGCCATAGCGCTGAAAACTACTGGACGGAATTACACCAAATTTGGCAGAAAGGTAGGCACTGGTCCTGAAAGCAACCTTTTTTTTGGTTTTGGTGTAAATCCGTTCAGTAGTTTTAGAGAAATTTAAGAAAATCCAAATTTGTATATCTAGGGACACAAAGGATTCGTGACCCCTCCTGATCTCGTGCTGAGATCTGATTGGCTGCCAACACTTCAACAAGGAAGCCGTTGAAGTGTTGTCAGCCATCTTGGGACTCGGCTGAAGCCAAGTCCCTGAAAAGAAGAATAAAAAATACAAAAGGAACCAGGGTACCAACACCCTGACCCCTTAGCTCTGGTGCTGGGGTCCCAAAGGGATCCCCCCAGGGCTAAGAAGCATTTAAAAAAAAAATTACTGATAATGTGTGACAGGTCGTGAATCCGCAGTAAAAAAAAATTTTTTTTATAAACAAGCCCAGGCTCCCGTGCTTGTTTTTAAATAAGCCCCCGGGTGGGCCAGGTCCTAGGGGCACTTTTTTGTTTTTAATAGGGGGGGCTTCCTGGGGACCACCACCCCCTGGGGCAAATATGCCTTTTTAACATGGGGGAAGCCCAATGGCCTCCCCCACAGCCCCAGAGACCACCAACTCCCTGGGGCGAATAATGTAATTTGAGCAGGGGGCTGCACCCCACCCGCGCGCCCCGGGGACCACCACCCCCGTGGCAAAAATGTTGACAATAAACCTTTGCTTTCAAACATTCATGGTCCCGGAGTGTGCATTGCTATCCGTGAGAGAAAACTGAGCTGTTGGATTGATTTTTATATATATATGTGTATATATAATATATATATATATATATATATATATATATATATATATATATATATATATATATAAATGGAGTCAAAGTAAATCTATACCTATCTATAAAAACTCACCTTCTCGAGAATTTATTCCTCAATATTTTTGCTGTTGATGTTTCGATATCCAACAGAATTAACGTGCCTACTATTTTACATTAAAAAGAGTATTGAAAGACATTTATGGCAGAGATTGTATTTGAATTGTAGCATTTATATAGCTTCATACCCTGCCCGGGGGTGCTGAAGCACACTATCTGATGGGTAGCATGCTACACCATGGGAGTGTGTGATTTCCAGAGTGTTGTAATTGTTGTGATCCCATGTTAGAAAGTTTTTGATTCAGGGTAAAATAGTTCAGAAGAAAGAGCTGAAAAGCTAGGAATCCCTTTAATTGTTCAAGCAATAGTTGTATTCCAGCTGCATGTCCTGCCTTTCAAAATGTCTGCTATTTCTGAGTACAGACAGCTCAATTGTACTAAGTATTTAGGGCCAGATGTAGGAAGGAAGCAATTTGCGAGTTGCAAATTGCGAGTCCTTCCGACTCGCAATTTGCAACTCGCAAATTGCTATGCAGTACGGTGTCTCAGACACCGACTGCAACTCGCTATGGGGTCGCAATGACCCACCTCATGAATATTCATGAGGTGGGTCGCAAATTGCGGCCCCATAGCGAGTATAGGCACTCGCTAACATGGAGGCCTGCTGTAGTCAGCAGGCCTCCATGTTAGCGACCTGCTTTTCAATAAAGCAGTTTTTTTTTTTTTTAAATGTAGCCCGTTTTCCCTAAGGGAAAACGAGCTGCATTTCAAAAAATCCGAAACCTTTTGTTTCGTTTTTTTCAGGGCAGGGAGTGGTCCCTTGGACCACTCCCTGCCCTGAAAAAATATTTTGGGGTCCATTCACAAATGGGGACCCCTTCCCGTTTGCGAATGGGTTACCATCCACTTCAAGTGGATGGTAACTGCGACTCCATTTGCGACCGCATAAGCGGTCACAAATGGAATTGCATACCATTGCGAATCGCAAATAGGAAGGGAACACCCCTTCCTATTTGCGATTCGGAAATGCATTTTGCGAGTCGGTAAAGACTCGCAAAATGCATTTCTGCATAGGAAACACGCATTTGCGAGTCGCAAACGGCAAATTTTGCCGTTTGTGACTCGCAAAGTGCTTCCTACATCTGGCCCCTAGAGTAGAACAGTGATGTACTTTTCTCACCATTACTGACTCTTGGTATCAAAACTAGAGTGTAGAAAGGAAATTAGAAGCAGTTTTTGCACAGGTAGGACAGGCATCCATGTAATATAATAAGAATGATAGTGGAAGCATTGAAAAGGAGAAATTTGAATGCCGTATCTTTCCGTAAATGGACCCTCAAAGTCTTTTCGGCCTCTCTAATTATATTTTTATCAGGGGAGAACTGTATTGGGTTTCCGATTGCCCTATTCAGACTGAAGACATTGACAGTTCTTGCCTGTTTTTACGTCTGGCTTGACACCACAAGTGCCTGCGTGAGGTGTAGTTACCAAAGCTTTAATATATAGAAAGAGTGGTCTTTTGCTCCACCCAAAGGAGCGTTTCCGCCTCACCTCAAACTATTTCCGGTTTTGTGTATCCACTGCTAATGGAGTGCATGCATTGCAATGCATCAGAGAATATTTCACATATCTAATTATGCACATTAAATTATTTCTTATAGATTCATTGTTTACAGCAGGCTTCTCCAACAAGTACCCCGTGAGCTACTGGTTGTTCCCCAGCTACCTATAAGAAGTTCTTCTGTGTGAAGCTCAGTATCCTAAATTAAAAGCTTTTTCTTGGTTGATTTAACATATACATATTAAATGTAAAAGCGTGTATTCGAGACAAAATGTGTGTATTTACAGAACTCAGAAGCAGACATTTGGATTAATACGGCTGAATTTTCAAAATATACTTAAAGTTGATATTTGAGTGACAAATCAAGTAGCTTTGGGTGAATGTATTATTACCTTGGTGCCAGGAGCATTTCAGCTGTTATGTAATCCCCGCGTTGAGGCATTCAACATTGACAACACATTTTTACATTACTGCTGGCAACTGTGCCTGATGCACCGAGGTGATCACTGCTAGTAATCTTGCATGTGGTGGCCACTAATGTAATCTTGTGTGACATGGTCACTATTAACACCATTCATAATATTAGAACCTTAAGAAGACGTTCATTTAATATAAGTAGCTTTTACTACAGAAAAGGTTGGAGACCCCTGGCTTACAGAAAACAATCATTTTTTTGTTTTATCTTTTCGATCCAGGAGATTTTTTTAAATGTTTATTCAGGACTCAAAATGCACGCCTTACCTATTGGCTTTGGTAGTCATTGTTTCCACTTGCCTGCAGTGCAAAAATGTGATAAAAACTGAAGTATTTGCTAACATATATTTTTATGTAAGCAGGTCTCTGTTAAA
Source organism: Pleurodeles waltl (assembly GCF_031143425.1). Taxonomy (NCBI): domain Eukaryota; kingdom Metazoa; phylum Chordata; class Amphibia; order Caudata; family Salamandridae; genus Pleurodeles; species Pleurodeles waltl. The sequence continues at coordinate 73,258,210 of NC_090444.1, read as the reverse complement.
TTGAGCAGTGAGCATATCTCATCTTCATCTAGAAAATGTGTGCCCAGGAAAATGCATTAACATTGCTTATGCTGCGATTAACATCTGTTTGCACGCGGCAAGTCTTTTTCGCAGATAAAGAAACTGATGGTAAGGAAGATTAAGAAACATGGGGAGATGTGTAACACCAAACACCGCAATGCAGCACACGACCTCTCACTGCAGTATTGGGGTACCATACTCCTCTGATCAAATCGTTGTCCGATTTGAAGATCACTCGAACACTTCCTGACACAAAGGCGCTAGTCTAATGCAGCAAAATTGAATTGTAACAGTATAAAAACGTGCTATTGATAACAAAACCAGTGGCAACAAAAATACTACAAATAATTTTTATAGCCCTCTGAAATGCAGGTGTTTTTTGTATCTGAATTTCAAGGGGATGCTCTAACAAAGCTAGTCCATCAAAAAACCTGAAGAAGCGACCCTCACATGGGGCATAAAATGAACATCGTGCAACTGAGGTGGAGGTGGCAGGATAGACAACTCGCTACTTCTCTGATGGGCCCTGTACCAAGGCATCCATGGATATGGCATCTACTGGGCCACCCACAAGCAGTGGAAGCTCGGACAAGGTTCCAACCTGCGGTCAAATTCGCCCAAAAGTAAAAACTTGCAATCTGCAATTAACCTTTGTTTTTATTTGTTGCTCACTGTTATATTTCCTGGCAGTACTCATGAACAAGCAATGTTCCTCCAGTGCTCACGTGCTACCTCTTATCAAGGTTAGATCCACGATCACACGTTTTGTTTGAGCGGGATAGTCAGCATCAGAGCACACGTCTCTTAGTTTCATAGAGGCTTCATTATAAGAGGCATCTCTTTTCCTGACGGTCAGGCCGCGCAAACCTCTGAATCAGATCTATGAGGCCGCGCGGAGCCACTCTCTGCGGCTTTGCAGGGCCTCAGAGATACGGAGTAAGGCAAAGCAGCGCAAGTCGCTGCGTTGCCTTGGTCTACACCAGGGAGGTGTTCCATGGGCGTTGCAGTGGGTGTTCCCACGCAACACCCATGGATTTTGACACTGTCCCGGATTTACTCAATCACACAAATCTGGAGAAGCCCCAAAACCTTGCAAGGAGAAATCTTTTTATTTCTCCTTGTTTCTTCCTTTTCTATGTGTGCTGCACGCCTCTCTGGATTGTTTTTGAGCAGGTAGGTGCATGTAACGCAGATACCCAGGCACCATGGTTAAATCAATTGATCAATCAATCAAAGCATTTGTAAAGTGCACTACTCACATGTGACGGTCTCAAGGCGCTGGGGAGGGGGGCTGCTACTGCTCGAACAGCCAAGTCTTGAGGTGTCTCCTGAAGATAAGTAGGGTCTGTGTCTGTCGCAGGTGGGTGCGAAGAGTGTTCCACGTCTTGGCAGCAAGGTGGGGGAACGATTCTGTGGATGCCTGGACGGTGGCGAGGGCAAGGTCAGTGGAGCGAAGCTGGCAGGTCGGGGTGTAGAAGGAGAGCTGTCTGTTGAGGATGTGTGCGTTGGCGCTAAGCAGCCAATTGTGCGCCAGCAAGAGGGAAATGACGGGAATGTGCCGTATTGAATAAATATGGCGCATTTCTGCCCTTGCACATTGGAATAGGACAGAGCTGCAAGACGCATCCCACTGCCCTACGCCAATTTCCTGCAAATAAGCCGCATAGTGTGTAAATAAGGCACCAAAGTATATCTTCACCACTGCAAATTTTTTGTCCCATTTACGTTTTACTAAGTGCACTTGTTCGGCACGTGTTCTACGCAGACGTGTCTTGCTCAGCCTCTACTCACAACGTGATGTCACCAATTGCTTCTGCTGGCGGGATGCAAAAACCACACTCGCCTTCTAAATTAATCCAATGTCTAAAAGTTTATAATGAAGCAACAGCTGCTAACACCAAAAAATATGCAAGCACAGTATCTTCCCATTTTACTTGCTGAAACTTTTCATAGATGTAGCAATGAAAATCTCATTAAAAAGACCCATTTCCTGCCTCCTCCCAATCCTAAAAAAACAGAGAGTTCAGTGCACTCGTCAAATCCTGTGTCATCGCCCAGTCAGCTTTCAAGTCATAAGGCAGCGTTTGGAGGCCCGGAGCCCATCTCGGCCGCCTTAAATAACGCGAGGTGGCTAAATTGTACACTGTCATAAAATTCAAAAATGAGGAATCGCGGTCGGGGGCTGCCATGTGCGGTGGAAATTGAAAACACATTTCGGCGCGCGGAGGCCCATAAATCACCCCCATCAGCGGCAAGTACATATTTTCAATTTACAGTAAGGTGAGAAGCATGAACTGTTTGGATTTTTAATATAGAATCTTAACCCTGGCGGCTCCAGGGCTGTCGATAGCACCCCACAAACCCCGTCCGGCGCCACTGGTGTGGTTTTCCAAACATATCCCTTCCCCCCTTCCCGATGATTATTCCGCCTGCTGCACAGGACATAACATTTCTGGCAGGTGACGTGTCACGTCATTCCCCCGGGGAGCCCTGCAAGGTACTGATGGGTGACAAATGTGCCCCTAAATCAAAGGGTCCCTGACAGGCCAGGGGCGCAGGCGCGCGCCCAGCGCAGAGGGGGCGGGCACGTGCCAGGCAGAAGTGTGGGGGACCATAGATCTTCGAGGGAGACGTTCTGCAGGGGGTGGCTGCGGAGCCGGGGATCGCGCATTTCATTCGGCCTTGCATTACATCCACGTCGGTCTCTGCCTAAATCGGATTTGATCCCGCAGAGTACAGATTCGGTCCAAGGCCCTACAAGAAATGCCTGCACACCCTCTCTATTGTAGAAATGCCTGCACACCCTTTCTATTGTAGAAATGCCTGCACACCCTCTCTATTGTAGAAATGCCTGCACACCCTTTCTATTGTAGAAATGCCTGCACACCCTCTCTATTGTAGAAATGCCTGCACACCCTTTCTATTGTGGAAATGCCTGCACACCCTCTCTATTGTAGAAATGCCTGCACACCCTTTCTATTGTAGAAATGCCTGCACACCCTCTATATTGTAGAAATGCCTGCACACCCTCTCTATTGTAGAAATGCCTGCACACCCTTTCTATTGTAGAAATGCCTGCACACCCTCTCTATTGTGGAAATGCCTGCACACCCTCTCTATTGTAGAAATGCCTGCACACCCTTTCTATTGTAGAAATGCCTGCACACCCTCTCTATTGTAGAAATGCCTGCACACCCTCTCTATTGTAGAAATGCCTGCACACCCTCTCTATTGTAGAAATGTCTGCACACCCTTTCTATTGTAGAAATGCCTGCACACCCTTTCTATTGTGGAAATGCCTGCACACCCTCTCTATTGTAGAAATGCCTGCACACCCTCTCTATTGTGGAAATGCCTGCACACCCTGCACACCCTCTCTATTGTAGAAATGCCTGCACACCCTTTCTATTGTAGAAATGCCTGCACACCCTTTCTATTGTAGAAATGCCTGCACACCCTTTCTACGTATAATAAACGTATTGTTAGAAATGGGGGTCTTTGATTGGCAGTCTGGTTACCCCCTGTCCAAGCAAGGACCCTCTCTCTGTTCAGGGTAAGTCACACAGGATCCAAATTATCCTGTGCCCACCCTCTGGTAGCTTGGCACTAAGCAGTCGGGCTTAACTTAGAAGGCAATGTGTAAAGTATTTGTGCAATAAATCATGTAATAACACAATATAAACACCACAAAAATACACCACACAGGTTTAGAAAAATATTGAATATTTATCTGATGCACAAGGTTCCCTTTCAGTTCCATCCTGTCTGCCAGGGTCCCAGTAGGGGGTTTGTCAGTCCATTGTGTGAGGGCAGGCTACTGTCCTTTGACATGTAAGTGTCAACCCCTCCACCCTCCCAGCCCAGGAAAACCCATTCAAAATGCAGATGTATGAAAGTGAGGCTGAGTACCCTGTGTTTGGGGTGTGTCTGAGTGAATGCACAAGGAGCTGTCAACTAAACCTAGCCAGACGTGGATGTGAGGCACAGAAAGATTTAAGTGCTGAGAAATGCTCACTTTCTAAAAGTGGCATTTCTAAAACAGTAATATTAAATCCAACTTCACCAGTCAGCAGGATTTTGTATTACCACTCTGACCATACTAAATATGACCTTGTTACTCCTTTCTGATCAGAATCTACCACTCAAACAGTATGTGAGGGTAGCCCTAATATTAGCCTATAAAGGGAGCAGGCCTCACAGCAGTGTAAAATAAATTTAGGAGTCTTACACTACCAGGACATATAAACTGCACAGGTACATGTCCTGCCTTTTACCTTCACAGCACCATGCCCTATGGGTTACCTAGGGCCTACCTTAGGGGTGATGTGTAGAAAAAGGGGAGTTTAAGGCTTGGCAATTACTTTTAAATGCCAAGTTGAAGTGGCAGTGAAACTGCACACACAGTCCCTACAATGGCAGGCCTGAGACATGGGTAGAGAGCTACCGATGTGGGTGGCACAACCATTGCTGCAGCCCACTAGTAGCATTTAATTTACAGGCCCTAGGCACATGTAGTGCACTTGACTAGGGACTTACAAGTAAATTAAATAAGCCAATCGGGTATGAGCCAATGCCACCATGGTTTGAGGAGAGAGCATAGGCACTTTAGCACTGACTAGCAGTGGTAAAGTGCGCACAGTCCTAAAGCCAGCAAAAATGAGGTCAGAAAAAGAGGAGGAGGAATGCAAAACGTTTGGGGGTGACCCTGCAGAAAGGCCATTTCCAACACGTATTATCTTCAAACTTGAACATCGGGTAACCATTTCAAAGCAGAGCACGTTAATGTTCACTACTTCCAAATTTCAGTGGCAGAATATTGCTTGAATTAAAAAATTATGAAATATCTCTTCTTTGCATGTCTCCACAGAAAGCTATTGACTGGGACTCCGATAGCATCAAGGCTAACACCCATGTGTAGTTATAGTTAGGTCATACTTTCCATAGGAAGAACATGTTTTATTTCGCTGATAACTCTGGCATCATTGGACACATCTCCACAAAACCATAAAAAAATTTTATTCACCTCATCCCCTCCTTGAAATGTTTTGGAGTGATCCGCCAAGCAGGGGCTGAGAAAAAGGAGGGGTCCCAAAACATAATTTGCCCATGCAGTTTCCATAGAGTTTTAGACAGCGCTACAGTCAAATGGCAGAACGGAGTGACACCAATTCAGCAGAAAGATAGATCTACCCAGAAAACATGTTTTTGTGACCTGGTGTAAACCGGCTCACTAATTTTTGAGAAATTAACATTAAAAATGTATAGATATATTGACAGTTCGGCTTCAATTAAAAATTCAAGCATTCTTACTGGCAGAGGAGGCATTTTTAGCCCGAGTGCTCTGATGGGATGGATGCAACATAACAGACATTTTGCGGCTGCCATTACAGGATTTGGGGACTTGGCTCCTGTGTCCTGAAAAGAAAACAACATAAGGGAATAAGGGAGCAGTGTAGGGATGCCCTTACCCCCTATACCCTGGGACATCCACCCCTGCGATCAAAATGAAAAAAAAATTCTGTGTTGACCTTTTTCATAAAAATAAAAAAAAATCATTAAAATTCCTTTCGGGTGGGCCAGAGCCTGGGGATTGGTGTATTATCATTTTTGTTGAGAAAAATATAATAATGGGAGAGAAGAGGGGGAATCAGAATGTATAGGTGCCTCTGGCGGAACCAGGGCACCCAGTAAAAGAAGAATAAAGGCCCAGCTCTAGCTTAAAGAACAGCAAGAAGCAGGAAACCCAAAGCTTAAATATTCACTGTTCCAGAGAGAAGCACCCCATAAAGCCCTGTGATGGCTTTGATTTTGGTGATTTCTTCCTCTTGGTGCCTCAGAGAGGGGCAGCGGCACTACCAATGATTGATTTCGGTCTTGTGAGGGGCTGTAGGGAACGCAGCAGCCCCTCAGTAATGTTGTTAGAAAACTCGCAGTAAGTCTCCTGGGTTATTGAATATATAAACCCAGGAGAGGCTTCAATCATTTTTAAAACACTCCACACTGGAGCTCTATGCTCTTCAGCTAGACTGTGCAGATTCCTTGTGGTTGTTCCTGTGGCTGCCATACGTGGCCTTAAGAGTGTGAAAGACACAAACACTTGTTTATGGCTGTTTTTATTAGTAGTGCCTTATTTAAAATACTTCAGTAATAATTAATGCACAATGTAATATATGTATTTATTGTAAATAAATGGTCTGTCCACCGCAGGACATAGGTCAAGCTCAAGTTTATTCATCAGCTGGAAACCCCATGACACCATCAGGCCACTCACAGCCAGCAGTCAGCACGTATAGAATCTCCAGAACCAAACGATGTAATAAAAAATGTTTCCTGCTGAACATTCCCCAGCGCATCACGGGCATAACATCACTGAGCTCATTACAACACATTCCCCTTCCTTCCCAACAACACAAGTATAAAGAACACTAACTACACCCAACACCCAGACTGCATGAACAACACAAACGAACTATGAACCCACAAGACCCCCGTAACAGAATAACCCGCAAGGGGCCCGCAAGGGAAACACATTATCCCCACACATAATCACCCAAATACCTGGGCAGTCTCTTCCACCTCACCACCCTTTCTGAATGAAGTCCTCGATTACCACTATCTCTACTCTCACGCACCATTCCCCTTCTAACAAACGGTTCTCTCTGAGACTCACTGTCTTTCATAAGCAGCCAAGTAGAACATTTCTTTTCACTGTCAGGCCTCTCCTCAGCCTCCCTATACCTTTGATACAAAGCAGCTCTCCTCATATTCCAGGTTTGCCCATTCTCTAATACGACCCAATCACCCAAGTGCTTTTACCTTGTAGGGCCCACAAAGCTTGGACAACCCACTACCACAGCCACCAGGTCTGACTTTAACCCAATCACCTTTTATGGATAAAACACCACTGCAGTTTCTCTGGCTTTTCAAATCCTAATGCCTTGCCACTCACATCCCACAACCAAAAGGGAACCAACTGTGTACCTGGGTGTCTCCCACTCATCATTTCAAATGGTGACCTCCCAATGCTGCTATTCACAGTAGTTGGATAAGCCCACCACGTCTCTTTAATAACATCCTGAACAAACAACCCTGCACTTCTTGCCAATTCCATGGTACCCCACACTAGCCTGTTAATCCTCTCCATGAGGCAGTTTCCTTGAGGATAGTACAATGACAAACAAACATGTTTCACACTTATGTGATCCAGAATACACTGCGGGCCACATTTAAGAAGCCATAGCGCCACCTTGCGACTCATTATCGTAATATTTTCACGCTAATCTGGTGTTAGGTTGGCAAAACTCCGCACCATATTTGCGAAGTGGCGAAATGCACACATTATGCCTGCGCCAGACATAATGTATGTAAAGGGACGTTCTGGTATTAGGAGGCTCCGAAAAATGGCACAGTGGAATCTAGGAGATTCCTCTGCGCCATTTATAGCATCATTTTTAATACCTGCCTGAGGCAGGTGTTGAAATGAGACTCTCGTTGTTTTCAATGGGCCTTCTGTCACTTTGCAGGATTAGCATCAATATTTTTGGCGCTAATCCTGCAAAGCGCCGAATTAGCATCAAAATACACTATGCTAGTTTCCTAACGTGCGGCATGGTGCGCTGTAGCATAAATACGGTGCACACATGGTGGCTTTAGGGGGGGGCGCAAAAAAAGTGGTGCATCATGACATGATGCGCCACTTTTCATAAATTTGCCCCTTCATTTCTTCCGAGATGAGTTGCATGCCATTGTCCCTCATCAATATAGATGGGATCCCTTCTCTCCTGAACACTTTCACTAAGATTCAATAGTGGATCTATTGCTGATATTCTTCATAAAAAACACCTCCACCCTTATGGATTTGGCATCCGCCAGAACAGCAGCAAATATCTCCTGTTCAGAAAGGAAAGAAAATGGGCCAATAATGGTTGAACAAACTTTCTCTCAAAGTGTGCTTACTTCAGATATGTGATGTTCCTCTTTCAAAGCACCTAAACCCACTCTCAGTTGCTTCTCTGAATTCTTGCACACCTCACACCCACTTTTTTACCTGGCCATCCATAAGTGGACACTAAAATATCTCTTTCAGTCTTTTGAGTGTCAAAGTTTGGCCAAGATGACCATGATGGCTGTACTTCCCCAAATGAAACTTCAGAAGTAAGTAGTTGCCTAAGCAGCAGCTAAGGCTTCTCGCTCAATGACGGAGTAATTTCTCTCTGCACCCAACAACGAACACAAAGCAAAAGCCACTGTCCTTTCCACTCTCTTATGTATCTGTGTCAGCACCACCCCAACTCCAACTGCACTGGCATCCACTGTTGTAACAGTTTTCAACCCCATCTGAAATGGCACTAAATACCTGCATTGGCAATATTGTCCTTAATCTGCAAAAAGGCAGGTCGCTGTTCCTCACCCCATGTGAACTTCCTTCCTTTCCTCAACAAGACCCTCAAAGCTTCTGCCTTATGGGCAAAATCCTGCACAAATTTGGATCAATATTCCACCAAACCCATAAAAGACCGACGCTTCTCCTTATCATTCGGTACATCAGCATTCACAATTGTGCTCGCCAAGTTCACCTTAGTTTAATTCCATCTCTTGTGATCAGATAGCCTAAATATTCAACCTCTTGCAACAAAAAGACACATTTATCTTTCCGTAATATCAATCCAGTTTTCTCAATACGGGACAACATTTCACCCAAATTTCTGTTATGTATAGTTATGTGTCTCTAAATACCAGTATGTCATCTTGAAAAAAAAAATACATTGCTGACCCCCGCCAGCAAATTGTACATTAATTTTTTAAACATGCCCGCTGCAGAGAACAAGCCAAAGGGTGGTCTGTTGAACTCGAAAGTACCCTCAGAGGTGGCAAAAGGAGTCAGATGCTTAAAGTCTGGGTGAAGCTTCACCTGTTGGTAGGCACTCCTTAAGTCAATTTTTGAAAAATATTTCCCCAAAACAACGACAAAATCAGTTAATTTATGTTTGGCAAAGGAAAGTAATCTATGACTAAAGGCCTGATTTAGATGTCGGTGGTCAGTAACCCGTCCGCCGACATCTAAATCCATGACAACAGTGACAGATAACCCGTCCGCCAAAATATAAATCTCATTACATCCTATGGGATTTATATTTTGGCAGATGGGTTAGCCATCACAGTTGTGACGGAGTAACCCGTCCACCAAAATCTAAACAAGACTATGTGGGCCAGATGTATCAAAACATTTTGCATTTGCAAACGGTGCACATCACAAGATTCCACAGTTTGCGAATGCAAAATAGCCTTTCAAGATGTATGAAAGGCGTTGCAGTCAAATTTTAGGGAATCACAATTTTTAACAATTCCCTAAAATTGCGACTCCGAATTCCCTAAATAGGAACTCGCAAATAGGGAATTCCGATTTGCGATTTCCTATGCACATGTATCAAGCATTTCCTAAATGCGAGCTGGGCATTTAGGAAATGCAGCTACCACACCAATTGCAAGTTGGTGTTAACCATGTGCATTTTAAAAAAAATACATGTGTGCGCTTTACATGTACACAATTGTTTTTGGGGGGGTTGCATCAAAGGGGGCCTTAGGCCCTCAGCACCCTTGTTTTTGCATTACCTAATTTGTGAATTCCTAATAGGAATTTGCAAATTAAGAAATGCAAAACCATTTATACCTATGGACCTTTATGGCCATAGGAACGAATGGAGTCTGATTCCCTAATAGCGATTGCAAATTTTTAGAAATCGCTATTAGGGAATCACTATTTTGTTACATTTTATTTTGCATTACCTAAATAGCTATTTCTTAAAGTTCGTTATTTAGGTAATGCAAAAGGGAACTTTGATACATCCGGCTCTTTGTTTTCATTGAGGCTGCGCAAGTTGACACAAAACCTTAGTGAGCCATCCGATTTTTAGGTGATGACCAGTGGTGATAACCATTCTGTGGCCTCCACTGCTTCTATGACATTGTCCTTGATCATCTGTTACAACATTTCTTTCACTTTTGACCTTACTGCCATGAGCACTTTTCTTGCCACATGCTTTACTGGCACAGCACCCCTCTAAAGTTTAATCTCATGGAAATATTCCTTGGCTTCTCCCAACCTATTCTTGAATACCCTCATAAATTGCTTCAGAATCTCTTCCAGGTTTTTGTCCTCCACCACCACCACTTGGTTGTTGGCCTTAGGATTCACCACCATATGCAGATTGTATTGATATGACCAACCAAAAATAAGCCTGCCCACGGCAGCCACATTGACTTTTCCTTTGATCTCCAGACCCCCAAATGTGATTAATATCGACAAGTAGCCAATAACTCCTATATTCAGTCCTTGATAGCCTTTCAGAATTGCATCCCTGGACTCCAACACTCCCTCGGCACACTGAGTCATACACCTGTTTGTGCATTATGGTGTACAATAACCCTGAATCCACCATCAAAGATACTATCTTGCCATTCATTCGATATCAGCTTTGGGACAGATTCTACTTTTTACCTCCTCATCAAGTCCATCGACTTCTCCATCCACCATAAGCACTCTGTCTTCAGGTTCATCTTCATCAACCAAGGCATTTTTTTTTTGGGAAGCTTTGCACATAATGCAAAATGTCATTTTTTCACACAACTGCGACAGTCTTAACCTATTGCAAAGCAATTTTTTGAATCACCTAATTGATAACTGTTCCCACATCTGTAACACAACCTAGGTGACACCTTTCCTGTGCAGTTTGACACCCCACCAGGTTTCAAACTACCAGTTGTGTTATTTACACTCATAAGGGCTTATTTACAAGCCCTGTGCACCACTGGTGCGTCACTTTTTGTGACACACCGGCAGCACATTGTGCAGGCTCATATCTACAAGGCCACGCAAAGCCACTTTGCATGGCTTTTCATGGCCTTATAGATTTGGTGTAAAGCAAGGCAGCACAAGTCGTTGCGTTGCCTTACACTGCATCAGGGAGGCATTCCATGGGCCATACGGTGGGGTTTCTCATGCAACACCCATGTGTTTTAGCACATTCTCAGATTTACAAGGTGGTGTAAACCTGGGAATGCATCAAAATATTACTCCTCCCCAGTGGAGGGTCAACAAGGAGGAATATCTTTATTTCTCCTCGCTTTTCCTCTTTCTGTGTGCTGCATTCCGCAGCACACATAAAAAGCGGAAAAATCCTCCATGTCTTCTTTTTGTGCAGGACGGTGTCCCTTCCTGCACAGAAACAATCCTGTATGCTTCACAGGCATCCTTGCACCATGGTGCAAAGGTGCCTGTGTTGGCGCTAGGCAGCCTGTTGGGTGCCAGCACAGGGGGAGGGGACAGAAATGCACCATATCTTGTAGATACAGTGCATTTCTGCTCTTTCTTTGTGGCGCAGCACAGCAAGGCCACTTGCTGTGCTGCCCTGCGCCACAGGGCTTGTAAATAAGACTCACAGTATATAGTTTTCTTTTTACAGCATTCACCAAATTTGACTCATCACCCACCGCTACGACTTCTAAAGTGCTATTTTTTTCTACTCCACTTCTGTGCATTTCTCACATGCACCTTTTTGACTCCTGAACCACTTTAAATATGGTTATAGCATCTTTTAGTAAAGGATTACTGGTTGCCCTCTGTCATTTGACCAAATAAGCACTTAGCTAATTTCCTTAGCCTAGTGACAAAAAATCATCCACTGACTCAAAAGATCGTTGTGGCTGGGTGTAGAATTTGTGAGGCTGCATTACAATGTTTGTTAAGTAGATACTTTTGCACCCTCCCAGGAGCAATGAAAGAAACACACTCAATACACAGCAGTTGCCCAGGAACAAAATGAAATGTATTTGTAGGTACCATAGCAGGCTTGCTGGCCAGCAAGGAAGAAGAACAAACACAAAAACTGTGTGCATAAAACAAGCAGGCTTCTTCCCTGAGTGACTGTTTTTTGGGTCTTTTATGCAGTACAACTAAAATGTCACAGTGCCAAACATTGGCAAGCATAGAAATGCAACACAGGTACAGTGCCAAATATACAGAAATGCAGTGTAGTCATAAATGAACAACCTGATATGCAAAACTAATGCGGAAGTCAGGAAAAGCAAAGTGACCTCTAAGTGGGCTCTGAACAGCTGTTGAAGCTTTTCCAGGCAAGGTCAGAATGGAAGCCTCTGCAGCTCCGGGAAGCTTGTTACAGTGAGAAGTGAGATAGTTCGGGTGAGAACTATATCTGAGTATCATATCTATGTAGTGCACACGTATGGCTATAAATGGATATATATATATATATATTTTTCCCCAACAATGTTCACATGCCTAGTGAATCTGATTTGGAGGCGCAGTTTAGATTCCTTATATACATCCTCCATTTCATTCTCCTGGTCATCATGTACTGGTGGTAGATAACTAAAGACATGTTAGCCCTCTTTGTCCAAAGAGCCCAGCAACAGTGCTTTTTTTCTGACAGCAGAGAATTCCGTACCTACAATAGCCAGCATGGGCTCAAATCCCATCCTCATCGCCAAAATATTGTAAATAAATTGGCTGTCCACCGCAGGATTTATGTGAAGCTCAAGTTTATTCATCAGCTGAAAACCACATGACACCACCAGGTAAGGCACAGCCAGCACCTGGCACCTATAGAATCTCCAGAACGCAACGATGTAACAAAGAATGTTGCTTACTGAACATTCCCCAGCACATCACAGGGCATATCATCACTGACCTCATTGCAACACAATTATTAAAGAATCCATTGGTTTTAATGTTAAATTATTATATTTGGCTGATTTAGTAATATGGTGGCCCTTTGACAAAGATAATAGGCCTATCTTTTACTGTATATCTAGATGTGGTGATCCCTTGACAAAGCCAGTAGCTCTCTTATTTAAAATGATACCCCCTTATACTGCGATGTTGCATCTGGTATAGGTGGGGAAGGGGAACTTGCATTATGGGTTCATGCCCCATTAGAGGTCAAATGTGATTTGTGGTGTGGGTGTGCCATCCCAGCACCGCACAAGGCTGAAGGCCGTGTGCGGCGGGGTAGTTGGGCGTAGTAAGGTCTAGATGCAGCCCAGGCTCTGCACCCAATCCCAGGTAACGCACAGCTGTCGGCCATGCTCAGCACAGGGTTGGCATAGTTAGGGAAGCTAATAAAGTCATAATTTATGTTACAAATCTACAGAGATTCACTGAAAAACAAATGTTAAAGTGTCATTATAGTTAGGTGAGCATGTCAGTCAAAACCTGAAATTCAACAGTTATACTTTACTGGCCTATCTTGAACTTGCGCCTCCAACATGCACTGCCTATGACCTCATCTGTTCCATCACTCATGGCATATATAATGATGTCATTGATGACATCACTGTTCGTATATATACATATATATGTGTGTGGGTGTGTGTGTATATATATATATATATATATGCATATATATATACATACCTATGTAGCTGTATATAATTATATATATATATATATATATATACACACAAAGGTTCAAGTCACGTTATAGTTATATATATAAATATATATATATATAAAAATATACAAAATAAAATATACAAAATATAAAAGTATAACAAATACAGTTTTTACAAAGAAAGATATGGTGGACCTTATATCTTCTATATAGCAAAACACCAATATTGCAAGTGTATTTTAAATTACAATTTGAACGGAATTTGCAAAATAAAGGTCAAACATTTGCTATCTCCTTATTCATATGTTGCTAGCAGTCCTACTTTTATACTTTCCATACTGTTGACACGTTTCAGTCTTTTAATATTTACAGGCCACCACAGGGCAAGCAAACAGGACGTTATGATAAAATATTACAATATATACTTTAATATTCCCTATCTACAGTGATACACGATTTACAAGTAGCTCCCCCTTTACTATTTCATTTTTGCCACTAGTGGGAAGGACTTTGTAGTGGCAAAAGAAGCGGTTGTAATCTTCAGACACCATCCATATTAGAAAATTGAAAGTTCTAGCTGTCATTGGAGCCTGCTTGCTTTGAAACAAATTACTTCAACATAAAACACATAAGTAGATCACTGATGGTCCAGCACCCTAAAGTGTATCCCGGTGCTTAATAAGTGCCAGTAGTTGCAGGTGACTTATTTCAGGGGACCAGAATTCTTTGCCATTTCCCTCACTATCCCTGTCAGCAATATTAGAAAGCAAAGTAATAATGTGTAGTGGCACACGTATAAATCAAAACATGCAATCTAAAAAATGCAATGTAAAAATATACATCAAATATAATCCAAAGTATAAATTTGTTCCATAAATCAAAAAATGTTTATTCTATAAGGAATGATTCCATCTTGAATGTTCCAACAGAGTCAATGTTCCAAATAAAATCACAAGTTAGATCCTCAAAATGCAATTCGATATTTCTTCAAACAATAATCACAAATCCGCTTCTATGATTCCACTGATTCATCAATCCTGTTAGCTTGTCAACACGTGTTTCATCAGGGGCTTGCCCCTAGACTTCCTCAGGACATCAAATGTTCAGTTCGTTTTCCACACCTGTTATTCAATATGCAAATTTATTAACCTGTATCTCTTCTTTCCAGTCTCGTTATATGTATAATAGCGCTATTCGGCGAGTACGCCCGACTCTGTCAAACCATTTTTTGATTTATGGAACAAATTTATACTTTGGATTATATTTTATGTATATTTTTACATTGCATTTTTTACTTTGCATGTTTTGATTTATACGTGTGCCACTACACATTATTAGATTTGGATAACCCTTAGGAAGTTATCAGTTGGGGCTCAGTGGGGGTGAAGCCCCGGGAAGTAGGCACCGTATACTACGTCAGTCAGGTAAGATCTGTGAGGAAGAGCGCCTCTTTTTCCTATAGCTATCACCCTCTGTATGCTTGATAGAAAGCAAAGTAGTCCCTCTTTCATGTTCACTAAGGTTATGTTAATAGAAGAAGGACCACCAATACAGTGATACCTAATCAGTCAATGCATTGGCAACAGTTCTTTTTCCTTAAACCACAATGGAAATAAAAGCTGGACTGCTGCTCACACTCCTGGACCGTGAACACGTTGGTCCCTCACCAGGATGATTGTGCATCCACCAGCGCATATCGGAGTTGATCGAGCGAACTCACTGGCGGTAGCAAAGGTGCAGCTGCAGTCAGGAAGCTAAAGCATGCCTCACTGGCCTACACCCCTCTTCGTTCAGCGTCGCAAGAATTTTTTACAAATTAAGCCCTGCACCAGGTGGATACCACCCTCATTTCAGTTACTGTGTTTCTTCAGTGTATTTATCTGTTGGGTCAACTAGGTGAGAAAAGGGCACTGAGGACCTGATTTAGAGTTTGATGGATGGGGTTATTCCAAATGTGATGGATATTCCGGCCGCCTTAGTATACGTTCCGTTATATCCCATGGGAATCGTAATACAGCGGACGGGATATCTGTCAAGTTTGTGAAGGAGTAACCCGTCCGCCAAACACTAAATCAGGCCTTTAGTCAGTAAGAAAACTCTGCACGACAAACTGTTCTCTTAGGTAATTGGGCTTTACCCAACATATGGGATCCCTTTTGTTGTTGAGCACATACATTAAATGAAACAGTGCCTTGCCAGGGTTGAGTGTTAAGTGAAACCCATCCTGTTTCTCCCATAAAAGCCAAGCCAGATTCCAGGTCCTTACACCTTCAATCTGAGGCTCTCTTGTAATTGTGCTGCCAGGTGCCTTATTACAGAGGTAGGTTTATGAATCAGAGTTGCCCTGTTCTCTTCGTCGCCAGATGAGTTACATTCTCAGCAGTATGGGTGCACAAAGGTTTTTATTACACTAGTAAAGGTTTGCGTAGTTCTCAGTTATTGGCCCTCATAAAGTTAACACAGTTTAATTTCTATTATGCCAAAGTGTAGCACTAATGCATGTAATTAAACATCACCTAAATAACAAAATACATTTTCATTTCATTTTTTCTGTCACCTATTCTCAAAATATGCAGGTGAGAGTTAACATATCAGTGTTTTAAATGCGAGAGCATACTTTACATAGTTCTTGTTTGCAGGCAACTCACCGATTGAGACCACAATTGCGTCATCATAACATTCTAAGGAGCCGTGAACAGGAAACTGCGCATCTGTGGGGTCGTCATAACATTCTAAGGACCCATGGACAGGAAGCAGCGTGTCAGTGTTGCCATGCAGATTGCCAGTGGTGGCATATTGTTTCCTGTCCATGCCCACATTGGCATGCACAGGAAACTGCAGGCTAATTGTGACAACATAACTTTCTAAGCAGCTGTGAACAGGAAATTGTAGGCCAATTGCCTCATCATAACATTCTAAGGAGCCGTGGACAGGAAACTGCGTGCCAGTGGGGTCATCATAACATTCTGAGGAGCTGTGGATAGGAAACTGCGCACCAGTGGGGTCATCATAGCATTCTAAGGAGCTGTGGACAGGACTACGCACCAGTGGGGTCATCATAGCATTCTAAGGAGCTGTGGACAGGAAACTGAGGGCCAACTGCGTCATCATAACATTCTAAGGAGCTGTGGACAGGAAACTGCTCGCTAATGGGGTCATCATAGAATCCTAAGGAGCCATGGACAGGAAACTGCGCTAATGGGGTCATCATAGCATTCTAAGGAGCTGTGGACAGGAAACTGCCCGCCAATGGGGTCATCATAGCATTCTAAGGAGCTGTGGAAAGGAAACTGTGCGCCAATGGGGTCATCATAGCATTCTAAGAAGCCGTGGACAGGAAACTGCGGGCCAACTGTGTCATCATAACATTCTAAGGAGCCGTGGACAGGAAACTGCTCGCTAATGGGGTCATCATAACATTCTAAGGAGCCGTGGACAGGAAACTGCGTGCCAGTGGGGTCATCATAACATTCTGAGGAGCTTTGGATAGGAAACTGCGCACCAGTGGGGTCATCATAGCATTCTAAGGAGCTGTGGACAGGAAACTACGCACCAGTGGGGTCATCATAGCATTCTAAGGAGCTGTGGACAGGAAACTGAGGGCCAACTGCGTCATCATAACATTCTAAGGAGCTGTGGACAGGAAACTGCTCGCTAATGGGGTCATCATAGAATTCTAAGGAGCCATGGACAGGAAACTGCGCTAATGGGGTCATCATAGCATTCTAAGAAGCTGTGGACAGGAAAATGCCCGCCAATGGGGTCATCATAGCATTCTAAGGAGCTGTGGAAAGGAAACTGTGCGCCAATGGGGTCATCATAGCATTCTAAGAAGCCGTGGACAGGAAACTGCGGGCCAACTGTGTCATCATAACATTCTAAGGAGCCGTGGACAGGAAACTGCTCGCTAATGGGGTCATCATAACATTCTAAGGAGCCGTGGACAGGAAACTGAGGGCCAACTGCGTCATCATAACATTCTAAGGAGCCGTGGACAGGAAACTGCTTGTGAATGGGGTCATCATAACATTCTAAGGAGCCGTGGACAGGAAACTGTGCTAATGGGGTCATCATAGCATTCTAAGGAGCTGTGGACAGGAAACTGCCTGCCAATGGGGTCATCGTACCATTGTAAGGAACTGTGGACAGGAAACTGCGCGCCAATGGGGTCATAGTAGCATTCTAAGGAGCTGTGGACAGTAATCTGCGTGACAATGGGGTCATCATAGCATTCTAAGGAGCTGTGGACAGGAAACTGTGGGCCAATTGCATCATCATAACATTCTAAGGAGCAGTGGACAGGAAACTGCGCGCCGATGCGGGTCATCATAACATTCTAAGTAGCTGTGGACAGGAAACTGCGTGCCAATGGGGTCATCATAGCATTCTAAGGAGCTGTGCACAGGAAACTGTGCACCAATGGGGTCATCATAGCATTCTAAGGAGCTGTGGACAGGAAACTGCCTGCCAATGGGGTCATCATACCATTGTAAGGAACTGTGGACAGGAAACTGCGCGCCAATGGGGTCATCATAGCATTCTAAGGAGCCGTGGACAGTAATCTGCGCGCCAATGGGGTCATCATAGCATTCTAAGGAGCTGTGGACAGGAAACTGTGGGCCAATTGCGTCATCATAACATTCTAAGGAGCAGTGGACAGGAAACTGCGCGCCGATGGGGGTCATCATAACATTCTAAGTAGCTGTGGACAGGAAACTGCACGCCAATGGGGTCATCATAGCATTTTAAGGAGCTGTGCACAGGAAACTGTGCGCCAATGGGGTCATCATAGCATTCTAAGGAGCTGTGGATGGAAACTGAGGGCCAATTGCGAAATCATAACATTCTAAGGACTTGTGGGCAGGAAACTGCGTGCCAGTGGGGTCATCATAGCATCCTAAGGAGCTATGGACAGGAAACTGCGCGCCATTGGGGTCATCATAGCATTCTAAGGAGCCATGGACAGGAAATTGCGGGCCAATTGTGTCATCATAACATTCTAAGGAGCCGTAGACAGGAAACTGCGTGTCAGTGGGGTCATCATAGCATTCTAAGGAGCAGTGGACAGGAAACTGCCCGCCAATGGGGTCATCATAACATTCTAAGGAGCTGTGGACAGGAAACTGCGCACCAATGGGGTCATCATAGTTTTCTAAGAAGCTGTGGACCGGAAACTGCGTGTCAATGGGGTCATCATAGCACTCTAAGGAGCTGTGGACATGAAACTGCACGCCAATTGGGTCATCATAGTATTCTAAGGAGCTTTGGACAGGGAACAGCGTGTCAATGTGGTCATTATAGCATTCTAAGGAGCTGTGGACAGGAAATTGCGCGCCAATGGGTTCATCATAGCACTCTATGAGCCGTGGACAGGAATCAGCGCGCCACTGGGGTCATCATAGCATTCTAAAAAGCTGTGAACAGGAAACTGCGCGCCAATTGCGTCATCAGAACATTCTAAGGAGCCGTGGACAGGAAACTGCAGGTCAGTGGGGTCATCATAGCATTCTAAGGAGAGGTGGACAGGAAACTGTGTGCCAGTGGGGTCGTCATAACATTCTAAGGAGCTGTGGACAGGAAACTGCACACCTGTGGGGTCGTCATAACATTCTACGGAGCCATGGACAAGAAGCAGCGTGTCAGTGTTGTCATGCAGATTGGCAGTGGTGGCATATTGTTTCCTGTCCATACCAAAATTGACATGGACAGGAAACTTCGTGACAAAGGTGTCATCATAACATTCTTAGGAGCCATGGACAGGAAACTGTGCACCAATGGGTCATCATAACATTCTAAGGAGCTGTGGACAGGAAACTGTGCGCCAATGGGGTCATCATAGCATTCTTAGGAGCCATGGACAGGAAACTGTGCCCCAATGGGGTCATCATAGTATAATAAAGAGCAGTGGACAGGAAACTACAGCCAATTGCATCAGCATAAGATTCGAAGGAGCCGTGGACAGTAACTGAGCGCCAATGGGGTCATCATAGCATTCTAAGGAGCCAGGGACAGGAATCTGCGCTCCAATGGGGTCATCATAGCATTCTAAGGAGCGGTGGACAGGAAACTGTGCACCCATTGGATCATCATAAAATTCTAAGGAGCCATGGACAGGAAACTGTGCACCAATGGGGTCATCATAACCTGGTAAGGAGCCGTGGACAGGAAACCGAGTGCCAATGGAGTCATCATAACATTCTAAGGAGCCATGGACAGGAAACTGAGTGCCAATGGAGACATCATATCATTCTAAGGAGCTGTGGACAGGAAACTACGTGACATTGGGGCCACCATAGCATATTAAGGATGCATACCACTTATCCAGAAGAAATGCAGCAATCCAAGTGCCCCCTCCCCAGGGCCTAGCCCACAGAAAGCCTCATCTCTTTGTTATTCTCCCCCATGCACCCACATACTTTATGGGTTCCTTTATTTAACAGTTCCAGCAGGCGATCTTTCACTTTTTTAAGACTGTGTTTTTATGGCAGATTTTTATGGGGCGTAAAACATGACATGCTGCATCATTCAATAGGGAGGCGGCTTTGCTGAAACAAAGTTGTAAGAGTTCGAATACAAATACAAGAGGACATAAAATGCGTTACTTAAATGATCTCTCCCGCCTCAGGGCTGGTGTTCTTTACCTGACAGTAAACATACTGCGCGTGAACTGGTCAAGGGCAGGTCCGGGATGGTGGCACAAATGCCCATAGGAAGTTGGCAGGTGGGATTAGAGGTGATGTAGAGACAGAGAGCGGTCTAGAGCAGGAGGTTGAGTCCTGAAGGAGGCTTCTGACAAGTGGTGGTGCGAGGATGAGGTCTCAGATCATTGGACTGTCCACGGGACATCCAGATGTGAGTGCAACCCTACTGGGAGGTTGTAATGACAACACATACAATCTGTAATGTCGACACGTAATCCTGTAGGTAACCTCAAGCTTTATTGTAGAAATCCTGGTGCAAATAGTGAAGATGCTGGAATCTGTCACGCAACACTACCAGCCTCCACATCAACTCCAATCTATCTGCCTGCTCAGGACATCACTAAGTTCTATGGCATCGCAAGATTTCACAACCCCTACGGTGTCCCCTTAGGTACATACTATAGATTATACTACATTAACCATATACTACAGAGGGTCGGCACTGGTGCTCCTTGGAATCGCCCCTGTATAAGGCATATGACACTGCTGAACGTGACGAAGTGTTGGATGCTAAGGGGCATATTTATCATGATGCTGTGTCACCCTTGCACCACGCAAGAAGGTGCAAGGGTGATGCAACACTAAAGTCAGATTCATTAAGATATGCAAGGCCACCTTGCACAGCTGTAAGTGGCTTGATAAATCTGGAGTAACGCATTGCAGTGCAAATTGTTGCCTTGTGCTACTCTGTCCCAGGGAGGCGTTACATGAGTGCAGTGTGGGTGTTCCCAAGCATGCACCCATGGATTTTCCAGATTTACCATTAATGCTAGACCTGGGAATGCGTCAGAATGCGACGCCTCCCAGGGGAAGCATAATGTGGTGAAATATCTCTATTTCTCCTCATTATTTCCTCTTTCTACTTATGCTGCATTCTGAGGCACGCATAGAGGGAGGAAAATGCAACTGGGGATTGTTCTTGTGCCGGAAGGTGCCCCTTCCTGTACAAACACATCTTGCCTGCAACACAGGCAGCCTGGCACCATGATGCAAAGGTGCCTGCATTGGCGCTAGGCAACCAAAAGAATGCCAGCGCAAGGTAAGGACAAGAATGTGCCACATAATGTTAAATGGAGCGCATTCCTGCATTTCCCTTTCACACAGCCCAGCAGCGTGGCGTGGTGCGCTGCATGAAAGTTTGATACATCTGACCCTCAGTGTTTACAAGGTGTGCTGTATGCTTATGTGCTTGTGAGTGTGTGCTGGTGTGATTGTGCCATTGTCTGTGTTTCTAGGCCTGTGCTTGGGTGTATATGATGCTGTTTATGCTGCCATTGGGAAACTGATCCTTAAGGCCAATATTGCTGATAGTCCCAAGGCAGGTATTATTGATTGACACAGGCAATGTAGCAACTGGCATAGCTAAATGTACTAAACTGGGGCAGTGTGGGTAATGGAATGGTAATTCACTGGCACTGTATGTCTGCATGGTGCACAGGGGTGTACCCCTGCCCTGAGTGACCCAGCCGATGTGTGATATCTTGACTTTTTGTGGCATGACTCACATGCTAATTTAGCATGTGCACAGAGGCCTAGTCCTGTCCTTTGACTGTGAGGTCCAGGCTATTCTTTTGAGATATGAAGGGGGGTACATGCCTGCCATCTAGCTGACATGAGACTACAGTCTATTTCTCTACTTGTGGACCTTAAGTGGAGGTAGCAGCATACCTTTGTTATACTTACAGTACTGAGCATGTCTCTTTTTCTGATTCAGGATAAGCGTGGTGTCTGCCGGCCACACTCATGTAAAATGTGCATGGTAGCAGAACTTTGTGTGGATGGTGCTCTCACTAAATATCGACTAAAAACTATTGTCTAAATATTCAACAAAATGTATGCACTTTCCCTGATGTTTGTTGGACTAGCATTATAAATGTAAATCTAACCCTGATGTACATACACTTTCCCCAGTGTTTGTTAAACTGGAGCTAGAATAGTAAATCTGACCTTCCCCATTGTATGCACTTTCCCAAACATTTGTTGAGCAATAGTTAGACTAGTAAATCTCATCACCCGCCCAACAACGAAGTTGACATTTTCCCAAATGTTTGTCAGATGGAAGTTAGAATAGTAAATCTTCACCCTAGTACTGTGCAGTTTCCTCAATGTTTGTTGGACTGAAGTTAGAGCAGACTATCTAAACCTTAATGTATGTATTTTCCTCAGTGTTTGTTAGACTGGAGTTAGAATAGTAAATCTGACCAGCCTCCACAATGTATGTATTTTCCTCAATGTTTCAAGAATTGCAGTAAGAGTAGCATGTTCACTCTGTTTTTTTTATTTATTAATTTATACTGCTTTTGTATTACGGTTAGTTTACTGTTTTTCCTTAATTCTGTTTTTATAAGATATTTTTTGAGGGCATTTCACTTAAAAGTGTATATTTTAAAAAAAGTTTTTTTTTTTTATTAGTTTTGTATTGTATATTTAATTTTAACTATAAAGTATGTTTTACTATGTTTATAAACATTGAAATTAGTATTTTTATATTTGTAGGAAGGTATCCTCTTTCTAGCCTTGTTACCCCCACGTTTGGCCTGTTTGTGAGTATGTCAGGGTGTTTTTACTGTCTCACTGGGATCCTGCTAGCCAGGACCCCAGTGCTCATAGTGAAGACCCTATTTGTCAGTATGTTTTATATGTCTCACTGGGACCCTGCTAGCCAGGACCCCAGTGCTCATAGTTGTGGCCTAAATGTGTTCCCTGTGTGGTGCCTAACTGTGTCACTGAGGCTCTGCTAACCAGAACCTCAGTGCTTATGCTCTCTCTGTCTTTAAAATTGTCACTACAGGCTAGTGACCATTTTTACTAATTCTGATTGGCACACTGGAACACCCCTGGAATTCCCTAGTATATGGTACCTAGGTACCCAGGGTATTGGGGTTCCAGGAGAACCCTATGGGCTGCAGCATTTCTTTTGCCATCCATAGGGAGCTCAGACAATTCTTACACAGGACTGCCACTGCGGCCTGAGTGAAATAACGTCCACGTTATTTCACAGCCATTTTACACTGCACATTAGTAACTTATAAGTCACCTATATGTATAACTCTCACTTAGTGAAGGTTAGGTGCAAAGTTATGAAGTGTGAGGGCACCCTGGCACTAGCCAAGGTGCCCCCACATTGTTCAGGGCAATTTCCCCAGACTTTGTGACTGCGAGGACACCATTACACGCATGCACTACATATAGGTCAATACCTATATGTAGCTTCACAATGGTAACTCCGAACATGGCCATGTAACATGTCTAAGATCATGGAATTGTCCCCCATGCCAAATCTGGTATTGGGTTGCCAATCCCATGCATCCCCGGGGCTCCAGCATGGACCCCGGGTACTGCCAAACTAGCTCTCAGGGGTTTTCACTGCAGCTACTGCTGCTGCCAACCCACAGACAGGTTTCTGCCCTCCTGGGGTCTGGGCAGACCAGTCCCAGGAAGGCAGAACAAAGGATTTCCTCAAAGAGAGGGTGTTACACCCTCTCCCTTTGGAAATAGGTGTTAAGGGCCTGAGAGGAGTAGCCTCTCCTGGCCTCTGGAAATGCTTTGAAGGGCACAGATGGTGCCCTCCTTGCATAAACCAGTCTACACCGGTTCAGGGATCCCCCAGCCCCTGCTCTCGTGCGAAACTGGACAAAGGAAACTGTCCATCACCACCCCAGGGGTGGTGCCCAGAGCTCCTCCAGTGTGTCCCAGACCTCTGCCATCTTGAATGCAGAGGTGTGAGGGCACGATGGAGGCCTCTGAGTGGCCATTGCCAGCAGGTGACATCAGAGACCCCTCCTGATAGGTGCTTACCTGGTTAGGTGGCCAATCCCCCTTTGAGGGCTATTTAGGGTCTCTCCTGTGGGTTTCCCTTCAGATAACGAATGCAAGAGCTCACCAGAGTTCCTCTGCTTCTCCCCCTTTGACTTCTGCCAAGGATTGACCGCTGACTGCTCCAGGACGCCTGCAAAACTGCAACAAAGTAACAAGAAGACTTCCAGCAACATTGTAGCGCCTAATCCTGCCTGCTTTCTCGACTGTTTCCTGGTGTTGCATGCTCTGAGGGCTGTCTGCCTTCACACTGCACTGGAAGCCAAGTAGAAATCTCTTGTGGGTCGATGGAATCTTCCCCCTGCTAGCGCAGGCACCAAACTTCTGCTTCACCGGTCCTCTGGGTCCCCTCTCATCTCGATGAGCGTGGTCCCTGGAACACAGGAGCTGGGTCCAAGTGACCCCGACAGTCCAGTGGTCCTTCTGTCCAAATTTGGTGGAGGTAAGTCCTTGCCTCCCTGTTGGACTTTTGCTTATGCAGGGTCATCCCCAGTCTTTTTGCCTCCTGCCTCCTATTTTTTTCTGACCTGTTGCTGTTGGCTTTTCAACTCTGAGCACTTTACCAGTGCTAAAGTGCCTATGCTCTCTGTGTAAAATGTGTACGTAATTGGTTCTCCATGATTGGCATATTTGTTTTACTGTTAAGTCCCTAGTAAAGTGCAATAGAGGTGCCCAGGTCCTGTAAATCAAATGTTACTAGTGGGCCTGCAGCACTGGTTGTGCCACCCACACAAGTAACCCTGTAATCATGTCTCAGATCTGCCACTGCAGTGTCTGTAAGTGTATTTTTACACTGTAAATTCGACTTGGCAAGTGTACCCACTTGCCAGGCCTAAACCTTCCCTTTTCTTACATGTAAGGCACCCCTAAGGTAGGCGCTAGGTAGCCCCAAGGGCAGGGTGCAGTGTATGGATAAGGTGGGACATATAGTAATGTGGTTTATATGTCCTGACAGTGAAATACTGCCAATTTCGTTTTTCACTGTTGCAAGGCCTGTCTCTCTCATAGGATAACATGGGGGCTACCTTTAAATATGATTAAAGTGTAGATTCCCCTAGAGAGTAGATGGACATGTGGAGTTTGGGGTCCCTGAACTCACAATTTAAAAATACATCTTTTAGTAAAGTTGATTTTGAGATTGTGCGTTTGAAAATGCCACTTTTAGAAAGTGAGCATTTTCTTGCTTAAACCATTCTGTGACTCTGCCTTGTTTGTGGATTCCCTGTCTGGGTCAGTTTGACAGTTGGGTTGTTTTTCACCTCGCACTAGACAGTGACACAAAGGGGGCTGGGGTGTAACTTGCATTTCCTGATTAGCCATCTCTGCTAGGAGGGAGGGGTGGAGTGGTCACTCTCATCTGAAAGGACTGTGCCTGCCTCTGACAATGCCGGCTCCAACCCCCTGCTGTGTGTCTGATGCCTTGCCTGGGCAAGGCAGGATTTCACAAGTAGGTGTGAGTCCCCTTTGAAGAAAGGTGACTTCAAAGACTAAAATGGGTATAAGAAGGGCACCCAAATCTACAGACTTTAGAAACACTTCTGGAACCAAGAGGAACCTCTGCCTGGAGAAGAGCTGATAGCTGAGGAAGAAGTGCTGCCCTGCCTGTGACTGTGCTTTGTGGAGCTTTCCTGCAGTGCTGCTTCTGCCAGAGTAAGAGGGCAAAGACTAGTCTTTGTGTGCGTTCCATCTTGTGAAGAAATCTCCAAGGGCTTGATTTAGAGCTTGCCTCCTGTTGTTTGAAGTCTCAGGGACAGCAAAGACTTCTCTCTGCCAGCACCTGGAGTCTCTGGAGAGACTCCTGCTCTGACAAGTGGTGCCCTATCCAGTCCCTGGGCCCTTGAAAGGAAAGCTGGTGGAAATCCAAGGAAATCGACTTCGGACGACTCCGGACTGACGCCGCTGCTGAATCCGGTAACGCCGCCTGCACCTGACGCGTGACCTTCGCTGGAACGTGACGCTCTTCGCAGCCCCGACGCCACACCAGCCCCGCTGAAGTCCGCGACTCTGTGGAAGTCGACGCACCACGTCGTGACCGATGCCGCTCGAAGTGCACGGATTCAACGTTTCGCACAGACGCCGCGATCCCCGACTTCGCGCATCGGCTTGTTTTCACTCTTCACCAAAGGTACTGTACTTGGGGGTCTACACGACTCCGTGTCCGGCGCCGCTGGTGTCGGCTTGTTGGGAACGACTCCGTCACAACGCCGTGTTAACATCTCATCGAAGCATTTTTGTTTCTAAGCGCTATTTTTGAGTTTAATCTTTAAAAATTCATAACTTGACTTGTGTATGTCGGATTTTTGTCGTTTTGGTCTTGTTTTGTTTAGATAAATATTTCCTATTTTCCTAAACCGGTGTTGTGTTATTTTATAGTGTTTTCATTAAGTTACTGTGGGTGTTGGTACAGATACTTTACACCTAGCACTCTGAAGTTAAGCCTACTGCTCTGCCAAGCTACCAAGGGGGTAAGCAGGGGTTAGCTGAGGGTGATTCTCTTTTACCCTGACTAGAGTGAGGGTCCTTGCTTGAACAGGGGGTAACCTGACTGTCAACCAAAGACCCCATTTCTAACACTCCCCATGACAGACAGTAATCCTGTGTACTGAGTGAACTGCAGTTGCTAGGGCTTCTGTGCACTTTTGCAAGGAATCCTTTGTGCACAGCCTAGCCCAGGTCCCCAGCACTCCGCCCTGCATTGCTCAACTCACTGAGTTGACCACTGGCTTCGTGGGACCCTCCTTTGTAGTGTTGGGACGACCACTGTGCTCAGATTTCTTGAATGCCTGTTCAAGTGCTTCTGCAGGTGCTGCCTGCTTCTGCGTGGGCTCTCTGTGTTGCTGAGTACCCCCTCTGTCTCCTTGTCCAAGTGGTGACCTCCTGTTCCTTCCTGGGCCCGGGCAGCACCCATTTTCTTCAACCGCGACCTTTGCAGCTAGCAAGGCTTGTTTGCGGTCTTTCTGCGTGTAAACAACTCTGCATCCTCCAGCACGCCGTGGGACATCTTCTGTGCAACGGAGAAGTTACTGGCATCTTCCGTTGTTGCAGAATCTTCAGCTTCTTCCACCCAGAGGCAGCCATTTTGCACCTTCAACCTGGGTTTAATGGGCTCCTGCCCCCCCTGGACACGTGCGTGACTCTTGAACTTGGTCCTCGTCCTTTACAGGTCCTCAGGTCCAGGAATCCATCTTCAGTGCTTTGTAGTCAGTTGTTGTCCTTGCAGAATCTCCTATCAGGACTTTAATGTGTTTCTGGGGAAGTAGGGTAACTTTACTCCTACTTTTCAGGGTCTTGGGGTGGGGTATCTTGGACACCCTTAGTGTTTTCTTACACTCCCAGCGACCCTATATACACTACACTAAGCCAGGGGCCCCTAAGTCATTCGCATTCCACTTTCTTAGTATATGGTTTGGTTTGCCCTTAGGCCTATTGCATCCTATTGTATTCTACAGTGTTTGCACTACTTTTCTAACTGTTTACTTACCTGATTTTGGTTTGTGTGTATATTTTGTGTATTTTACTTACCTCCTAAGGGAGTATATCCTCTGAGATATTTCTGACACATTGTCACTTAAATAAAGTACCTTTATTTTTAGTAACTATGAGTATTGTATATAGTGCTGTATGATATAAGTGTTATAGTAGGAGCTTTGCATGTCTCCTAGTTCAGCCTAAGCTGCTCTGCTATAGCTACCTCTATCAGCCTAAGCTGCTAGAACACCTCTAATCTACTAATAAGGGGTAACTGGACCTGGCACAAAGTGTAAGTACCATCAGGTACTCACTATAAGCCAGGCCAGCCTCCTACAATATTCTGTTTTAATATCTAATAACATTTAATAATATATTTTTTATTAATCCATTTTACTTATTTGTAAAATAAATGTATTTTACTTTATAATTTGTTTTGCTATAATATGTGTATTTGTATAGCACAACTCGCTCGGGAGGATACCCTGGAACTGAACCAGAAGCGGTATGAACTGAGTCCGGCCCAGTGCTAGGTGGAAGCCAGGTCTTCAGTTTCTTGCAGAATGGAAGATCTGAGGAGGAGGCTCCAGTGTGCAGGGGCAGGTCATTCCATGCTTTAGAAGTGATGTGGGAGAAGCCATAAAAATTTAATATTAGTTATTATATTACTATGTTAATATTATTTTGAAGTCATTTATATTTTTAAGAATATCATTTTTTGAAAGTTAATAAATTGATATTTATGTAATTTGTTTCAAGTTATATATATATATATAAATATATATATATATATATATATTCACTGAAAAAACAAAAGGTTACAGGGACATTATAGTGAGGTTGAGATTTTACATGGACAAAGCCATAGAAATTCAGCTGTTAGAGTTATTTTAAAGACTGCATTGTTGTGGGATTTTCCAAGTTAGGATACAAATTTAATTTCAAGAAAACAAAAGTTGCTTTTCTCTGTGTCCTGTTTCTAGCAAGGATGTGGAATTCATATCACCTGATGCCTGGGACATATTGTTTGAGGTCAAGGGTAACAAGCTTTTATGTTTATTTTGTCCTTAGGACAAGCGGGCCCAACCCCCTGCAGCACAGCCCCTTTGGCTGCCAATTTACAGAGAAGTGAACTGTCTACAGTTGAAGTAATATGTGTCTGTAGGTTACTGCTGTTCAAACTTGTATTTTTGGTTCATTAATGAAAATACTTCATTATTAGGGTGTGCACTGTAAATAAACTTTTTATGGTCACACCTCACTACTGACAGTGGTTCCAGTTAAAAAACAAGATTTACCTGCATGTTTGAAAGGTTTAACAATATGAGAATACGTATAATGCTCACAGAATGCTCTCTGATTATATGAAATTATTTGCTGAAGCTTGTAAGCAAGAGTTCAGAAAGAAATGCAAGTAGGAAAAATGATTTTTGCTGCTATGAAATTTTAGGTGCTATTTCTTTGAAGCATCATTTAGTAAAATGTGTTGATGCATTCTAGTATTTCTAAAACATACTCCTAATGAAAAATCAGTGTAACCATTTTCAATGAGATTATGGAAAACATGAAAATAAAAAGCACTGGCAAAGCCAACCGACCCAACATTTTTGTGAGTCTTTTGATTTTGTCAATTCGTGTCTTGTTTTGACCTGGCTTTTTTAACTGTTTATTGCTGTGGGAGCTGCCAGGCTCTCACCATTGTAACAAACATTGACAAAAAGCAAAAAACGTTTTTTGGTCTCAAAAAGCACACATTGCCAGCAATGGCCTAACAAAGGCCCCACAGCCCCCTCCAGGGGCCCCACTCAGTACAGCACCTGAGCTGAGGGAGTCTGGGGGGGAGGGAGGAAAGTGATGGGGTCCCCCTCCATGTTCTTTGCAGGGGGTCCACCTCCAGTTTCGTTACGCCACCGACTGCCAGAGTGGTTCCTGGCACGGAACAAAACTTTGTGTGCCAATATGCTCCTTGTGGAAGAGCAGAATGCGATCACTCACAGTAAAGCCAGCTGATAGAGAGAGAAATAGAAGTTTAATAAAAACAAAATGTCTTTAACGCTAGACCTAATTAGGGACCCAATTTTTAAAGAAAGTCACAAATGTGCACCCATGGTATATGTCTTTGAATTAGTGCCTTTCATGAATTCACAAGAACTTACAAAAGTAGATCAAGAAATTGTACTCCTACAAAATATTTCTTAACTGTATTTTAGCAAATATGCATGTGTAGATTTGCTCATGTGAAAATCTATTGAGCGTTTACAAGTTCACTTTCCCTCCAACCACTTTTTTCCCAACCCTGGAAGAACTTCTGCTTCTGCCGTTGTCATGAGTAAATTTCCAACCTTTCTCATTATGGGAACAAATTAGAGAAGAGAGCTGGAGAAAATCCTTAAAACATGACAGTTAGTAGGTTTGCAGACTCAATGGCATTCCAGCCATGGAACTATTGCTTATTGCTGCCTTCAACCCCAGCATGTAGATCTGCGGAAAGATGGCAAAATAAAGAAATTGCTATAGAGGGGATTGAGATTGCAAGTATGCAAGCCCTACTACAGTAATAGCTCTGGCATAATCAGAGGGGCTATTATCAGAGCTCTTACATAATTAGGTTGCTGCCATAATTTGTTGCCGCGCTACATGGCACCCAAGGGACAAGTAGATTTTTACAAGACAAGTAGATTTAAGAAGCAGCTTGTCCCATGGACAAGTAGATATTTTATCAAATTCCACACCCCTGTTCTAGGATACAAGTTATCGGATAAAAGAAAGAGCCTGGCATCCCACTTTCTAGAAAAGTGCGTACAGTTACAATCACCAAATACTACCAAAAAGCTACAATCATTGTTGGGCTTTTTAACTTTTTGCAGAACGTACATTCCAGATTATGCACAACGTATTAAACTACTCTATGATTTGATA
Organism: Pleurodeles waltl; assembly: GCF_031143425.1. Classification (NCBI taxonomy): domain Eukaryota; kingdom Metazoa; phylum Chordata; class Amphibia; order Caudata; family Salamandridae; genus Pleurodeles; species Pleurodeles waltl. The sequence continues at coordinate 73,227,876 of NC_090444.1, read as the reverse complement.
CATCCATGCTTTTCAGGTAAATACGGGACAGTTGAACACACACACATTCTCAGAGCATTGCAGAAAGACATGCTTGAAGCCAAACACTTACACACATGGTGATAACAAAACAACTTTGGTCATCAGAGTGATTGCTGGTGCCACCGGATTCACCTATATAACAATCAATGAAGGTGACACATTTGTATTCCACTGCTGAACAAAACTTTGCTCCCACTGAAAAAAATGGTATTCAGATGGCTGTCATAAAAGAGAGACCTCTGGCCCAAGGGAAACACATTATAGTTGTGACCTTAATACCAGTCTTAGAGGCTGTCACAAAAGCCAGCATTTCAAATGCAACAGCATCACATCCACATTGGATTCAATGGGCCACCTCTCTGACTGCCACTAATGTTGATTATGTTTTTGAACCGAAACTTCAGACCAAAGAATTCCTTCAATATGAACTTGAATACCCAATACTACAAACATCTTGCCTCTTAATAAATACCAAATGATCATCTACACTGATGGTTCAGCTCAACCTGCAGTAGGCACTGAACAACAATACTCCGTTGCTTGCTTGGCTATGAGTGGTTTCATGAGGGATGGTAAATTCCACATTCAAAACACATACACGCCTAGCCTAGGAGACTGCACTGCACAGTTGGAAGAGCTAAAGGCTCTAATATTGGCACTGGAGCATATGGATCCTGAACTTTTAACACTGATTTGTGTGACTCCTACTATTGCGTCCAGTTCTTTAATGAATTTCTGTATTACTGGTGCCAAAATCAGTTCAGAGATTCAAAAGGGAACACCTTCAGACACAGACTCCTGTGTGGGAAGGAAGCAGACCTGAAGGCAATGCTACCAAATGCCCATGTGCTGCATACTCTGGGCCATCAACGTGTAGGAGTACTTGTTGTAGGAAACACTTTGGCTGATGAAGCAGCCAAGTCAGCAGTATCTACAGCTTCTGTTACAGTTATTACTCGTTCTTGTACAAGGTTGGATGATGAGACACTGGCTGCTGGGAAAGCTTCAGCTGATGATGTGCCCCTACCAATTATATACCCCGCTAAATATTCCTACCACCTAAGCATCTAAAATATTGCATTCTCAACCATACCAGGGGTGGGTGATCGTGTGATCGTGTTATCCCCAACGAGATTAGATCTCATAAAAACAGCACATGAAGAGGTTGTTTCTGCCCATGCAGGTGTAGTGGCTACTATTTCCTTATTGCAAAAATGCTATTGGTGGACAGGTCTATACAAACAGACCAAATAGTATGTCCTTTGTTGCAACATCTATCAACAAACAAGAGAGTCCACCGTCAAGCGCCCACCACAGACACCCCTCCTAATGTGTCCTGGACTATTGTGGTCCCTTAACACCTGATGGTGCACACAAATACATCTTAGTCGCTGTTGATCCTTGCTCTGGATTTCAGTGGGTATGGACAATGATCAGCTGATGCTCAAACTGTTATTAAAGATTTGTAAGTCTTCTTCTGGATATGTGCAGTTGCAGCATTCCATTCAGACAAGGGCCCTGCCTTTGTTTCTTGGGCATTCAGGGACACCATGGTGACAATGGGTGTCCAACTCCATTTCTCACCTCACTACCATCCCCAGGGAAACGTGGGTGTGGAGCGGAAAAACCGAGACTTAAAGCAATCCTTAACAACAAGAGTATTAGGTACAGGCCGTAGTTGGTTTAATCACCTGTATTGGGTCCAGAGAGCAATTAATACTTTATAGTCTGCCCAGAAGGCATCTGGGAGGGCGTACCTCATATGTTGTACTGTTCGGCATACCAATGTATGTCCCAGATCTTTTTGGCTCTTGCGCGGTGCCCGCAGACACACCTTTTGATATAAAAGAGCATGTCACTGTCTTGCAGGAATTACAACAGTTCCGTGATGAAAACTCATCTGCATGTGCTGCCACCTTCGGAATGAGGGATTCACTAATAATACCAACTTGCTGGATTCCAAAAGTTGGGGATCTAGTGTAAGAAAAGATTGCTGTAAAAAAGAAATCCGGCACTCATATTGAGCACTGGTTCCAGTTCTGGAAATACATTGCACCAAAACTGTTATTCTACCACAGCTGCCTGGTTCCAAAGAAAACCGTTTTGTTTCAATTGACAATGGTAAGTTACACCATGTGGCCAGTACTGCACAGTAAACCACAAGAACTTCTGGGTAGTTCCCAAACCCCCTCTCACTGCAATCAGGATGTGGCTCTCCACATTTTAAACAACAGTGATGAAACTTCCCGGAGCCTGGGGAGGGTGGAAAGTGAACTTTCATTAGTACCTGTCACTACATCTGCAACAAGAAATGTCCAAAGTTCTGAGCTATCTTATTCACATTGTATACAAACGGATGGAATCATTTCTACGAACCACCAAGGGATACATCTGCCAGTTTTCCTTCACCTACATCAGCTCCAGTGTTTGCACAAATTGCTTGCCGCCATCAACAACTCCTTTTCAAATTCTTCAGCATCTTCAGCTGTAGCTGTATCAAGAGCATGTAAGCTATTTAATTAGCTTAAAACTAACTATCTAATTTGCCAATGGAGTTATCTGTGGATTCTGTTATCTTTGCTTGCCTTCCATCTTTGAATTGGTTTTGTCATCATTTTCTTTTTGCTGATACATGGTCATTATCTTCCTGAACGCTCTGCTGTTGAACTGGTGTATGAGGTTTTGAAGCCTTATCTATTCTCACTTAAGGTCTGAAGAAACTTGTCCCTAATGAATATTTCAGTTATTCTGACTCCTCATGGGATTGTTTGGGATGAAGTGTCATTCGATATATTCAGACTGATGTCTGTGAATGATATAATACCAGCAGGGGTTGTTTCTGATCATTGGGATACAAAAACAGTTGATTCTGTGCTTTCTGAGCTTGAATATTATACTGTTTTTGAAAGTGAAGATGTCCATCAAACAACTGCAACGTATGGGGAAATGTTGAATGGACATCATTTTATACATAAAGCCAGCACCCCAAGAACTGTTTATAATTATACACAATGGAAATGTTGCCCAACTCCGCCAGTGGGGAGCTCCAAAACATGTTGAAAAATGTGCATATTTTACTGGGCATGATGTCAAGAATGCTGAGTTCTGTTGTTTTGAATTGCCACCTATGAAATTGCAAAACGTTCTATTGACAGATCCCAAATTGATTTATTCTGATTCCTTGGTTTCCCAGGTGGCTATAGAGGGTTATGAATATTGGTTGATGTCGATTGACTTAACCCCTTCCCCGCCACGGACGTAATGGTTACGTCCATGGCAGCGCCCGTGTGGCGCCATGGACGTAACCATTACGTCCTGAATGCTTCCCTCGGGAGAAGCGCTAGCGCTCCTCCCGAGGGACGCCCCCCCACCCCCCCAGGTCAGGGCTGACCGGGGAATCCCTTCCCCTTCCACCCCCGACCCCCCCCACCCCCCCCTGTGACGTCAGCGCGCGGATTTGTCACAGGGGCCTCCCTAGTCGCGCTGGAAGCTCTGCTTCCAGCGCGATTGAAAAAGAAATGCAAAAGCATTTCTTTTTCAATCACTTGGGAGGCCCGGAGGGGCTTCAAAGGGAAGGAAAAGTATTTCCTTCCCTTTGAAGTCCCTCCGAGGGTTTCAAAAGCCGGATTGCTTGCAATCCGGCTTTTGAAACCCCACTAGACACCAGGGATTTTTTTTTTTCTTCATTGAAATTGACAAAAGGGAGCGACCCCTTGGGCAAGGGTCGCTCCCAGGGGGGGCATTTTTTTGAAAAGGCCTTTTCTGCCCCCCCTGGGGGCAGAAACCTCTAGGCACCAGGGACCCTTTTTTTTTTTTTGTTTTTTTTTTTGGTTCATTTTTTTTTATTGAGGTGGGGAGCGACCCCTTAGGCAAGGGTCGCTCCCCTTGGGGGAAAATTATATTTTGGCCATTTCTGCCCCCCTTGGGGGCAGATTGGCCTATTTTGATGAGGCCAATCTGCCCCCAAGGGGGGTAGAAACCACTAGACACCAGGGTTTTTTTTATTTTTATTATTGTTATTGACAAAAGGGAGCGACCCCTTGGGCAAGGGTCGCTCCCAGGGGGGGCATATTTTCGGGAAGGCCTTTTCTGCCCCCCCTGGGGGCAGATCGGCCTACTATTAGGCCGATCTGCCCCCAGGGGGGGCAGAAACCTCTAGGCACCAGGGACCTTTTTTTTTTTTTTTTGTTTCATTTTTTTTTTTTTTGGTGGGGAGCGACCCCTTAGGCAAGGGTCGCTCCCCTTGGGGGAAAATTATATTTTGGCCATTTCTGCCTCCCTTGGGGGCAGATTGGCCTATTTTGATGAGACCAATCTGCCCTCAAGGGGGGTAGAAACCACTAGACACCAGGGAGTTTTTTCTTTGCGTGAATTTCACGCAAAGGGAGCGACCCCTTAGGCAAGGGTCGCTCCCTGGGGGGGAGGGCAATTTATTTTAGGCCATTTCTGCCCCCCCTGGGGCCTATTATTAGGCCGATCTGCCCCCAGGGGGGGAAGAAACCTCTAGGCGCCAGGGCAATTTTTTTTTTTGTGTTTTTTTTTTTTGTTCTTTCTTTTTTTTAGAGATGGGGAGCGACCCATCAGGCAAGGGTCGCTCCCCTGGGGGGCAAATTGTATTTAGACCATTTCTGCCCCCCTGGGGGCAGATTGGCCGATTTTAGGTCAATCTGCCCCCAAGGGGGCAGAAACCACTAGGCACCGGGGATTTGTTTTTTGGCGCCAATGTCACGCAGGGGGAGCGACCCCGTAGGCAAGGGTCGCTCCCGGGGGGCGGGGGGTGGGGGGGCAAATTTATTTTAGGCCATTTCTGCCCCCCCGGGGGACAGATCGGCCTATTATTAGGCCGAACTGCCCCCGGGGGGGGGGGGCAGAACACTCTAGGCGCCAGGGCAATTTTTTTTTTGTGTGTTTTTTTTTTGTTGTTTCTTTTTTTAGAGATGGGGAGCGACCCATCAGGCAAGGGTCGTTCCCCTGGGGGGGCAAATTGTATTTAGACCATTTCTGCCCCCCTGGGGGCAGATTGGCCAATTTTAGGTCAATCTGCCCCCAAGGGGGCAGAAACCACTAGGCACCGGGGATTTGTTTTTTGGCACCAATGTCACGCAGGGGGAGCGACCCCGTAGGCAAGGGTCGCTCCCGGGGGGGGGGTGGGGGTTGGGGGGGCAAATTTATTTTAGGCCATTTCTGCCCCCCCGGGGGACAGATCGGCCTATTATTAGGCCGAACTGCCCCCGGGGGGGGGGCAGAACACTCTAGGCGCCAGGGCAATTTTTTTTTTGTGTGTTTTTTTTTTGTTGTTTCTTTTTTTAGAGATGGGGAGTGACCCATCAGGCAAGGGTCGCTCCCCTGGGGGGGCAAATTGTATTTAGACCATTTCTGCCCCCCTGGGGGCAGATTGGCCAATTTTAGGTCAATCTGCCCCCAAGGGGGCAGAAACCACTAGGCACCGGGGATTTGTTTTTTGGCGCCAATGTCACGCAGGGGGAGCGACCCCGTAGGCAAGGGTCGCTCCCGGGGGGGGGGGTGGGGGTTGGGGGGGCAAATTTATTTTAGGCCATTTCTGCCCCCCCCGGGGGACAGATCGGCCTATTATTAGGCCGAACTGCCCCCGGGGGGGGGGGGCAGAACACTCTAGGCGCCAGGGCAATTTTTTTTTTTTGTGTTTTTTTGTTGTTGTTTCTTTTTTTAGAGATGGGGAGCGACCCATCAGGCAAGGGTCGCTCCCCTGGGGGGGCAAATTGTATTTAGACCATTTCTGCCCCCCTGGGGGCAGATTGGCCAATTTTAGGTCAATCTGCCCCCAAGGGGGCAGAAACCACTAGGCACCGGGGATTTGTTTTTTGGCGCCAATGTCACGCAGGGGGAGCGACCCCGTAGGCAAGGGTCGCTCCCGGGGGGGGGGGTGAGGGTTGGGGGGGCAAATTTATTTTAGGCCATTTCTGCCCCCCCGGGGGGCAGATCGGCCTATTATTAGGCCGATCTGCCCCCGAGGGGGGGGGGGGGCAGAAACCTCTAGGCGCCAGGGGAATTTTTCTTTTTTTTCTTTGTTTTTTTTTTTTTAGAGATGGGGAGCGACCCATCAGGCAAAAGTCGCTCCCCTGGGGGACAAATTGTATTTAGGCCATTTCTGCCCCCCTTGGGGGCAGATTGGCTGAGTTTAGGTCAACCTGCCCCCAAGGGGGCAGAAACCACTAGGCACCGGGGATTTGTTTTTTGGTGCCAATGTCACGCAGGGGGAGCGACCCCGTAGGCAAGGGTCGCTCCCGGCGGGGGAGGGTGGGGGTTGGGGGGGCAAATTTATTTTAGGCCATTTCTGCCCCCCCCCCTGGGGCCGGCTGAGCTACAGGCCAAACACCACAGGTAGGCACCTTGCAAAAAACACCTCTGTTTTCTGTGAAAAAATATGTTGTGTCCACGTTGTGTTTTGGGCCATTTCCTTTTGTGGGCGCTAGGCCTACCCACAGAAGTGATGTACCATTTTTATCGAGAGACTTAGGGGAACGCTGGGTGGAAGGAAATTTGTGCCTCCTCTCAGATTCCAGAACTTTCTGTCACCGAAATGAGAGGAAAAAGTGTTTTTTGGGCCAAATTTTGATGTTTGCAAAGGATTCTGGGTAACATAACCTGGTCTGAGCCCCGCAAGTCACCCCATCTTGGATTCCCCTGGGTTTCTAGTTTTCAAAAATGCACTGGTTTGCTAGGTTTCCTCAGGTGTCGGCTGAGCTACAGGCCAAAATCCACAGGTAGGCACTGCTTTTTATAAAAAAATGTGATGTGTCCACGTTGTGTTTTGGGCCCTTTCCTTTCGTGGGCGCTAGTCCTACCCACACAAGTGATGTATCATTTTTATCGGGAGACTTGGGGGAACGCTGGGTAGAAGGAAATTTGTGGCTCCTCTCAGATTCCAGAACTTTCTGCCACAGAAATGTGAGTAACATGTGTATTTTTAGCCAAATTTTGAGGTTTGCAAAGGATTCTGGGTAACAGAACCTGGTCCGAGCCCCGCAAGTCACCCCTCCTTGGATTCCCCTAGGTCTCTAGTTTTCAGAAATGCACAGGTTTCGTAGGTTTCCCTGGTGCCGGCTGAGCTAGAGGCCAAAATCTACAGGTAGGCACTTCGCAAAAAACACCTCTGTTTTTTTCCAAAATTTAGGATGTGTCCACGTTGCGCTTTGGGGTGTTTCCTGTCGCCGGCGCTAGGCCTACCCACGCAAGTGAGGTATCATTTTTATCGGGAGACTTGGGGGAACGCTGGGTGGAAGGAAATTTGTAGCTCCTCTCAGATTCCAGAACTTTCTGCCACAGAAATGTGAGTAACATGTGTATTTTTAGCCAAATTTTGAGGTTTGCAAAGGATTCTGGGTAACAGAACCTGGTCTGAGCCACACAAGTCACCCCTCCTTGGATTCCCCTAGGTCTCTAGTTTTCAGAAATGCATAGGTTTGGTAGGTTTCCCTAGGTGGCGGCTGAGCTAGAGGCCAAAATCTACAGGTAGTCACTTTGCTAAAAACAGCTCTGTTTTCTGTGATATGTCCACGTTGTGTTTTGGGGCATATCCTGTCGCGGGCGCTAGGCCTACCCACACAAGTGAGGTATCATTTTTATCGGGAGACGTGGGGGAACGCTGGGTGGAAGGAAATTTGTGGCTCCTCTCAGATTCCAGAACTTTCTGCCACAGAAATTTGAGGAACATGTGTTTTTTTAGCCAAATTTTGAGGTTTGCAAAGGATTCTGGGTAACAGAACCTGGTCCGAACCCCGCAAGTCACCCCTCCTTGGATCCCCCTAGGTCTCTAGTTTTCAGAAATGCATAGGTTTGGTAGGTTTCCCTAGGTGGCGGCTGAGCTAGAGGCCAAAATCTACAGGTAGTCACTTTGCTAAAAACAGCTCTGTTTTCTGTGATATGTCCACGTTGTGTTTTGGGGCATATCCTGTCGCGGGCGCTAGGCCTACCCACACAAGTGAGGTATCATTTTTATCGGGAGACGTGGGGGAACGCTAGGTGGAAGGAAATTTGTGGCTCCTCTCAGATTCCAGAACTTTCTGCCACAGAAATGTGAGTAACATGTGTATTTTTAGCCAAATTTTGAGGTTTGCAAAGGATTCTGGGTAACAGAACCTGGTCCGAGCCCCGCAAGTCACCCCTCCTTGGATTCCCCTAGGTCTCTAGTTTTCAGAAATGCACAGGTTTGGTAGCTTTCCCTAGGTGCCGGCTGAGCTAGAGGCCAAAATCTACAGGTAGGCACTTCGCAAAAAACACCTCTGTTTTTTTCCAAAATTTAGGATGTGTCCACGTTGCGCTTTGGGGTGTTTCCTGTCGCCGGCGCTAGGCCTACCCACGCAAGTGAGGTATCATTTTTATCGGGAGACTTGGGGGAACGCTGGGTGGAAGGAAATTTGTAGCTTCTCTCAGATTCCAGAACTTTCTGCCACAGAAATGTGAGGGACATGTGTTTTTTTAGCCACATTTTGAGGTTTGCAAAGGATTCTGGGTAACAGAACCTGGTCCGAGCCCCGCAAGTCACCCCTCCTTGGATTCCCCTAGGTCTCTAGTTTTCAGAAATGCACAGGTTTGGTAGGTTTCCCTAGGTGGTGGCTGAGCTAGAGGCCAAAATCTACAGGTAGTCACTTTGCTAAAATCAGCTCTGTTTTCTGTGATATGTCCACGTTGTGTTTTGGGGCATATCCTGTCGCGGGCGCTAGGCCTACCCACACAAGTGAGGTATCATTTTTATCGGGAGACGTGGGGGAACGCTGGGTGGAAGGAAATTTGTGGCTCCTCTCAGATTCCAGAACTTTCTGCCACAGAAATGTGAGGAACATGTGTTTTTTTAGCCAAATTTTGAGGTTTGCAAAGGATTCTGGGTAACAGAACCTGGTCCGAGCCACACAAGTCACCCCTCCTTGGATTCCCCTAGGTCTCTAGTTTTCAGAAATGCATAGGTTTGGTAGGTTTCCCTAGGTGGCGGCTGAGCTAGAGGCCAAAATCTACAGGTAGTCACTTTGCTAAAAACAGCTCTGTTTTCTGTGATATGTCCACGTTGTGTTTTGGGGCATATCCTGTCGCGGGCGCTAGGCCTACCCACACAAGTGAGGTATCATTTTTATCGGGAGACGTGGGGGAACGCTAGGTGGAAGGAAATTTGTGGCTCCTCTCAGATTCCAGAACTTTCTGCCACAGAAATGTGAGTAACATGTGTATTTTTAGCCAAATTTTGAGGTTTGCAAAGGATTCTGGGTAACAGAACCTGGTCCGAGCCCCGCAAGTCACCCCTCCTTGGATTCCCCTAGGTCTCTAGTTTTCAGAAATGCACAGGTTTGGTAGCTTTCCCTAGGTGCCGGCTGAGCTAGAGGCCAAAATCTACAGGTAGGCACTTCGCAAAAAACACCTCTGTTTTTTTCCAAAATTTAGGATGTGTCCACGTTGCGCTTTGGGGTGTTTCCTGTCGCCGGCGCTAGGCCTACCCACGCAAGTGAGGTATCATTTTTATCGGGAGACTTGGGGGAACGCTGGGTGGAAGGAAATTTGTAGCTTCTCTCAGATTCCAGAACTTTCTGCCACAGAAATGTGAGGGACATGTGTTTTTTTAGCCACATTTTGAGGTTTGCAAAGGATTCTGGGTAACAGAACCTGGTCCGAGCCCCGCAAGTCACCCCTCCTTGGATTCCCCTAGGTCTCTAGTTTTCAGAAATGCACAGGTTTGGTAGGTTTCCCTAGGTGGTGGCTGAGCTAGAGGCCAAAATCTACAGGTAGTCACTTTGCTAAAATCAGCTCTGTTTTCTGTGATATGTCCACGTTGTGTTTTGGGGCATATCCTGTCGCGGGCGCTAGGCCTACCCACACAAGTGAGGTATCATTTTTATCGGGAGACGTGGGGGAACGCTAGGTGGAAGGAAATTTGTGGCTCCTCTCAGATTCCAGAACTTTCTGCCACAGAAATGTGAGTAACATGTGTATTTTTAGCCAAATTTTGAGGTTTGCAAAGGATTCTGGGTAACAGAACCTGGTCCGAGCCCCGCAAGTCACCCCTCCTTGGATTCCCCTAGGTCTCTAGTTTTCAGAAATGCACAGGTTTGGTAGCTTTCCCTAGGTGCCGGCTGAGCTAGAGGCCAAAATCTACAGGTAGGCACTTCGCAAAAAACACCTCTGTTTTTTTCCAAAATTTAGGATGTGTCCACGTTGCGCTTTGGGGTGTTTCCTGTCGCCGGCGCTAGGCCTACCCACGCAAGTGAGGTATCATTTTTATCGGGAGACTTGGGGGAACGCTGGGTGGAAGGAAATTTGTAGCTTCTCTCAGATTCCAGAACTTTCTGCCACAGAAATGTGAGGGACATGTGTTTTTTTAGCCACATTTTGAGGTTTGCCAAGGATTCTGGGTAACAGAACCTGGTCCGAGCCCCGCAAGTCACCCCTCCTTGGATTCCCCTAGGTCTCTAGTTTTCAGAAATGCACAGGTTTGGTAGGTTTCCCTAGGTGGTGGCTGAGCTAGAGGCCAAAATCTACAGGTAGTCACTTTGCTAAAATCAGCTCTGTTTTCTGTGATATGTCCACGTTGTGTTTTGGGGCATATCCTGTCGCGGGCGCTAGGCCTACCCACACAAGTGAGGTATCATTTTTATCGGGAGACGTGGGGGAACGCTGGGTGGAAGGAAATTTGTGGCTCCTCTCAGATTCCAGAACTTTCTGCCACAGAAATGTGAGGAACATGTGTTTTTTTAGCCAAATTTTGAGGTTTGCAAAGGATTCTGGGTAACAGAACCTGGTCCGAGCCACACAAGTCACCCCTCCTTGGATTCCCCTAGGTCTCTAGTTTTCAGAAATGCATAGGTTTGGTAGGTTTCCCTAGGTGGCGGCTGAGCTAGAGGCCAAAATCTACAGGTAGTCACTTTGCTAAAAACAGCTCTGTTTTCTGTGATATGTCCACGTTGTGTTTTGGGGCATATCCTGTCGCGGGCGCTAGGCCTACCCACACAAGTGAGGTATCATTTTTATCGGGAGACGTGGGGGAACGCTGGGTGGAAGGAAATTTGTGGCTCCTCTCAGATTCCAGAACTTTCTGCCACAGAAATGTGAGGAACATGTGTTTTTTTAGCCAAATTTTGAGGTTTGCAAAGGATTCTGGGTAACAGAACCTGGTCCGAGCCACACAAGTCACCCCTCCTTGGATTCCCCTAGGTCTCTAGTTATCAGAAATGCATAGGTTTGGTAGGTTTCCCTAGGTGGCGGCTGAGCTAGAGGCCAAAATCTACAGGTAGTCACTTTGCTAAAAACAGCTCTGTTTTCTGTGATATGTCCACGTTGTGTTTTGGGGCATATCCTGTCGCGGGCGCTAGGCCTACCCACAAAAGTGAGGTATCATTTTTATCGGGAGACGTGGGGGAACGCTAGGTGGAAGGAAATTTGTGGCTCCTCTCAGATTCCAGAACTTTCTGCCACAGAAATGTGAGGAACATGTGTTTTTTTAGCCAAATTTTGAGGTTTGCAAAGGATTCTGGGTAACCGAACCTGGTCCGAGCCACACAAGTCACCCCTCCTTGGATTCCCCTAGGTCTCTAGTTTTCAGAAATGCACAGGTTTGGTAGGTTTCCCTAGGTGGCGGCTGAGCTAGAGGCCAAAATCTACAGGTAGTCACTTTGCTAAAAACAGCTCTGTTTTCTGTGATGTGTCCAGGTTGTGTTTTGGGGCATATCCTGTCGCGGGCGCTAGGCCTACCCACACAAGTGAGGTATCATTTTTATCGGGAGACGTGGGGGAACGCTAGGTGGAAGGAAATTTGTGGCTCCTCTCAGATTCCAGAACTTTCTGCCACAGAAATGTGAGTAACATGTGTATTTTTAGCCAAATTTTGAGGTTTGCAAAGGATTCTGGGTAACAGAACCTGGTCCGAGCCCCGCAAGTCACCCCTCCTTGGATTCCCCTAGGTCTCTAGTTTTCAGAAATGCACAGGTTTGGTAGCTTTCCCTAGGTGCCGGCTGAGCTAGAGGCCAAAATCTACAGGTAGGCACTTCGCAAAAAACACCTCTGTTTTTTTCCAAAATTTAGGATGTGTCCACGTTGCGCTTTGGGGTGTTTCCTGTCGCCGGCGCTAGGCCTACCCACGCAAGTGAGGTATCATTTTTATCGGGAGACTTGGGGGAACGCTGGGTGGAAGGAAATTTGTAGCTTCTCTCAGATTCCAGAACTTTCTGCCACAGAAATGTGAGGGACATGTGTTTTTTTAGCCACATTTTGAGGTTTGCAAAGGATTCTGGGTAACAGAACCTGGTCCGAGCCCCGCAAGTCACCCCTCCTTGGATTCCCCTAGGTCTCTAGTTTTCAGAAATGCACAGGTTTGGTAGGTTTCCCTAGGTGGTGGCTGAGCTAGAGGCCAAAATCTACAGGTAGTCACTTTGCTAAAATCAGCTCTGTTTTCTGTGATATGTCCACGTTGTGTTTTGGGGCATATCCTGTCGCGGGCGCTAGGCCTACCCACACAAGTGAGGTATCATTTTTATCGGGAGACGTGGGGGAACGCTGGGTGGAAGGAAATTTGTGGCTCCTCTCAGATTCCAGAACTTTCTGCCACAGAAATGTGAGGAACATGTGTTTTTTTAGCCAAATTTTGAGGTTTGCAAAGGATTCTGGGTAACAGAACCTGGTCCGAGCCACACAAGTCACCCCTCCTTGGATTCCCCTAGGTCTCTAGTTTTCAGAAATGCATAGGTTTGGTAGGTTTCCCTAGGTGGCGGCTGAGCTAGAGGCCAAAATCTACAGGTAGTCACTTTGCTAAAAACAGCTCTGTTTTCTGTGATATGTCCACGTTGTGTTTTGGGGCATATCCTGTCGCGGGCGCTAGGCCTACCCACACAAGTGAGGTATCATTTTTATCGGGAGACGTGGGGGAACGCTGGGTGGAAGGAAATTTGTGGCTCCTCTCAGATTCCAGAACTTTCTGCCACAGAAATGTGAGGAACATGTGTTTTTTTAGCCAAATTTTGAGGTTTGCAAAGGATTCTGGGTAACAGAACCTGGTCCGAGCCACACAAGTCACCCCTCCTTGGATTCCCCTAGGTCTCTAGTTTTCAGAAATGCATAGGTTTGGTAGGTTTCCCTAGGTGGCGGCTGAGCTAGAGGCCAAAATCTACAGGTAGTCACTTTGCTAAAAACAGCTCTGTTTTCTGTGATATGTCCACGTTGTGTTTTGGGGCATATCCTGTCGCGGGCGCTAGGCCTACCCACACAAGTGAGGTATCATTTTTATCGGGAGACGTGGGGGAATGCTGGGTGGAAGGAAATTTGTGGCTCCTCTCAGATTCCAGAACTTTCTGCCACAGAAATGTGAGGAACATGTGTTTTTTTAGCCAAATTTTGAGGTTTGCAAAGGATTCTGGGTAACAGAACCTGGTCCGAGCCACACAAGTCACCCCTCCTTGGATTCCCCTAGGTCTCTAGTTTTCAGAAATGCATAGGTTTGGTAGGTTTCCCTAGGTGGCGGCTGAGCTAGAGGCCAAAATCTACAGGTAGTCACTTTGCTAAAAACAGCTCTGTTTTCTGTGATATGTCCACGTTGTGTTTTGGGGCATATCCTGTCGCGGGCGCTAGGCCTACCCACAAAAGTGAGGTATCATTTTTATCGGGAGACGTGGGGGAACGCTAGGTGGAAGGAAATTTGTGGCTCCTCTCAGATTCCAGAACTTTCTGCCACAGAAATGTGAGGAACATGTGTTTTTTTAGCCAAATTTTGAGGTTTGCAAAGGATTCTGGGTAACCGAACCTGGTCCGAGCCACACAAGTCACCCCTCCTTGGATTCCCCTAGGTCTCTAGTTTTCAGAAATGCACAGGTTTGGTAGGTTTCCCTAGGTGGCGGCTGAGCTAGAGGCCAAAATCTACAGGTAGTCACTTTGCTAAAAACAGCTCTGTTTTCTGTGATGTGTCCAGGTTGTGTTTTGGGGCATATCCTGTCGCGGGCGCTAGGCCTACCCACACAAGTGAGGTATCATTTTTATCGGGAGACGTGGGGGAATGCTGGGTGGAAGGAAATTTGTCGCTCCTCTCAGATTCCAGAACTTTCTGCCACAGAAATGTGAGGAACATGTGTTTTTTTAGCCAAATTTTGAGGTTTGCAAAGGATTCTGGGTAACAGAACCTGGTCCGAGCCACACAAGTCACCCCTCCTTGGATTCCCCTAGGTCTCTAGTTTTCAGAAATGCACAGGTTTGGTAGGTTTCCCTAGGTGGCGGCTGAGCTAGAGGCCAAAATCTACAGGTAGTCACTTTGCTAAAAACAGCTCTGTTTTCTGTGATGTGTCCACGTTGTGTTTTGGGGCATATCCTGTCGCGGGCGCTAGGCCTACCCAAACAAGTGAGGTATCATTTTTATCGGGAGACTTGGGGGAACATAGAATAGCAAAACAAGTGTTATTGCCCCTTGTCTTTCTCTACATTTATTCCTTCCAAATATAGGGGTGTGTGTAAAAAAGACATCTATTTGAGAAATTCCATGTAATTCACGTGCTACTATGGTCACCCCGGAATTCAGAGATGTGCAAATAACCACTGCTCCTCAACACCTTATCTTGTGCCCTTTTTGGAAATGCAAAGGTTTTCTTGATAGCTATTTTTTACTCCTTATATTTCAGCAAATGAATTACTGTATACCCGGTATAGAATGAAAACGCACTGCAGGGTGCAGCTCATTTATTGGCTCTGGGTTCCTCGGGTTCTTGATGAACCTACAAACCCTATATATCCCCGCAACCAGAGGAGTCCAGCAGACGTAACGGTATATTGCTTTCGATAATCTGACATTGCAGGGAAAAGTTACAGAGTAAAAAGTAGAGAAAAATTGATGTTTTTTTCACCTCAATTTCAATATTTTTCTTTTTCAGCTGTTATTTTCTGTAGGAAACCCTTGTAGGATCTACACAAATGACCCCTTTCTGAATTCAGAATGTTGTCTACTTTTCAGAAATGTTTAGGTTTCTGGGATCCAGCATTGGTTTCATGACCATTCCTGTCACTGACTGGAAGGAGGCTGAAAGCACAAAAAATTGCACAAATGGGGTATGCCCCAGTAAAATGCCAAAATTGTGTTGAAAAATTGGGTTTTCGGATTCAAGTCTGCCTGTTCCTGAAAGCTGGGAAGCTGCTGAGTTTAGCACCGCAAACCCTTGGTTGATGCCATTTTTAGGGGAAAAACCACAAGCCTTCTTCTGCAGCCACTTTTTCCATTTTTTTTGAAAAAAACAAAATTTTCCCTGTATTTTGGCCAATTTCTTGGCCTCTTTCAGGGGAACCCACAAAGTCTGGGTACCTCCAGAATCCCTAGGATGTTGGAAAAAAAGGACGCAAATTTGGCTTGGTTAGCTTATGTGGACAAAAAGTTATGCGGGCCTAAGCGCTAACTGCCCCAAATAGGCAAAAAAAGGCCTGGCACAGGAGGGGGAAAAGGCCTGGCAGCGAAGTGGTTAAAGAGTGTTTGGGGAACTAGAAATTGGCAAATACAAGGAAGGGAAGCTTTGTTTAGAGCATGCCTTATTCTGTTACAAATTATATTTCTAATGAAACTATAAAGCAAACAAGTTGTTTAGGCTTGGTGAAAATTAAGGAATTGAATGCACCCAGTATTGCATCACAAGATAAGTTTGATTAATGGCAAAGATTTTAAATGTCATTGAAGAACAGCTCAATGTGTGTCTAAAATGAAACATTTAATTCAACACTTTCAAGTCCAAATAGGCGGTTATTGTGGCCAGTAGAGGCAAATGGTTGTTATGCACATTTTGTAAATTAAACAGGGGGCTTTAGAGTGAGCCGACCTGACTCTCGTTACATCTCACAACAACACTCTGACATAATCACCACATATACTGTGGGTAAACTATGTCAACAATGGATGAAATCTTCCACATTAACTGTCATTAAAGAACACCTTAGTCTCCTACCAGAAAACACAGACTTACAAGATTTTCTGTTAGGTTCCAGAAAACCACGCACAAAGTGCTTCTCCAGTGCTCCCCAACCTGTGGTCCAGGGACCCCTAGGGGGTCCGCAAAGCCTCCACAGGGGGTCAGTGACTGCTTAGAAAATTTGATAATATTAACAGATTTTGGGCCAGATGTAGGAAGGAAGCAATTTGCGAGTTGCAAATTGCGAGTCCTTCCGACTCGCAATTTGCAACTCGCAAATTGCTATGCAGTACGGTGTCTCAGACACCGACTGCAACTCGCTATGGGGTCGCAATGACCCACCTCATGAATATTCATGAGGTGGGTCGCAAATTGCGGCCCCATAGCGAGTATAGGCACTCGCTAACATGGAGGCCTGCTGTAGTCAGAAGGCCTCCATGTTAGCGACCTGCTTTTCAATAAAGCAGTTTTTTTTTAAATGTAGCCCGTTTTCCCTAAGGGAAAACGAGCTCCATTTAAAAAAATCCGAAACCTTTTGTTTCGGTTTTTTCAGGGCAGGGAGTGGTCCCTTGGACCACTCCCTGCCCTGAAAAAATATTTTGGGGTCCATTCACAAAGGGGAAGGGGTCCCATGGGGACCCCTTCCCGTTTGCGAATGGGTTACCATCCACTTCAAGTGGATGGTAACTGCGACTCCATTTGCGACCGCATAAGCGGTCACAAATGGAATTGCATACCATTGCGAATCGCAAATAGGAAGGGAACACCCCTTCCTATTTGCGATTCGGAAATGCATTTTGCGAGTCGGTAACGACTCGCAAAATGCATTTCTGCATAGGAAACACGCATTTGCGAGTCGCAAACGGCAAATTTTGCCGTTTGCGACTCGCAAAGTGCTTCCTACATCAGGCCCTTTGTCCCCAATTTTCAGTAATGACTCATTCGGGAGGGGTCCCTGGATTCCAATAATGAATCTGTGGGAGACCCCGGGTTCCAGTACTGATAAAGTGGAGGTCCACAGAAGTCAAAAGGTTGGGAACCACTATTCTATGCACTATATCAAATGAAATTTGGAAACTGTCCCAAATGGAAGCGGCTGCCCAAGGCAGATAGATCAGGAAAACTTGCAGAAAGCTTTAGCCATTGTAGATAATGATATGAACACTTTGTCCAACCACATATACACACTTAACAACATTGTTTCATCTGCAATTGACATCATACAAAATGCGACGTCATTTTTACACCATGGACTAAGTCAACTCAGGTCTATTATGCAGTTAGGTTGGACGTTACAAGTTCTGAAAAGTGGATGCGTGCCCTGGCAACATGTCAGCTCCAGGGCCCTGTTTGCCACATTTAACTTGATGCAACAGCAACAAATAATGGCTAAGAAAGAAGCGACTTATATTATGCTTAACATAAAAAGGTTAAAAAAGGTACCTTTCACTTCAATGAAGTTGCTTCAATAAACATATTAGACCAAATCCTGCTGCTGCTTACCTTTACATGCATGAGATGTGTATCTCTGAGAGAAAGGGGTATGCTCTGTTCCACCGTGACTTCCCTGAGGAGTCTTAGGGTGTTTTGTGATAGACTGCCACAAATCACCTTTACCTTCTGGGTCTGGTGAGGTGCTGCTAGCTACAGAAGGGTAAAGCTAACAGCTGTGACACAGTGTGGGATCAGACTCAGTCCCCCACGCTCAGTGGTGCTGCAGCCCAAAATCCAGCAGTCTCATTAGTACAACACGCGTCCTATGACAGTAGCTTACAATATATTTCTGTAAAGTTGAAAATTTATGGTCAATAATTTTAATGCAATATTTTTGTACCACTATTTTTTTGTTGTCTATATTTTGTCATATAGTCTTGATGTGACCATATAACTGCTGAGACCAGTAGGATCTATTCTGGATTTCCTCTTGTTTTATGTGGCACAAATGGAGGTTGTGGTACTGCCTCCCCTGACAGTGGAAGTGTACTGCTCGCACTGCCGAACTGAAGGGTGTAACCCTGTACACTGAAGTGCAGGAGGATGGTGACCTTTTTACTAGGAGATCGCTGATTAGTCTTTCTTAAGCACTGCCATGTTGATTAATGGTGGGGGAATGTTTACAGAGTCTTTGTTAGAGGGAGGGATGTGTCTTGTCAGGGTCTGTTCTTTTAGTCCCTCCCTTTTCTACTTCAGGAAGTTCGATGGCAGCCAGGTGCAGAGGTTTCACACATCATAGTGCTCATATTTTGGGTACTCCTGTCTGGACCCAGCACGATCACTACCCACTGTGACATCCATCACCCTTTCCAAAGGCTGTGGGGCTGATTATTAGTTTGGTGGTCATTGGACCACCGCCGCGTTGGATTCACCTCCTTCCGAACTAGGTGGTCCGACCGCCAAATTATGATGTTGTCAATGTGAAGACAGGAACACCACCAGGGAACCGCTGATGCCGCCAGCAAGTTGGAGACTGCCGCGCTGGCAGCAGAGGGAGAGCAGCTGTCAGAGGACAGTACAGACAAGGTCGTCAGGATAACAAGTTACCTTTCCTACGAGCCAACCGTGGTGGTGGGACCGCCTTGTTCGAGTCAGCGGAGTGGAAGGATTTGGGGTGCACACTCACCCATTTCCTTTTCATCCCTGCAATCACCCATGTGGATCCCTTCTTTCAGGACTCCCCTTCACAGCAGCAAACCTGATCTTGAGGAAAATGACCCCATCGGTAATAAAGGTCAATCCATTTTGCTTTTTAAACCCATTGAATGGACCGGGCACCTTTAGTCCGGACTCCAGCACTGGGACAGTACTTGTACAAGGTTTTTTTTTTTATATGTGTCAATGTGTCATGCATATGTGTACATATGACACCTGTTCAGTCAGAATGTACACACATACATCAATACATATAAAAACTATCCACAGCGTCAGTGACACCACTATGGGGCCAGTGTTTACATCGTAATACGGCGGGCAGGAGACCGCTCCCTGTGCAGTCATCCTGACCCCACTCCCACAGCAATACGGCAGTATTACAGCCAAATTCATAATCAGCCTCTGTGCCTGCACTACAGAAATAACATTAAATATAAAAAAGAAACACCCCAAACCGGTCCATGTGGGATCAGTTTTGTCTGTGTAGGAAGTGTGTGTCAGAGTCACCAGATCCTCGGGGTCTGTGCACGTTCCCAACACGTCCACCACTGAACAGCTCCAAGACTCTGATAGATAAATCACAGAGACTGAGAGAGTTCAAGAGGGGAAGAGGGGATTAGGAAGGAAACAGCTGGGGAGAAGACCTGTAGTAAAAAAAAAGGTTAGAACACACAATATGAAAATTATATCTCCTGAAATCAATACTAGACTATGATTCTAAGCCTAGTCACTCTGAAAACATGAACAATCTAAGAGTTAAATTTAAAATGACTAAGTTTCAAGATGGCCGGATACCTGTAGGGGAATCAAGATGAATTAAATGAAAACTTTTTTATTCAAGTACTTTCCTTTACATGAGAATCAGAAAAACATTCTGACTAAATTTTAAACCAGTCATATAAATCCTGTTTTGAGAATGTATACTAGGACCATACAATATTGCATCTAGAAACTCTGGCCTTCTGTGTACTCTTAAAATGTTTCAACACAAATTGCGCATATTGCAGATATATATATATATATATATATATATATATATATATATATATATAGTAAACACCATAAAAGGATTGTGCACCATGAATAACACAATATGGATTCAGGAAACAAATCACATAACTTGTCAACTCGAATATTACATAATAAATATCGTAGAATAGTGGCATACAATAAACAACATGGAATAATCTCGAGGAGAGAATCGTGCCTCTTGCCGATTCGAGTGTCACCATGTAAAATCCCAAGAAATGGTAGCACGCAATGAATATCAAAGTCAAATCATCATTAATCAAATCGCGCGTCTTGCCGATTCGTAAAACACGCTGTAAATGTCAAAAAATAACAGCTCACAATAAATAACAAGATCAAAGTACAATGAAACGAATCGTGCTTCTTTTGCCGATTCTTAAGCCACCATCTAAATGTCAAAAAAATGGTAGCGCGCAATGAACAACAAAGTTAAATCCTCATGAAACGAGTTGCGCGTCTTGCCAATTCGTAAAACATCATGTAAATGTCAAGAAATAGTAGCGCACAATGGACAACAATGTTCAAACACCATAAAACGAATTGCGCGTCTAGTCGATTCTTAAGCCACCATGCCAATGTCAAGAAATGGTAGCATGCAATGAATAACAAAGTCAAACCTTTATGAAACAAATCGCGTGTCTTGCCTATTTGTAAACTACCATATAAATGTCAAGAAATGGTAGCGCGCAAGTAATCTGTTACTCATTTAAGAATTAAACCAAGAATATGAAAATTCTCAATAAAGGTGTTGGGACAGTCCAACCACAGTCTTACCGCCTGGAACAATGATCACCAATGAAGGATGAAGGGCAGAAGACTGGAAGATCCAAATAGGCCGCCGGGACAGGAGCTCAGGAAGAAGCTGCTGCTCTGCACCGGGACCTCTGAATAGTGAGCACTGGGAGTTGGGCTGGCTCTCTTTTATTGAGTCTTGGCCCAGCCTCAGGACCACGCCCAGGCATGTTTCAGGGAAAGTCTCTGGAAGGCCCTGGAAAGGGGCCACACCCTAACACACTCTGAAAACCTGCAGCAATACATTGCAAAGGAACAGTATTTGTAAGCATATTAAAAATAAGTTTTCAGGATTGAACTCTGCAATGCAAAAGGTTAAACCGCAAAATATCAGCACAATGCATAAATTACGTTGTTTTGAGAGTGCTGGGTTTATCGATTTTTGTCGCCAATAGAGCACGTACTGCTCTGGTGTTGACAGTGTGTATAAAAGTGAGACCCAAACTACCTCACTTGGTTTAATCCCAAGATCATCAAGACCAAGGAAGGGAGTTCTTTGGAGACCCAACAAACTGCTGAGATTCTGGGTTGTTGTCTGTCAAACAATCAATCACCCAGGGGTAAAGGGACAATCACCTACAATCTTTGCATCTTTCTGGAAGAGCTGTGAGTCTTCTTGTGACCTGGGAGCCTGCCCCTGATTTTTCTGAGAAGGAGAAGAGGTGTGCGTGTTCCATCAGCAACAGACTGCCTGGGGAATCCGAAGCCCAGATGCTGAGGCTAAAAAAGGTGCAGTCCAGATGAGCGGGCTGTTTGCAGAAGGGTAACCAAAGATGACCAATGTCTGCCTGAAGTCCTCTGTGCCTCCCTGAGTGTTTCTATATTTAGGCAACTTGAGCAGAACTAGCTCATTAACCCCTCCAACATTCCAGCGACCACCACTAGAACAAGACAAGAAACTTGTGCTGACCCTACCTTCTGTGCACCAGACCGAGGACCCGCACTACAATCCAGAGAATGGTAGCCAACCTTGGGAGTGCCAGGACCTTCCCAAACAGGGATGATGTCCTCAGGGTCACTTCACCTCCACTGAGCCCTGCATGAAGAGAAATAAATTGGGCATTATGTAATATATAATGATATCAGTCTTATTGATCATTTAATTGTGCCCCTCAGGGGTTTGCATGTTTTCAAGTTATCAAAAGAGGGAGTGCATTTGTCATGCAACAACAGTGTTGGACTATTCCCAGGACCCATGTACACCTGTCCTAGCCGGAGACTGCATCCATCACTGGGCAACTGTCCATTCCCTGTTGGTTCAGGGGTGTTCAAATTCCAAACCATTACATTCTTTCCATTGTCCCCATATTTTCTACAAAATCTTTTGACATTCCCTACCAGTATTTAACACCGCCTTGACCCCCATGTACACATTCATTTCTGCAAACCATTTTTCTTTTGTTGCCAGTACCGGTGACCCCCACAATTGTGCAATATCTCTTTTGCCCACTACCAATCCTAAAAGCAAAATAAGAGTTTTGCTCAGGGGAAATCTATATCTCCAGGAACCCAGAGGAGCACAAATTAGAGATTGCATAGGAAGTCACATTCCAGGACTTCTTTCAGCCCTTGCACGATTATTTGCCGGTAGCTTTAGATACTGGGATTATCCCACAATGTGTGGGAAAAAAGAACCTTCAGTATTTTGGCATCACAAGCAAGTGGTGCCTGGATTTTCCCCATGTTATACACCTTAACACTGTCCAAATAGGTTCTGTGCAGGACCTTGAATTGGAATAAATAAAACTGCACCCTAATGGCCACCTCTCAAGGATGCATAAAGGGGGCCTCCCAATCAATGCCTTCCATTTATCCAATATCTCTCCTCCATCTCTGCCGAAGAGGCCCAATGCCGCCAGGGATATTATTGACTATTCTCTTGTGCATGGAGGATACCCTGACCACCTCTCCGGGGGGCCCAGCTTGAACTGTGACTGTAAAATTTACTAGAGATTTATTTGGAATTCATGCTTTAATAATAAAAAAAATATAACCCTGCTTAAAGAGAACTGTGTAGTAAACAAATTACAGACTGACCTACAGGTCACAGAAACCAGGGAAATCGCTCGCCTGCACCCATCAAGAGAACACACCTGCGCTTTAATCTAGTCTTCTGAATTCTGTGTAGGCAACTCACATAGCACCCATGATAGCTGAGTGGTGATCAACACTGCTTGTGTGTAGTATATGTTTGGTGTGAATAAAGCACTGCATTCGGCAAGGAACTATTGTACCTGTTGTGTGTTTGAGTTCTAAGTCTCTAATCCCCACATTACCCTCCTGAGAAGCCTGTGACTGCTTGCCCGTGCTACCTTGAAAGTCAAGCTTGGAAAGTGGAAATGTCCTTGCCCCAGTTGAAGATCCGTATTAGATGGACCTCCCAACAGCAGAGGCAAAAGTCATCAACCACCACAGTGGTGGGCCAGCAGCCGCTGCTTCCCTTGCGGTCCCTCAAACGAGGTCTGACAGGGACCTTGCACAGACTAGCATGACCACATGGACTATGAGGTGGTAATGTAATGGCGATTAGTCCGCTTGAGCAAGAACCATGATTGGCTTATCTGAGGATTCCTGTAATATGCTCAACCTTGATGTTTTTGAATTTTAGTATTGCCAACAGGCACAATAAACAGAACTGATGCACCTTAACAGTACCCCCATAATATTTAAGAAGTGCCCCCGCAGAATGGCAAACTGAGCACTCTGGTTCTTAACCTTTTGATTTCTGAGGGCCCCCACCTAATCATTACTGGAATTGGGGGACCCCCATTGAATCAATATTAGAGTCCGGGGACTCCCATTGAGTCAGTATTGGAATCCGTGGACCCCACAAAATAAACGCAAATGTGATCAAGCATCCATCAAACAAATACACCTATGATTAAATATTAGTTTAATTCATCAACAAATAGAAAAAAAACAAAATTGTAATTTAAATGGAAAGGTTGGAAATTGTCTAAATGTAATTATCCCTACTACATTCTTTCTGATGGACTTGTACTGCTCCAGCAAATCGATCTGAAGATACCAACTTAATTGTTAGGCTCCAGTTTCAAATTCCTTCACATTAACAGGATGTTTTAAAAATTTAAATATTACATTTTGCTTCTTAACGTATGCACACTTTATTAGCCTGTTAGTCATATTTCATTTTTTAAGCAGTCTGAGCTGATCCTTTGAGTAGATGATGTGGGCTCCCAGGGGTCCCCAGACCACAGCTTAAGAACCAATGGATGGACACACTGTCTCAGATTTGCCCTGCTTCTTCTGTGGCACAAAATATGTGTTTGTTCTGCTTCAAATCTTTCTGTAGAGGGTAATATATAAACAGAAAAATAAGCTTGTCTGTTCTGTGGCAGACCCTGAAGCATTGAAACATTTCATAAGTGCTCTCTCTTGCATTTTAGCCACTGTATTTTAAAACATGCATTGTACAGTATATCATGTGCCCCATTTTCTTCCAGCTTTTTTGGAAGGGGATACCTCATCCATCAGGAGGTCCATTGGGCTTGCTCAGCTCAGAATGGGCCAGCTACTTACATTCCATCACTTTGAAAAGTCACCACCGACCACTCCGAAAGAAGATGGATAAAATGAGCACCCACTAAAGACCAAGAAGTGGAAAAAACAGCATTGTCAGGCCCACCCTAAATAGGACAGGCCTTCTCTATGGTGGCAGGTTCACATTGACCACCAGCACCTTAACGTTGGGTCGGAGGCGGGGGAGAGCTCTGCAGGGGTTAGGTGCTTACAGTAGAAATATGGACCGATGGAGTGGTTGTAGATTACATAACGCTCACACACTTTACCAATGGTACATGCACTTTAACAGTGGGGAACAGAGGGTTGGGGGAGAGCTTTGTGCAAAAGAAGGATAAAGCATTTACAGTGGAATCACGGTATGGCGGTAAGGTTGTAGGTTTGTATAAAGCACTTGCACTTTACCTAAGGATGGAGTATGCTGTGAAAGGGAAACAATTAATCCAGGTGGCCCAGGCACATGAAGAAGTGTCCTTGGTATATTTTAGCTGAGTATGGTTGTATATTTTTAGCTGTTATGCAATGGTTTTAATTAACTATGCAAATAAATTTGATTTGATTTGACATACCTTCTGGTGCCATGGAATCAGAAGATCTGCAGCCCGGGTCCAACATGATGGTGCTTTCAACAGCAAAACCACAACGGTTCCACCACAATCAGTCAAGAGAAATGAGGCTGATTTTAGCAGGCGCCCCAGTTACACTCGCCTCTGAATGAGGCCATCAGCAATATTCATTTACATCCTACGCAGCCAAGTAATGGATCTTCAGCAGTTACATTTCTTTGTAACTTAATTGATCCAAGTTTAAGAGTTACTTTAAGTACTTTGGATGAAAGTGGGTCACACAGTAATTGAATCTTTTCTTCTCTTCCCGTATGCTCCTCTTATTGCTATCAGCATCCAAATGAAAACCCTCTGTGACTCCTTATTTGGAGACAGGACATTGATGGTACATGTCAATTATCAAGGACCAAGAGCTATGAGAATTGTTCCCTTGAGTTGCCCTCCCTTCCAGCTTCTTGCTCTTTCTGTTACTACAAAGTTCACCCCTTTCAGCTGTACAATCAGTGTTATTTTAAGGATTTCAGGGGCCCCAGGCAACAAATATTTTGAGGGCCCCTGTTGGGAGCAATTTTGAATTTTATGACCCATTTTAGCGTAAGCCCTGTGATGCCAACAATATTGAATTATATGTAAAAGGCTGAGATAGAGAAATATACAGAAGTGGGATGAGAAAAAGTTCAATTTCCCAGGGGCCTCGTGGAAGGTGGGGGCCCTGGGCAATTGCCCACTTTACCCATACCTTAAAACAGTTCCGTCTACAGCGCGTCGGTGTCTAGCCAGTATTTGCAACATTTATAGTCAGTTACCACCCTTCTCTTATTCTCCCTTCTTTTCCTCCATCCCTATTACTGATATCCAATTTTTTTTACAGCGAGATACCTAGTTTACTATTAACATCATTTTCTCAAATCCATATATTGCTTTTTGTCCATCATTCTTTCTAACCCAGGTTCTTTCCTTGCATCTTCAGACCTTGCTCTTTGTCTTCCACTCTCTTACTCTACTTCTCTCAGATCTCTCTCTCTACATCTCTCCCTCTTTCTTACATATGTTCCATTTAGCTCACACATACCTTTCTCACCTTTCCCTAATGACTCATTTAGTGTGTCTCTCTGTTGTCTCCCCTAATTAGTCCCTGACCTGACAGCCCTAGTGGAGAGAGTTGGGAATGCTGTGTCAGGCTGTGATACATGGGCTTGTCATGTGCATCTAGCTTGGCACATCTGGAACATGTGCTGGTGCTATAGAAGGATGAGAGCAGGAATCACATGTGTTTCATTTAGTGTTTGTTCTATGTACCTGATTGATGAATCATTATATGGGTTTCAAACAGAGGTCTTTCTCTGAAGGGCCCTTGTCTCCTGCATCTTATATTCACCTTCTCCTATTGGGAGCATCCACCAGCAACTGAGCTCACACTTTGTGCTAAACAACAGCTGGTTTAAGAGGGAACAACTCTTTAGACAAGTGGCAGATGCAAGGCAAAGACACCCTTTCCAATATTACTAGGTTGTTCTGAATGATATAATGTAAAGTGCATAATATGTGAGAGTCACTACTCCGGATCAATGACAACATCAATGCTATCAATATCAATTCACAAAAATATCACAAAATAAATATAGTTCACAAAAATCCTATATTTAACTGATAAAAATACAAATCCCCTGTTCCCCTACTTATCCCAAGCACACAGACACATTTGCATTCACCCACCTCAACACACACACACAGCACACATAAACACCACAAGATACACCGGCATGCAAGCACTCAACATACACCCACACACACACACACACATCAGTCACCACTTCCCCAGACATCCCCAACACCCCCACCAGCCCACACACCACATCAAGCATACACACAGAAACCACAACAACAGGCAGTGACACACCCACCACAACCAGCAGACCCACAGACACAACCCCAGCAGACACACAGATATCCACCACACCCACCATACCCTCAGACACCACCCCAACAGACACACAGACATACACAACATCCATCATACCTGCAGACTCTACCCCAACAGACACACACACATCCACAAAAAACGCAACTGCCCACAATCACACAGGCAACATACACTACCCAAACATAAGCATACTTCACACATGCACACACCCAAGACATCAACATCTACACACAAGACAACCCCTCCCTCAACCTCCAAATCCCCAACCCCTTCTGATGACCATCCCCATGTTGCAAAGGGAAGTTTCCTTTTTGAACTTGCCATTTCCCCTGTTCCCTTTACCCCCATCCCAAACCTAAGAGGTACCGCCCCATCCCAACTCATCCCTTACACATGTAAGTCCTCCCCTGTCACACCTGCCCCTCTGAAAGCACCCATACCCCTCCTCCCTAAGAAGAAGCCCGCCCCTCCTAAGAAACAGTCCACCTCTCCCAAGCCCAAACCCTACCATCCCAAATCTGACCCACCTCTCCCCCGAAGGATGATCCCTGAGGTACCTGCCTGCCCACTTGATGCCCCCTTCCTGTGGAGGTTCCCTGGCAGGAATAGGAGCCAAGTGTGGGCACAGTACTGTGCATTTATGTTGTTCCTGAGTAACCTATGCCTACATTTGTCTGTGTTTCACCCTGCTTGCTGATCCATTTGCTGTTGTTTGCAATATCTGACTTTGTGAGCAGTGCTGGTGTCACCCAAGACAAAGGTAGATGTTGTCTGTATGGATATGTGGTTATTAATGCAATTGGAGTGTCATTGCCTTGTGTTATGTTTATTATGGTAAGTATTTCATCTTGTGTTGGCCAATGTCAGCATGTATAATGTTAGACATGTCCCCCTGATATGGATTGTATGTTTGTCTCATTTGTGGGAGCTTGAGTTTTGTTTGTGCAAACAAGGAGGGTGTTCAATTGTGCTAGCTTCCTTTGCATTTGACTGAGCATGTGTCCATTTTGCTTTATGTACCTTGCAGCTACTTTATCCAGATGTGTGGCCCATTCTGTTGAATGTGCTTTTGTGACTTGAACTTCCACATTCTGCAGATAGGCATGTCACTTGGCTCTAGCCTGCGATAGCTAAAGGGCCACTTCCTGTGCAAATGTTGTTTTAGGGATGTGTGCAAAGTGATATTTTTCCCAGTGCAGCATCCTTCCCTGAGTGCTCCTGATACCCCCATCCCTTTTGTGCAGGTATTATTTGCCTAGTGAGCTTTAGATATTTGTCTCTCTGACTATTATGTATCCCATTGTCCTTTCATTGTGTTGCAATGTGGGTGATGTGTGAGTCCATTGCAGGGTTGTTTAATGGGAGTGGTGTTTGTGTTCTATGATACATCCATAAATATGTGTGTTGAATCTGACGACAGTCTATGGCATGTGAGGAATGTGAGGTTGTCAGTTGTATTTGTAGATGTGATGTTGCTGTGTTGTTGGTGTTGTGTGCACTTCACTGTCTCTGGGCCTAAGATGTGCAGATGTGTATTTTTGTGTAGTGTTGTGGTGCAGTGTGAGTGACCTGTCCAAAGGGGGCGTTTAATGGCTGTGAATGTGTCCTTTGTGTATGACTCCGACTGTGTACACTATGACATGTGTACTTGGTGCCAGTAGCTTGACACCCACATCATGTGGATGACGGTGCGATGATCTTTTGTTATATGTACTGGCACAGGTAGGTGCATGTACTTACGCTCGTTTGCATCCATGGCTGTGTGGATTTTGAGCATCTTCGATGAGCACCAGCAGCGTTAGGATGTGTGTGATGGGCTCCATGGCGACACAGGATGTGAAAAGCTGCCTGCAGGTGAGTTGCTTCCTTTATACTGTCTGTTTTCACCAGCTGGGATGTGGTGGTTGGAACGCCACGGTTACATTGGCGGTGTGCAACCTCATAATGTGTCCGACGGACATGCAGGCTCTGTCAACTTGTTAGTGCTGCCTTGTGACTGCAGCAGTCTGCACTTCCTGGTGGTGCAGGTGTGACCGCGGTAGTCTATGCGCCATAGACCTGCATGGCTCATAATACAGTGGTCCAACCGCCAAGCCAATGGTAGTTGGACCACCACCGCCGCCATATCGGTACACAGACCGCCAAAGTCGTAATGAGGCCCTAAGGCATGTACTACAAGACTTAAGAGAGACAAGCACTAGCTCCCAAGAGCCCACAACTAAAATACTAAAAGATATAGGGGGTCATTACGACCTTGGCGGTTGGCTGAAGCCGCCCGCCAAGGTTTGACCGCCGGACGGCCGCCAATGCAGCCACACTCACGCCACGGCCATTATGAGATCCCCCCTGGGCCGGCGGGTGGAAACCTGGTTTCTGCCCGCCAGCCCAGCGGGGATCTCGGGCGCAACACAGGAGCCGGCTCTAAATGGAGTCGGCGGTGTTGCGGCCGTGCGACGGGTGCAGTTGCACCTGTCGCGCTTTTCACTGTCTGCATAGCAGACAGGGAAAAGCTGCACGGGCCATGGCAGGGGGCCTCTGCACTGCCCATGCCAGCGGCATGCGCAGTGCAGGGGCCCCCAGGGGCCCACAACTCCCCTTTCCGCCAGCCTTTTCATGGCGGTGCAAACCACCATGAAAAGGCTGGCGGGAGGGGGACTCGTAATACCCTGGGCAGCGCTGAGTATTACTCCCGCCGGGACTAAAGTGTTTGGAAACCGCTGGTCCCGGCCGTGCAACCGCGGCGGTCATAATCCCCAGGATTTCACCGCCAGCCTGCTGGTGGTGAAATCCGCCAAAACAACCCTGGCGGTCAGAGACCGCCAGGGTTGTAATGACCCCCATACTCCCTAAAGTGCCAAAACACATCACATGCCAGCTATAACCACCTTAAAATGTGTAATGTATGAAGTATAAAAAGCACCAGTGATACCAATACCAAGATATCCAAATTCCTGAACACTTAACCACCAAACATAATGAGGAACCTTCCTCTTCTATGATAACCTCAACAGTGATAAACATATCTTAATATTTTCTACAGCAGATACTTTATTAAAACTAAGCAAATGTCAAACATGGATGATGGCCTGGACATTTAGAATCAGGGAGGCTCCTACTTTTGGGCAGAGGAGCATTGTATCCCTGCCAGCAGTGGCAGCTGCAAAACTTTAGTTTATTATCATTTTCTGGTAAAGGGGCAGGGCCACGGGGGTGGCGAGCAGTGAGGGGAAGTGCACCGCCACAGCCCACTTTGCCTATGACCCTAAACTTCTCTGTGCACAGGCCCCCAGACTTAAGGTCTATCCAGGACATACAAAAGCATCACCAAATGCCATGTGTATGTGTACAATGTGAAAGTGCAAGATATTTGAACACACACATCAATAATTGCATGTGCAGCTAAAGTAGGTGTAAACTACACACACAAAACAATGGACAAATGCCACAAAAAGAAGACAAAAAGCCATAACAACCAGACAACCCAACAGGTGTGGAGAAATAACTGACTAATTTGCACACATTCAACACATATTCAACATACATCACAGGGAGAAATGCAAGCCAATTGAGGGTGACAATGCACAAGACTAGCTGAACACGTTACCATTTGAAATACCACACAGAACATTGTCAGGCCCAATTGGATACATGACACATATACATCCATACATCCTTAACCTATGTAAGACCTGTGTTGGTCACAAAATTCAAATATAAAAACCTTGTCACATTGATCACCATTAAAGGGGAAAATAACACAACTGCAGTTCCATACCCCAATGTCACAAAGCACAGAAATTAGGTGGGACAAGTACTCACCACCATGATGAATGCATGCCAGAAAAGCCCATCCCCAACACATTCCATCATAATATGTGCATGTACATAACAAACTAAATCATAAACAAATGAGGAGAATAACCTGCCATAATGAGTAGACCCAATGACATTGTGTCACATTAACAATATTAAAACATTTGGATGTTTACAGAAGTAGCTAGGAAAAGGTAAACCAAGGACCAAGGTGTTCAAGATGAGGAAAACACTTTTATGTGTATCAAAGTGTGTCCAAAAACAAGAAACAAAGGCCAAGGACCAGTCCTATTTATATCTGATGTGCGCAGTGCTGTGCCACAAAACTTGCCTCTTCAGACACCGCCAGGTAACCTCCTCACAAATGGGCATCCATTGGGCAGGGTAGGCACCTCTGGGACATTATTTGGGTGGGGGACATTGGGGTTTGAGGTGGGTGGGCTTAGTATGGGAAGTGGTGGGTGTGGAAGAGCAAGGGGTGGGGTGACGCTTTGGGGGGTATCGGAGGCGGACGGGGTGGAAAGTCACTTGGAAGGGGTAGCTGGGGACCTGGAGGTGGTGGATGCGGGGATACTAGAGGCGGATTGGGAGGTGGGAGAAGTGGTCTTGGATGTGGAGTGGTGGGATCCTTATTTGTAGTTGGGTTAAGAGGTTTGGGAGGGTTCAGGGCCAGGGAAAAGGATGGGTCCTTTACAGGGAACTTAGGAGTGGGTTTGGAAAGGGGCATGGTTTTGGAGGGAGTGACTGTGACTGATGCGCCTGGGAGTGTTGTTGGTGCAGCTGCAGGAGTGTCTGGTGAATGTGCTACAAATATGGGTGTGTCAAATAGAGGTGGGGTGTGTTGGGTTCTTGCCTGTGTGCGTCTTTGTATTTTTGTATGAACTGAATGTGGTGTCCGTGGTACTTGCCGATGTGGAAGTGGTGGGAGTGGGTGTGGTGGATGTTGCTGTGGTGGTGATTGTGGGTGTGGTTGTGTGTGGTGTGTGAATGGATGTGACTGAGAGGGGTGCATGTGGGTGTAGTGTTGTCAGTAATGGATGTGGTGGTGGGTGTATGTTGTGTGCATGTGTGTGTAGTGTCTGATGTGTTGTGTATGGATGTGATGGGAGAGTGGTGTGTGTAAGTGAATGTTGTGTTGTCTGTGGTGGGTGCAGATGCAATGCATGTGATGGAGTCTGTGGTGGTGGTGGTGTGTTTGGATGCATGCCTGTTTTTTTGTTCCTTGTGTTTCTGCCTATGTGTGGATGGGCGGCTT
This sequence comes from Pleurodeles waltl, assembly GCF_031143425.1. Lineage (NCBI taxonomy): Eukaryota > Metazoa > Chordata > Amphibia > Caudata > Salamandridae > Pleurodeles > Pleurodeles waltl. The sequence goes on along the minus strand of NC_090444.1, from coordinate 73,196,400 downwards.
GGGTCTGTATGGGTGTGTGAGTGGAAATGTGTGCATGTGCTTTGGACAGGCAGGAGAATAAGGTATTGGTATGGGGGAAAGGGCAGGGGGAGGGACAGTAGGTGGGGGAGGTTGGAGGCTACACAGAGGGAGGAGGCCAGAGACTAGAAGGATCTCTGGAGGCCAGACATAGCACTATCAATGCCTTCAAGATAGGCCACCGTCTGTTGCAGATGGCTGTCTTGCCCCTGGATGGCATTCATAATGGCAGTCTGACCCACAGAGATGGACCTCAGGAGGTTAATAGCCTCATCACTCTCCGTAGCGGTTGCAACAGAGGCAGGGGCTGAGGGGCCTTGAGCAAAGGAGAAGGGTCTGCTCTTAGGAGAGAGGGCCCGGCCAACCGAGTGGGGAGCTACAGGGAGGGTGTTGATGGAACTGGTGGTGGCAGACAAGGATGAAAATGGTACTGATCCTGCGGGGTCTGCCGCCATTCCTGTGTGTACTGGAGGAAGACTCAAAAGATGATGAACTGGAGCTGACGTCCTCTATGGCACTCCCTACAGCCTCACGGCCACTGGGTGCCTTTCTGTCCTGTGACTCATAGCCGGAACCACTGTTGCCTGAAGCTTCCCCAACAGTGTTTACACTGTCTCCTTCGCTTGCCCTGGATGTACCTGAAATGACACATTAAGAAGGGTTGATTGCCTCTGTGTAAACACACCTGCCCATCACATTCAAGCACAAAAAATCACATAAGGGCACAGACTACTGCATCTGTTTGGCTCACTACGTCACCCAACATTAGCAGAAGCACGTCTATGCATGCTGGACTAGCAGAAAATAGTTCGTCACAGTGATGTCACAACCCCACCACACCCAAACCTAGCCCAGATTTTTGCTTATAAAGACTCCCTCATCATCCATGTAGTCAGACAGTTGCCCGTCTTGTATACTTTGGTTCTTGTAGCATACACTGCTGAACTGATGGCACAAGATATGATGCCTAGCAACAGGGCATTCCTACAATGCCCATAAAAGCCCCAGGTTTCCCCTAATGCTCATTTTCCCAGAAAAACATCATGATGTGATGATGGAGAACTCATTTAGCACGTAGGTGCAATAAGTGCTGTGGCAGGGATCATGTCACATTCAAATGCACAGTTCACACAGATTAAATTTTTTTGGTGCTACTTTTCCATTTGACCTGTTTCAAGATAGTACAATGAAAGCTGTACTGAGGTAGCTCGACTACCTATCACATTTAGCATAGAAAAGTGGGCTGGAGAAAATCATGGCCTAGACATTGGGAGATACCCAGTACAAATGCACACATCATATTAGTCCATATGGCACCAGGAACAATACCGATCAGGCTGGGAACTGGTGACAACACCATTCTGAGCTTGCGTTTCTAGATCCCCATACACCTTTGATGTCTGCTATATGTCAGTGAATGACAATGACATGAAGAGTTGGGCCTCTTCAGTTTTGATGGGATGGCACAGCACTGCACCATTTGGGACCACAATGGCCCTGTAATAATGAGTGCAGGCACTCATATATGAAACTAACATTGTTACATATCACTCCCTGATGCATGTCACCAGTCAATGAATCTACCTTCAAACAGTATTGCAGATGAAACAACTACAGGGAAAGGTACACTGGGTAACATGTAGCCACTACTGCTGATGCCCCCAGTAATGCTTGCGTACTCATGTCACTGGAAACTGTACTTACCAATGGGAAGTACAGGTTAGTTACTGCAGGTAAAGTGTACTGTATGCTATGGCACATGTAATATGGGTCCCAGAACATCAAACACAGTAGTGAGGGAGCATCCCTCCTGGCACAGTGAAGACAAGTCGGCTGTCTGGTGCAACCTTCTCCCAGAACATCAAACAACCTGAGGTGATCATGACCTTACTCAGCCATGTGACTGTTCAAAACAGACACTTGGCAGTGGATTGGACTCTGCTGGCCTCTTGGTCATAAACACATTAGGTGAAGAACATCATCAAGCACCCACTACAAAACCTATACAATCCAGAACTCTTCCTGTGCATTGGACATGGCGCACCCACAAAGTTTTTGGGCAAATGGGTCTTTGAAAAAGAAACCAGTTTGAAAGGTATCATGGACAACTCTGCCCATTAGCCAACCCCTTGAAGCTTCTGTTGGGCCCTCAACTGCCCATCCAGCTCAGGATAGGCCACCACCAGAATGCGGGCCGTTGGGGGGTCAGCTGCTGGTGTGTGCCCCGTCCGCATTGGGAGGATTTCTGGAGCTGGACCTCGGTGATCTTCCTAGTCTGGCCCCTCAGGTCCTCCCACCACTTCCTACAGTGGGTGCTACGCCGATGATAAACCCCCAGGGTCCACACCTTCCAGGCAAAGGCTTTCCATATTGTCTGATTCTGATGATCGCTGACCTGTATGGACACAAGAGATGAAAAAACATTTGTTAATTAAATGGTTTGGCTATTGATATTGGTTTTAACTCAATTTGTCTACAACCAGCACAAGAGAAAATTAACAATGAGCACATAACAAGTTTGCTTTCTACAGGTTGAGGACTAGCAAGACATATAGATACACTTGTGGTGTCATCTGCGGCCCACCCTCATCCCTAGTCATGCCCTACACTAAGCCAATACACTACCATCATGTTGCCCAGGGCCCATACATATTCCGTGCTGCTGGACACAAAGAAAAATGACACACCGTTCTGAGTTTAAGAACAGCACACTATTTGTGCTTTATTGTACAGACACTTTTACAGTCAGGTCCAATTACTTGATGCATACGGTCTATACAGCTTGGAAGCATAGCACAGACTACATCCTAAGACTTGGACACTCATGACAGCCCTCCCATCATAACCAGTGACAGCTTCTTCAATGCTGATGTGTGGAAATGTGGATAAATTAACATAACGGGTTGTATGTCGGAACCCTGCATTCCGATGCAACATGTCATTACCATGCATGCATTACAACAAGAATGCCCTTACCACGCATGCCTTTACAATTAATTATGTTTCTAAAAGCATGTGTTTGAAAGGCATATGCGTGGTGAAGGTCATAGCGCAACTCCCCCTCAGTCATTCTAAAAAATACCCCTCCCTCACCATGAACCCTAAATTAGTCCAACCCTATCCCCTGAGCCCTAAAATCGTCTTCCCACCCTAAGCCCCAAAACCGACCCCCTCACCCTAAAACCTAACCCCCCACCCCGGCCCCTTCCCTAAAACAGTAACCCCCCACCCCAGGCCCAATCCCCTCTGCCCTATGCCTGAAAATGATCTCCCCCACCCTGAAACCTAACACCCCTCGCCCTCCCTAAAACAGTAACCCCCAGGCCCAATCCCCCCCAGCCAGAAAACCCTCTCCCCCTCCCTAAAGCAGTTCTCTCCACCCTCATGCCTTAATGCCCCTGCCCTAAGCCCAAATAAACATCTCCCCTGTCCTACAACCTAACCCCCACCCCCTCCCTAAAGCAGTACCCCCCACCTCCAGGCCCAATCCCTCCCACCTTAAGCCCAAAAACCGTTTCCCCTGCCCTAAAACCTAACTCCCCTTCCCTAAAGCAGTACCCCCCCACTTCCAGGCCCAATCCCCCTTACTCCATTTCCCCTATCGACTCCAATAGCCTTCACCAGCATTACCACGCATAGCCCTTACCCTGCATGCCATTACAAGATCATTTGTTGTATTGATATGCATGGTAAGGCTATTTGTGGGAATGACACGTGTTGTAACACATGCGTGGTAAAGACTAATCGGGAAAAGAGGCACGTTGTAATGGCTGTTTCCCAACATAATGTCATACTACATCTGCAGTAGTGTGTGCAGTATGTATCTACATTCTATAATTGTCTTTGGTGTGGATGGATGTTAACAAATTGTTGATACATTTTCAAATCACTTGTGAAACAAATATTACATGCACTGAAACTGTGTAACATGGGCACTAGGCCTGTTTTGGTAAATCATTACATCAGGTAATTGGACTCCGGACCTGTAGGTGTAAGAGGCCTGTCAACATGAAGTGCGACACTTTGCCAATGTGTCTCAATGGAATGAGGCATCAGGTCAAAGGGGTTAACTCTGTCACCATTGCAAATGTATTTCCTGTAAAACGAAACCTGGCTAAAAATATGTGTTCAAATCATTTCTGTGATCATCCGTGATTCATACTTCTAACAGGACAATACTCTTGGCCTCAGTCGTAGTGCCACACAACCCCTGCCCCAGCCTAGCCCATGGTAATGATCGGGCCCAACTCAATCTCATGTCTTTCTAACTGCTGACAGCGTATACTAGTCCAAAGTGAACTTCATATTTCTTGCATTTCAAAATGACATTTTGCAACTTTAGTTAATTCCATATGTGTGCTCAAGGCTGTGTGGCACTCTGAAGGTGTCTGTGAGTTATTGCTAGTTCACAGACAACATATTTTGGAGATATGAACTACACGGAGTGATAGGTAGAAACTGGCACCTACCTAACCTCATTCTCAAGAGATAATTCCAGGATACATATACAGCTCATGCAGTAAAGGTCAGGCGTGTTTGCAGTGTTAGCATACTCTGAATACCACATTACTCCCAGCTCACTGGAAAGCTATACATGCATATGCGGGTACATTCCCCACCAATGGAAGATAGGGCTTTCCACACATCACACATCACAATGATAATGCTCAGTATACAATGTATAGTACTGACCAATCCCAGACATTATTAGCCTATGTAAGAGCCACATTGATGTAGCCCAGTGATCAGAGTGAACATTAGGTGACAGAGGCACAATGTTACCAGTGGAAAGGAACATTATGGATTAAAACTGAGTGACAAATGCGTGTGAGAGAGTTACCTGCTCCTCTGGTGAGCCATACAGCTGACCATACATGGAGAGGACCTCAGTTGCCAGCAGCCCTAGCTCCTGTGCCAAGAAGGCCCAGGCCCTCTCACCTGCTTGGGTGGATATGATTGCTCCCGGAAGTCACAAACAGCAGCTAAAATGGAGGAGGTCTAGATAGTAGCAGTGTCAGGAGGCAAATGAGCTTTTTTCAAAACCGCGGCGTACATGTACACAACGTATGCGGTCGTTAGCATCTGCGGACTCAGCCATTGGCCCACGTACGCTACAATCAACTATGTTAGCTTATGGCTGTGTCCATTGTACACGCATCCACCTACTGAGTGCTCTGCTGGCGGAGTCTGACACACAATGTCCAATATGTGATGTCAGGTAGCCGCCATTTCAGCGGCTGATAATGCTGTAATGGAGACTGCTATCTGCGTCACCACCACTATAAATGAGGGGTTACATCTGTAATCCTGCAAACTACTTTTGACAAGGACTTTAATTAAACCTTTCATGTGTCTGGTGCGTTAGTGTGCATGTTGGTTTGATTACCGAGGTGCACTGTACACCATCTTTGATGGTATCCTCCCCATTCCCAAAAATATGGAACATATGGACCCATATTTATACTTTTTTTGCACCGCATTTGCATAATTGTTTATAGTTGTATTTTGTAAGTTTGCGTTGCTTTTGCGCAAATGCGGTGCAAAAAATATATAAATATGGGCTATGGTTTTTGAAAATAGACATCATTGTTGCACATTTTGTCAAACAATGGCCAAACTACACATCAGGGCAACAATGGGGATTGTTCATGGATATAGGACAATATACAATATAGATGAAAATGTATTTTAGAAAGTTTGAAAGTGTTATGTACTGTCACATGATGTTTAACTTCCCATTCACATACATTACTATGGACATTGTGAGCAACCCTCATATACTGTTTCCAATTCGCAGCTAGCTACCCTGTGAGAGGGAGAGGACAACAGCCTCCTCTGTGCCGTCCATTCCCAGATTTGCTCACACAATGGTAAAAAGGGACATCATCCGCAAGTTTTGATTGAATAGCCAAACAATCCCGGAACTATGTCATCAGCTGGAGCCTAATCACCTGCCACAAAACATGAAATGCACATGTGTAACACCAATAGTCAAAGTGATGGCAGTACTACATTTCCTGGCAACAGGTTCCTTTCAATACACTGTGGCAATCGGTTTAGGTATGTTACAATTATTGTTCTTTCGTGTGCTAAGAGATGTGCTTTCAGCACTGATGCAACACCTGGACAGCTACATCTGGTTCCCCAGGTGTGAGGATTTAGCTAATGTGAAGGCTGGATTTCTATGGAGTGGCAAAGACACCACATGTTGTGGAAGCCATTGATGGCACCCATATTGCTTTAGTACCACCACATAACAGGGAACAAGTTTACTGCAACAGGAAGAGCTTCCATTCAATCAACGTCCAAGTCGTCTGCTATGCTAATCTGTATATTTCCAATGTCTGTGCCTGCTTCCATGGATCTGTCCACGATTCCTTTGGCATGTGGAACAGCACCGTACTCCAGCTATTGTCACAACTACAACTGGAGAGGGCCTGGCTTGTGGGTAAGTATGATGTGAGCTAACTTTGTATGGGTGATGTGAGGTAGTATAAAGAGGAAATGTGTAACTTATTATTGCACCTCTGACTGTCTTCCATCTAGGAGACTCAGCCTATCCCAACTGGCCATTGTTGTTGGCTCCGCTGAGGATTCCTTCAACACCAGAGGAAGTCTGCTTCGAGGAGGCCCATCGAAGGACAAGGCGGCCAGTGGAGCAGGCTTTTGTGCTCCTGAGGGCCAGATTCTGCTGTCTTGACAAAACTGGAGGCGCCCTCCTCTGCTCACCAGGAAAGGTCTGTTAGATCACCATGGCCTGCTGTATGCTTCACAACCTAGCCTTGCGACGGAACAGACCTTATATCGCAGAGGATGGAAAGCCTGAAGTGCCACCAGGTGAGGATCATGGAATGCTAAATGAAGATGACAGTGGTGAGGAGGAAGGAGCTGGCTTGCAGCAAGAACTCATCAGCAACTTCTTCTCATGAGTGTAAGTATTTTGTCAGCTTGTCATGACTTGGACTGTGCCACCTACTGTTGTAGTGATGATGAAGGAGTATGTTGAGGGGATATGCCATGGAGGGCAAGCTCATGTTATTTCTGGTTGAAGGTATTTGTTGAGCAAGGAATGACAGATGCTAAATAGTTTGGCGTTGCTTTGTTTTGCTCAAATTGGAAAGGGCTGTGTTCTCAAGGATTCATCTGTCTTAAATGTTGTACCTCAATGGTTTGTCAGCTAATTTTCTGGCCTATTCTGTTTCAGGTACCTTCACCATGGCATCATCAATTGGACATTTTAGAGTTGTGACAATAGTGGGTATTTGGTGCTGTTTTAATGTGCAATGTGAAGAATGGCAGTCCTGTGGCATGACCGAGACAGTTTGGACGTACGAATCCTGGAGCAGGACAGCTTGCATAGTGATATTTTAGAGGTAAGGCGTAAACCAGTGCACTTGTTCCTTGTCATGTGGTGGTCGTTATGCAATGCGTGTGCCAACATGTGCTACAACAAGATGTTGTGTTGGCGCCCAAACATTATGGGCCAGATGTAGCAAAGGTTTGTGAGTCGCAAATGGCCCGAATTGCTATTTGCGACTGCGCAAAATCGGAAATGGGATGCAAAAATCCCATTTCCGACTCGCAAAAAGCGATGCGAGCCGTTACCGACTCGCAAAATGTGCGACCCCATTTTGCGACCCGCAAATAGGAAGTCGCAATTTGCGAGTCGCAAACCATATGCAATTGCAACTCGCAAATTGCAACTAGTCGCAAAAAGCCCAGTTTGCATGTCCCATTTACCACTAACTCAGAGCAGGTGGTAATCATTACCAAAGTATAAAAGGAGACCCAGAAGGCAGTGAGGAGGAGAGTCCACGCAGCCCAGCAGAGGAGGAGGAGGAGCCAGAGACAGGAGAAGATTTACAGAACAAGGCAGACTCTTTTTCAGCAAACTGAGGAAGAAATCTACGACAAATACCGACTTAGCAGCGCAGCTATACTTGAATTAATTGAATTACTCAAACCACAGCTAGAACGCCAGACTCTGCGCGGCTGCGCCATCCCTACGCATGTGCAAGTGCTATGCTCACTGCACCTCTTGGCCTCGGGTAGCTATCAGGGTGTCATTGCTGTGGCAGGTGGGGTATCTCAAAGTGCACTATCAAGGTTCCTCAGGGCATTCCTAGATGCCATACTCACACACATGTCTCACTTCATATACCTACCCAGGAATGAGGCAGAAATTAACAGCACCAAGTTGGACTTTTACCGGATTGCCAACTTTCCCCATGTCATAGGGTGTGTAGATGGGACACATATTCAAATATGCCCCCCTGCACACCTGGAATATCTGTTCCGCAACAGAAAGTGTACCCACTCACTCAATATTCAGGTTGTTTGTGACGCCCATTATGTCATCACTGACATAGTCGCAAAATTTCTAGGCAGTACTCATGACTCCTACATTTTTAGGCACAGTGGGATACACCAACGCCTGGAACGTGGGGAGTTTGGAGACGGATACCTCCTAGGTAGAGCTGAATACACCTTGTAGACATACACACAGATCAATGTGCACACCAACCAGGACTTTCTAACAGTGTACTGTTTGTGCCCAACAGGTGACAGTGCATATGCACTACGGCCATGGATTATGACTCTGTACTTAACACCCAGCAATGAATATGAGAGACGACAGTGCACATAAGAGGACCAGGAACCTGATTGAACGCACCTTCGGATTGCTGAAAGCACGGTTCAGATGCCTCCACCGAAGTGGAGGTGCCCTCCAGTATACCCCCATTACAGCATTCAAAATTGTTGTCGCATGCGCTATCCTGCACAATATTGCCACCCGACGTGGGCTACCTCTCACCCCTGCAGACCCAGATTCTGAGGATGAAGTGCAGGAGCAACCACATCGCCATCATGGGGATCGGAGCATTGCAAATCAAGGCAGACTGAGACGGCAACACATCGCAACCCAATACTTTGGAAGGTACGTGTCAACTTCAACCATACTCACCTATTGACCAAAAACTCCATTTGTTAACTGGAACAACAAAACTATTTAATATGTGCAGAAATTGAACTATTTACAATGACAAACTGTTCAGGGAGTTCTGAAAGCCAACCATGCAAGGGGCACATTGTCGTCATGTACCCCAACATCAGGGACAGGGTTTAGTTTATGACCTACGGCGGCCTCTGCCAGCCTGGCTGGTCCCAGGTTGTTCTGCAGTGCTCTGCCTGGTACTCCCACTCCGGAGCACCCTGGTGTCACCAGCAGAGACACTGCTCACAGTGGAGCCCTCTTCGCTGTCCTGTGGGGTGTCCCCTGTACCCCTGGACACATGCCGTGCCTCCATTAGATCGATCACATGGGTGATCCGGCCCAGGCCTCTTGCCACATCACCAGCAAAGTGGCCCATTTCCACTTGGAGGCCGACTGTCCTTCTTGACAGCCCAGTGGTGTTGACTGCCAGTCTGCAAATTGATGAGGCCATCCTGTCCAGCCTCTGGAGCAGCTGGCGGTCCCTGCGCCGCCCACCCTCGCTCTGTGACAGCAGTCTAGCCACCAGTTCCCGCATGGACAGGGCTAGGTCCCCAGTGTTGTTTCCTATGACGTCCAATTGTGCATGGAGCTGCTGCATGCTGGTCTCATTGCTCCTTACAAAGCGGTGCAGAACCCCACTAATCCTCCCTAACATTTGGTTCTGCAGGCGCTGACCACGTAGCAGTTGTGCCTCGGTCATGGTGGTGGATGGACGCCCGGACTCAGCCTGCAGCCCTGCTCTCCTCAACCTGCGTCGCCTGCGCAGTGGTGGATGCCCTGTGGGATGTACCGTGGCACTCCTGGCTGTTGCTGGTGCAGCCTCCGGAACCACTGTTGCAGCAGGTGTAGTCATCAAGGGGATGGTGTTGGTGGTGCAGGTGGGAGTGTTGGCAGCTCCTGTGCTTTCCTCATGGGGCTGGCTGACTGTTGGCACCTGGCTGCTGTGGCTGGTGGTGGTGTCTTGTGAGGGACCTGTGGGACATGGGGAACAGACTGTCAGTGTCTACTATCTGTTGCACACTTCCTAATAAACATTTGCCTATTGACTGCCTACTTGACTACATTGCCCATAATGCATCATTCTGGTGTTTGCTACCCTGAAATGGAGCTATCTTGGTTGTGCATGCCCCTGTGTACATGGTGGGTGGGGGTATGGCATTGCTGGGGGTACAGGCATATCACATGGTACTCACCGGTTGATGATGTGGGCTCAGAGGTGTCCAGATCTCCGAATCCTGTAACTGCCTCCTGCTCCAGGGTCTCCTCCACCCTTTCCTCCAGGGGTGTTGGTGGTGGTACGGATGATGGTCCCCCTCCTGTGCCTCTCATCTCCCGGAGCCTTTCTGCCACCCTCTCCTTGGTCCGGGAGCGGAGGTCATACCACCTCTTCTTGATCTCATCCACACTCCTGTGGCTGACCCCCAGGGAGTTCACCTTTTCCTGAATATCCAGCCAGATTTGTTTTTTAGTTGAGTCTGGCACATTGAGGGCTGCCTTCCCAAAAAGATCATCATAGTGCTGACAGCATTCCTCTGTCAGCACCTCCAGCTCCTTCTCAGAAAATGTTAGTTTCCTCTTTCTGGGAGTGTCTGCCATTGTTGCTGTAGCTCTGTTTGCAGTTCTGCTGTTAAAAAGGGTGTGGTCCTCCCTCCTCCCAGGTGTATTAGTAAACGTCCTGGCTGTGATGTCATCATCATGTGCCAGGAAGTGTTTCCAGAGAGATCTGGAGTGATTTCTGGAGTGTTCTGCAGCACCTGCAATCAATTTACATGATACTCGCAATTTGCGACACCCACTCGCAAATTGCGTGTCCGTTTTTTGCGCGGTCGCAAAAAGCGACCTCGCAGACAGCGGACTCGCTATCTGCGTTGCGACTCCGGGTGCGAGTCGCAATTTGTCCCCGGAAATTGTACCTGCATTCCTATTAGCGACACGCAATTTGCGAGTCGCACATGCTCGCAAATTGCGAGTCGCTAATTTTTTGGTACCTACATCTGGCCCTATATTCCCTCTTAAAATTGGCTAAATCTTCATTGTGTGTGATGTGTTTGTTGCTGTTGATGTGTTTCATCAGTGTAGCGCAAGGTGCTTTCAGCACAAAACAGAGATTTGTTGTTGACATTCCACAAGATACTGGGAATAGTGAATGGAATGATCCTGTGCTCAGACAATGTGGTACTGCGGTGTGTATGTCTTTTGGATCTTATTGATGAGGAATTCCCTTTGTGGACTAGGTTATATGGCTCCTGATGGGGACAAAAAACACTTAAAGTTTACCTATTCACAATGTAATGGTCGGATTTGTCCCCTCCTTCCATGTTGAGTTTGTCTGCACAATAAATCATGGCCACTGGTGCAAAACATTGTTGTCTAGTCTGATTTGCTATGTGTCTGACAAGGGGCCTGACTATTGTTGCTGCAGTGTACTTAAGCTGGTATATGGGTACACACATGTATGTATATTTGGGTGAGACAAGGTTGTGCTCCTGAGCTAAACCTTGGATATGTCCATCATATCCATACTTACACAAGTACATATTTATACCATTGTCACGTTCATGTGGCAGTACATGCATACAAAGCTAGATGTGTGAAAGACAACTGCAGGAAAGGAGTCTGTTGCGATTTTGTTTATTTTAGTGAACAGGATAACTGCGATATTGGGTATAACAAACAAGAAAAGTGAATATGTCAGTCATGGTGGATGAAACCATAGTTGTAGTTGCCACAAACTTTAGAGTCCGAAGTCCAAAATACTGCTGCTGTCAGATAGGTACATGTGTACAGAAATAGTCCACAGGGTGAATGTGTAACACACGCTGGAGGAAATTAGGTATGAGGTTTCTTGATGGTGGAGGTATTGCCATCGTCACCTCCTGGTAATTTTGTAGGATGGTCCCGATTTCCAGTGCAGGGGGTCCACAGCTACAGGGACAGGGGTGTCTGGTAGTGTGTCCTCCTCTGTCAGGGGCTCTCTTCAGGGGGTCCTGCAGATGTAGATGGTCCTGATGGAGTTGGACCACAGGTAGAGCCTGATGGAACTAGGAAAGCCCTGTGCAGGTCTGTAGTTGTCAATCAGCACCCCTATTTGTGAGTCTGTGTTGGAGTTATGGGCTTCCAACTGATGGTGTATGTCCCTATGCAGCTGCTTCATCTCCCTCAGTTCGGTGAGTACCTGGCCCATCACGCCTTGGGACTCCTGGTAGACTCCCAAAACTTGGCCAATGGTGTCCTGGGTGTGAGTGTCCCCAGTGGCGTCACTCTCCCTGCCCACAGTTACCCTCATACAACACCTCCCACCACAAGCCTGTGCCCTTGGCCCAGGGTGCCTACTCCCACTGGCTCCTGGCTTCTCTGTAACTGGGGTGGTGAATGTCACATCAGGATCCAGGACTGGGGGGCACACAATGGTGGTTACTCTGCTAGGTACACAGGTTGTGGTGGATGATGTTCGCTGATGTGTTGTGGCGGGCGGTGTTATTGTTGGCCCAGTGACACTCACAGTTGATGTCAGCCCAGGCAGACAGATGGACTAGCACTGTCCTCCTCATCCAGATCACCAGGTGTGTTGTCATCCCTGAAGGCTTGGTCCAGGGATGGTGTGGGTGTCTCCTCTGTCTCCATGGGTTGCCCAGGTGTTATGCCCAATAGACCTGTTGTGAGACAGAGAACAAAGTTATCCTTGGAATTGCTTGGTCTTTTGTGACACAGTGAGTACAAACCTAGGAGAAGAAAAAAGGTACAGATTACTATTGTGATATATTTGATTGTCCTTTCACTTGTTCTGAATACATTTGTAAACATGAGATTTGTGTACTTAAATCATGAAGCTCTTTGGATGTCCTGAGGTGTTTCCCTTTTGTACACAAGATCTCCCCAACATTCTAGCCAAGACAGTGGAGATTTCACATTTCTATCTGACCATTTCAAAGGACAAGCTGTGTACCATACAGACAAGAGCACACATGTTTGCATATTTCACACTACTTATCATGTGGCCAGTGCTGTGACACTGGTTCACCTGTAATAAGTAGATAATTGAGTTGACTTCATGCCTATCTAAACTTTGACCTACACACTTGCTATGATGTCAGTCCTTCCATTAACTGTTTCAATTGGGGTGAGCAGAACAACATGATGCAGAGTAGGCTGGGGTGTGTGGCCAAGATGGCAGCCGAGACGGACGCATGAAAGCGAGCTCCGCTTCAGGCCTCTGTAATTATCCTGTCGTACACTGCCATAGCCCCAGCCACATGGTATGGATGGTGGCAGAGGCAGCGTGGAGGAGACTGGACCAAATTGACGCCGAGAAACATCACTTGGAGCAGCAGCCAGGAGCATGGTGGGATGTGCTCGTTGAGGCGAGTGGTGCCTTCCTCTGAGCTGGGGCCCTGAGGCGGGTAGCAGCGAACGTGGCCTACTGGAGCGGTGTGCCTTGTTGGGGATTGGCCGGGACGCATCGCCGCACTGGGCCGAAGACGGATTGGTGCTGCGGTGGTGCTGCGGAGACCTGGAGCAGACGCACAGGCGTTCTCCTACCTGTCGGGTGCTGCCTAGCGTACGCGGCTGGGGGAGGGAGCCGAGGAGAGTGAGGGGCGCGCCCTGCGGGCCTCGTGGTTGCTACGCGCTCCTAGGGGGTGCTGTAGGTGCGAGGCCTACACCCCACTCTTTCCCTATGCCTTGACTTATCGCATCGGGGTGTGACAGGATGCGGGGACCCATCCCCTGACACATCGACCCAGGTGGGTGAAAAGCGGCGGCGTCTGCAGATAACTGAGGCTGTGCCTGGAGGCTATACATTAAGGAGGCTGAACCGAGGTGGCAGTGAAAACGTACAAGGAGGTACTGCACTGGGGAATCAGGAAATATTGTCCCAAGTGAGGTGGGACCCCTCTACCTACATGCAAAGGGAATTTGAGTACTAGCGTGGAGAGTTGAGGCGAACTGAACAATAATAACATTACACTAAATGACTCTGTGCCTGACTCTCAGCTGATCAGAGGAGTGCTTCTCCCCGGGACCAGTGGTGGGCCTACTTTCCTGGGGGTCTCTGCGCGGAGCTGATGCTGATCATATCACTTGCAAGAGGATATTGGTCCATGCGGTGGCTGCGGGGCTTGTGGCCTCTCTGATATAGCGGTGGAGGGGAGTGCACATTGGCCGAAGACAGCCCACTCTGCCGGGGCGGCACACTGCGCAGCTAGAGTGATGGGGAAGACCAAGACCCCCAAGCCCCTGAAGCACCACTAGAGGCATCGAGTCTGCGCTCTCTGGAAAGCACCCTACAGACATATTCAGGACAATTTGAGAAGGTTTTACAGGCCATTAGGGATACCAAACTGTCTCTTGAAAACAGAATAGACACAGTCTCCCAGGACCTCAATCTGCTCAGAGTGGATCATCACAACTTGGCGGAGAGGGTGAAAGCGACGGAGACTACCCTGGGCATCATGGATCCCATTGTATCGGAGACCCAGAAGCAAGTACAGAGATTAGACTTGGAAGTTATAGCCTTACAGAAATGTGCAGAGGGCGCTGACGGGAGATCTAGCCGTAATAATGTGCAGTTCCTGGGGTTTCCGGAGACAGTGGAGGGGCCCAGCACAGAATTATTCCTGGAGCAGTGGCTCATCAAAGAGGTGTTGAACGGTATAGCACCAAAATTCTTTTCTGTAGAAAGGGCACACAGAATACCGGGCAGGCAGCCGGCTCCAGGGTTACCTCCTCACCCACTAATAGTGCGTTTTCTTAACTACAGAGACCGAGACACGATACTGCATCACTTTCAGAACAATTACACTTTACAGCAGAGGTGCAGCGCCAGCACTATTCCTACATGAAAATAAAACAGCGCCTCCGTGAGCACAATTTCAAATATGCCCTGATGTTTCCTGTCAAGCTCTGAATGATCGCAGAGGACCACACTCATATCTTTGCTACGCCGGCCAATGCCTGGACATGGATGCATGCTAAGGGTATTGCCCAGCCCTCAGAGGAAGATAGGGAACATGGAGAATGGCTGACCTCACCGGCTCGTATGAGATCCAGGAGGAGGTCGAAATCACAGCCTACAAAAACACAAGCAGCTGCGGAAAGGGCAAGGGCGCTGAGGGACGCGATGCTTCATACTCAAAACTCTTTCGCGCTGCTCCAGTCCACTTTGCAGGCACAAACAGACTCAGACTCTGGCGGTTCTGACTCAACCATCATGGGTGTGATGAAGGGACCGGCGGTTACACCCAGGACTGCAGATGAGCTATAACAATCAAAGTCATTTCTTGGTCTGGTGTGGGGCTCTGGCTGCTTTTGTAGCACCAGGATGCGTGTTCTTGGCCGTGGGATCTTGAAGTGTGTGGGGAGTAATGATGCTCAGTGGGTCTGGTAGCTGGGATCTATGGTGCTGAAATGTTCTTTAGCTCTCTGTGATAGTGGGCTACTTGTTCCGCACAGTTAGAGGGTCCTTGTGATATTGTGGCTGTGGCTGGTGGGGGAGCTGCCATGATTATCCTTTATCCTGCAGTGGGGGCCCTAAAGCAGGCTCCCTATGACAGTTACCATGTTCCCCCAGATGGTATCCACATGGCCAAAGTTTTTTTGTAATTGTCACATGTTTTTTCTTTTGTTATTGTTAGGGGTGACTAGAGATGTGCAAACGCGTCACCATTGTTTGGGTTTGCGGTTATTGTTGGGGTATGAGGGGTTATATTCACTATGTTTACCTGGGCCACAACACATGTTTGTACAATTATCAAGCAGATACTTTTTCCAAGGTTGCAGGCGAGTGCTCCCTCTGGGGGTTGGGCACGCGACAAGACAAGCACGAATGTACTGTTTACTGCGTTATAGGTTCACACAAATCGTACATTATGCATGAATATAATACCATAACATGGAACGTGCGTGGGATGGCTGTGCCGGGTAAGAGGCAAGGTATATACACTTATCTCAAACGACAGAGGGTGCATTTTGCCATACTACGGGAAAAACACTTGCTGAGTAGTGATTTGCAGGCTCTGAGGAAGCGTTGGCGAGGACAGATATGTGGTATTTTCTTCGGCGTACGCAAGGGGGTTGTTGGTGTAGATAGCGCCTGGGGTGCCATATGTGCAGTACATGCAAAGGGTAGATGTGGGGGCAGATATATAGTGCTAGAGGGGCAGTTGGATGGCAAACCATTAACCATAGTGGGGGTTTATGCCGCCAATAGCGCACTAGGTGAATTCCTCCAGGCGCTGACCCCTGCTGTGCCTGCCATTTGGGGTGGGGACTTAAATTGTGTCCCGGACGTGCTGGTAGATCGTTCATCCTTGCCATTGAAGGGAGCAATGAGCAGATGAAATTCCAATTTGATAACGACTTGGGCTAAGGATATTGGGGTGTATGACATGTGGCGCATGGGTCACCCGACACACAGGGAGTATTCTTTTTATTCCTCAATACATTATATACTTACCAGAATAGATTTGTTGTGGGGAACTCCTACTGTGTGCTCATTGATCAAGGACTCGGGGTACCTGGCTAGGACGTTGTCCGATCATTCCCCGCTGCTGTTGACTGTAAAGTGGGGAAGAATGCACTCCACGATACCCACCTGGCAGCTGCGAAATGAGGCATTGCTAGATAATCCATTTTGAGAGGAATTAAACACCTGTATTAAGCACTACTGGGAATTAAATACTTGGTCTACTGAACTGAGGGCTACAGAATGGGATGCACATAAAGTTGTGGTGAGGGGACATTGCCTCTCGGCCTCTTGGGGGGCCACGCAGGTCGCTGCATGTTGATGTCGTCATTCTGAAGAAAGATATGCGTATATTGGAAATAGCAGTCACGCAGCATAAGCTGACATTCGAACCCCTTCGTGCTAAGTGCGAGATGTACGAGGAGGCGGATCAGGGCCTCCGCTGACATGATTATAATTACCATCTAATGCGATTACAGGCGGAAGGTGATCACTCAGGGAGGCTCTTGGCGTGGTTGTTACGCGAAGAACAGCAACATACCCCAATTGGGTCTATACGCCTGACTGATGGGACTATGGTTTCCTCACAAGAAGCGATTAACAATGCTTTTAAAGATTACTACATGGGGCTATATCAAAAGCAAGTGACATGCAACATTCAGTGCTTGGAGTCCTTCCTTTGGGAAGCACCGATCACGAAGTTATCAGAAATGAATATGGCGACGCTTGACGAGCCCCTCAAATTAGAGGAAATCAGTGTAGCCATAGCACAAATAGCCCATAATAAAACCCCTGGTGTGGATGGCCTGCCGATAGAGTATTATGCCACTTATGCGCAGCACTTGTTGCGTCCTTTGCTGTCCATGTTCGAGGAGGCATGGACCCGCGGGTTACTCCCAACATCTCAGAGAGAGGCGCTGATTGTAGTACTCCCCAAACCTGGCCGCGATCCCACGGATGTGAAGTCATATACACCGTTGTCTCTTCTTAATCTAGACTGTAAAATTTTAGGCAAAGTGTTAGCAAACAGACTCGCCCTTGTAATACACACTCTGATTCATGAAGATCAAAATGGCTTCATGCCACAGCGGAACATGTGCTTGAGTATCCGTAGATTACTAAGCATTATTAGCAACACCCCGACAGAGGCATATGAAAATGTGGCAGTGTCCCTAGACATAGAGAAGGCATTTGATACCCTGGGCTGGGACTTCTTGTTTGCCACATTGCATTGCATGGGATTTGGACGGGGTTTTGTGCGATAGGTTCAGACTCTGTATGCTGAGTCCACAGCTAGGGTAAAAACGGGAGGAATAATATCGGAAAGCTTCTCCATTGGTAGAGGGACTAGACAAGGGTGCCCACTATCACCTTTGTTGTTTGCCATTGCAATGGAGCTGCTGGCTGCTCGGCTGCGTGCTATGGGCGAGCAGTGGGGAATATGCCGGATGGGGACATATCATATTATATCGCTATATGCAGATGATGCATTGATTTATTTGGAGAGAGGATTGGCCACATTACCCAAAGTGATGTCTTTTGTTGGACACATATGGGGCAATCTCGGGGCTGCGGGTTAACTGGTCCAAATCCTGCTTGTTTCCTCTGGCTGAACTGCCTGCGGGGATGAGAGAGGTGCTTCCCCCAAGTAGGCTGAGGTGGTGCTTAAATACTTTTAAATACTTGGGCGTACAAATATATCATAAAATTGAAGACCTGAGGGATGGTAACCTGGGACGCACGCTTTGCTCTATGAATGGCTTGCTCCTGTTTTGGTGCTCGCTTCCTCTCTCTCCAGAGTGGCAATAGCAAACATGTTGGTCCTTCCGAGGCTCCTCTATTACTTCGCAGCACTGCCTATAGTTGTCCCCAGGAGATTTTTTTGTGAGCTAAATAGACTGTTGTTGGGATTCATCTGGTGGAGTGTTAGGCCCGAGTTGCACTCACCACTCTGCAGCGACCATTGCGGAAGGGGGGATAGGTGCGCCGAATTTTTAACAATACTATGCGGCATCACAGTTGCAGTGGCCGCTATACTGGATGAACAGGCCTGAGTCGTCCGAGGCAGTTTGTGTGCATACACAGCTGAAAGGTGTCCCTATTTACACGTGGCTAACTAACAGTACAGTGAAGCACATTACTTACAATTATCTGCTGATGGCAGCATACGTCTGTTGGAGGCGATACATACAGGGCGGAAGGTCCGGCCCCCCATAATCACCCCTCATTCCCCTGGCCCAGATACCGGGAGGTGCACAACCGCTCAAAACCCACTTCCTAACACCAGGGGTGGAGGCAGGGATAGAGACAGTGGGGGATTGTTTTGATGATGGTGTTTTGATATCTTTTGACACCATTAGTGACCTTGCCTCATTGGGACCGGGACACTTTATGACGTACTATACCATATGTCACCTGATTAAAAAAGCATGGGCAGGGGGGACCAGGAACCTGAGACTTCTCCCACTTTACACTTATTGCTCTCAGATAGTGGCTCAAAAAAGTAATTACTGACCTATACAGAGCCCTGAATAAAGTGGATGATGATAATCTTGAGGCAGCAAAACAGAGTGGCATTCAGTCCTCCCCACACCCTTGACCTCCGAGGCGTGGTCTGTGGCCCTTCAACAGGTGCAATCACAGAACCCTAGGTTCCGCTACACCCTGTTTAACTTTGTACACCAGACGTATTTGTCCCCACTCCGTATTCAGCGCATGTACCCTGCATCTAATCCGATATGCCCCCGATGTGGGCTCCAAACAGCACACTTTTATAATATGGTGTGGGTTTGTAGGCCCCTGCAGAAAGTCTGGCATGCATAGTGGTGGATATTACCGACATCACGGAGCATGTGTTCCCATTGGAACCAGAGTCTTGTCTTTTGGGGATACGAACCAGAGCTAAGCATATACACATTCATAAGTCTGCTGACTTGGCGTTCCTTATCTACAAACGGTTGATTGCCATGAACTGGAAGGCACCTAGGGTGCCGGAGATGTCTAGCTGGCACGCCATGATGCTGCGGTGGGCACGGACGGAGACACAAGTGTTGCAGTCTTTGCGGGACAATGGACAGGTACATACAGGTTATGACACATGGGAGGCACTAGTGACTAAGCTGGAAACTAAAAATGACGAGCGCCCGCCGTGACTTGCTGCATTGTGGGAGTGGCGTCCAAAGGGTCTTAAGCTCTTGAGTTTTCCTGGGGTAAGGAGGGGGCATTCAGAGGTTGGGGGGGCTTTGTGTTGTTGATGCGCGCACTCTAATGTCACCAAAACTGATCTGCTTAATTGTTTGGACCTTCGCTTGTGAGACAGAAAGGAGCAGGACTGGTTATACCGGACTCAATGCTTGTAATATGTTATGGAGACCAAGATAATGAGTGGAAAGCGAAATGGGCATGGTGCACTCAAGGCACTTAGGGGTGACACATGATACTGTAATGAACCATGCTGCTGTCTCTTGCCTGTATTGCTTGCTGTCTAATGTTAGACCTGAAATATGAATCAGCGAACAGATGTTCTGTTAACCTCTGGAATGTGGTCCACATTAACCCAGTTTCTGTATTTGTGATTGACAATATGTGTTGAAATTAATAAAATAGATTTTTTTTAAAATGATGCATAGTAGGCTGAAATGTCTCTGAGTGGAACATTGTTTTTTGATTGATCACTCCATGTGAAGAGGACATCGGTTGTGATATGTCAGACAAGTGATCATGTTCATAATCATATTTTTAAATGTTTTGAGTTGCAAAAACAAGGTCTCATGGTAGTTGTAGTCATTTCAACGTCTACTTGCCAACACTTACAACATGGTTAGTGTAACATTCCTGTTCACAAACTGCATTTGGATTGGCCCTTCCAATTAGCAATTGACACACATGAGAATTCCTAAATTTTGTTTTTGTTGTAGGACTGCACTTACAGACTCCATTGCAACAAAGGTTTTTTTATGGTAATTGATACATGTGATCCTACCTGCAACAACGCACATTGGCAATGATAAGACAAGCTCTCTCTGCTACTTTGAGCTTTGCATGTTGGAAAACTAGGTGGTTCACAAATGTGCAGAAGCTTGAGTAGGGGCAGATAGTACACTGAGATTGGGTGGCAGTTAGTGAGCTGTAACTTACCAGAGTCACCTCCTCCAGGTATTCCTGCCAAGCCTTCAGGATGCAGGATGGCCAAGACCTTCTCCTCCCACAGGAACCATCAGATAGGGTTGTTGGGAGGACCACCACCAGTCCCATTGGACCCTATGTGTTGCTTGAAGGCCAGGGAATGCACCTTCCCCCTCAGGTCGTTCCACCTCTTCCTAATTTACTCCTGTGTGTGCAAGGTGGTGCCTACTGCATTCACCCTGTCTACTATTGTGGACCACATTTCCCTTTTCTGACTGAAAGGTGTATTTTGGACTTGGGATCCAAAAAAGTGTGGCTCTACTCTTATGATTTCATCCACCATAACAGTCAAAAACGTGTTTTTTTGGGCCAGGATAGAGTAACAGTGCAACAACACAAGTGAATAATTTACACAAATGGGTGATAAAAAAGGGTGCTAGCAAGGTGTGTGGTGAGCAGCAATAGGGATGGGACTGAAAAAAGGCCTGCCTTCTCTCAACAAGATGCATTGTTAGAATGGCTGTGCTGTAGTGGAGTGGTAAAGGATCATGGTCTGGACTAGGGTGTGTTTTATAGTGTGAGTGTCAGGTGTTTCCACTTTGCAGTTGGTCATCAAGTGTGTTGTATTTGTCTCCATGCATTGGCCACCGTTCTGGTGCAATGCTGTACGAAAACAGTGGCGGACGACTGCAGTCAGAGTAAATATGGCCAGCATTGTAGTCCCGTGTATCGCTGGTGGGCCAACCTCTGTCTCTGCAGACGGGATTTCGGGCTGCATGCATCGTATTTGGGTGTGCAGGAGACTGCCAACATGGCCGTGTACTTGGGACCGCCGCAGCAGCAGACTGGTGGTCCGATCACCAAACTCGTAATCGGGCCCTAAGTGCAGATTATGCAACAAACAGCCAATTTGCCTTTGAAATAAAAAATAATAATTGCACTAGCCTATGTCCAGTAAAATAGGTAGCTAACCCCTACAAGTTACTTACGGAAAGTCCTTTCTACCAACAAAACAAACATAAACTAAGTCCCCTAATGGATTCTTTTGAAGACATCTGGGTTTCTAGACTGTCCTGCTCTGGACACAGAAGCCACCTCAAATTCAAAATACCGTGGTGGAATGTCTATGACAGTACCTTGTCTCAAGAAGCCAAAACCAACAACACAGTAGAATGATGGCATATTGCCTTCCAATCCACACTGGGCAGAACCCAACCTACACTCTACCAATTTATAGAAGACCTACAAAAAATAACAAAACTACCAAATGACTATGAATGACACAATCAGTAACCCAAATTGAACCTAAAGTTAGCAAACAAACCAATAGAATGTAAGACATGCTACAATGTAAAGTAAAACTCCTTATTAACAGCAAAGGAGTACACTACTTCAATAGCCAAAACCCTATTATAAAAAAACACATTTCCCTCACAGCGCCTAATAAACCAAAAGACCAATCTAAACCAGCATAACTAAAATATTTTTTACAAAATATTAAACAAATTATTTTTATACCTCAGTCAGAAAAATACAATTAAATTTGCAAATAAGAGTGGTGAATAAAATTAATTTATATATGAATTAGTTAACAATTCAAACGTCAGTAACCACAAAGCTCAAAATTACAAGTAAAATAGCATAGAAACAATTAACTGCAATACATAAAATGCAATTTAACAAGTACCAATCACATAACAACGAGATACATATTAAAATATAATATTTCCCACCTACACCTGCAACCCTTCCTTCGTATCCATCTAGTCAAAAATATAATCCACCAAAAAGAAAAAAATAAATTCAAAAAAGCCCCAAAATACTAAAACATTTCCAAAAGAAATCCATTGAAGCAATTCAAACTCTTATTAAACTATAAAAAGCCTGAAAAAGGGTTAAAAAAAGAAATTCTCACAGAACCCCAAAACAATCAAAGGAAATCAAAATTAAAATATTGGTTTACTAGAAACCAAAATGATTTTCTTAAAAAAAAAAAAAAAAGCAAAATCCAAACATCCATATGATACCTTCCGATATGTAAACCTGTAAAATAAGACACAATATCCACCCACAAAAACAGTATCTTCATACGTAATGTCAGATTCATAATTAATCTATACAAAGCACATAACATAACATAATATTACATAAAATAATGCTATTACTAACAAACTCTATCTAAGCCTAAACAAAACACTAGTAAACAAAATTACCAAAACAACTAATAAACGTTCTAAAAACCACAAAACAACACTATAACTACCATTTACTGGTACTCCCTATATCCTGGCATCCTCAAAACCGTATTAAAGAAAACCTTAAAAAAGGTGTTACCTAATCCGATGAACAGCAGCACCCTCCTGTGGCTTACTTTCAGAAAAATGAGGCCAATACTATAGCACCCCAGCACCATCCGAATGCGCCTGGTCTGTGTGCACTCTGATGGTGCAGGGCAGGTGGGGCCCTGCACTGGACATGGACAGTGCAGCCCACCCACCTGTAGCCCCCAAGCACTGGCTTTCTGCCAGCCATTCCATGGTGGGGTGACCCCCATGGAAAGGTTGGCAGAAAGTGGGGTTGTAATCAGCACAACAGCACTGAGTTTAGCGCCGCCGTGGCTGAGTACAACTCCAGAAAACCACGTTCCTGGCGGAGACAGTGGTCCCCTGGCTGGTCTGCCCACCAGGGTTGTAATGTGACAGTGAGACCGCCACAGTTGCAGCTGTCTGACCGTCACCGTGAGGCTGGCGGTCCTTGAACCGTCAGCCTCATAATGAGGCCCTTAACAAATTACATTTACTCTTCCCCCTCCAATCTAAACAATTTTGGGGAAGGTGATGGACACTAAAGTGGTTACATTTACTATTCCCACATCAAATCTAAACTATTTTGGTGAAGGTGTTGGACAATAAAGGGATTACATTTACTATTCAAACGCCACAATTTACTAAATTTAGAAATAGAATACAAAATTCTGAATTATTATTAATTTTTGAAAATACATGTATTGTAATACATATTCATACTTTTGGACATAAAAATGAAACATGTGAAAAACAAATGTATAAATAATTCTAAAATAGTTTCTACACACATTATTTAAAAAATAATGTAATATTTATTCCTAAATTAAAACAAAAAAAATATTGTGATTATTGTTTAATAAATAAAAATGATAACTTACAGTTTTAAATGTAAACATAAAGATGTAAAAATTATTATAATTTTTTATATGAATCAAAAAAAGATATGTTTTAAATTTACAAATTATCAGTTTTAAATGTTGTAACTGTGTACATTATCCTACAAATGTTACAACTGTAATAAATTACACATAAACAAATGTACATTTTTTTAAGTATTAGAGAAAATGTACATAAAATTTAAAATTGCATTTCAAATTAAAAAAAATTGAATTAAAAATTGATTTAAACAATTTATTAATTAATTGACATATTTCAAAAAGTTAACATAAAAGCAAATTACTACTCACTAATTTTAATACTCTCCCCAGTCTTTCCCCCTAAAATCCTGACATCCTACTCCTATATCCTAATTACATATACATTAACTATAAACATTAATAATATTTCTAAACAATATTTTGTACGTTTGTACAAATAACAAAATAATTACAGAACATGCTTAAGTAAAAATAAACATACAACTAAAATAAAACACATTACAAAAAATATTAAATTAGGCCATAAAACATTATATTATATACAACGCTATTTTCACAAAAAAATATTTTTACAACGATAATAAAAACAACACGTAAAACGATATTCCTCCAGTCGATATATTCCTGTTGAAAATATTTTTGTCATCCTGATATTCTTGACACAATAATTATGTTTCACACTATTTTTTATTCAATGTTTTGTCCAGACTGCCTTGTGTGGCACCGTGCAAAAGTTCTACGTGATCCTAGGCACAGTGCCCCCATTATAGCAGGGAAGTCTTGCTGCCATGGTATCAGTAACTAAGAACTTTGATGATATAACTAAGGTACAAGAGTAATGAAACTGAAGCAACAGCAGAATATAAGGCCTTGAAGAAGCAACAGGGTACTGTGAAACAGACGTTGGCCAAAAATTTATCAATAAAGTTTGCTAAAGTAAAATATTGAGTATGGTTGATTATTTACTCCTCGTGGAAACTGGAACTGTGGTCTAAAAGGTATTCTGGCAAGACAAGCCAGTAGAAAAGAGAAAGTGTATTATGCCAGCCTGATAATAAAGATTGTTTAAACTGGATTACTATACAAGATGAAAACACTAGTACAAGGAAGAAACCATCAGGAGACTTTGGTGAATTATTCTCCATTGCCAGGTTGTCCTTTTTTGACATGTTTAGATTGGTTCTACAGGAATGAGTCAAAGATTGACAAAAATGACCTGAAATTGTGTTTTCCATTATTTTCTAAACAAACTGAAATGTAATGCAAGGCATTCATTCATTATAGTTCTTCAAATGTTATAGCAGATTTATTTTTCCATGAATAAAGTTTCTCTTTTTATTCTAAGTTCACAAGGAATCATTTCTTCACTGCTGCTGCCATGGGGCTGCTCATTGCGGGCTCTGCTTTCTTGTTTATTATTGTGAGTGGTTACTGCTCCAAAAAAAAAGATGACATGAATGCATAGAGTTTCAGAAATTGGCAGTCTAATGCTTTATTGAGTGTATCCCTAAATAGGAATGAAGATCTTTAGATGAGACATCCTAGACATTTTGCTGCCATCCAGTGACCTTTACCACTCTGCTACTTTCGGACCACGAGCTAAGGAAAGCACAGGGTGCCCTCTGAAAAGTTCTAGCAGTTCACATTGTCATGTACTGGATAGTGCCAAAGCCTGACAGAGGTCATCAGAATCTGGTACCCTCACAGGTGTGAAATTAAAATGCACCTACTTGATGTTGTGCATTGAAACTATAACTCTTGGCAGCCATGTTTTCTGCTTATACTATCATTATGCACAAGATGCTTCCATCACAGATGCTAGAGAACGTCATGCTTTGGACCCTGAGGGGTAACGTTTGCAAAGTGGGTTGCCCAGCCAAAAAAGTTTACTTTTTCTTACTCATGAAGGCAATCTCCTAAATCGTGTGATTCCAGGTAAGGCACCTGGCAGAATTCATGCATGGTGATCAATACTAGAAATGTGTATGTAGTAGGGTATGAATGTGGGACTTGACTTCCCTAGGAGAGCTCCACTGCCATTTTGATAGATTTACTTTATCAGATTTCTCAGTGGTTCTCAGACTAATAATATTTTGTTTTGCAATAAATCCTTTACTGTCACAATCAAAATGTGAGCTGGAGTTTTCCTCCACACAAGTACACGTAATCTGGGGCAAATACTGGCACTGACTCTGAAAATCAGGGACAAACGGTAACCTTTCACATAGTATATGCAAGGTTGACCCAAGGTATGTCAGTTCCTTAAGGTGAGATTAGGCAATAGCATTAGGGCTCCAAATAGGGGTCATTATAACTTACTTCAACATGCCCTGAAAAGAAGGGGCCTGTTCACAAATTGCATTCTGCAGTATGCTTATTAGTACTGTTGTTCGAATGTGAATTTACTTTAAAAAACAAAAGACAAGAGGCAGCTAGCAAAACAGGAACAGTTTGTTTAATTAAACATTACGGCTGAGAAAGCAGTTACAGAACGGGGGTCTGAGGACTGTCTCCCGATGTACGTCAGTTGGTGTAGGCTTTTATACATTTCTCTGGTTACCATAAAGTAACAAAAAATATTCCTTTCTTGGTTAAGAATGTGAACAGTTGTCATGGAGTCATAAATAAGGTCCAGATAACGAATGCAGGTTGGCCTTAACCTTGCGTGGACACAATGTATGCCAGCGTGTACGTGTCTAGATGTCCGGCCTGAGGGGAGTGTGGTTGCTGTGTGCGCTGTGTGTGCTGTGTTCTGGTTGGCTAAGTGTTCCTAACTATATGTGGCATCTAACTTTATGGTATTTTTGGGAGTGCACACAGCCCTCTGGCCATGTGTGTTTTATTGGGGCCAATCTACTGGGAGCATTGTGGTGTTGCTGCGCCTAACTGTGGGACGTGATCCAAGTTTTCCTGTTCGTGCATTTGCCTGCCCGCTAAGTGTTACCCCACTGTGTCCTGTCAGTCTGTAACCTCAGGCCTAGGTCTCAGAGCCTGCCTTGTTACATATCTTGGAGCCGGGGTTGATGGAGAGTTCACAACAGGGGAATCTAATAATGGTGATGCAACTTTGTCCGTGTATATGAATGTATCGCTGTGTGTATCGACATCAATTAGTACAATAATAACATTCTCCCATCTGTTTGAATTTTCAACTAACAATCAAACCCATATGTCATGACAGCCACATTGTTGGGAGCTTGTTGTTCCACTTCCCTAGCTACTTGCATTCTACCCAATTTGAGGACTGCGTTTTTACAGCAGGAAACCCCCACTTACAGGAAACCACACAAAAACAGTAATACAATGAAAACAGGCACCAATGACGTACACAGACTGGTCAGCCACCAGGAGAGCCAGGAGAACAGTTTGTGAACGACTCCTGCTCAGGGGCCCCTCCCTCTTCACACATGTAAGGAATACAGCGTGAGTGTTTGTACAATTAGGGGTTGCCCATTCCCTTCTATTCACGTACACCTATCTGTCTCTGTGTCCCAGATGTCCTGAAACAGGATATCTATGCTGTTTTGTAACCCTCCCCTATTTCCCTTCATATCATTGAGGTGGCTGGCCCAGCACTGAAACTCCATGTCCGTGGCCCACTTGATGTTAACAAAGGACAGCCCCAGACACGTTAAGGGCCACGTTCGGACCACAGATGGAAGCAGGAGTAGACGTGTTTGTGCACTGGTTAGGTGGTTTATCTACCTCCAAGAATCTCTTCTCTGGAAAATATCGGGGCCAAACAGTATCCTCCCCTGAAGCTCCCTTTCTGTGCATCCTGTCCAGCTCAGTTTGAATATTGTAGGCTCGGTAAGAAGGTACAGTGCTGTGGGATTGGTCTCATAGCGGGCAGATTTACTACTGCCTTATGGGCCTCTACTCTATTAGGTTGTATCTTGGCGCTAATCCTACACAGATATCGATGGAGAAGGCATTTTGCTTTTTCAGGGGCTACCCCTTGGGACAACTAAAGCTTATCTGTGCCTACGGCATGTGGTATCAGCGAACAGATGTAACATAACATGACGTAACATGACCCGGCTGATGACTTGGAGCCCACGGCAGTCATGTGCTGAAACCACATGTTGTGTAAAAGGGTGCTGTGTAGTGCGTGTGGAATGCTAGTGTTTGGTGCAGTGTAATTATAGGTGATGTGGGAGAGGTCCCTATGCAAGTGCGGTGACATTTTCTGAGTCATCTCCATTAGACTAGGCTGTCCCTAGGCTGCTTCCTGGAAATGCATGGATGCGGCAGCATCCCTATTAAACAGAGGGTGTGTAACTGTGAAAAAACACATAACTTATAAAACATTGTAGACCTTAAGATGATTCCGGTGGAGATGTGCGTAGACTTCTGGTATTGGGAGTTCATTGGTTAAAACCAGTTCGGAAAAAGTCTTTGGAGGAATGTGTAGTTCGGGATGGCAGTAGTGATGTGGAAAGTCCTTGGAGCAGGTTGTCCCTCTTGATTCCATTGGGGACATTGGTGCAGACAATTGTTGGAGTAGTTTGTGGCTCTTGATCCTGTTGTAGGTACTGGTGTAGCCACTGAGAACGTGATGGTCCACTGTAGAGGTGGTGCTCTTAGCGGCTCGATTGCAGACATGTTGGACAAGAGCTAGGTTTGGTTGCTATGAAAGTAAGAACATTACATCATTGTATGTGACACACAGAAGACCTCCAAAGCACCGCCGGCACCGCCAGGCAGAACAGGACACTGTGGTCCAATGGAGACACAAACAGTCCGGTGGAAACCATGTTTCCGCCTGACCTTTTACGAGGTTGCACACTGCCAATGTGACCACTGCGGTCCAACCACCATAGAGCGCCAGGCAGAAACAAACAGTATAAAAGGAGACACTCACCTCCAGGAAGCCAACATTGAACCACAACCGCTGGGACTGCTTGCCGAAAGACAAAGTAGACATCGCCGACGAGGATGACAACAACTGCAAGTACACACACTCACCTGTTACATGAGTGAAATGTTCAAATTTGTACAGTTACATTACAAACCATAGGTAGGGGGTGCGAAGGGTTGCACACCCACGTAACAGCATAGTGACATACTCACTTACATACTGCATCAAGGACACCCACACATACTACACATCACAAACCCTGCAGCACGCACACACACCACACATCAATACCACACATTTACGCACGGCAACACAGCACAGGCCCAGTCTCACAGATCCCCATTCAACATACAAACTCGTAACAACAACACAACGACTGCACAAATACAAACACATTCACACACTCACAACCAACACTGGCCACGGACTCGCCACACATACAACTCAATGTACAATCATGTGTGATGGAAAACACACAACAACACCTTCATACAACCTAGCAATCAACAGACACATCACACACACACACACACACACAGTCCATTAATCCTATCATGCCATGCACAACACACTCAGACTCAAACAGTCAAAATACACAAAGCAACACAGCACAAAAACAAACATATATCATGACAAACACAACACAGTACCATGACACCAACATTTCAACAACATATACATACCTATCGCACAACACACATCCTATGCCTGGGGGACAACAGCACTGCACACAACCTCACATACTGCTCAAATGATACATGAAGCAACAAGCAGCACACCCAGCAAAATATTGGCACACAGCCAATGTCAGCCAGGAACAACTCAAACCTACGAAAGGAAAGGCAGGACAAAGATGTAACCAGAAAACCAACAACTGGTTAGTTATACTATATTATTTTTTTGGGCAAATATTAAAGTCCAAGGCCATTGGCCAGTCCATATTTAGAAATGTGTTTTGCACTAAAGGCACAAAATGGTGCCACAACTTGACTCCTAACTGCCATGTAACCTCCATGGGTAGGGGCTTTAAGGGGGCAGGCATGCACCCCAGGGAGTATTAGGGGGAGGGGAATGGTGAGTTTGGGCTTGGGAGGGGGGAACCTTCTTGGGGGGGCCCTCTTCTTGGCGGGGGTAGGGGCATGGGTGCTTGCAGGTGGGTATGGGAGGCCTCGGAGGTTGGAGGTATGGTCTTGGGGAGAGAAACAGTTCTTTTGGGGGGTGCCACAGGGGGAAGAGGTCAGGATTGGACAGGAACACTTCTTTTGACACATGGGGATGGTCATCAGAAGGGGGTTTGGGTGTGGAGGGTGAGGGAGTGGTTGTATGACGTTTAGGAGTGGATGTCTTGGGTGCATGTTTGTTGGAGGTGTTCTTGTGTGTGGTGGGTGTCTGTTGGGTGGGTGAGTGAGGGCGTTTGTATCATGGGCTGAGGGGGTGGAGGTGTTGGGGATGCCGTGGTGGGTGGGTGGCTGTCTGTTGGGGTGGTGACTCCAGGTATGGTGGATGTGCTGCATGTAGGGGTGTCAGTGCTTGTGGTGTCTGCTGGTGTGGTGATTGGGGAGGATGTCTGAGGGTCTGCTAGGATGCTGTCTGCGGGTAGGATAGGTGTGGTGGCTGGATCAGTGAATGTTGGTGCGGTGTCTGCAGGTGTGCCAGGTGTTGTGTCTGTGATGGGTGGTGGGGAGATCAGGGCAAGTTGTGACTGTTGCTGTATCTGCAGGTGGATGTGGTTTGTGTGCGTGCCGGTGGTGTGTCTTGTGGTGCTTATGTTTGTCTGCGCTACCCTTGGATGTAAAGGTGGATGCATGCCTGTCTATTTGTGTGCTTTCGCTGGGCCAGGTAAGGGGGAGTTTGGACTGGGAAGAAGAAGAAGGTGGAGTGGGCGGTAGATAAGGGGTGACTGGCTGCTGTCATTGTGGAAGCCAGAGCCTGAAATGATCTCTGTAGGCCAGAGATTGCACAGTGAATTCCCTCCAGGAACACATTGCTCTGTTGGATCTGGCTTGCCAGTCCCTGGATGGCATTCACGATGGCTGTCTGACCCAGAGAGATGGACCTCAGGAGATCAGTAGCCTCCTCACTGACAGCAGCAGGGGGAACAGGGGCTGGGGCAGAGGTGCCTGCGGCAAAAGAGACGCACATCCTCTTGGATGAGCGGGCATGGCAAACTGGGTGGGGAGATATAGGGGTGATAGAACTGAGGGTGGTGGACAGAGATGGTGCAGGAGTGGTTCCCGATGGTTTTTTGCAGATCCGGTCTCCTCTGTGGCACTCCCCTCACCCTTCAGGCCACTGAGTCCCTCGGTGTCTGTGATGTTGTGAATGGAGGTCCCGTGACCAGAAGCTTTCCTACTCGGCTTTTCACAGTCTGCCGGTGTTGATGCTGAAAATAGATGGTGAAGTATGATCATCACATACGAATGATAACACTTCCATTACAAATCAGACAGAAATCACATACCATCATGTCCACTGACCCCCGCAGGAAGTTCCAGTAGAGTGCCAACATCATGTAACAACACAATACTATGCATGTCCCTCAGTTTCACAACTGCCACACACCAGCAAAGCAAGGTAACTGATCACACTGAACATACCATGACTATGTGACTATTCCACTTAATACGGGTGCCCTAATCACAACTACATAGTCAAGCCGTAGACAAACAATTGATTCCCATTGTAAGGTAGCTTAACAATTACACAGACACAATCCTTACTACACAAATACATCACCCAGATGTCATGTACCAGGCAATAACATATGTTGCCAAGTAAAGGTAATCAAGCCTGGTTCAAACAAACCATACCTACATCAAGTGACATAGATTCAACCAATCACATACCATTATATGACATATCAACATGTCACACCTGTCAAATGCTGGTCAAGGAGGTCGTACACATGTCACACATACACATACTCCAATAGTCAAACAGAAAGGAGTGACAATTGACTCAGGTCCAAGCAATGTATGACAAATATCTCCAGAAGGCAAACAATAATGATCATATAAGGACCAAGTAAGCTCACACCAATGTCACACATGCAAGTAGCAGTTTACTATATTGTGTATGTATCAAATAGACTACTGTGCTGTACAGGAAGGAGGGAAACAGACCTTGCTAACACCAACATGAGTGAACCATTTTGTCACAGTATGAGAAGCTACTCACATATCCGACATGGCAATCCTGGCATCTGTCTGTGGTGTATTCCCAGAGGAAAAGCATAAGTGATGCCAACATAACTAGTAACAACCATGATGCAAGCCAACAGTCAGGTCACACTAAACAACCTACACACAGGTGTTTAAGAACTACCACAACTGCACCACATATGTTTCTTGTCGATCAGGAGGTTTCCAAACACCCTGGCCTTTTTTGTCATATCTACATAGCTACAGCAAATACACATGATAATATCCAACAGTGAGGCATAAAATTTCTCTTTACAATTACACATGATGTTGACACAGTACTGTCGGGGCCATTGCTGTGAGTGGACAACCATTGCCAATGTATCATATCTACACAAGTATACCATGGACAAGCTGTGTGTCAAGTGTCTGCTCTCAGGACATCAGCATGGCAATCACATTCTTACAGCTGATACCAACAGATGTGTCCCTGTGGAAACGTGGCATATGCACACTGCTAACCAACATGCATATTGTCAACTCTGATGGAACATCACACATATCATAGTACATTCCTCACTTACCAAGGGGAAATACCTTGCAATTGGTGTGAAGATGTTTGCTATATATGTCATGTGACATGTCTGATGGACACCACTGCATCACATAATGCTGTGACACATCAGAAACCGTTAGACACTGGAGATGACTTGCCCCTACCTGACTTCAATTCATACATCGGCACACATAGCAGAGGACAGAGAGCAAGAACCAACCTACCTTTCTACCATGGCATTAGGGAGGAGTGATCTGTTGGTGCGAACTAGCACCCACCAGGGTAGTAAAAGCAGATCACTGGAACCTCCCATAAAACTGTCATATGTGCTCCTTCCTGGGCTATAAAATTGAGAGGCCTCCATATTTGAGTACCATGTCTCAAGACAAAATTAATGTGCACACCTGTTGCCAATACATGACTCGTGTACGTCAATGTGATCACAGAAGATCTGTGACATATTACACTTACAACATTGCCAGATCTAACATCTTGTCCCTCACTCAATCAACTGTTAAATTGGGCAAACATGTCTTTGGTATGTACTTACTGCCTTGTGGCTGCTGTGCAGCCCTCAAATGCTCATCCAACTCAGGGTAGGCCACCACCAAAATGGGGGCCATTAGGGAGGTCATGGTCCAAGGGGCATCCTGTCCTCGTTGGGAGGACATCCCCAGCTGAGCCTCTGGGGTCTTTTGGGCCCAGCGTCTCAGGTCCTTCCACTTCTTCCAACATTGGGCACTCCGCAGGCTGTGGACCGCCAACGTCCGCACCTTCTCTGCAATGGCACGCCAAGTCCCCTTCTTCTAATGGACGTTGACCTGCATGGATGACATAGACAAGAAAGAAACTCATGTTCACAAGTACCACACAAAAACAGGTAGAGTTAATGACGTCAGTTCAACAAGTCGAACACAGACACTGGGAATCGGATAAAAGTCGAGAACCTCAGTAGTGAGGCATCATATTTAACTATCACAGGCTGTATATGAATACAGGTTGTGGCTACCGGCTCACACTTTCAGTACTGAAGCTATACAATAGCAGTCCAGATGGCAATATTTCAAGAAAGTGGCAATTGAAAGCTACTTTCTCTGCAGGCAGAGCACACAAATCAACACAAACTACCATGTCCCAAGAGATAAGATGCATCAGAATAATTCATGCACCCCATAGCCGATTGGCAAGGGCTGTCATTGTGCAGAGCTTAAGACCATAGGGTGTCATCAATTGACTTCAGTGCAACACTTCAGCAATGCCAGATGTTACCACTAATGTATGTGTTGATACTGTGAGGGCACAAGTATGGTGAGAAACCGGCAACCAACATGAATTGACACCTCCTGCTGTCATTTGAGCACATATGTCCACACATCAAGCACATCTGATGATGGGATTTACCTGGTGATAACTGGCATTACACCACAGCTACCCATGTGTAACAGTCACAAAGTGGGTCAGGGAATACTCACTGCACAGTCCCCGCAATGTCTAAAAAGTCTACACCTGTCTCTTCACATAAGGACATGTCCAGGAACTCAATCATTTAAGCACACTGATAGTACCTATGGGGCTTTATGGACACATTCTCACATATTGCCCATAACCCTAGGCTAAACAAATCAATCAAATCAATCAATCAATCATTTGTAAAGCATGCTACTCACCCGCTAGGGTGTCAAGGCGCTAAAAGGGGGAGGGGGGGGAGGATGGACTGCTACTGCTCGAATAACCAGGTCTTGAGGCATTTCCTGAAGGTCAGGAGGTCCTGGGTCTGTCGTAGGTGTGCGGGGAGGGTGTTCTAGGTCTTGGCGGCATGGTGGGAGAAGGATCTGCCACCAGCTGTAGTTCAATGGATGCGATGGACGGCGGCGAGGGCAAGGTTGGCGGAGCGGAGTTGGAAGGTGGGAGTGTGGAAGGTGAGTCGCTCATTGAGGTAGGCCGGGCCCATGTTGTGAAGAGCTCTGTAGGCGTGGATGAGGAGTTTGAAGGTGATCCTCTTGGTGACGGGAAGCCAGTGAAGGTCTCTGAGGTGGGCTGAGAAATGGTCGCGGCGTGGGATGTTAAAGATGAGGCGTGCAGAGGCGTTCTGTATACGTTGTAGTTTCTTCTGGAGCTTGGCTGTGTTCCTGCATAGAGCGCGTTGCCATAGTCCAGTCTGCTGCTGACGAGGGCATGGGTGACTGTCCTTCTTGTTTCGGTGGGGATCCATCTGAGGATCTTGCGAAGCATGCAGAGGGTGTTGAAGCAGGAAGATGAGATGGCGTTGACTTGCTGGGTCATGGTGAGCGATGAGTCTAGGATGAAGCCTAGGTTGCGTTGTGTGGGTGGTGAGTGTTGGTGCGGTTCCTAGGGTAGCTGGCCACCAGGAGTCGTCCCATGCGGAGCGGTTGGAGCCGAGGATGAGGATCTCTGTCTTGTCCGAGTTAAGTTTGAGGCGGCTCTTCTCCATCCAGTTGGCGATGGCATGGAGTTCGTCGTGGAGGTTGATTTTAGCTGTGGCGGAGTCCTTAGCGAGTGAGAGGATCAGCTGGGTGTCGTAGCCATAGGATAAGATGTTGAGGTTGTGGGATCGCCTGATGTTGGCGAGCGATGCCATGTAGATGTTAAAAAGAGTTGGGCTGAGAGAAGACCCTTGGGGAACGCTGCAGATGGTTTTGGTGGCTCCCAACAGAAAGGGAGGGAGGCGGACTCTCTGAGAGAAAGGACATGATCCAGTCCAGAGCCTTGTGGTGGATCCCGGTGTCGTAGAGGCGAGTGCAGAGGGTGTGGTGGTAGACGGTGTCAAAAGCAGCCGAGAGGTCCAGGAGGATGAGGGCCGTGGTTTCGTCTTTGTCGAGCATGGTCCTGATGTCGTCGGTTGGCGGCGATGAATGCGGTCTCGGTGCTGTGGTTCCGACGGAATCCGGATTGGGGAATGTCCAGAGTGTTTTTCTCCTCCAGGAAGTGGGTCAGTTGGCCGTTGACGATCTTCTCAATGACCTTCGTCGGGAAGGGGAGGAGGAAGATGGGTCGGTAATTCTTGAGGCCTTCAGGGTCTGCTTTGGGTTTCTTCAGTGGGGCGTTGACTTTGGTGTGCTTCCAGCTCTCCGGGATGGTGACGGTCTCGAAGGAGCTATTTATGATCATACGGAGTTGGGGGGTGATGATGGGGCTCGCTTTGTTGTAGACATGGTGGGGGCAGGGGTCGGAGGGAGATCCGGAGTGGATGGTCCTCATGGTTTTGATGTTCTCCTTGTCGTTGATGTGGGTCCAGGAGAGCAAGAGATGGGTGTGGTTGGGTGCATCGAGGTTGGTGGTGGCCGTGGTGGTAGTGGGGGGGAGGATTTGAAGCTGTCGTGTATTTCCGCGATCTTGTGATCAAAGCTGAGTCGAGCTACAGAAACAAATGTGGAGATGGTTCTTTTACCTGCTCCTCTGGAACACCATAGAGCTGGTACTACAGGGACCGCCTCAACAAGCTTCTCTAGCTCTTCTGGTAAGAAGGCAGGGGCCCTATCACCTGTAGGACATGGCAGAACACAGCAGCACAAGTTATGGAGGTCTTGCTGGTAGCAGTGTCAGGAGTCAAGGGAGAGATTCAGCAGGAAATGGCGGTCACGTCCACCACATAAACGACCATCACCACCGGCGGACACTCCCATTGGGTAAAGACCGCCATAGGCAGCAATGTGTTCCAGTGGCAATGTCCGCCGCTGTAGCATCCACCTACCGCCATGACTACTTCCACCGGCGGCCATTTCCTATTGTCCAGTATGGTAGGTCAGGCAGTCGCCATTTTAAAGCTTGTAGATGGTCGGAAAAGTTAATTCCATGATGCATCACAAGTTGGGAAACATATACCTCATTATATCAAGTGCTGGCATTGACCAAACATGTATGAATTTCCAGAATGAAGGGACATTTTGTAATGTTGTCTAGCTAAAAATCAGGGACCTTTGGTGGCACAGTCAGCACCCTCTTGGCAATGGGCAGATAGTTTTTGTGCTTCTTAATGAAAGACCTAGTTAGATGTCAGTATCACAGAGACTCGCTGAGGCATCTGTTTACATTTCCATATCATAACTGAGGCAAGAGGATGACATATCACTGTATCACTGATATGCAATCATTACCATTGGTGTGTGCTGTGTACCATATTTTAACTGTATCATATGGCATGTCGCATCACTACATGAGACATATGTATTGACTCTTACAATGAGTGATAGACATATATCCTTGTTTTCTCTCACATAGTTACCCTGGAATGAGAATGGTCAGACAACCTCTAGTGTACCATCCAATAGCAGACCTGCTGACCCTGGAGGATCGACCTGTAATGCAGATCTACTGCATGGATAGGCCGGCAATCATGGATCTCTGTCATCAGTTGGAGCCAGATCTGATGGCTGCCATCCGTCATCCTAATGGCATACCACCCATTGTACAAGTCATGACAGGGCTGCACTTCCTGGCCACAGGCTCCTTCCAAAGTACAGTGGCCCTAACTGCAGAGATGTCCCAGTCTATGTTCAGTCTAGTCTTGAAGGCTGTACTGTCTGCATTGTTAAAACATCTGGACAGCTACATACGATTTCCACAACGTTAGGATTTGCCCATGTGAAGGCTGATTTTTATGGGTTGGCACACATCCCACATGTAGTTTGAGCCATTGATGGCACCGATGTAGCCTTGGTTCCCCCACATGGCAATAAACAGGTCTATCAGAGCAGGAAGAACTTCCATTCCATAAATCTCAAAGTAGTCTGTTTGCCGGACCTCTACATTTCCTAGTTATGTGCATGGTATCCAGGTTCAGTCCATGATGCCTTCATCATGTGAAACAACGCTATTCCACAGCTGATGACATGACTGTACCCAGAGAGGTAAACAAAACAAAGGTACATTGTCCCAAAATACAGACAAAAAGTCAGACAAAAAGGTCTAGGGAGCCTGAAGATTCAGGAGCAAGTGCCCTCACGCATCACAATGGATGACTGGCATCATCATCGGGAAATGCTTACCGGAGCTTAGGTCCACCATTTGGGACCACGGATGGAATTAGTCCATTCTAGTCCTGGGTTTGCTCTTTCCATGAAGCTACATCTCTAAGTTGGGGATGGGTGTCCTTTTTCACGATTTTTATCAGCTTAACAAAATGTAAGTGACTGTTTTTCTTTATTATTATTCGGAGAAGCTTTTTGGTCCTGATGAAGCATCGATGGATCCAGATGGACCACAAGACACGAAACATGTTGACCCCTTAATAGAGGTACTACAGAGTTTGTGGTCTTCTTGGTGTGGTTTGAAAGTTGTTGAGCATTATACTAATTTTCACTTTCATTTTTGTTTTTACCTTGGTCTTCATTTCTTCCATACTGATTAAATTTATGATGTAATTCAGAGATGGATAACCAATTTTAATATTTTTTCATACTGCTCTCCCTTTTGTACTGGCAGCCGGTCTAGTCCGCATATATTAGTCATCATAAGAATACTACAGCTTAGAGCTCCCATCGGGGGAGCCCGTCAGGCATTGCAGTGCCGACCTGGCGTGGAGCATTTCCCGATGATGATGCCAGCCATCCATTGTGATGCGCGAGGGCACTTGCTCCTGAATCTTCAGGCCCCCTAGACCTTTTTGTCTTACTTTTTGTCTGTATTTTGGAACAGTGTACCTTTGTTTTGTTTATCACTAAGTTGGGAGACTGTACACTGGACCATTAACCTCCCGGTCCCTCTCCCCTTTTTGTTTTGGTTTCTGTACCCAGAGAGGGCCTGGCTGCTTGATACGTCATTTGTGTTAGTATGCTATGTCTGCTGCCAAATGTAATGATGCCCTATACTAATGGTTGCACACATGTAACAATTACTTACAGGGGACTCTGGCTAACCAAACTGACCCTGGTTGTTGACACCATTGAGGTATCCAACCACGCCAGGGGAAGTCCGCTTCAATGAGGCCCATGGAAGGACACAGTGTGGGTCATTCTGACCCCCGCAGACGGCGGTCGCCGCCCGCGTGGAGGGAGCCGCCATATGGCCGCTCCGCGGTCGAAAGACCGCGGAGGCCATTCAGGCTTTCCCGCTGGGCTGGCGGGCGACCGCCAGGAGGCCGCCCGCCAGCCCAGCGGGAAACCCCTCCCCACGAGGAAGCCGGCTCCGAATGGAGCCGGCGGAGTGGGTATGTGCGACGGGTGCAGTTTGCACCCGTCGCGTATTTCAGTGTCTGCATTGCAGACACTGAAATACACAGTGGGGCCCTCTTACGGGGGCCCCTGCAGTGCCCATGCCATTGGCATGGGCACTGCAGGGGCCCCCAGGGGCCCCGCGGCACCCCCTACCGCCATCCTGTTCCTGGCGGGCGAACCGCCAGGAACAGGATGGCGGTAGGGGGTGTCAGAATCCCCCATGGCGGCGCAGCAAGCTGCGCCGCCATGGGGGATTCCAAGGGCAGCGGAAAACCGGCGGGAGACCGCTGGTTTTCCGCATCTGACCGCGGCCGAACCGCCGCGGTCAGAATGCCCTGCGGGGCACCGCCGGCCTGTCGGCGGTGCTCCCGCCGACCCTGGCCCCGGAGGTCTCAGACCGCCGGGGTCAGAATGACCCCCAGTGTGTCATGGAGGGGGACTTTTGGGCTCCTGAAGGCTAGATTCCGTAGCATTGATTCGTCTGGTGGAGCCTTCCTCTACTCACCCGCCAGAGTCTGTCAGATCATTGCGGCCTGCTGCATGCTCCACAACCTTGCCCTGAGGCTTCAGATCCCATACATCCCAGATGAGGGGGAGCCAGGAGTTCCACCGGCTGAGAATGCAGAAATGCCAAGTGAGGATGACAATGATGAGGATGAAGGTGGAGACATGCGGGCAGATCCCATCGATCAGTACTTTACCAGAGTGTAAGTATGTGATTGTCTGTAATGTGACTGACTCAGTGAGGTAGTGTGGGGGTCAGGAATGTTTGAGAAGGGTCTTTGGGTGACCATCAGATAGGTTATTTGTTGCTTAGCAGTATACAGGCTCAGGGTTTCAGGCAAAGTAGGACATGGAGTTGTGACTCTCGTGATAATCTCCTTTGTTAGGGGCAGTCAAAATGCACATTCTGAGAAAATATTGTAGGTGGAACATGTATTTCTAGGTCATGTTTGCCTTTACCTGCCTAAACGTATTGTCCACCACTATTTCCTTCCAGATCTCTTAGCAATGCAACCCTCAGGTGGACATTTGTGAATTGTGTCACTGGCAGATGGGTTTAGCTGGTCTGACATGTGAAGTGGACATGAATTGATCCAGGTACTGTGTGGCATAATTTTAGTGGTGTATGAGTCCCATGCCCAGGCCTTCAGGACAATGGGATGGCAGTGTTGTGTTCTACACAATAGACCTGTTTGCCATGGTATTTGGGTCCAATGGTGAAATGTGTGTGATCATGTGCCTTTGAAACATGTCTTTCTGTGCAATCCATTCACTCAAATGTCTCATTGTTTTGGTAATGATACTATTTGACATCTCTGTAGCTGTCACTGTGTTACCTCACTGCAGTCCACTGTGCATGTGTATCACGACTGACATGGGTGAGTAGCATACACACAGATGTCTGACCATGGTAAGTGGAAGGTTCCCTGACTAGGGACAGTTGTACTGACCTCTGACTGTATTATGGGGTATATTAATTTGGTAGGCATGATATTGGTATTTGATAAGGGTTTTGCTGTTGACAATTTCCACCAATCTATTTGCCTATTCGGATGGACAAAGTCTGACGTGTGCTTTACTTCAGTAGTCTATGGGATGTTAGTTACTGACACCTATGCAGATGCAAAAAGGTGAAAGTACTTACTTTACTATGAGATACCTGATATTTGGCCAGCCTATGTTCAGCACGGTGCAATAAATGGGGATTGATAATCCTCCACTTGTGCCATTGTGTTTGTATTGAACCCAGGCATGACAGTACCTGTGACATGTCCCTTCTCACATTTCCTTCATATGAATCGCTCATGTGCATGCAACATATTGAACAGGTAAATGTTCCACAAAGATGACTCTCAAACATAATTTGTATTTTAGCTGTGTTCATTTACATGTGCACTGGCCATTAGGATGATTGATTGAGAGCAAACAAAT
The DNA here is from genome assembly GCF_031143425.1 of Pleurodeles waltl. Taxonomy (NCBI): domain Eukaryota; kingdom Metazoa; phylum Chordata; class Amphibia; order Caudata; family Salamandridae; genus Pleurodeles; species Pleurodeles waltl. Next base: position 73,155,951 of record NC_090444.1, on the reverse strand, counting down.
AAGGTTAAAACAGTGCAGGCTTCAGTCATGGTGGATGGTCTCATTAGGGTAGCTACCACACCATTTGAAGTCCCAAGTCCACTGTCCTACTAGCCCTGTAAATTGGACAGTGGTTGTAGAAGAGTCAACAGGCTGCATCTGTGGCAAAAAAGGAGCCAAACATTTGAGGATCACTTCCTGGCAGCAGTCGTAGTCTTGGCATCTGCACCTCCTGGTTGTTTTGGTGGATGTCCACGCTTGCTGGGGGGGGGGGGTTCTTCAGCTACAGAGGCAGGGGTGTATGAGTCATGTCCTTCCCCTGGTAGAGCCTCTATTCCACTGGCTGCCATAGATGGTGAAGGGACTGGTGTTACTTGGCCAATGGGAGGGGTCTCATGTTGTGGACATACCCTGCTCAGAGTGGTGTTGATGTCTCGCAGCACTCCTGTTAGGGAGGCCGTGTTGGCAATGAGGCCTCCCACTGTAGCATGACTTCCTGGTGGTTGTCCTTCTGCATCTGCTTGATCTCCCCCGTCATGGCAAGTACCTGGCCCATCATGCCTTGGGCTTGCTGGTAGGCTCCCAAGACTTGGGAAATGGTGTCCTGGTCAGACGTATCCCTAGCAGCCTCAAGCCACTGGCCCACACCATCGCTCCCACACGCCCTACCCCCTTGTGCCTGCGCCCTTGGCACAGTTTGCCCACTGGTACCAGGTCCTTTATTGTCAGGGTTTTCGAGTTGTGACTCTGGTCCCTGTTTTGGGGGGCCCATGATAGTTGTAACTGTCCTTGGGACACAGGTTTGGGGGCAACTGGTTGCTTAGGATGTAGATGCAACAGGGCTGGGAGGAGCTGGTGTGGGCAGGGTGAGTCTGACAGTTCTGGTCTGACCAGGTAGCCCAGATGAGCCAGGGCCATCCTCATTGTCCACACATCCAGGAGTGCTCTCCTCACTGAGGGCTTCATTCAGGGGGGGAGAGGGTGGCTGTCTCAGATGTGCCCTCTATGGTCTCAGTGGCAGGTAGACTTGTTGAAGATGTGGAACAGACAGACACACACAGATTCTCATGTAACATATGGTACCAAATTTGAGCGGTAGATATGTTTTGGGCTATGTACAGATTGGCTTTGCTTGATCCCCCTCATATGACAGTGACACATGCTTTCAATACTGGAGACCTGATATATGGGTACAGACAATTCCTATTTAAGTCACCTTGCTGCAGGTATCAGATTATCTTGGCAGTTGGATGTCTGTTCATTGACTTAAAACTTGGCAGCTGTGTAGCTTTATTTGTTTAATGGTACCTGCCAGTTAGCAGTACTTCATTATTGAGTCACCAGACAGCTGCACAATCTCATGTGGACACTGTCCTGGCCACCAGATCAGGAGTAACCATTCTAGCTGGCCATATGTGTCAGGGTACTCCACGTACAGCACACTGCATATATGTGAGATACCCTCAGGAGAGTACAGTCCAATAGTTAATTGGAGTTAGAACAATCAGTTTATCAGAAGACACAGTTGTAGCTGTGTGTTAATGGTATTGTACTGGCAGATGTTCATAGCAGTGCTGCCATTGCCACAGACTATACAATTATGGAGCATTCAGGTGGGTCTACTCCATTGTTCCGTTTACATGCAAGGCTATTTTCAATATGGTACACTGTTCTGGTTTTCTTAATGGTGGAACAGTGCCTGTTGGGAGTTGTAGTGCTGTCAGTCCGTGTACTACCCACGCCATACACAGATACTGTGCCCCCAGGTGAGCTAAGTTCACATGTGAGATGCCAGACAGGGGTATTCGGACAGTTGGACACAGGGGTGGTGAGTAGTTTGGCTGTTAAGGTGGCAAAAGGTGATCAGTGAGCATGAATGCCAACACATTTTAGTGCCATTTTTGTTGTTGTGGCTTACCCGACTCAACTATTCCAGGTATTCCTGTTAAGCCGTCAAGATGCAGGATTTCCAAGACATTCTCCTCCCATGATGTGAACGTTGGGGGTGGAGGTGTGGGACCACCGCCAGTCTTGGTGACCGCCAGCTGGTGCCTGGCGGCCATGGGACACCTTCCCCTTAAGGTCATTCCACCTCTTCCTGATATCCTCCCTTGTGCATGAATAGCTGCCTGGAGAATTCACCCTGTCGACTACTCTTTGCCACATTTCCATTTTCCGAGCAATAGAAGTTTGCTGGACTCCAAACAAGTGTGGCTCTACTCTGTTAAGTTCATCCACCATGACCCTTAACTCATCGTCAGTGAAATGGGGATGTTTCTGACACGGTGGTGGTTGATGACACGGAAAAGTAAAAAACACGGATGATGAGGTGTGGGTTCTGTGTTGTGAGGGGGTGATGGTTGGTGTGTGATTTGTAGAGGCACTATTTTGTGCGGTGGGTGTGTTATGCAGGTGTGGGATGAGTGCTATGTGAAGTGTTGAGGGGGGCCTAATCTATGGTATTGTGTGTCTCTGCTTTTCAGCTCTGGCTTCTATGTGTGATGTTGTCGATGCAAAAGATTGTGGTGTGTGAAGGGATGTGTTTTATAATGCAGTTTGTAGGTTTGTCGGTGTAGGAGGCTGGACTGGCTTGTAGTGAGTACCAAGGGGTACTTGCACCTTGCACCAGGCCCAGTTATCCCTTATTAGTGTATAGGGTGTCTAGCAGCTTAGGCTGATAGATAATGGTAGCTTAGCAAAGCAGCTCAGGCTGAACTAGGAGACGTGTGAAGCTACTACAGTACCACTTAGTGTCATATGCACAATATCATAAGAAAACACAATACACAGTTATACTAAAAATAAAGGTACTTTATTTTTATGACAATATGCCAAAGTATCTTAGAGTGTACCCTCAGTGAGAGGATAGGAAATATACACAAGATATATATACACAATAGCAAAAATATGCAGTATAGTCTTAGAAAACAGTGCAAACAATGTATAGTTACAATAGGATGCAATGGGGAAACATAGGGATAGGGGCAACACAAACCATGTACTCCAAAAGTGGAATGCGAACCACGAATGGACCCCAAACCTATGTGACCTTGTAGAGGGTCGCTGGGACTATTAGAAAATAGTGAGAGTTAGCAAAATAACCCCCCCCAAGACCTTGAAAAGTGAGTGCAAAGTGCACTAAAGTTCCCCTAAGGACAAAATAGTCGTGTTAGAGGGAGAATGCAAGGAAAACACAAATCAGCAATGCAACAACGATGGATTCCTGTCTGAAGGTACCTGTGGAACAAGGGGACCAAGTCCAAAAGTCACAAGCAGCTCGGAGATGGGCAGATGCCCAAGAAATGCCAGCGGTTGGTGCAAAGAAGCTCTTACTAGGCTGAAGAACTGTGAATACTGCAGGAACGACAAGGGCTAGAGACTTCCCCTTTGGAGGATGGATCCCCCACGCCTTGGAGAGTCGTGCAGAAGTGTTTTCCCGCCGGATGGACGCCAACAAGCCTTGCTACACGCAAATCGTGCGTTTGGCGTTTTTGGACGCTGCTGGGGCCCAGGAGGGACCAGGAGGTCGCAAATTGGACCTGCAGAGAGAGGGGACGTCGAGCAAGACAAAGAGCCCTCACTGAAGCAGGTAGCACCCGGAGAAGTGCCAGAAACAGGCACTACGAGGATGCGTGAAACGGTGCTCGCCGAAGTTGCACAAAGGAGTCCCACGTCGCCGGAGACCAACTTAGAAAGTCGTGCAGTGCAGGTTAGAGTGCCGTGGACCCAGGCTTGGCTGTGCACGAAGGATTTCCGCCGGAAGTGCACAGGGGCCGGAGTAGCTTGCAAAGTCGCGGTTCCCAGCAATGCAGCCCAGCGAGGTGAGGCAAGGACTTACCTCCACCAAACTTGGGCTGAAGAGTCACTGGACTGTGGGGGTCACTTGGACGGTGTCGCTGGATTCGAGGGACCTCGCTCGTCGTGCTGAGAGGAGACCCAAGGGACCGGAGATGCAGCTTTTTGGTGCCTGCGGTTGCAGGGGGAAGATTCCGTCGACCCACGGGAGATTTCTTCGGAGCTTCTGGTGCAGAGAGGAGGCAGACTACCCCCACAGCATGCACAAGCAGGAAAACAGTCGAGAAGGCGGCAGGATCAGCGTTACAGAGTTGCAGTAGTCGTCTTAGCTACTATGTTGCAGGTTTGCAGGCTTCCAGCGCGGTCAGCGGTCGATTCCTTATCAGAAGATGAAGAGGGAGATGCAGAGGAACTCGGCTGAGCTCATGCATTCGTTATCTAAAGTTTCCCCAGAGACAGAGACCCTAAATAGCCAGAAAAGAGGGTTTGGCTACCTAGGAGAGAGGAAAGGCTACTAACACCTGAAGGAGCCTATCACAAGGAGTCTCTGACGTCACCTGGTGGCACTGGCCACTCAGAGCAGTCCAGTGTGCCAGCAGCACCTCTGTTTCCAAGATGGCAGAGGTCTGGAGCACACTGGAGGAGCTCTGGACACCTCCCAGGGGAGGTGCAGGTCAGGGGAGTGGTCACTCCCCTTTCCTTTGTCCAGTTTCGCGCCAGAGCAGGGGCTAAGGGGTCCCTGAACCGGTGTAGACTGGCTTATGCAGAATTGGGCACACCTGTGCCCAACAAAGCATTTCCAGAGGCTGGGGGAGGCTACTCCTCCCCTGCCTTCACACCATTTTCCAAAGGGAGAGGGTGTCACACCCTCTCTCAGAGGAAGTTCTTTGTTCTGCCATCCTGGGCCAGGCCTAGCTGGACCCCAGGAGGGCAGCTGCCTGTCTGAGGGGTTGGCAGCAGCAGCAGCTGCAGAGAAACCCCAGGAAGGGCAGTCTGGCAGTACCAGGGTCTGTGCTACAGACCACTGGGATCATGGAATTGTACCAACAATGCCAGGATGGCATAGAGGGGGCAATTCCATGATCATAGACATGTTACATGGCCATATTCGGAGTTACCATGGTGAAGCTACATATAGGTAGTGACCTATATGTAGTGCACGCGTGTAATGGTGTCCCCGCACTCACAAAGTTCAGTGAATTGGCTCTGAACAATGTGGGGGCACCTTGGCTAGTGCCAGGGTGCCCTCACACTAAGTAACTTTGCACCTAACCTTTACCAGGTAAAGGTTAGACATATAGGTGACTTATAAGTTACTTAAGTGCAGTGTAAAATGGCTGTGAAATAACGTGGACGTTATTTCACTCAGGCTGCAGTGGCAGGCCTGTGTAAGAATTGTCAGAGCTCCCTATGGGTGGCAAAAGAAATGCTGCAGCCCATAGGGATCTCCTGGAACCCCAATACCCTGGGTACCTCAGTACCATATACTAGGGAATTATAAGGGTGTTCCAGTAAGCCAATGTAAATTGGTAAAAATGGTCACTAGCCTGTCAGTGACAATTTGGAAAGAAATGAGAGAGCATAACCACTGAGGTTCTGGTTAGCAGAGCCTCAGTGAGACAGTTAGGCACCACACAGGGAACATACACATGCACACCTATGAGCACTGGGGCCCTGTGTGACAGGGTCCCAGTGACACATACATATAGGCCACAAACCTATGAGCACTGGGGTCCTGACCAGCAGGATCCCAGTGACACATAACAACCATACTGAAAACATGGTGTTTTCACTATGAGCACTGAGGCCTGGCTATCAGGATCCCAGTGAGACAGTGAAAACAGTGACAAACACCCTGACATACACTCACAAACAGGCCAAAAGTGGGGGTAACAAGGCTAGAAAGAGGCTACCTTCTCACACAACCCCCCCCCAAACGAAGGACAATAAGGCTAACCTTGGCCAGTTGAGACTTTATTGTCTAAGTGGTGATAAGTAGAGAGTAGCTCTGCAATAGACTGGTTACTCCCTTTATCATCCACTATATGGTTACTTCCCTGTGGGGATGTAAACCACCCTGTTTGAAGTTTTTTAGCTAAGCAACAATGTGAAGATGTATTTTCAGAGTTTCTATCAGTAAGTTTTAGTTTAGAGCAGTGGGAATTGTCCACTGAACCTATTTGTAGTGATGGAAATGCCAGACAGGGATGCTGTCTCAGAAAAGCCATAGCTGGGCAAAAACTTTGTCCATCTGGCTGGAAGAGAGAACAGGGATGCTGTTTCTCTTGAGTTGGAGCAGGGCAGGGATGCTGTCCTATGAGCTCCACACTAGGGCAGGGATGCTGTCCTAAGTGTTGTGAGGTAGTGCAGGGTTTCTGCACTAAAGTTTCTCTGGAAGGGTTGGAGGGATGCTCCATGTTAACTAAAATGGTGCTGTTTTTCTCACCAATGTTAGTTATCCCACAGAGAGGTACTTCCACCTCAGAGAGTCCAGCTTTGCCAGCTGATGATTCCCTTAGAACAGGTGCCACCCCAGGAGAGGTTTCTCCCACCACAGGAATAGTATCCTGAATGGTAGGGTGGTTAGGGGATACTGTGATACCCTTTTTACCTGTTGATGGAGAGGGATCCTGAGTTTTCAGGCCTTCTCTCCTTTGCTTTTTCATTTCACTTGAAATGAGAGGGAACAATTCCTCAGGGATGCCCAGCATGGCTGCATGGGCATAAAACTCTACATCAGCCCAACCTGAGGCCTCTAGGTCATTACCTAAGAGACAGTCTACAGGTAAGCTAGGTGATACCACCACCTGCTTAGGGCCAGTAACTCCACCCCAACTAAACTGAATTATAGCTAAGGGAAGAAACTTAGTGGAGTTATGGACATCAATAATCTTATACTGTTGTCCAATGATGTGTTGTTCAGGAGGCACTAGGTTTTCAGTCACCAAAGTGAAACTGGCACCTGTGTCCCTGTAGGCCAAGGCCTCAACACCATTTATTGAAACTGTCTGCCTGTACTTATCCATTGTAAGGGGACAAGCAGCCAGTGTGGCAAGGCCAATGCCACTAGGTGTGACAGAAACTGTCTTGGGACTGATTACATCAGTTTCCACTATGGACCCATAAGTGAACCCAACTACACCCTTTGCTTGACTGTTGCCAGCAGTCCCACCACTAGTACCACTACTGCTAGGGGCACTAGAGCTTGATGTATTAGTGGTGGTAGGCTCAGGGGGTTTACCTGGACAGGACTTATCCCCTGGCCTATGGCCTCTGTTTTTACACACAAAGCACCAAGGCTTTTTAATGTGTGCAGGTTGGGAAGAAGAGGAAGAATTTGTTTTATCCCCACCCTCTGAAGAGTGTTTAAGATTTGAAGTGGGATCTTTGGTTTTACCCTTATCCCCATGCTTATCTTGAGATTTTTCACCATCTTTCTTCTTATTGCCATCTTTGTCACCCCCTGTATGAACTTTTCTGTTCACCCTTGTTCTGACCCATTTGTCTGCCTTCTTACCCAATTCTTGGGGAGAGGTCAGATCAGAGTCTACCAGGTACTGGTGCAACAAATCAGACACACAATTATTAAGTATATGCTCTCTCAGGATTGTGTTATACAGGCTTTCATAATCAGTAACTTTACTGCCATGTAACCACCCCTCCAAGGCCTTCACTGAATGGTCAATGAAATCAACCCAGTCTTGTGAAGACTCCTTTTTGGTCTCTCTGAACTTTATCCTGTACTGTTCAGTGGTTAAGCCATAACCATCCAGGAGTGCATTCTTAAGAACTGTAAAATTATTGGCATCATTTTCTTTCACAGTAAGGAGCCTATCCCTACCTTTTCCACTAAATGATAGCCATAGGATAGCAGCCCACTGCTTTTGAGGGACATCCTGTACAGCACAGGCCCTCTCAAGTGCAGCAAACCACTTGTTAATGTCATCCCCCTCCTTATAAGGGGGAACTATCTTGTGCAGATTCCTGGAATCATGCTCTTTTGCAGGATGACTATGGGGAATACTGCTGCTGCCACCATGGGTATCTAAACCCAACTTCTGTCTTTCCCTCTCTATTTCTAAAGACTGTCTATCCAAATCCAGCTGTTGCTTCTTGAGCTTCAGTCTGGTTTGTTCCACTCTCAATCTATTGAGCTCCCTTTCTAACAATCTGTCATCAGGGTGGGTGGGAGGGACATTTCTAGATACAGAGGTATGATGGGAATGAACAGAAGGAGACCTGTCCCTTACAAGGGGCACCCTAACAGCTTGGCTACCAGCATAATGTGAGAGCACATCATCAGTATGATGTGATTCAACCTCTGTACCAACTATGCTAGACTGTCTAGTAATGGGCAGGCTGAGAAGTTTCTTTCCTGAACCTTTTCCTGGGGGAGTCCCTGGATCAGATTGAGAACCATTAGCTACTTTTTCTACAGATTGGGCACTTATGGCCTTATCCTGTACTCTAAGCATGTTAATTAACAGTTCTAAGGAAGGATTCTTCCCTACACTCAAACCTCTCTCTATGCAGAGACTCCTTGCTCCTTTCCAGCTAAGGTGATCATATGCAAGTTTGGACAGTTCAACATTTTTTTCTGTGCCAGACATTTTTTAGAGAGAGTTAAAGTGATAGAAAAAGAGAAAAAAGTTTTCAGAACTTTTTGGAAAGACAGAAAAAACTTTTTAAACTTTTAAGAACTTTTTGAAAGTTTAGAAGTACTTTTCAGCACTTAGAAAAGAGTGAAAAGAGGAAATGCAAAACTTTTTGGCTATGTGTATATACACTGACCTTGTTTTGTATATTTTTCTCTCATGAAAAGTACAATGACAAGAGTGGTAAGTAGTCTCAAAGCACTTATCCCACCACTGCACAACCAATGTAGGAGGCTGGACTGGCTTGTAGTGAGTACCAAGGGGTACTTGCACCTTGCACCAGGCCCAGTTATCCCTTATTAGTGTATAGGGTGTCTAGCAGCTTAGGCTGATAGATAATGGTAGCTTAGCAAAGCAGCTCAGGCTGAACTAGGAGACGTGTGAAGCTACTACAGTACCACTTAGTGTCATATGCACAATATCATAAGAAAACACAATACACAGTTATACTAAAAATAAAGGTACTTTATTTTTATGACAATATGCCAAAGTATCTTAGAGTGTACCCTCAGTGAGAGGATAGGAAATATACACAAGATATATATACACAATAGCAAAAATATGCAGTATAGTCTTAGAAAACAGTGCAAACAATGTATAGTTACAATAGGATGCAATGGGGAAACATAGGGATAGGGGCAACACAAACTATATACTCCAAAAGTGGAATGCGAACCACGAATGGACCCCAAACCTATGTGACCTTGTAGAGGGTCGCTGGGACTATTAGAAAATAGTGAGAGTTAGCAAAATAACCCCCCCCAAGACCCTGAAAAGTGAGTGCAAAGTGCACTAAAGTTCCCCTAAGGACAAAATAGTCGTGTTAGAGGGAGAATGCAAGGAAAACACAAATCAGCAATGCAACAACGATGGATTCCTGTCTGAAGGTACCTGTGGAACAAGGGGACCAAGTCCAAAAGTCACAAGCAGCTCGGAGATGGGCAGATGCCCAAGAAATGCCAGCGGTTGGTGCAAAGAAGCTCTTACTAGGCTGAAGAACTGTGAATACTGCAGGAACGACAAGGGCTAGAGACTTCCCCTTTGGAGGATGGATCCCCCACGCCTTGGAGAGTCGTGCAGAAGTGTTTTCCCGCCGGATGGATGCCAACAAGCCTTGCTACACGCAAATCGTGCGTTTGGCGTTTTTGGACGCTGCTGGGGCCCAGGAGGGACCAGGAGGTCGCAAATTGGACCTGCAGAGAGAGGGGACGTCGAGCAAGACAAAGAGCCCTCACTGAAGCAGGTAGCACCCGGAGAAGTGCCAGAAACAGGCACTACGAGGATGCGTGAAACGGTGCTCGCCAAAGTTGCACAAAGGAGTCCCACGTCGCCGGAGACCAACTTAGAAAGTCGTGCAGTGCAGGTTAGAGTGCCGTGGACCCAGGCTTGGCTGTGCACGAAGGATTTCCGCCGGAAGTGCACAGGGGCCGGAGTAGCTTGCAAAGTCGCGTTTCCCAGCAATGCAGCCCAGCGAGGTGAGGCAAGGACTTACCTCCACCAAACTTGGGCTGAAGAGTCACTGGACTGTGGGGGTCACTTGGACGGTGTCGCTGGATTCGAGGGACCTCGCTCGTCGTGCTGAGAGGAGACCCAAGGGACCGGAGATGCAGCTTTTTGGTGCCTGCGGTTGCAGGGGGAAGATTCCGTCGACCCACGGGAGATTTCTTCGGAGCTTCTGGTGCAGAGAGGAGGCAGACTACCCCCACAGCATGCACAAGCAGGAAAACAGTCGAGAAGGCGGCAGGATCAGCGTTACAGAGTTGCAGTAGTCGTCTTAGCTAGTATGTTGCAGGTTTGCAGGCTTCCAGCGCGGTCAGCGGTCGATTCCTTATCAGAAGATGAAGAGGGAGATGCAGAGGAACTCGGCTGAGCTCATGCATTCGTTATCTAAAGTTTCCCCAGAGACAGAGACCCTAAATAGCCAGAAAAGAGGGTTTGGCTACCTAGGAGAGAGGAAAGGCTACTAACACCTGAAGGAGCCTATCACAAGGAGTCTCTGACGTCACCTGGTGGCACTGGCCACTCAGAGCAGTCCAGTGTGCCAGCAGCACCTCTGTTTCCAAGATGGCAGAGGTCTGGAGCACACTGGAGGAGCTCTGGACACCTCCCAGGGGAGGTGCAGGTCAGGGGAGTGGTCACTCCCCTTTCCTTTGTCCAGTTTCGCGCCAGAGCAGGGGCTAAGGGGTCCCTGAACCGGTGTAGACTGGCTTATGCAGAATTGGGCACACCTGTGCCCAACAAAGCATTTCCAGAGGCTGGGGGAGGCTACTCCTCCCCTGCCTTCACACCATTTTCCAAAGGGAGAGGGTGTCACACCCTCTCTCAGAGGAAGTTCTTTGTTCTGCCATCCTGGGCCAGGCCTGGCTGGACCCCAGGAGGGCAGCTGCCTGTCTGAGGGGTTGGCAGCAGCAGCAGCTGCAGAGAAACCCCAGGAAGGGCAGTCTGGCAGTACCAGGGTCTGTGCTACAGACCACTGGGATCATGGAATTGTACCAACAATGCCAGGATGGCATAGAGGGGGCAATTCCATGATCATAGACATGTTACATGGCCATATTCGGAGTTACCATGGTGAAGCTACATATAGGTAGTGACCTATATGTAGTGCACGCGTGTAATGGTGTCCCCGCACTCACAAAGTTCAGTGAATTGGCTCTGAACAATGTGGGGGCACCTTGGCTAGTGCCAGGGTGCCCTCACACTAAGTAACTTTGCACCTAACCTTTACCAGGTAAAGGTTAGACATATAGGTGACTTATAAGTTACTTAAGTGCAGTGTAAAATGGCTGTGAAATAACGTGGACGTTATTTCACTCAGGCTGCAGTGGCAGGCCTGTGTAAGAATTGTCAGAGCTCCCTATGGGTGGCAAAAGAAATGCTGCAGCCCATAGGGATCTCCTGGAACCCCAATACCCTGGGTACCTCAGTACCATATACTAGGGAATTATAAGGGTGTTCCAGTAAGCCAATGTAAATTGGTAAAAATGGTCACTAGCCTGTCAGTGACAATTTGGAAAGAAATGAGAGAGCATAACCACTGAGGTTCTGGTTAGCAGAGCCTCAGTGAGACAGTTAGGCACCACACAGGGAACATACACATGCACACCTATGAGCACTGGGGCCCTGTGTGACAGGGTCCCAGTGACACATACATATAGGCCACAAACCTATGAGCACTGGGGTCCTGACCAGCAGGATCCCAGTGACACATAACAACCATACTGAAAACATGGTGTTTTCACTATGAGCACTGAGGCCTGGCTATCAGGATCCCAGTGAGACAGTGAAAACAGTGACAAACACCCTGACATACACTCACAAACAGGCCAAAAGTGGGGGTAACAAGGCTAGAAAGAGGCTACCTTCTCACAGTCGGGTGTGTGGATGTGTGTCAGCTGTGTGGATTTTGAATATATCCAATGTGGTGTTGTGTTATACTGAGGTGGCCGCCGGCTGCCACGATTTGCACCGCCATTGGTTGTCCGCCATGGAAGAATCACTATTGTGATTTGTGAGTCGTAATAGGTTCAGTGGTTGTTTGACGGGCAGGCAGTGCTGGTGGTGGGGACGCCTCTTTCCTGCCTCACAGGGTCCTGACGGTGTTAGTTTTTTGGCTGGGTTTTGGCGGTCCTGCCTGTGTAACTCATAATACGGCAGTCTGTATGACCATCAACATGGTCTTTTGGCAGCCGCCACCATGGTGGTCTGGCGGTCAGACTGCCAAACTCGTAATGAGGCCCTAAGTGTATGTCTGTAAGTATGCTTTAGTGGATTATTCTTGTGCATGTGGGTAATTTTAATTTTTAACTGGTGCTCTGTTGGTGTTGCCAGCCCTCCTGTACCCCAGAGTGTGCATGGGGATGCCATTGGTGTGGGTGGTGTTTTAGACCTACAAGTGCACTGGGGATGTGTAAAAGAGGAGGTCTGTTGCACTGAACGTTGGTCCGCGGTGGCAACATGCCCTGAGGTCACATGTGTACCCCTCTATTCCTGGCCTGAGCCTTGCAACGTCACCCTCCAAAGTGGCACCAGGTGTCTTGACTATGCGCTTTTCTAGAGGCTTCCTTTGAGCTGGCTTTTGGGCTTCTTTTGTTTGGTCTTTTGGGCGCTTTCTTAGACCTTCGCATGACATGTTTTCTTAGTTGTTGTGAACCGGAGGGGGTCAAAGAGTTGTTCCACGGGCCCCATATGCCTCTGATTTGCGGTGTTAAAAATTGGGATTGTTGCTCCCTTCAGTCAGTGTGTGAGGCCTTGCATGTTAGCTGGTTGCTAGGCTTGATGTGGGGGTGAGCATACCTCTGTGTTCCACTCTGCTGGGATCTATAGTGAATCTATTAGACTCCCTTTCCCCAGCACCCCCCTCTCCTCAGACCATATCTTATTTGAACTTCTGGGTCCGGGCTACTACTTGGAAAGTTTTGAGGGAAAGCAGGAGGCAAAAATGTTGCCACTTGGAGAGCCCGGAGCAAGGCCAAGACCTCATCGAAGTTTGCCCATGATATGGGAATGAACTGGGATGGCTGGACTTTCTGGTGGACCCCCTCTACTGCCTTGGTGCCATGCTGTGCTTCGCAATGTGCTAGAACTCGTGTGTGTACTGTGGAGGTTATGGGGTCTTCACTATCCCAACTGTGCGGGAAGCCTGGCTCCCAACACTGGAGGAAAGCTTCATTTTGGAATTAAAGAGGGCCTCCATTTGGCCGGATGCCAATAACCTTTGGGGCACTACTTCTGTTAGGACCACGTGCCAAAAAGAACTCTTGGTCCGAGCTGGGTGCCTAAGAATGAGAACCTTTTGACTTGGTCATTGGAACTCGCCCCAATTTGGCTTGTGGGTGCGAGGACCTGGGGTGCCGGCTTTTTAAGCACTGGTCCGGGAGCCGCACAGCCCTCGTTCATCAGACTGCTCTCCCCGTGGGGTGTGGCCAACTGACCCTGGGATTAGCAGCAGAGTTGGGCCTAGGCTTCCGCAGGCGACCCCAAATGGCGGATTCTAGTGAGGATACCGGATTGACAGCCTCAAAGCAACCCTGAGTTTCCCGAATGCAATTAAAGGTTTAAATCTCTAGTGTTGTCTTGGTGGTCCTTCTCTTGATTTTTAGTGCAGTGAATTTTAAGGTGTGTGTGAAATGGATGCTTTGCTCTGGGGATAGTAAGATTTACTGCACATTTGGGTTCAGCATCTGGGTGAACGAAACAAACAGTTACCCCCTCGGTCTATGGCTGCCCTGTCTCCTGTCCCCACTGTTCTTCTTAGTTGGGACTTGCCCTCATGCTTGATTTACATTGTTTCCTCGGCTACCTGAGCATACCCTGTGTCTCCCCCCTCATTATCAGACCCCAGAGGATTGGGACACCTCTCCTCACCCCCACTAGTTGTCTCACTGTCCAGAACTGCTATGAATCTCCCTGTCAATCGGGTGTGTTCCCGGGAACCAGTGGGAGTGTGTGTTCTCCATGCTGCTGAGGTTCGATGGCCTGAACGCGACAGATGAGGGGTCGAACTTCGGGGAGCTCTAGTGCTGGACTGGGGTGGTGCTGGGAGTACCCGAGATTGTTGGCCTATTAGTCTGTCATGTCTAGACTGTCCATTGACCAGCGGATTAGTGTATCCTAATGCAGGAACAGCAGGCATCGGAGAGAGCACCTCCATACCAACATACGGGGGAGGTATGGACGCCTTGCTTGCTGATTGCGGATTAGTGTCATCAGCCTGGGATTCCTAAAATATGGCCCATAATTTCAATAATGCCTCTCTTTTGTCCTCCTTTGTATTTTTTTTGTATGTGTGTTCTTGTGTGTTCAATTATGTTGGTGTCAAAGGTTACCTCTTTTGGCCAGGGGAACATATGTGCCTTGGTGTGTGTGTGTATAATTTGTGGCAAAACATACTAAGCTTTTTTGCCTGGGTGGGGAACCTGTTTTGCATATGCTTTAGAGCCAATTCCATGATGAATTTGGGTAGTCTTTTAGGGGATAGTTACTTTTTTTTAGCTTTTATGCTTTTAGGGGATCTTAAGTTATGCATGTCTAACTTTTCTGTTTTTATAGAATTTTAAGTTTTACTCTGGTAACAGGAAAATATGTACACGTGGCTACTAATTCTACTCGGGTAATGCGGAAATATACACAGAGATTACTAGATCTAATGAGCTCAATATTATTCACAGATGTATCAAAATAAACATTTATTTATGAAGGATCACAACCTAGGAAAAAGTGTAATTGTTAACTCAAACATCTTGAAATTTGGCATAAAAAAAGTGAGCCTCACTTTGGAATTAAATAGCAATTTGTGAGAATCAGCAGCACCTTCATAGCACATTAAATTATGAACAAAATGCAACGCATAAGACAAACACAGTCACATTAATTTACCAGCGTCATAATAACAAAACAATGCCATTTCAACCCGCACGAAGAAAGGCTGACAAAGCACAGAAAAATAAAGGTAACGGCCTGTCAGAAATGCCTTAGCCTGCTCCTAACACATGTTATCCTGTGACCTGGGGAAGCTCTGGGCAGTGCTTGGGACTAAGTGAGCCTGATAATCTTGTCGATTTAAGCTCCGGGGTAAAGTTAACACATTTATGTGGAGAAAAAAAGGAATAACTTTAGCAACCATAGCCCCTTCTTGGCCAAACACAAGCTATGCCTAATCTACTGGGATCCAATCATTCTAGTTCCCTAACATTCGAATTACACCCTATGTCACACCCAGGGGTCCTGCGTACCATCTGTGTCATGCCCAGAGGTCCGAGCGAACACACCTCTCACTTCTTTCATATACTAACGGAGAAAACCACTTTAGCATGTTAAGACTAAGGTGCAGGCCCTATATCACACCCAAAGTCAATCTAAACCATCTGTGTCACGCTCAGCGGTCCAAGCAAAAGACACCTCTTAAAACAGAGGTGCTGGTCCTATATCACACCCAGGACCTAATGCATACTGTCTGTGTCACGCCCAGCTGTCAAAGCGATAGCATCCCAAAACAAAAAAAGATTCAAACAATATTCACCTGTCCTAATGCTGACAATTAAAAAAAGGTGACTTCTGCTGGTTATGATTTTTCCTAGTTTGCCACACGCCAAATGCTAGGACTAAGGCTCTGGTGTAGTCTCTTACACTTCTGACGGCGACTTCAGGCAGACCTCCGCCCCATGGATTCAGCAGAACTTCGAATCAACTGCGGCGTCTGCTCACCTTTCTTGTTGTGCAAACGTGAATCCATCCGGGCGGGGTTCCCTTCCTTCGGTCACAGTTGGTTCTGAGGAACCAATCAGCTTCTGCCTGCTCACCAAAATGTTGCTCGAATGTAAATTTACCTTAAAAAAAACAAAGACAAGAGGCATCTGGCAAAACAGGAATAGTTAATTTAATTAAACATTATGGCCAGGAGAGCAGTTACAGAACAGGGTCTGAGGACTGTCTCTCGATCTACATCAGTTGGAGTAGATTTGTATACAGTTCTCTGAGGACCATAAAGTAATAAAAAAAATCCTTTCTTGGTTAAGAATGCAAGCAGTTGTCATTGAGTCGTAAATAAGGTCTAGATAACTGATGCACGTGATACTCAACCTTGCATGGACTCATTGTGGACCAGCAAGTATGTGTCAAGATGTCCGGCATGAGGGGCACGTGGTTGCTGTGTGTGCTGTGTATGCTGTGTTCTGGTTGGCTAAGTGTTCCTAAGTACATGTGGCATCTAACTTTATGGTGTTTTTGGGAATGCAAGCACCCCGCTGGCCATGTGTGTTTTTAATGGAGGTCAATCTCCTGGACAATTGTGGTGTCACTGCGCCTATCTGTGGGATTTGATTTAAGTTTTCCTGTTTGTGTGTTTGTCTGTCGGCTAAGTGTTACCCCACCTGTTACCTGTCAGTCAGTAACCTCAGGCCTGGGTCTCAGAGCCCGCCTAATGACGTATCTCTATGCCAGGGTTGACGGAGAGTTCACGACAGGGGAATCTAATAATGGTGATGCAGCTTTGTTTGTGTATATGAATGTATCGCTGTGTGTATCGACATTGATTACTCCAAAATAAATAGTATTGCTAAAGTCCTACAGAATGTAGTTCATAAACCTACGAGTCTAAATCTCCATTTCTACCTCTCCTATCATTTCAATAGGGAGATCCTCACATGTGTACGTTTACTACTTAGTATAAATGTAGGAGGGGTTGGGGGAAGCCTGGAAAAAGGAGAATACTTACTATTAAATCGGAGGGTTTATGGAGGAATACTGAGGGGTTTTAACAAGGGGCATGCATCTACCCACAAGGGTAAGTGCATTGCTTACTACAAGCTGCACTTCTAAAGGTAATACAGCCAAAAGGGAGCGAAAAAATAGGAAGTTACTCCTGCACATAGCTGAAGTAAGTCCAACACCACACATGGCCAACCACTTGTACTTTAAAATCCTCCCACAGAAATTAATGGAAGTAGGGACCTAAAATAAAACCCTATATGAAATAATGTTAAATTAAATTACATAATGTAATATAGTTAAACATGTAAATATATATAATTTAATGCTAATAAAAATCTAAAAATTAGCATTTGTTATTTAAATATAAAATATCTAGTAAAAACGTAATTGTTTTACTTTAGGGGGAATTTATTTTTTGATTTACATTTGAGAAAAATATGTTTTGTTTTATTTTATATATTTAAATTGATTAAACAATTATTTAAAATGTAGGTTAACAGTGTTAAAGTATTTTTCTATCTTGTTCTACATTTAAAATTAATATAAACAAGAATTTAAATAAACATTTAACATAAAAATATTTTACTATTTTTTAATTTTTTTACCTTTCCCCATACTTTATTATAGGGAGACACCATAGCTGTGGTGATCTCCTATGGTAACATATGGGGAAAATGAAAACAGTTTATTAAACTTTATATTAAATTAGAAAAAAAAATGTTTATGTTAAAAACTAGTAAAACTAGTGCAAATTAATTTTATATATTTATTTCAAATGTAAAATAAAAGATAAAAAATGCTACAGCACTATCACCTTAATTTTGAATTAAATATGTAACTATTTTAAACATATTATTATATTAAAATTATTAAGCTGAAATTAAAAACCGAATTCCCACATAAGTAGAAAATAATGTGTTACTATGCATTAGTAAATATCAGAAGTGATGTACAGAATAAGTTAAAAGTAACTTAATTATATCTTAATAAATGTTACTTTATTTTATAAATTCAAATAAGGTTGTTACATTTTTATATTTAGATAATAAAAGTTTCATTTTTATATATTTTGAGCACCAAATTATGTTAGCTACTTGTTTAACTTTTTTTAATGATTTAATATAATGTAATTTTATTTCCCATAGTGTATTATTTTAAGTCCATTTCTTCATTATTTTGTATAGGAGGGTGTTGCAGTATCAATGGCTGACCATGTGTGGTGCAGGACTTACTACTGTTTCTTTTTGGTAGTAGTAACTTATACTCAGAAATTTGGCTACAACCCCATCTTTTCAGGGGGTGCAGGCATGTACATCTACACTTTTGAGTAACTATGCACTTAGATTTTTGGAATAGCCAAACGTAATAAAGTTACTAAAAAATGTAAGCGTAAATTACATGTGTAAATTACTCAGCAGTATAAGCTAACTTTGTGAATAGCCCTGAGGTACTTTCAGTGTATGGTGAGCACTTCTAATAGTATTGAAAATCCTCACACCATTCCTGTCTGTAAATAGCTTGTGCTATGCAGTGAAAGAGCTGTCGCCTTGATGCTTGCAGCACAAATAGGTAATGATTTTGTGTTGAAAATGGTGCATGGATATCTACATAATATCATACCAGAAATGGATAAACTACTCAATCGATGCATGACCTTTGCTTGGGTCAGGAAGAGGGGCTGAAGGTACCGCTTACTGTCAAGTCTGATGTGACTACAAGGAAGTAGTGCCTTCAGGCCACCCATGCTGAGTGCATTTCAGCAAAGGAAAGGCTGGCAGTCAATACAAAGTGTGGGTGCTGACTGGATTCAGGCTGTGTCTATGTTGGAAATGTGCTGCATGGTTGCTCCATCCCAGGAGGGTCGTATGAGAGGTTTGGATGAGCAGGCCTCTGTGTTAATCCAAACTCTCCAACAAATAAGCCCTCTGGGCTAAGACTTGAATGAACTCAAAGCTACACCTTTTTGTGTGGCTGAAGAGGAAATGTGAAGTGCATGAGATACACAATGGGGACTGGAGACTTGTAGCTTGGAGTTCAAATTGAGGCTCTCTCTCTCTTTCTCTCTCTCTCTGTCTCTCTCAAGGAGTGTAGAACAGTGGTGGCAACGCTAAAGGGACAAGAAGTCTGGACATGACAACCTATACACACATTGTGAGTGTGAAAACAAGTGTACATATACAACAATACTGAGCAAATCCAATCTCTACATGGCTCTTTTGATACTCTGATAGGTAGCAGTGTCAATGAACCTAGGCAGAACCCAGAAACCTTTCCCGAGCTTGGTAAGAAGTGGAGATGCTGTTAGTGAGAGTGACTTCCATTTAAGTTCAGGTGTAGAAGGCCCAAAAGTGACACCGGGGCCTTCTTCGTAGGTGATGCAGGTAGGCGGAAAGCAGCAAGAAGTGAAGGTAGCAAAGCAAAGCAAAGAAGCAATGAATGGAAATATGGTAAGCAAACTGAGTGTAAGGAACCACACAACCAAGTAGCTGCGAGTCAACTTGTACCTGCAATACTGCTGCTTAGATTGTCCTTGATGGCTGTTCCTATGGGTCTTTTTTCTCTAACTGACCTGGAAGACGTGGTGTCTGTATCTCAGTTCCAGATGCCACTGTTCAGTCTTCCTCAGACAATATCACAAAATAAAATGATGGACGGAGTGTTGAAACTTTTCAAACACTCACCCCCAGTCACAGATCTGGGTTTAATCCATCGTTATTTTGCTTGCCACGTCACCCCAGTTCGGGCCCAGCTGTATGCAAATCAGTCTTGACCCTGCACCCAATGGGAGCAGTCCAGCCTGAACTGCCAAGCCAAGTCCTCTCTGGATAGGATTCAAGCATCCTGGGACCGGTTTCAGGGTATCACCCTTCATCAGCCAGGCTAGTTTGAATCCTGATGGACGGAGTGTTGACACTTTTCAAACACTCACCCCCAGTCACAGATCTGGGTTTAATCCATCGTTATTTTGCTTGCTACGTCACCCCAGTTTGGACCCAGCTGTATGCAAATCAGTTTTGACCCTGCACCCAATGGGAGCAGTCCATCCCAAACTGCCAAACCAAGTTCTCTCTGGATAGGATTCAAGCATCCTGGGACCGGTTTCAGGGTATCAACCTTCATCAGCCAGGCTAGTTTGAATCCAGTGGTGCAGCAAGCAAGGGACCCACGTCTGGGCATACCCTAGCCACTTAGGGCACACAAGGCAATATCACAAAATAAAATGATGGACAGAGTGTTGAAACTTTTCAAACACTCACCCCCAGTCACAGATCTGGGTTTAATCCAAACTGGAGTGGCATGGTGAGCAAAAGAACAATGGATTAAACCCAGATCTGTGACTGGGGGTGAGTGTTTGCATTGTTCAGCACTCCGTCCATCATCCTTTTGTGTTGCTAAAGTTGCCCTAAGTGGGAAGGGTATGCCCAGACGTGGGTCCCTTGCTCACTGTGCCACTGGATTCAAGCTAGCCTGGCTGATGAACGGTGAAACCCTGAAACCGGTCCCAGGATGCTTGTTTCCGGTCCAGTGAGGACCTGGCTTGACAGTTCGGGCTGGACTGTTCCCATGAGGAACAGGGTCAAGACTTATTTGCGTATGGCTGGGTCCAAACTGGGGTGGCATGGTGAGCAAAAGAACAATGGATTAAACCCAGATCTGTGACTGGGGGTGAGCGTTTGAATTGTTCAGCACTCCGTCCATCATCCTTTTGTGTCGCAAAAGTTGTCCTAAGTGGGAAGGGTATGCCCAGACGTGGGTCCCTTGCTCACTGTGCCACTGGATTCAAGCAAGCCTGGCTGATGAAAGGTGAAACCCTGAAACTGGTCCCAGGATGCTTGTTTCCGGTCCAGTGAGGACCTGGCTTGGCAGTTCGGGCTGGACTGTTCCCATGAGGAACGGGGTCAAGACTGATTTGCATATGGCTGGGTCCAAATTGGGGTGGCATGGTGATCAAAAGAACGATTTATTAAACCCAGATCTGTGACTGGGGGTGAGTGTTTGCATTGTTCAGCACTCCGTCCATCATTCTTTTGTGTTGCTACAGTCTTCCTCAGATTCCAGGTCTCTGGTCTAGATCTTTTTTTTGTACTTATTTCTAGTGCAGTCCAATGTTTTGTGCTGCCTCCTGACTCTTGTCTGGTCATGACAGTGGTAGAGCACTGGCAGTGAACTAGGTTTCACAGTGATCCACATACTGTTGCGTGTTTAGATAGATGGCGGCCAACTTAGATCTTCAGCTATAGCTTTCTTCATGGTGCTTGGCATCTTTGCTAGGCAATTGTGCTGCAATGTTGCTCCAGCCAGATCTTGTTAGAAGGATATTGGTTTTTAAGCTTAAAGACCTTTAATTTCTAAAGCATTGGATTATGCACATTTTGATTTACCCTGCAGAATTCTGAAATTGAGTTTGTGATTTGAATGTGAGTTTTGAGAAATTTCTTGCACACTTGTTTGATCTCAACATTGTAATACTCGTTCTCGCCAGGCTGACCGGCGGGAACAGTGCAAGGATATTTGAGAGAGCCGAGGCCCATATCGTAGCACTCCATCATCATCGGAATACACACTGTCTGCAGGGCATGGGCATGGACAGTGCAGGGGCCCTCCTGCAGCCCCAGACACTAGATACCCGCCAGCCTTTTCATAGAGGGGTCCCCGCCATGAAAAGGCTGGCAGAAAGTGGGGTTGTGATGAGCCAGGTGGCACTGAGTTCAGCACTGCCATGGCTGGTTACAAGCCTGACCACCGTCACCCTGTCGCGATCTATGATCCTGGAGGGGGCAGTGGTCTTTAGACGGGTCCGCCCGCCAAAGTTGTAATTGGGTGGTCTTACCACCTGGAGTGGGGCGGTCCGACCATCACCACGAGTGTGGCAGTCGTCGGATCGCCCCACTGATAATGAGGCCCATAGTGTCATAGCTTGAGGTAGGTATTCTAAACATAGGGGAATATGTAAGTGTATTCACACTTAGTAAAGTATTCATGTTTCTGTATATTTCATTTTGAGAAAATTCCAGTTACCTGTCAAAACACAGAGAGCTGCTTATACATAAGTAGCCCTCCTTGACCCCAGAAGTGATAAAGCAGAGGGTGGAGCCCTGTGTCACTGTTTTCTTCCACATCCCATTCCCCTTTCCCTGCTTTTACCAATGCCTTCATGTCTTAGGGTTTGAGGTCATTGGGAACAGTCGGAGATGGGAAAGAACACCCCTACTTTTGACTCTTGTGCACAAGGTTAGTGCAAACCTGACAGATTACACCCAAAGGCCTCCCTGCCTCATTGGACTCAGAACCCTCCACCCCCCTTCCACTTCCCCCACCACTCCCCCCTACTACTGACCGCAGTACATCTAATGTTTGGCTCTTGGGTGAGAGTACATGTATGTTTGTAGATTGGTTGGGGTTTTATGGGTATTAGTACATGGATCTGTATGTGTCACTGCACATAATAGTGAGGGAAAAGGTGCATGAATGCAGGCATGTCAGAAGCTTTTGTGGATCCGGGGGCCACAATTTTTGCTGGGCCTTGCTTTGGTGTCTGTTTCAAGGACCACCTCACAATTAGGAATACATGTACTATGGAGAAAGAAAAAACACAGCAAATGGCACCACCTAGTGGTATTTCCTCATTAACTGCATCAAAAAGGACAAAATGGGCCTCCTGTTTTAATATTTAAAAATGTGCAACAAGAGAGAAGGGACTCAAAAAGCATAGGACCCGGGGCAAGGAACCTCAGGTGCCCCTAACATGTGACGGTCTTGGATGAATGTGACATTGAGGGGAGAACACTAGTATGGAACAGTGAGTAGGGCAGGTTGTATACGTCAAAGCGATTTATAAAATACAAAAATAAATAGTGATGGTTGAGGCGCCTGCGTATGTGAGAGGGTGGAGTGGGTCAGTGGGAAAAGGACTGTGTTGGTGTGACAGCCAGAAGGGGAGGTGGTGTATGTATGTGATGGAGAGGGGGAGCATTTCATAGTCTAAAACAATGTGCATGTGACAAGGAGGATCCAGGTCCTTGTGACAGCGAGGGCGGTAATGTGTGTTACCATGCCACATGCCCAGATTGTGCATTGTGAGGAATACGATTTGGGGGCCCAAGGTTAATCAGAAGTTAGTTAGCCCAATTGTAACAACTGTCAACCTTCACGGGAGGTGTGGGGGTGCTTCCTCTGCAAGGCTACACACCGCTGCATTTTTGATCGTTTGAGCTTGAAACTATTTTTTAGTTAGAATCTGCAAACTATGCAGCAGATAATGGATTATGTGGCAAATGAGGCAAATTATAATTATCTGGTAAATGTGGTGGCTGCAGAATTGCATAATACCTGTGGCCCAGGCTCCCTCTTTTCGCTCAGGCAGTGCTTAATTTCAGCCAGTGGTTTCTAGCACTTAGGGCCTCATTATGACTTTGGTATCCAGGGAGAACATGGCCTGACAGTTCGGGCTAGATTGCTCCCATGGGGAACAGGGTCAAGACTGATTTCCATATGGCAGGGTCCAAATTGGGGTGGCGTGGTGAACAAAAGAATTGATGGATTAAACCAGATCTGTGACTTGGGATGAATGTTTGATTGGTTCTGCATTCCATCCATCATTTGTGTTTGTTTGCCTTTGTCAGCCTAAGTGCACCGGGTATGCCCAAATGTGGGTCCCGGGCTCACTATGCCACTGGATTCAAGCCAGCCTGCCTGATGAAGGGTGATACCCTGAAACCAGTCCCAGCATGCTTGTTTCCGGTCCAGGGAGGACCTGGCCTGGTAGTTCAGACTGGACTGTTCTCATGGGGAACAGGATCAAGACTGATTTGAATATGACGAGGTCCAAGCTGGGGTGGCGAGGTGAGCAAAAGGATTGATAGATGATACCCAGATCTGTGACCGTGACCGGGGTTGAATGTTTGATTGTTTCCACATCCATCCATCATTTGTGTTTGTTTGCTTTTGCCCTAAGTATGCCGGGTATAGGCAGACGTGGGTCCTGTGCTCCTTATGCCACTGGATTCAAGTTATCCTGGTGGATGAAGGGTGATACCCTGAAACTGGTCCCAGGATGCTTGTTTCCAGTCTAGGGTGGACATGGCCTGGCGGTTCGGGCTGGGGTTCTCCCATGGGGAACAGGGTCAAGACTGATTTGCATATGGCAGGGTCCAAACTGTGGTGGCGTGGTGAGCAAAAGAATTGATGGATTAAACCAAGATCTGTGACTGGGGTGAATGTTTGATTGGTTCCGCATTCTGTCCATCATTTCTGTTTGTTTACATCCCAGAGTGGTCATAGTGCCCACTTTGAGAGGTGTCAACAGTACTGATAGTACACACCTTGACAGCTGTTTATTGTACTAACAGCACACACCTCAACGGGTGCCTTGAGTACTGATAGTACACACCTTGACAGGTGTTACTGTTTACAGTACTATTCCACACCTTGATAGGTGTTTACAGTACTTATATTACACACCTAGACAGGTACCAACAGTATAGTGAGTACACACCGTGATAGGTATCTACAGTACTGATAGTACACACCTTGACAGGTCCTACTGTTTACAGTACTAATAGCACACACATTGACAGGTGTCTACAGTACTCATGCTACAAACCTTGACTGGTGTCAACAGTACTTGAATTACACATCTTGAAAGGTGTCTACAGTACTAATATTACACACCTTGACATGTGTCTACAGTACTTATATTGCACACCTAGGCAAGTACCAACAGTACAAAGAGTATACATCCTGATAGGTGTCTACAGTACTGATATTACACACCTTGACAGATGTTACTGTTTAAAAGACTATTGCACACATCTTGATGTGTCTGCAGTGCTTATATTACACACCTTGGCAGGTGACTACAGTGCTGACTTTACACACCTAGATAGGTGCCTACTGTCAGATAGTACTCACCTTGAGAGGTGTCTATAGTACGGATAGAACACACCCTGACAGGTGTCTACAGTACTGATATTACACACCTTGACATGTGTCTACAGTACTTATATTGTACACCTAGGCAGGTACCAACAGTACAAAGAGTATACATCCTGATAGGTGTCTACAGTACTGATAGAACACACCTTGACAGGTGTCAGCAGTACAGATAGAACACACCTTGACAGGTGTCTGCAGTACAGATAGTACACATTGATAGGTGTCTACAGTACATATAGCACACACCTAGACAAGTGTTTACAGTACAGATACTATACACAGTATACAGGGTGACTGGTTTCCACAGCAGGGACAGTACACACGTCTACAGTACAGATAGAACACACCTTGACAGGTGTCTGCAGTACAGATAGTACACATTGACTGGTGTCTACAGTACATATAGCACACACCTAGACAAGTGTTTACAGTACAGATAGTACACACAGTATACAGCGTGACAGGTGTCCACAGCAGGGACAGTACTCACCTTGACAGGTGTCTGCAGTACAGATAGTACACATTGACTGGTGTCTACAGTACATATAGCACACACCTAGACAAGTGTTTACAGTACAGATACTACACACAGTATAGACGGTGACAGGTGTCCACAGCAGGGACAGTACACACCTTGACAGGTGCCTACAGTACAGATACAAGGTGCCTATTGTACAGATAGTACTCACCTTGAGAGGTGTCTATAGTACAGATAGTACACACCTTGACAAGTGTCTACAGTACTGATAGAACACACCTTGACATGTGTCTAGAGAACAGATAGTACACACCATGACAGGTGTCTGCAGTACAGATAGAACACACCTTGACATGTGTCTAGTGAACAGATAGTACACACCATGACAGGTGTCTGCAGTACAGATAGTACACATTGATAGGTATCTACAGTACATATAGCACACACCTAGACAAGTGTTTACAGTACAGATACTACACACAGTATAGACGGTGACAGGTGTCCACAGCAGGGACAGTACACACCTTGACAGGTGTCTGCAGTACAGATAGTACACATTGATAGGTATCTACAGTACATATAGCACACACCTAGACAAGTGTTTACAGTACAGATACTACACACAGTATAGACGGTGACAGGTGTCCACAGCAGGGACAGTACACACTTTGACAAGTGTCTACAGTACAGATAGAAATCACCTTCACAGGTGTATACAGTACAGACAGTACACATTTTTACAAGTCTCTACAATAGTGGTTCCCAACCTGTGGTCCGGGGACCCCTGGGGGGTCCGCAAAGCCTCCTAAGGGGGTCTTTGACTGGTTAGAAATTAAATAATATTAACAGATTAATAAGTGTATATAAATAACATGGCTAAATGTACAACTGAATATATTAAAATGTAGTGTAAATGTCAAGGAATTTAAAATTGGCTAAAAATTAGTTCCCTCAGATTGACTAGTGGGAGAAGTGCAGGTGCATCAAACTAAATACAGTACGGACGATGTGTGGCTTCAATTGAATTTAGTAAAGCTCCAATCTTCCTATTAAAATTAATGTTTTTATTTTTTTTAGGTATATTTGTTTGCAAATTAAATATAATGTGTTATCATATATGTGTTTGATGGAATGCTTGTTTCTGTACTTTTTGTGTATTGTTTTGCGGTTCAAATCATCAACAATGTTTAGGGCGTGGTCCCCCTTCCAGTAATGACTCATTGGGGGTCTCTGGATTTCAATACTGATTAAATGGGGGTTCGCGGGATCCAATAAAGAGAAAGTGGGAGTCCACAGAAATCAAAAGGTTGGTAACCATCGCTCCACAATACAGATAGGACACACCTTCACAGGTGTCCACACATTCAGTAGCCATATTACACAATCCCCTGCTGCTCTCTGCCTCCCACCACACTCCGATTAAAGGCACACCAGCAGATGTCTGCACCCTATAGAACTGAGATGAGACACACTTGGCAGGACCTCCATCTCCAGGCCCAGGAATACACACACGGAATACACACACAGAGAATACACACACAAAACACACAGAATACATACACAGGCTACACATTCACAGAATATACACACAGAATACACACACAAAGAATACACACACAAAACACACAGAATACATACACAGGCTACACATTCACAGAATACACACACGGAATACACACACACACACACACAGAATACACGCAACGCATACACACATAACACACATAGAATACACGCACTGAATACGCACCGAATACGCACATAGCACACATAGAATACACGCACCGAATACGCACTGGATCCACGCACGGAGAATACACGCACCGAATACACACATAACACACATAGAATACACGCACAGAATACGCACATAGCACACATAGAATACACGCACCGAATACGCACTGGATACACACACGGAGAATACACGCACCGAACACACACATAACACACATAGAATACACGCACCGAATACACACATAACACACATGAGAATACACGCACCGAATACGCACTGGATCCACGCACGGAGAATACACGCACCGAATACGCACATAGCACACATAGAATACACGCACCGAATACGCACATAGCACACATAGAATACACGCACCGAATACGCACATAGCACACATAGAATACACGCACCGAATACACACATAGCACACATAGAATACACTCACCGAATACACACATAACACACATGAGAATACACGCACAGAATACGCACTGGATCCACGCACGGAGAATACACGCACAGAATACGCACATAGCACACATAGAATACACGCACCGAATACGCACATAGCACACATAGAATACACGCACAGAATACGCACATAGCACACATAGAATACACGCACCGAATACGCACATAGCACACATAGAATACACGCACAGAATACACACATAGCACACATAGAATACACTCACCGAATACACACATAACACACATGAGAATACACGCACCGAATACGCACTGGATCCACGCACGGAGAATACACGCACCGAATACGCACATAGCACACATAGAATACACGCACCGAATACGCACATAGCACACATAGAATACACGCACCGAATACGCACATAGCACACATAGAATACACGCACCGAATACACACATAGCACACATAGAATACACTCACCGAATACACACATAACACACATGAGAATACACGCACAGAATACGCACTGGATCCACGCACGGAGAATACACGCACAGAATACGCACATAGCACACATAGAATACACGCACCGAATACGCACATAGCACACATAGAATACACGCACAGAATACGCACATAGCACACATAGAATACACGCACCGAATACGCACATAGCACACATAGAATACACGCACCGAATACACACATAACACACATGAGAATACACGCACAGAATACGCACATAGCACACATAGAATACACGCACAGAATACGCACTGGATCCACGCACGGAGAATACACGCACCGAATACACACATAACACACATGAGAATACACGCACCGAATACGCACATAGCACACATAGAATACACGCACCGAATACACACATAACACACATGAGAATACACGCACAGAATACGCACTGGATCCACGCACGGAGGTGTTTGAATTGCACAGCGCTCAGAGACATGCACTCTAGCAAGCCTCTGCAGCCCCCGCACTCTGGGTCCGCCCCGCATCAGTCCCTCGCGTGGAAGAGCAGCCACACTGAGCACAGTTTGCGGGTCTCGGCATCCTCAGAGCCCCAGGTGGGAACCATCACTGATATCCCTGTGCTCTACAACGCCCAGAACACGCACTGTGAGAAATACGATCTGGGGGACCAAGGTCCACCACAAGTTAGTGGATCCAGTTATATTTACTGCCTGTCACCCCCAGTGTCCTGGAGCCTCCAGACCGTGAACCCACAAACTGAAGCAACCTGCCCCTTTGGGGGCCTGACCCTCAGGAGGGCGGGGCAGTCCGGGGCCACAGGGGTGCTGCTCAGCACCGCACAGCGATACCCCTTAATAAAGCAATGCCAAGACTGTCTTTAAAATGCACACATAACTACATGTTGTACGCAAAACTACAAATGTATATATTTCAGTGGGGTTAATAAATTAACCCCCCCCCCCAAAAAAAAAAAAACTCCCCCTCTCCCACCTCCGGCCTCCTAAATGGCCTTGCTGAATAATTAGTGAGGGAATTGCGTTCCTTAAGGTGTACAGTGAGGGGTAACTAGCCCCTCAAACCGTCTTCCTTCCCATTTTCTGCGACATATACGTGTAACAACGTGTGTACCTGCAGGCCTTAAGATTGAAAACCAGCAAAGCCTCCTTGACCCCCTACAAGGCCTATTGTGCAACATTTGTCTTTTCACAACCGAAATGTTTTACCTACAGACTTTCTCTAGAGGTTCACAAGCTACAGGAAATGTTGTGAACATTACCGTGAGTACCTTGCAGTACTGAGATTACACAGACTCAGCAGGTCTGTGTACCTCGGGTTAAACACCCTTACCAGTCTCTGAGCACAATCACTTTACAGCAATCAAATTATACACCCTGGTACTTAGGTACCCTAAAGTACTCAGTTTAAACATACCTCAGCAAACCAATGTACACTACAGTGCTAGGATTACATACATACTCAGTGGAGATCTGTGCATTCCAGGAATCAGATTACAGCGACAGACAGGTCACTATGGCCTACAGTACTCAGGTTACATACACCCACCCCGAGGGTCTCTATACTTTACCGCACACGTAATATCCACTCTGACCGGCCTCTGTGTCCCAGGGCACTGGGATTATGCCTCCACAGCTCAGTGTGTCTCTTCAGTTTGCAGTACTCGGATTACATACACCCACACTCGGCAGGTCTCTGTGCATTACAGAACTCCGACTATACACCCTGACATGTCTCTGTTCCCTACAGTATTCAGAATATATACAGATACCAAGGCAAGTCTCTGGCATTTACAGTGTCACACTACACATATACGTCCCCATGCTCTCTCTAACCTACAGTAAACATGTATACCCCTGAGAGGTCACTATGTGCTGCAGTACTGACATTACACACACACACTCCCCTTCAAGTCTCTGTACCTCCTGGTATATGGATTACACATACACAATCAACAGTTCTCTATACCTTCCATGACTGATATTACACCCCCTGGCCAGTCGCTGTGCCCTACAGTGCTCAGAGTACCTACACAGCACACATCTCAGTAGGTCTCTGTCAACTACAGTACTCAGAGCACTAGTGGTGGCCGTGACTCGTGTAATTCCATGTAGTTTAACCACGCAGAATTACCTGAAATGTCTTCAAGATTACAATTGAATTACACAAGATGAGTAATTCTGCATTTAGGGCTGTTTCTTAGCACAAACATGCCCCTTGTGTCCCTATGGAAGAGAGGATGCATTTTCCACTAAGGAACTGCACTAATTCCAACAGAACACAATTAGTGCGCACAAGTGGCTGCTCGCGCTTGCTAAAGTGCTCCTGGGGTAGTATTTTTCCCCAATTTACTACCACCATTTAGTATTATTTTCATACTGCAAAAAGCACCCTCCGGTCCAAAATGGGCGCAAGGAAGCATTTTGTGTCATGAAACAGTGCTCGCTGCAGCAGAACATGAACAGCGAGTGAGAACGGCTTCTCCTGCTAGCCAAATGTGCTCTCTTGGTAGGATTACCCCCCCCCCCAAAAAAAGAAAAATAAATACTCTTAATTACACAAGGAGGACTCACCACATGAAAAAGTAAGACAGAATTATTGAAAATATTCTGATTACTTCTGCCCAGGAGTAGTAAACACACAAACAGAAACCTACTTGGCAGGTCTCTGTACACTACAGTAATCAGAATATACACCTTGACAGGTCACTGTACCCTTGCAGTACTCAGATTACATCCACACACCTGGGCAGGTCTCTGCACCTTAAAGTACTCAGATTACACTCCCTGAATGGTCCCTCTGAGCCTACTGCACTCATATTACATACACACAAGGTTTCTGTACATCACAGTAGTCAGAGTATACAGCATCACCGGTGCCTGTACCCTACAGTACTCACATTACGTACCCACACCTCAGCAGGTCTCTGTACCTTACAGTACTCACCACAGCCACACACTCAGCAGATCTCAGTACCTTACAGTACTCACCACAGCCACACACCCAGCAGCTCTCTGTGGACTACACTAATCAGATGAAACACCCTGACTGATCTCTGAGCCCAATTGTACTCAGATTACATACACACACCTCAGCGGGTCTTTGTACTTTATAGTACTCTGATTACACAGATACTTTGTCAGGTCTCTCTACTTCACAGTACTCAAATTGTCCACCCTTGTACACACTGTGTTCTAAAGTACTCTGACTACGTGCTCACACACACAACCACACACTCTGCAGGCCTCTGTACAGTATTGCAATCACATTACACACCCTGTTGGTTCCAGTGCCCTACTTCACTCATATTACATACACACCACTCTGCGGTCTCTGTATATTACAGCACTCAGATTACAGGCATAAACTGTCAGGTCTCTTTGCTTTACTGTACTCAGATTATGGGGGTTATTCTAACTTTGGAGGAGTGTTAATCCGTCCCAAAAGTGACGGTAAAGTGACGGATATACCACCAGCCGTATTACGAGTTCCATAGGATATAATGGACTCGTAATACGGCTGGTGGTAAATCCGTCACTTTTCCGTCACTTTTGGGACGGATTAACACCTCCTCCAAAGTTAGAATAACCCCCTATATACGCAGACAGGTCACTGTGTCCCTTAGTTCTCATATCACACGTGTTAACATATGCACACTCTTTGTCATGTTACTCTATTTTATAGTACTCAGGTTATACACCCTAATTTGTCTCTAGGCCTACATTAGCCAAATTATATATACTCACCTGGGCCGGTCTCTGTTACACGCATAGTTCTTCTCTCCAGGCCTCTCTACAGCAATCAGATTACACACTCCAACTGATCTCTGTGCTGTGCAATAGTCAGATTACATACTCACACCTCTGCGGGTCTCTATACTTTACATACTCAAATTACAGATATGCATTGTCAGGTCTTCCTACTTTACTGTACTCAGATTATGTACACCCTGACCCATCTCTGTGCCATCCAGTACTCAGATTACAGACACACACCTCAGCAGGTCTCTGTCCTTTACAGGGCTCAGATTACACACACATACCTCGGCAAATCACTGTGTCCTATATTACTCAGATTAAATACACACACCTCAGCAAGTCTCTGTATCCTACAGAATTCAGATTAATACAAACACCTCAGCAGTTCTCTGTACTTTACATGAATCAGATTACATACATACACCTAAGCAGCTCACTGTGCCCTACAGCACTCAGATTACATGCACACACCTCAGCAGGTCACTGTTCATTACAGGAATCAGATTACATGCACACACACTCAGCAGGGCTCTGTACATTACAGGAATCAGATTACATTCACACGCCTCAGCAAGTCACTGTGCAAGTCACTGTGCCCTACAGTACTCAGATTACACACCTTGGCAGGTCACTGTGCCCTACAGTACTCAGATTACATACAGAGACCTCAGCAGGTCACTGTTCCCTGCAGTACTCAGATTACATGCACACACACTCGGCAGGGCTCTGTACATTACAGTACTCAGATTACACACCTTGGCAGGTCACTGTGCCCTACAGCGCTCAGATTACACACACTTTAATAGGTCACTGTGCCCTACATCACTCAGATTACACACACCCTAGCAGGTCACTGTGCCCTACAGGAGTCAGATTACACACACACTCAGCAGGTGATTGTCCCCTACAGTACTCAGATTACACACACTTTAGCAGGTCACTGTCCCCTACAGTACTCAGATTACACACACTTTAGCAGGTCACTGTCCCCTACAGTACTCAGAGTACACACACTTTAGCAGGTCACTGTTCCCTACAGTACTCAGATTACACACACATTTAGCAGGTCACTATCCCCTACAGTACTCAGATTACACACACTTTATCAGGTCACTGTTCCCTACAGTACTCAGATTACACACACACTAGCAGGTCACTGTGCCCTACAGGAGTAGGATCGCACACACCCTAGCAAGTCACTTTGCCCTACAGTACTCAGATTACACACACACTCAGCAGGTCACTCTCCCCTACAGTACTCAGATTACACACCTTGGCAGGTCACTGTGCCATACAGCACTCAGATTACACACACCCTAGCAGGTCACTGTGCCCTACAGGAGTCAGATTACACACACTCAGCAAATCACTGTCCCCTACAGTACTCAGATTACACACACTTTAACAGGTCACTGTTCCCTACAGTACTCAGATTACACACACTTTAACAGGTCACTGTCCCCTACAGTAGTCAGATTACACACATTTTAGCAGGTCACTGTGCCCTACAGTATTCAGATTACTGTACTGTCCCCTACAGTACTCAGATTCCACACACTCAGCAGGTCACTTTCCCCTACAGCACTCAGATTACACACACCCTAGCAGGTCACTGTGCCCTACAGTACTCAGATTACACACCTTGGCAGGTCACTGTGCCCTACAGTACTCAGATTACATACACACACCTCAGCAGGTCACTGTTCCCTGCAGTACTCAGATTACATGCACACACCTCAGGAGGTCACTGTGCATTACAGGAATCAGATTACATGCACACACACTCGGCAGGGCTCTGTACATTACAGTACTCAGATTGCATACACACACCTCAGCAGTTCTCTGTACTTTACAGGAATCAGATCACATACATACACCACAGCAGGTCACTGTGCCCTACAGAACTCAGATTACATGCACACACCTCAGCGGGTCACTGTGCCCTGCAGTACTCAGATTACATGCACACACCTCAGCGGGTCACTGTGCCCTGCAGTACTCAGATTACATGCACACACCTCAGGAGGTCACTGTGCCCTGCAGTACTCAGATTACATGCACACACCTCAGGACGTCACTGTGCATTACAGGAATCAGATCACATACACACACTTCAGCAGTTCTCTGTACTTTTCAGGAATCAGATTACATACATACACCTCAGCAGGTCAAAGTGCCCTACAGCACTCAGATTACATCCACACACCTCAGCGGGTCACTGTGCCCTGCAGTACTCAGATTACATACATACACCTCAGCAGGTCAACATGCCCTACAGCACTCAGATTACATACACACTCCTCAGCAGGTCACTGTGCCCTGCAGTACTCTGATTCCAAGCACACACCTCGGGAGGTCACTGTGCATTACAGGAATCAGATCACGTACACACACATCAGCAGGTATCTGTACCTTACAGGAATCAGATTACATACCCACACCTCACCAGGTCACTGTGTCTTATAGTATTCAGATTACATATACACACCTCAGGAGGTCACTGTGCCCTGCAGTACTCAGATTACATGCACACACCTCAGGACGTCACTGTGCATTACAGGAATCAGATCACATACACACACTTCAGCAGTTCTCTGTACTTTTCAGGAATCAGATTACATACATACACCTCAGCAGGTCAACGTGCCCTACAGCACTCAGATTACATCCACACACCTCAGCGGGTCACTGTGCCCTGCAGTACTCAGATTACATGCACACACCTCAGCAGATCACTGTGCCCTACAGTACTCAGATTACATACACACACCTCAGCAGGTCACTGTGTCCTGCAGTACTCAGATTACATACACACACCTCAGCAGGTCACTGTGCCCTGCAGTACTCAGATTCCATGCACACACCTCGGGAGGTCACTGTGCATTACAGGAATCAGATCACGTACACACACATCAGCAGGTCACTGTGCCCTACAGTACTCAGATTACATACACACACCTCAGCAGGTCACTGTGCCCTACAGTACTCAGATTACATGCACACACCTCAGCAGGTCACTGTGTCCTGCAGTACTCAGATTACATGCACACACCTCAGTAGGTAACTGTGCATTACAGGAATCAGATCACATACACACACATCAGCATGTATCTGTACCTTATAGGAATCAGATTACTTACACACACCTCGGTAGTTCACTGTTCATTACAGGAATCAGATTACATGCACACACACTCAGCAGGGCTCTGTACATTACAGGAATCAGATTACATTCACACGCCTCAGCAAGTCACTGTGCAAGTCACTGTGCCCTACAGTACTCAGATTACACACCTTGGCAGGTCACTGTGCCCTACAGTACTCAGATTACATATACACACCTCAGCAGGTCACTGTTCCCTGCAGTACTCAGATTACATGCACACACCTCAGGAGGTCACTGTGCATTACAGGAATCAGATTACATGCACACACACTCGGCAGGGCTCTGTACATTACAGTACTCAGATTGCATACACACACCTCAGCAGTTCTCTGTACTTTACAGGAATCAGATTACATACATACACCACAGCAGGTCACTGTGCCCTACAGAACTCAGATTACATGCACACACCTCAGCGGGTCACTGTGCCCTGCAGTACTCAGATTACATGCACACACCTCAGGAGGTCACTGTGCCCTGCAGTACTCAGATTACATGCACACACCTCAGGACGTCACTGTGCATTACAGGAATCAGATCACATACACACACTTCAGCAGTTCTCTGTACTTTTCAGGAATCAGATTACATACATACACCTCAGCAGGTCAACGTTCCCTACAGCACTCAGATTACATCCACACACCTCAGCGGGTCACTGTGCCCTGCAGTACTCAGATTACATGCACACACCTCAGCGGGTCACTGTGCCCTGCAGTACTCAGATTACATGCACACACCTCGGGAGGTCACTGTGCCCTGAAGTACTCAGATTACATGCACACACCTCAGTAGATCACTGTTCATTACAGGAATCAGATTACATGCACACACACTCAGCAGGGCTCTGTACATTACAGGAATCAGATTACACTCACACGCCCCGGCAATTCACTGCACCCTACAGTACTCAGATTACACACCTTGGCAGGTCGCTGTGCCCTACAGTACTCAGTTCACACACACACTCAGCAGGTCACTCTCCCCTACAGTACTCAGATTACACACACACTTTAGCAGGTCACTGTCCCCTACAGTACTCAGATTACACACACACTCAGCAGGTCACTGTCACCCTACAGTACTCAGATTGCGCACACTTTAGCAGTTCACTGTCCCCTACAGTACACAGATTACACACACACTCAGCAGGTCACTGTGCCCTACAGTACTCAGATTACACACACACTCAGCAGGTCACTGTCTCTAGAGTACTCAGATTACACACACTTTAGCAGGTCACTGTGCCCTACAGGAGTCAGATTACACACACTTTAGCAGGCACTGTGCTCTACAGTACTCAGATTACACACACACTCGGCAGGTCGCTGTTCCCTACAGTACTCAGATTACACACACACTCAGCAGGTGATTGTCCCCTACAGTACTCAGATTACACACACTTTAGCAGGTCACTGTCCCCTACAGTACTCAGATTACACACACTTTAGCAGGTCACTGTCCCCTACAGTACTCAGAGTACACACACTTTAGCAGGTCACTGTTCCCTACAGTACTCAGATTACACACACATTTAGCAGGTCACTGTCCCCTACAGTACTCAGATTACACACACTTTATCAGGTCACTGTTCCCTACAGTACTCAGATTACACACACACTAGCAGGTCACTGTGCCCTACAGGAGTAGGATCGCACACACCCTAGCAAGTCACTTTGCCCTACAGTACTCAGATTACACACACACTCAGCAGGTCACTCTCCCCTACAGTACTCAGATTACACACTTTGGCAGGTCACTGTGCCCTACAGCACTCAGATTACACACACCCTAGCAGGTCACTGTGCCCTACAGGAGTCAGATTACACACACTCAGCAAATCACTGTCCCCTACGGTACTCAGATTACACACACTTTAACAGGTCACTGTCCCCTACAGTACTCAGATTACACACCTTGGCAGGTCACTGTGCCCTGCAGCACTCAGATTACACACACCCTAGCAGGTCACTGTGCCCTACAGGAGTCAGATTACACACACTCAGCAAGTCACTGTCCCCTACAGTACTCAGATTACACACACTTTCGCAGGTCACTGTCCCCTACAGTAGTCAGATTACACACATTTTAGCAGGTCACTGTCCCCTACAGTATTCAGATTACTGTACTGTACCCCTACAGTACTCAGATTACACACACTCAGCAGGTCACTGTCCTCTACAGTACTCAGATTACACACACTTTAGCAGGTCACTGTCCCCTACAGTACTCAGATTACACACACACTTAGCAGGTCACTGTCCCCTACAGTACTCAGATTACATACACACTAGCAGGTCACTGTGCCCTGCAGGAGTCAGATCGCACACACCCTAGCAAGTCACTGTGCCGTACAGTACTCAGATTACACACACACTCAGCAGGCCACTCTCCCCTACAGTACTCAGATTACAGACCTTGGCAGGTCACTGTGCCATACAGCACTCAGATTACACACACCCTAGCAGGTCACTGTGCCCTACAGGAGTCAGATTACACACACTCAGCAGGCCACTCTCCCCTACAGTACTCAGATTACAGACCTTGGCAGGTCACTGTGCCATACAGCACTCAGATTACACACACCCTAGCAGGTCACTGTGCCCTACAGGAGTCAGATTACACACACTCAGCAAATCACTGTCCCCTACAGTACTCAGATTACACACACTTTAACAGGTCACTGTCCCCTACAGTACTCAGATTACACACACTTTAACAGGTCACTGTCCCCTACAGTAGTCAGATTACACACATTTTAGCAGGTCACTGTCCCCTACAGTATTCAGATTACTGTACTGTACCCCTACAGTACTCAGATTACACACACTCAGCAGGTCACTGTCCTCTACAGTACTCAGATTACACACACTTTAGCAGGTCACTGTCCCCTACAGTACTCAGATTACACACACACTAGCAGGTCACTGTGCCCTGCAGGAGTCAGATCGCACACACCCTAGCAAGTCACTGTGCCCTACAGTACTCAGATTACACACACACTCAGCAGGCCACTCTCCCCTACAGTACTCAGATTACAGACCTTGGCAGGTCACTGTGCCATACAGCACTCAGATTACACACACCCTAGCAGGTCACTGTGCCCTACAGGAGTCAAATTACACACACTCAGCAAATCACTGTCCCCTACAGTACTCAGATTACACACACTTTAACAGGTCACTGTCCCCTACAGTACTCAGATTACACACACTTTAACAGGTCACTGTCCCCTACAGTAGTCAGATTACACACATTTTAGCAGGTCACTGTGCCCTACAGTATTCAGATTACTGTACTGTCCCCTACAGTACTCAGATTCCACACACTCAGCAGGTCACTGTCCCCTACAGTACTCAGATTACACACACTTTAGCAGGTCACTGTCCCCTACAGTACTCAGATTACACACACACTTAGCAGGTCACTGTCCCCTACAGTACTCAGATTACATACACACTAGCAGGTCACTGTGCCCTGCAGGAGTCAGATCGCACACACCCTAGCAAGTCATTGTGCCCTACAGTACTCAGATTACACACACACTCAGCAGGTCACTCTCCCCTACAGCACTCAGATTACACACCTTGGCAGGTCACTTTCCCCTACAGCACTCAGATTACACACACCCTCGCAGGTCACTGTGCCCTACAGGAGTCAGATTACAGACCTTGGCAGGTCACTGTGCCCTACAGCACTCAGATTACACACACTTTAACAGGTCACTGTCCCCTACAGTACTCAGATTACACACACTTTAACAGGTCACTGTGCCCTACAGCACTCAGATTACACACACCCTAGCAGGTCACTGTGCCCTACAGGAGTCATATTACACACACTCAGCAAGTAACTGTCCCCTACAGTACTCATATTACACACACAGGAGGTCACTCTCCCCTACAGTACTCAGATTACACGCACTTTAGCAGGTCACTGTCCCCTACAGTAGTCAGATTACACACACACACAGGAGGTCACTCTCCCTTACAGTACTCAGATTACACGCACTTTAGCAGGTCACTGTCTCCTACAGTACTCAGATTACACACATACTAGCAGGTCACTGTGCCCTACAGGAGTCAGATCGCACACACCCTAGCAAGTCACTGTCCCCTACAGTACTCAGATTACACACACACTCAGGAGGTCACTCTCCCCTTCAGTACTCAGATTACACACCTTGGCAAGTCACTGTGCCCTACAGGAGTCAGATTACACACACACACAGGAGGTCACTCTCCCCTACAGTACTCAGATTACACACACTTTAGCAGGTCACTGTGCCCTACAGGAGTCAGATTACACACACTCAGCAGGTCACTCTCCCCTACAGTACACAGATTACACACACACTCAGCAGGTCACTGTGCCCTGCAGGAGTCAGATTACACACACTTTAGCAGGTCACTGTGCCCTACAGGAGTCAGATTACACACACACACCTAGGCAGCACTCCGAAGGCGCCTAGAGGTCTCGCTCTCTCGCACTCACGCCCGGGTGTCCTCCACATGGCGTCGGTGTTGAAGAAACCCCCGATCTCCGAGCCTGGCCCTTGCGGGGCGCCGGGGGCAGGTGTAGCGCACTGACCCGCGCTCCCCGGGCTGCGTAGCGCATCCTGGGCGGGGAGGCACCGGCGGGGGCTGGAGGGATGTGAGAGGCGGCGGGAAGCGCTGCTACACCGGGCGAGACCTCCCCGGAGAGGGACATCTCTGAGAGACCGGTCTGCACAGGATGAACCGGAGAGAGACATCTGAGACCCGTTTGCACAGGATGAGTGGTTCTTGTCGGTGGTCGTGCCCTGCAGTATCTGTTTTTGAAGGATCGTGTCCTGGGATCTCTTTTCGTAGGATCGCTTGAGGGATGTGTCCATTACATACGGAGGAGAGCATGGGGGGTTTAGGGGAGGGGTCTGTTGAGAGCTTCCTCTGGGTGTCCTGGGGACCCGTGGCGGCCGTGGGGGCAGTAAATGAGGGTACACGGATCGGACGTCAGCCTGGGCCTGTGGAGATGGCCCAGGAGCCCGGGGAGAGGACAGGAACAGGGCAGAGGGGGTAAGGAACTAGGTCAGAGTGTGACCGAGGAGATAAGACCAAGTGTGGGCAGAGAGATAGGGCAGAGAGTGGGCAAATAAATGGCAAAGAGTAGGCAAAGAGATAGGTCAGGAATTGGGCAAAGACATAGGGTAGAGAGTGGGCAGAGAGATAGGGCAGAGAGAGTGGGCATAGAGATAGGGCATAGAGATAGGGCA
Organism: Pleurodeles waltl; assembly: GCF_031143425.1. NCBI lineage: Eukaryota > Metazoa > Chordata > Amphibia > Caudata > Salamandridae > Pleurodeles > Pleurodeles waltl. The sequence continues at coordinate 73,116,045 of NC_090444.1, read as the reverse complement.
GAGAGTGGGCAGAGAGGGCAGAAAGATAGGGCAGAGGGTGGGCAAAGAGATGGGGCAGAGAGTGGGCAGAGGGATAGGGTAAAGTGATGGGGCAGAGAGTGGGCAAAGAGATAGGGCAGAGTGTGAGCAAGGGGGTGGGGCAGAGTATAGACGAAGAGACAGGGCAGAGTGTGGGCGAGAAAACAGGTCCGAGTGCGGGCAACGAGAGAGGGCAGAGAGAGGGCAAGGGGCAGGGCAGAGAGTGTCCAAGGAGGCAGAGCGGAGTCTGGTCAACCAGAGGGCAGAGAGGGCCCACGGGCAGTAGATAAGGGGGGGGGGGCAGTGACAGGGAACTTGCTGCTCAGGGATAGAGCAGGGAGGTAGAAAGAGCGGCGGGTGGGCAGTGAGAAAGGGCAGAGCGTGGCAAGGAGAAGGTTGGAGAGAAGATGGGGCAGAGGGAGAATGGGCCAAGAGAGAAGGCAAACATTGGGCACGGGGGACAGAGACAAGTGGGGGTGAGAGACAAGGGAGGGTGAGAGAGACAAGTGGGGGTGAGAGACAAGGGAGGGTGACAGAGATCAAGGGAGGGTGACAGAGACCAAGGGAGGGTGAGAGACAAGGGAGGGTGAGAGACAAGGGAGGGTGAGAGAGACAAGGGAGGGTGAGAGAGACAAGGGAGGGTGAGAGAGACAAGGGAGGGTGAGAGACAAGGGAGGGTGAGAGACAAGGGAGGGTGAGAGAGACAAGGGAGGGTGAGAGACAAGGGAGGGTGACAGAGACAAGGGAGGGTGAGAGACAAGGGAGGGTGAAAGAGACAAGACAGGGTGAGAGAGACAAGGGAGGGTGAGAGACAAGGGAGGGTGAGAGAGACAAGGGAGGGTGACAGAGACCAAGGGAGGGTGACAGAGACCAAGGGAGGGTGAGAGACAAGGGAGGGTGAGAGACAAGGGAGGGTGAGAGACAAGGGAGGGTGAGAAAGACAAGGAAGGGTGACAGAGACAAGGGAGGGTGAGAGACAAGGAAGGGTGAGAGACAAGGGAGGGGGAGAGAGACCAAGGGAGGGTGAGAGACAAGGGAGGGTGAGAGAGACAAGGGAGGGTGAGAGACAAGGGACGGTGAGAGACAAGGGAGGGTGAGAGACAAGGGAGGGTGAGAAAGACAAGGAAGGGTGACAGAGACAAGGGAGGGTGAAAGAGACAAGGGAGGGTGAGAGACAAGGAAGGGTGACAGAGACAAGGGAGGGTGAGAGACAAGGGAGGGTGAAAGAGACAAGACAGGGTGAGAGAGACAAGGGAGGGTGACGCAGCCCAGGCCTGGTGACACACAAACAAGGCACGGTGTCATGAACACGAGGTAGGGTGGTGCCCAAACAACATTGGTGGCACACAGAAATAAGGGGTGACCCTAAAACAAGACAGGGTGGGTGACTGGCGCTGAGACGGCAGGAAGGAGAAAGAAGGCGCCCTCGGAGTCTGCATTAAGAGGGATGGGGGGTGGGGGAGGGTGCAGTGGGCACGGGTTGCAATGCACAGAACATGGGCGCCCGGTCCAGAGGGCACGGGTTACAATGCACAGAGCATAGGCACCCGGTCAAGAGGGCACGGGTTACAATACACAGAGCCCGGTACAGAGAGCACGGATGCACAGAGCATGGGCTTCCGGTCCAGAGGGCACGGGTTGCAATGCACAGTTATATTCAGATGTTGGCACACGAACACCTGCGGGAAGCCATTCTTTAAGATTGGATGTACTGTGTGTAATGTGGGGCCCTAGGCCCTCATGCTAGTTAATAAGGGGACGCAGACACAGTGGTAGGGTGGTACTGAACTGGCCTCAGGCACGTGCGCCTGGCCCCTTTTATTGGCAGGGTCACCTGACTGGTGACGCCTGTGTTGGGTGGGTGTGTGTTACATATGTAAGACCAGCCCTCAGCAGAGTGGCTGGCAGAAAGACTGGAATGAGTCCAGCTGGACTCTACATCCCTCCCAAACTTTATTGAGGAACCAAACAAAAGTCCAACCTGTAAAGGAAACAATAACAAAGCACCACAATCAGTCTCTCGGCCTCGAAAAGGCAGACTGCAGAATTGCAGTGGACATGGTGCAGCTGTGAGCACCCGGACACCTCCGCACGAGTCCATAATTTAACCAGGTACAGCTGGGCATGAACACTGTGTGGATGAAGTCCAGATACTTCAGTTGCTTGTCCACGACCTCACAGTTCGCTGGATATTGTTGATCGGGTCCTGCCTGGGCTCATGTGGTCAAAGTCTATTTACAGTTTCTGATGCGGGTGCATCTGGAGCAGTGGGGAGTCCACTGTACACAGTTCTGGACGGCATTCTGACTCTGGAGATTGTCTACCTCCTAAGACTGCAGATGACGTGACGGCCTGGGGCGCCTGGAAGTCCAGCGGCAGAGCAGCGGCAGTCTTCCCTCTCGTGCCAGACCTCCATCAAGCAGGAGTCTCCTCAAGGCCCTTCCGCGGGCTTCCACGGGACTGTGTGGGCTGTGATTGCCTATCTCAGGCCCAGCAAAGACGTCTCAGAGGAACAGCCTACAGGACCACATCCTTGTCTCGCATGGAGCCACAAGGGTTGTTGATGCAGGGTCCGCTTGCTTGAGCCATCTGGATTCAGGTGCTCAGGCCACGGTGCAAAGTCTTCAGGTGACCAGTCTCTCGATATGAGACCTCCGTGCTTCCGGATACCTGACGTGGAGCTGTCTCCGATGCATTCTCTCTCAGCGATATTCCGCTCTCACAGGAATTTATTGGAGGCCCTTGTCCCTGGATTGCGGCGGGACTGCGCGGGCTGTGCGGGCCAACGTCGGCCACGCCAAAGGAGTCTCGCTGAACTCCCAACAGGGCCACGTCCTAGTCTTGTGCAACCCCAAAGGTGGAGGATCCAAATGATCTGGTCTGCTCTCACCGGCAGGTGTCTGGTTCACGGAGCTCATGGCAAGTGTTCAGATGTTAAGTTTCTACGTTGCCAGACATGCCTTGTCAGCATCGGTTCTTGTTGCTGACTGTCTCCACTCAGGTGGTGCTGTGCTCCTCCTTCGATGATTGGGCGATGCACCTCATCATGATGATGATGTTTTTTCATCCTTTTGCAGATCAAACAGGTGGCGGCGGCTTCGTCAGCGGAAGGACCACTTGATGGACGTAGTGGCCACGGCGGGTCTTGTGTGGCCTGTGCAGTCGGCGTCAGGGATGCCATCACAGCCAAGCAGCCGGTGACAGGTCGGTCGTACTGGGAAGCGTGGGGGACCACCCGCATCGCTGTCTTCAGTGACGTCTGCTCACCCCGGTGACTGTCTTGTACTGATGGGTGCCTCCTCATCTGCTCGCACGAGTCCTCAGTTGTGTCACTCTACTTCCTTCCACTTTCAAACCTGCGATGGAGTTGATCTGTGGTGTGACCGGTCTGTCACACTCCTCTCCTCATTTCCTGTTGGCATCGTGCCACTCTCTCTTCTCCTTGGTGTGGTGTCGTGCCACAGGTCACATGTTGCGGCACATGGACCTTGCGCTGCACCTCTGCTGGTACATCGTCCTCTTTGTCCTCGACGTGGCGTGGTGCCACGGGTCGCATGCTGCTTCACACGGACCTATCACTGCACCTTCGCTGTTGCATCTTCCTCTTCGTCCTTGATGTGGCGTTGTGCCACAGGTCGCATGCTGCTTCACACGGACCTATCCCTGCACCTTCGCTGGTGCATCTTCCTCTTAGTCCTCGATGTGGCGTTGTGCCACAGGTCGCATGCTGCGTCACATGGACCTATCACTGCACCTCCTCTGGTGCATCTTGCTCGGTCGCAGCCTCTCACAGGCTGAGTCCTGCGGGTAGGACATGATCTGCTCTTCAGGCAGACCTCTCCCGGTCTGTTCCGTTCCCGGATCCTCTTGGTGGACCTCTCTCTGGCAGGAGGGTCCCCGCTCTCTTCCTCCTTCTCTTCACTCGAGGGTGCCACTCTTGCTCCTCGAGGCTGCGCTGTTACGGCGCTCACTCCTGCCATCTGCTCTGGCAGGGTCAGTCAGTTCAGATGACCTGCTCACTGATGGGCCAACAGTGGCCATCTTCCATCGCTGCGCGGCCAGCTGACATGGCCTCTTTTCCCATGCGTTACGTCACGCTCTCGGGTACTCTCTCCATCTTCACGGACTTTACCCATGTCATCACCTTCTCGGGCGCAGCTCTCTGTGCACGTGTCAGTTTCTCTTTTTTTTTTCTGGGTGTCCTGTGGCAACGCCTGGCATGTCCCTTTCTTGTCCTGCGGTGATGTCCATCACTGCCGGGGCATGTGGCGTTCTTTCGGCGGTGGCGGCGGACTGCCGCCAGAGGCTGCGCAGACCATGCGCGCTCTCTTCGCACCTCACGTGGCACTTGCGTCCGTTTCTCACTGTTGCAGCTTGGCCTGGACAGCTGCAATCTTCTCCTTCCCTTTTGCAGCGTCGCCCGTGTCGCTTCCTTCTTCCTCGCCGTTTCCGTCTTCTGTGCCGTTTCTATCCACGGGCATACTCTTGGTTTGGAGCAGTCACTTTCTGAAGGTGCTGCTTTAAACTTGCCTTCATCCAAGCTTGTTTTACCTTTAAAACAGAAATAGGGTGCAATACCAACTCTGGCCACTGGATGCCAGCAGTGCACTTTTTTTTCTAGCTTCAAGACGGTCTTTACCGGCCTCGTTTATTTCAAGAGATGGGTGAGGAGGGCATGCTGCTGGGAGGACTTCTCATGCTGGTGGGGGCTGCAGGTGAGTGCAATTTTATTTATTTTCTATCTTCTCTCCCTTTTCTCTTCTCTTTGTTTTTTTTCCTTTCTTTCCAATTTTTTTTTCCAACCTGCACAGCCTCGTTTGAAGAAGCATGCAGATGGCATCAATGTCAGTGAGGGGGGTGTGGGGGCGCTCCGGGCACAGTTTGTTTTTTTCCATTGGTGCGTGTGAGCACCTCACTTCTTTGCTGGTTTGTTGGGAGGTGGGGGCGCGGCCTGGGCATCTGGTGCGTGTCTGCACCATCTTATTTCAAGTTACCTTCGGTGCGTGTCTGCACCTTGTGCTTCTCTCGGTTTTTCCTTGTTCTCTTTTTTTTTTCATAAAGGTGGGGGGGGGGGGGGGGGGCGGCCCTTGGCAATTATCTTCTGCTTGGTGCGTGTCAGCACCATGTATTTCACTGTTTTCGGTGCGTGTCTGCACCGGTGCACTTTCAGTTTCGTTCTTTTTGGCCGCGGCAGCCTTCCTTTGTGCTGGAGTCTTGTTGGCATTTTTCGGGGTGGGGGCGGCCCTGGGCATATTTTCTTCGTTGTGCGAGGGCACCCCGAATTAAAATTAAAAGGGGCGACCGCCCGGCACAATTGGGCACCTCTTCTCTTCACTGTGCACGGCGCGCGACAGCGCCACTTTACATGGAAAAGGAAAAAAAAAAGAAAAGAGCCCCTTTTATTGGCAGGGTCACCTGACTGGTGACGCCTGTGTTGGGTGGGTGTGTGTGTGTTACAAATGTAAGACCAGCCCTCAGCAGAGTGGCTGGCAGAAAGACTAGAAGGAGTCCAGCTGGACTCTACACTGTGCATTAAAGCTCAGGAAATGCCCGCTGGGCGCAGGGACTGGCATTACCAGGGGACCCCGCACACCAACGAGGACAAAGGCTTGGATTTTTGGAAGGACACGTGCTTTTTGTTTACTGGGGCATTGATGCCAAGGAGAAGTGACTCTTTTAAACTCAGAGCTTGGCCACCGATCGAAGTGGGTGAAGCGGCTGGCACTTTTTAGGGCTCATACTTAGATTTGAAACATTTGTCTGGATGGCACTTGGTGACTACTGCACAGAGAAGGAATCTCACGCATAACTAGCTGTATTTCCTGGGCACCGCATGGCAGCTACCGCCAGTGGATGTTACGCCTGGCGTTTCTTGTACTTCAGGGACATGGGGGCTCTTTTTATACCAATGGCTGAAAAGGCTTGCAGTTATTAAGAGTTAGGTCTCTTGAGCGTGATGAGCTGAGAGATGCCATGTGGCTGGTGAGAATGGCATCGCATGGGCACCCTGCAGAAGGCACTCTTGGATTCAGAGCACAGGCGGAGTTTGGATCTTGTACCGACGCGAGAACTCCATAGTCGAACTTTTTTACTCGGAGCCCCTAAACATGACAGGATCTCCGGTGCCGTGTCAGTGCTGAGCTGATGGTCACAGAGACTGGCACTGCCCTAAGAAAGTGGGTCAACGAGTTCGCATGCCCAATTTTAGTTTTTATACCAGTCAGAAGCCACATCCGTGCAACTAAACGGCACTCCGTGCGCATGGAAGGGCAAGTGGCGCCCAGTGCCCGCTGGCCTTGGTGGGTGCAGAGACTGGCACTGTTGCAGGACACAGATGTATACATTCTGAGGATGGCATATGTTTGAATTCTGCTGTACGATAATGGCACACAGGGACTGTCCGACTTTGAAACTTGGACCCCGTGGGCGTTAGAGTACAGAGAGTGCCAACCAGCCGCAGAGCCTGGCATTGTTTTTTATTGTACAGGGGAGTTGTGAGACGAAAACACGTTTCCATTTAGTTTTGTGATAACACCACGAAGGACACGGCTTGCATGAGCTACACGTGTACCCAGCGGCACGAAGGACCCACAGCTCGCTCCTGCTGGTGCGGACGCAGCCTGGCCCTGGCAGACTGAGCTGGGCACATGAGCGGACTCTGACGATGCCAGCATTTGGATTTTGTTTTGAGACACTAGTTCTAAGTCAGACGTGGGAACATGGATCCCTTGGGCACTGGAGGGCAAGCAGTGCCTAGCTGGCACAGCGCTTGATGGGTGCTCAGTTGCGCAATGGCACCGGGCAGGGCACATTCCACCAAGACACACCGAAGGGTCACATTTAATTAACTTTGATTCCACTGTTCTTTGAGCGGCTAGTGAATGGTGCCCACCTGTTGCACAGCCTCAAAGTGGCACCAGAGAGTGGCCCGCCACTTACTCCTCATGCCCTCCCGTGCCCTCTGTACCCATGCAGGCTAAAAAGAGGTACCTGCTGCTGGTGTCGTGTCTGGGAGCCTGCTGCTGCCTGCTGCTGGGTGGGTGTTACTTTCAAGGGGAACAGACCCCACGCCCAACCTCCACCCCCGGCTTCCACAACCTCCGCTCCAGGCCCTGGGTAGAGGCTGCCCCCCGCCCGTCCCCCCTCTGGACTGCCCCGCTGGGCAGCTACCCAGAGCAGGGGCAGGCCGGCCTCGTGCAGCGGCCCTTGGCACCGCAAAGGGAGCAGCCAGACGCCACCACCGGGCACTGCCACATGCAAAACTGCTTTGACTTCAGCCTGTGCCAGCGCTGGGGCTTCTGGGTGTACGTGTACCCCCAATCCGTGGAGACCCCGCCACCTTCCAGCACCTACCGGAAGGTGCTCGGGGCGCTGCAGGCCTCTCGCTTCTACACCACGGACCCGGGCCGGGCCTGCCTCTTCGTGCCCCCCGTGGACACCCTGGACCGGGACCGGCTCTCGGGGGAGTACGTGGCAGGAGCCCGAGCGCGCCTGCAGGCCCTGCCCCTGTGGAACGGGGGGCGCAACCACCTCGTCTTCAACCTCTACTCTGGCAGCTGGCCGGACTACGGCGAGGAGCTGGGCCTGGACCTCGGGCAGGCCATGCTGGCCCGGGCCAGCCTGGGCACCGGTGCCCACAGGCCGGGCTTCGACGTGTCCCTGCCGCTCTTTCCCCGGGAGCACCCAGAGCGCGGGGGACCTCAGGGCGCCGCGGGCCTCCTGCCCACAGTGAGGCGCTACCTGCTGGTCTTCAAGGGCAAGCGCTACCTGACGGGCATCGGCTCTGAGACCCGCAATGCCCTGCACCACCTCCACAACGGGCAGGACATGCTGCTGCTCACCACCTGCAGGCACGGCCGGGACTGGGAGCGCCACCAGGACCAGCGGTGCCCGCGGGACAACGCGGAGTACTCCAGGTAAGGGCCAGGCTTGGCACCTCACTCACCCTTGGCATGGTTGGTGCCGGTCAGGGCACAGGAGAGGACCTAGATAGAGTACTGCTCATGGCCACCCCGGGAGGCGCAGTGCCAGCCTCTGGAAGTGTCATCAGGATGAATGGTGCCTGCGCGACAACGCGGAGCACTCCACGTAAGGGCCAGGCATGGCACCTCACTCACCCCTGGCCTGGGTGAAGCTTGGTCAGGGCACAGGAGAGGACCTAGTTAGAGTACTGCGGGTGCCCACTACCTGCAGGCGCAGTGCCCATATCTGTTGGTGGCTTCAGGATGAACGGTGCCATCAGGACAAGCCTGAGGCGGGGAAGGACAGGGCCGATGGACTAGGGCATCTCTGAGGTCGTGCATCAAGGCTGGAGTGTAGGGTCCATGCCGCACCAGGGCCAAGCTTCCGTTGCACGTGTTGCCTACCCAACGAGGAGAAGGGACCGGGTGGGGTAGGGAACTCTTGAATGCTTGGCACAAAGTTCAGTGAAGGGCACCTGACAGTGTATCACAGCTTTGTCATATTGCCTCTGGATGTTGCAGTTCCCATCCCCCCCCCGGGGTATCACAGTGCAGAGGCCACCTCAGAGCTGACCCCTCAATCCAGGACCTCGACATAGATCATTAACCGTGTTGGTTAGGCTGTCCACACTCAAAACTCAAAAAATGCACACCAATGGCTTTAGTTAAATGAAATACGTTTGTAATCTTCACTTACCGTCCTGTGCAGTTCACATTAGATGCAGAAGGGCAAAACCGCCCTCAAATACCAGGTTTATGACGTCTGCACATTTTGTTGCCTTAGATTAGTCCATTTTCCACCCATGTTTTTTGAAAAAGAATATTCTTGACTTTCTGTTTCTAATACCCATCCCCCCAAAAATTGTCAGTGCAATACCAGCAGGAGACCTGGCCACTCTCTCAAGCAGTAGAACGCCTTATATAGAAGCTCTCCTCCGAGGGCACCAAAGAGGTACTTAATTTGAGCCGGGGGTTTCCAGTGCGGGGCACTGGCACTTATTTTCCGCCTCAAGCATTTACTGCGAGCAAAAGACACATATGGAAAAGACGGAGGAAGAGAAGGATGGAAAAGTGTCACAAATGGAGAAAGCAGAAAGCTGCAAGAGTGAGCTGAAGGGGCAGGGAGTGGCTGTAAATGGTTTAAAGAGGCCGGGGATAGCATCAGGATTACGCTGCCTCTATATTCTGTGCTGCACACTTAATTGCAGCAGCCGCGTGTTTCAGAGGAGACTTCCGGGCACCAGCACTTTTTTAATTCATAAATTAAGCACTGCACCAAAGGCATTGGGCTGGGTGTACGGCATCCATATTAGGACATCCTCATTCCTCACTCCTCATCCCTGCCTCTCATTCCTGCTTCTCAACCATCATCCCTACTTCTCATACATCATATATCATCCTTACTTCTCATCCCTGCTTCTCATCCATCATCCCTACTTCTCATGCATCATACATCACCCTTACTTCTCATCCCTGCTTCTCATTCCTGCTTCTCATCCATCATACCTGCTTTTCTTCCATCATCCCTACTTCTCATCCATCATACATCATCCTTACTTCTCAACCATCATACCTATTTCTTATCCATCATACATCATCCCTCCTTCTCATACATCATCCCTACTTCTCATCCATCATCCCTGCTTCTCGTCCCTTCTTCTCATCCATACTTCTCTTCCATCATTCCTACTTCTCACCCCTCATCCCTGCTTCTCATCCCTACTTCTCATCCGTCATACTTCATTGCTGCTTCTCATCCCTACTTCTCATCCATCATTCCTACTTCTCATCCCTACTATTCACCCATCATCCCTACTTCTCTTCCATCATCCCTACTTCTCTTCCATCATCCCTACTTCTCATCCATACTTCTTTTTCATTATCCCTACTTCTCTTCCATCATTCCTACTTCTCATGCCTCAGCCATCATCCCTGCTCCTCATCCATCATCCGTACTACTCATTCCTCATCCCTCAGTCATACCAACACATTTTCAGTTTAGTGAAACACACCTTCACACTGATAGGCTGGCAACAGCCACTCAGAGTTATGACCATGAGCTGCATTCTATTTCACTGAAAAGCAGCCTCCTCATTGCATGTGCTGGGTGAAGACAGAGAGAAATGCAACAGTGTTTGTTTCCAGTGAATTCAAGGCTGTACAACATTTCCTTTTATTTAACTCAGTGTTTTTCGTTTGCACAGGCCTATGAAGAAAGCTCTGCTGGTTTGGGAAATACAAGGAGCCCACAGCTTGGGCCATAAAACATCTCTTGGAGAAAGGGTTATACAGGTCATCTACAGTTCAAACACCATTCTGGTTTCAGTTTTATATGTAGAAAGAAAATGTCTAAAATCAACTCTGGTGACTGTGCAATCCAATTCATCCAAACATTTTCTGGTTTCATTTTCATTTGTCACAAATAAAATGTTTAAATCTGAGGCTGCTTTTATTTCTGAGAGTTGTTTTTTTTCTTTTCTGAAAATAGAAAGGTTTTCATTGAACTGTAGATGAACTGTATAACCCTCTCTCCAATAGCTGATTTATGGCCCAAGCTGTGGGCTCCTTGTATTTCCCAAACCAGCAGAGCTTTCTGCAGAATCCTGTGTAAACAGAAAATCACTTAGTTAAATAAAATGAAATGTTGTACAGCCCTGAATTCACTGGAAACAAACACACCATTGCATTTCCTCTCCTCTGTCTTCACCCAGCACATGCAATGAGGAGGCTGCTTTTCAGTGAAATAGAATGCAGCTCTCTCTCTTAACTCTGATTGGCTGTTGCCAACCAATCAGTGTGAAGGTGTGTTTCATAAAACTAAAAATGTGTTGGTATGACTAAGGGATGAGGAGTAGGGATGATGGAGGAGAAGTAGGGATGATGGAGGAGAAGTAGGGGTGATGGATAATAAGTAGGGATGATGGATGATAAGTAGGTATGATGTATGATGGATGAGAAGTAGGGATGGTGGATGAGAAGTAGGGATGATGGATGAGAAGTAGGGATGATGAAAGAGAAGCAGGGATGATGGATGAGAAGTAGGGATGATGGATGATGGATGAGAAGCAGGGATGCTGGAGGAGAAGTAGGGATGATAGACGATGGATGAGAAGCAGGGATGATGGATGAGAAGCAGGGATGAGATTCAGGGATAATAAGTAGGGATAATGGGAGAGAAGTAGGGATAATGGATAAGAAGTAGAGATGATGCATGATGGGTGAGAAGTAGGTATGATGCATGAGAAGTAGGCATGATGGATGAGAAGCAGGGATGAGGAGTGAGGAATGAGGATGTCTGTCCTCACCCCCAGATTCCTCTAGGTTTTCCCGACCAGTAGCTGTCCGAAGTTGTGCTTAAGCGGGGCAAACTGCCCGCCCCACCCCCACCACCCACAATGTTCAGAAGTCATTCCCATGATGCAGTGCGAGACCTCCCGTCTGCAGGAGAGGTCACCGCTGCACACGTGCTCGAAACCCAACACTAGCAGCAGGGTTAGCCTCAAGCTTGGCAGAGGACATGAGGTATTATTAACGAAACAGGAAGGACCGAGAATCACTTCCGTGCCAAGAGCTGTGGGGGGGATCAAGCTCGCCCAGGGTTAAAACAGTAAACAGGAATTTGTTTTCCAGCCAATTATATCACGTTTGTCCAAATCTCATGATAACATTTGCCAAATCCAGGATGATCTAAGGATTCTCCACCCCGCCTAAGTGCAACAAAGTGAGGAGTGTACCTCTGGCTGGCTGAGGTGAGCTTAGATGTTTAAGTTACTCCGGGCAGTTCTACGGCGTCAGACTTTGGGCACTAGGACAACAGTTACTGAGAACGGTGACTCAGCTGAGGGAACCGGAGCGGGTTGTACGTTGTCTGAAGCCTCCTCCATAGGTTGTTATAACTTTGTAAGGTAAACTTCATATTATAGAGGTAGGGATGGAACATCTTAGGGGCTCCCAGGGCTCCCATAATAGCCATATTCTCATTTTAAACTGATCCATAATGTCCCCTCATGGTAGTAGGTGCCACAATCCAATTATATAATGGGGCTCCATCCTTCCCAGTCTATGTTGGGTTCACCCCTCATTGGTATATGTTTGTAACAGGGACAGACGGGTAGTGCTGTTGACTGGTGATAGAGATGACACAAAACCTTTAATTTCTCGCTTGTAGCTGTACACTCCTAGGATACTTACTGACCAATCAGCAATGACCTCAGTACTTATGCTCACAGGTTTCAATTTATTGCAACACCTAACATGCCCCAGATGCTTAACGTCCAAGGTCAAACTGGCATTCACCAAGATTAGCCATAAGGCCAGGAGAAGAGATCCACTGGAACACTTTGGCCAGGTGTTCTGCACGTGAGGTTGGCTTGGTACTGAAACTGTCAGCTATTCAGTCTCCTGTAGCACTTGTAAATCAGGCACTAACTGGCTCCCGGAGCATCTTTCAGATGAGGTACGAGACTGTGAGCATTTATATGCCCATGGTCCAGGGGGAGACTGATGGTTGCTGTGTCCTAGGCATCAGTGGTACCCTGCAGTAACAGAGGATGGAATCCAAGGCTACAGTGCACACAGCATCCTAAGGGATCTCTAGTAGCTCATGCATTCTACACAAGGTTAGGTCATCACCCTGTTTGGACTGGTAAATCTCTGCAGAGTGCATGATCCACCTGTTCTAGAGCAAGTCGCTGCTGGGAGATCCCAAGATCTTGTGGAGCAGATAGATTCAGCATCATCTGCATCTCAGTCAGCCTAGAACCATTTGCTGATGCCGTCATCTACCTGCTGTAGAGGCGATCAGTGCCGGGTGATTCCCAGACCTCGGGGAGCAGGTCCAGCATCATCTGAATCCGAGCCAGCCTAGAACCATTGGCTGATGTCCTGATCCACCTTCCACAGAGGGGATCACTGACAGATGATCCCAAATGCTCATGGAGCAGGTCCAACATCATCTGAATCTTAGCTGAGGTAGGACCAGTGGCTGATGGCACGATCCACCTGCTGTAGAGGCGATCACTTCCAGGTGATTCTGAGACCTCGTGGAGCATGTCCAGCATCATCTGAATCTCAGCCAACCAAGAACCATTGGCTGATGCCATGATCCACCTTCCACCTAGGGGATCACTGACAGACGATCCCAAAGGCTCATGGAGCAGGTCCAACATCATCTGAATCTTAGCTGAAGTAGGACCAGTGGCTGATGCCATGATCCACCTGCTGTAGAGGCGATCACTGCCGGGTGATTCCGAGACCTAGTGGAGCAGGTCCAGCATCTTCTGAATCTCAGCCAACCAAGAACCATTGGCTGATGCCATGATCCACCTTCCACCTAGGGGATCACTGACAGACGATCCCAAAGGCTCATGGAGCAGGTCCAACATCATCTGAATCTTAGCTGAAGTAGGACCAGTGGCTGATGCCATGATCCACCTGCTGTAGAGGCGATCACTGCCGGGTGATTCCGAGACCTCGGTGAGCAGGTCCAGCATCATCTGGATCTCAGCCAACCAAGAACCATTGGCTGATGCCATGATCCACTTTTTCTAGAAGAGGTCTGTGTCAGGTGATCCGGAGTGCTTGAGCAGCAGATCTAGTATCATCTGAGTCCCCCTAGAACCATTGGCTGATGGCATGATCCACCTTCCCTAGAGGTGGTCACTGCCAGTTGATCCCAAGAGCTCATGGCACAGATCCAGCATTGCCTTTATCTCAGCTGTGGTAGAAGCATTGACTGATGCCATGATCCCATGGTGCCTTGATCCTCTGCTCTAGAGCAGGTCACTACCAGGGGATCCCAAGAGCTTGTAGGACAGATCCAGCATCATCTGAATCTCAGCTGCTTAAACCACTGACAGGTTCACACACCCTGCAGTCTGTACGCTGGATGGGAGCAGGATTTCCTTGGTTTAACTTGGTGCCTTCTGTGTTCGTTTGACAAAATAGGCCTTTGATGGCCTTGTGTGAACCTCCCGGTTTCTCTTGCACCTGTCTTCGCCCTATGAGACTTAATCATGTGTTCTCGACATGACTTGCAGAAATTAAGCATTTTGCAACTGTTCAATCAGGGGTGCTGGACGTGTGGGTGCTGGGGTGCTGCAGCCCCCTAGATAACCTTAAAGTTCTTACGGTCAGATGCAATTAAAAGCAGCTTGAGTGAGTTTGTTCCAACTGCGTTAGCAGAGGTTTCACAGAGGGGAAAGATCCGGAACGAAGCTGGCCTGAACAACGCAGGCCTTTTTCTCTGCCTTAACCACGCATGTGCCGAACAACGCACATGGGTGGTTAAGGCAGAGAAAAACAAAGATCCATCCCGAGAGGGCGCGGTCAGGTAAGTGGGGATGGGGCAGGGTTGGGGGTAGTTTTAGGGGTGGGGCGGGAGGTGAAGAGGTTGGGGTGGTTAGGCTATTTTATTTTTTTTAAGGGGAGAGGGGTCGGGGTTATTTTGTTTTTAGGGGTGGGGTGGGGGGGTTGGGGTAATTTTCTATTTAGGGGGTTGGGTTTTTAGGGGCGGGGTGGGGGGGTTGAGGTAATTTTCTATTCAGGGCAGGTGGCTGTAGTTTTAGGGGCAGGGGTGGGGGGGTCAGGGAATTTTTCGTTTTTGGGGGTGGGGGTAGATTAGATTTAGGGGCGCAGTGGGGGATCGGGGTATTTTTCGTTTTTAGACGTGGGATCGGGGTAGTTTAGGTTTTAGGGGTGTGGGGCATCGCTGTAGTTTTATGGTTGGGGTGGGGGGGTCGGAGTATTTTTAGTTTTTAGGGGCGGGGGTCGGGGTAGTTTAGGTTTTACGGGGAGAGTGGGTCGCAGTAGTTTTAGGGGCTGGGGTGGGGGGTCAGGGTATTTTTTGTTTTTAGGGGCGGGGTGGGGGGTCGGGGTAGTTTAGGTTTTGGGAGTTGGGGTTCGGGTAGTTTAGGTTTAGGGGCGGGAGTGGACAATGAAGAATCGTTGGAAAGGCATGTCTGGTAAACGCATGCGTGGAAACAACGCGGTCGGAGTTCCGATCGCGTTGTTCAGGCATGCGTGGTTGCCGCAGGCGTGGTTCCATCATACAACCCTCTGTGAATTGTTCAGCTTAGATACACTCGGCCTGTGGCACAGGGCGTGAGAAAAAGGAAGAAGTGAAGATTTTCTAACACACGTGTATACATTAAAACAATTATCTGCTTTACAGAATAAATGTTAAAAAAGTCCAGCAGCATCTAAGTACACACGTGGCTCACTGACCCTTAACACCGAAGTTTAATGGAAACAGCATGGGACTCAACACAAAAGGTTTACACAACTAAACCCTCTTTGCTACACTTCTTAGGTAGCAATCACATTTTTTATATGTCTAATCCCTTCGTGACCTGATGTTAGGGCTAGCGCCCAGTATTTAATTTGTAAATAAAAACGTGCTGGTGTCCAAATCCCTCCTCTTAAACACCGGCTTCTGCAATTAAATGTGCAGCACAGAATACAGAGGCGGCGTAATCCCAAAGCCATCTCGGGCCTCTTTAATCCATTTACAGCCACTTCCTGCCCCTTCAGCTCTCTCTTGCAGCTTTCTCCCTTTGTAACGCTTTTTCGTTTTTCTCTTCCTCCCTCTTTCCCATATGTGTCTTTTGTTCGCAGGAAATCTTTGAGGCAGAAAAATAAGTGCCGGCCCACAAAACATGAGTGCCAGCTGTCCCGCACCGGAAAACACTGGCTCAAATTAAGCCTTGCTAGCATCCAACTCGAAAATTTGCTCTCGCGCCACTCGACGCAATAGCGAAATTGTGTAGAATTCCGGATCAATCAGAAAATGCGCCTGAAACACGTGAGTTCAGGACACGCACATCAACAGAAAACACCATAGAGCTGCTAACAATCTGTAGACGAGAATCTGCCACGCACCAGTCTGTGTCTGTTTGCACATCTCCATTCCATCATCACACCGCCCTGCAGCGCTACTTTATTGTGGCATTCATTGAAACCTTGTTTATTTTATGTAAATAACGCAGACAATATGTTGCTATTTACTTCATAGGTACCTCGGATGTCACGGTGTAGAATATCGTTGTCAGAATATAACCTGGCACAAATGTTGTGCCTAAACTATATTAAGAACACAGCATTGATGCCCACTGCTGGCACAGCCGGGCTCAACGCTGTTATCTGCACCGATGGCACAGATCAGGATGTCTCTGAACACAGTACATCCGTTGGCACAGGTCAGGGTACTATGCGCTGGCATTCACCAAGTGCCACAGGCCAGGATTTCACGGGCTCTGATCCCTCGTCTGGCACATGCTAGGGGTCTCTGAGCACTGATGCCCACTGCTGGCAGAGTCAGGTGTCAGTGCACTAATCCGCACTGATGGCACAGATCAGGTGTCTCTGAACACAGTACATCTGTTAGCACAGGTCAGGGTACTATGCGCTGGCATTCACCAAGTGCCACAGGCCAAGATTTCACGGGCTCTGATCTCTCGTCTGGCACATGCTAGGGGTCTCTGAGCACTGATGCCCACTGCTGGCAGAGTCAGGTGTCAGTGCACTAATCCGCACTGATGGCACAGATCAGGTGTCTCTGAACACAGTACATCTGTTAGCACAGGTCAGGGTACTATGCGCTGGCATTCACCAGGTGCCACAGGCCAGGATTTCACAGGCTCTGATCCGTTTCCTGGCAAATACTAGGGCTCTCTGAGCTCTGATGCCCACTGATGGCACAGACCAGTGCCAGATCGTCAATAAGACAGTGTAGACACATCCTCCTGTGCCATCAGCACGCCGCAGTAGTGGGGCACCAGTGTGATGCTGGGACCTCTAAACATGGCTTGCTGGTCTAGAGATGGCGGTGCCAGGGGGGCAAGGCTAGGGTGACCTTTGAGCAGCAACCGTTTCCATGAAGTGCCCCAAACCCTTGCACCCTTCCTCGGCACGAGCCGGCAAGTGATGATGTGATTCTGTTGATGGTACAGGTGGGGTGAGGCGGGTGGGCTGTCTGGTGTGTGACGTTGATGTAGCGCCTGTATGGGAATACCTTCCCTTCTAACAGCTGTACTCTCCTGCACTCATAAGTTGAATGAACAGTACGGGTGTCTAGTGCTGCTGTACACGTCTGTGAGATTGTGATGTGTTGCTTTTGTAACGCGTTTGCCATGTGTAAAACTTTTGTTTTTTAAAAAGGCATTTGGAGAAAAACTGCTTTTTTTTGCTGTTCAGTGCACGTCACTTTTTACAGCAATAAGGAGGGGGCTGTGCTTTTATTCACACAGGAGAGCACATGTGACTATATATACTTTCTCAAATGTTGTTTGCAAATATGCATGTTAGTAACTTTCCTATGGCTTTTTATCAGTGCGGATGTGGCATAAATCACATTTTTAGAGAAAATGAGACCGTGAGCTTCCATAGCTTAATGCTGTTTGACTCAAAAGTCTAATTAATATCTTTGATGTAAGGGATTTAAATCCAATTCAATTCAATTATAACATGTGCATCTTACCAAGAACTATACTTCATACATTGAATCAGCATCTGAATGACTCAACTGCATTTTAGACAAATCAACATATGTTAAAAGTAAAAAAAACAAGCTAACAGTTTGTTCTATGTAATAATTGTGTTTGCAATTTGAAGGATTTTGGGTTTCCATAAAACCTTAAGCAACATGGGTCTTCATAATGGATGACCTATAGATTAAAGAAGGGTTGTAATTCTGTGCTGGGGGCCGCTAGACGTGCTTTGAACAGCTGTACCTTGAGTTTATTCTGAGTTGTTCGGCTTCTCATCTGCGCTGTTTGTTTGCCCTGAAGAAGAACGCTGTTAATCTGTTGTTAAACCGAAACATTGTGAGCAACATGTTCATTGTCTCCCGCAGGCAAATTAAAGGCAATAATTAACCATTATTACTGGTTCATCCCAAGCGATGATACCCAATGGACACCGCATTACAACACCAGACGTATGACATCCCATAAAGGAGACATAGGATTAACAATTTGTCACACATTTAGTGTGCGTGTTCTAGTTTAGGAACTTGTTATGTACTGTCGTCCCGTATTATTATATATTTTTCAATCACAAAATGGATATTTTTCAATATCATAAGTTAAATACATTGTGTACTGTAATGTTGAAAGACTGTGGGCACAGTTTTAAAAAACACATTTCTAAATTCTGGCAATAAATTACGAATACATTTTGTATCACAGCGACGAAAAATGCACACAAAACAATGTAATGTCCATTTGACATGCTTTCCAAACATGTGATTCCGTTTGAAATGATTTACATGGCAGGTGGGAGGCGTCATCCTGACTCACCCAGCTGACGTCAGGATGCACTGATTATGCACAAGTACACACACAATTTCACTTTATGTTTTTTGCTGTTGTTGTTGATTTGTTATGGAATCAAAACATCACAGACAGTATCATTCCCTTACAACATTCGGCAGCTGTAAGCAGCTAAGGGGGCTGCTGGACAAAAATATAGAAAGGGGGAGGGCTGTTAACAGGGCCGAGGAAAAAGTGTACGAAGGAGGGGCCTGCAAGGGGCTGCAATGTGAAGTGTACGAGGGAGGGGCTTGTAAGGGGCTGCAGTGTAAGGTGCATGAAGGAGGGGCTTGTAGGGGGCTGCAGTGTAAGGTGTATGAAGGGGGGTTTGTGGGGGCTGCAGTGTAAGGTGTACCAAGGAGGGGCTTGTAAGCGGCTGCTGTGTAAGGTTTACGAGGGAGGGGCTTGTAAGGGGTTGCAGTGTAAGGTGTACCAAGGAGGGGCTTGTAAGGGGCTGCAGTGTAAGGTGTACCAAGGAGGGAGCTTGTAAGGGGCTGCTGTGCAAGGTTTACGAGGGAGGGGCTTGTAAGGGACTGCAGTGTAAGGTGTACCAAGGAGGGAGCTTGTACGGGGCTGTTGTGTAAAGTGTACGAAGGAGGGGCTTGTAGGGGGCTGCTGTGTAAGGTGTACGAAGGAGGGGCTTGTAGGGGGCTGCAGTGTAAGGTGTATGAAGGAGGGGCTTGTAAGGAGGTGCTGTGGGAAGTGTACGAAGGATGGGCTTGTAAGGAGCTGCTGTGTAAGGTGTACAAATGAGGGGGCTTGTAAGCGGCTGCTGTGTAAGGTTTACGAGGGAGGGGCTTGTAAGGGGCTGCAGTGTAAGGCGTACGAAGGAGGGGCTTGTACGGGGCTGCTGTGTAAAGTGTACGAAGGAGGGGGCTTGTAAGGGGCTGCAGCGTAAGGTGCACGAAGGAGGGGCTTGTAAGGGGCTGCAGTGTAAGGTGTACCAAGGAGGGGGCTTGTAAGGGGCTGCTGTGTAAAGTGTACGAAGGAGGGGCTTGTAAGGAGCTGCAGTGTAAGGTGTACGGAGGGGGCTCGTAAGGGGCTGCAGTGTGAGGCGTACGAAGGAAGGGCTTGTAAGGGGCTGCAGTGTAAGGTGTACCAAGGAGGGGGCTTGTAAGGGGCAGCTGTGTAAAGTGTACGAAGGACGGGCTTTTAAGGGGCTGCAGTGTAAGGTGTACGAAGGAGGGGCTTGTAAGGGGCTGCTGTGTAAGGTTTAAGAGGGAGGGGCTTGTAAGGGGCTACGGTGTAAGGTGTACGAAGGAGGGGCTTCTAAGGGGCTGCAGTGTAAGGTTTACGAAGGAGGGGCTGCAGTGTGAGGCGTACGAAGGAGGGGCTTGTAAGGGGCTGCTGTGTAAGGTTTACGAAGGAGGGGCTTGTAAGGGGCTGCAGTGTGAGGCGTACGAATGAGGGGCTTCTAAGGGGCTGCTGTGTAAGGTTTACGGAGGAGGGGCTTCTAAGGGGCAGCTGAGTGCCTTGTTCGAAGGGTGAGTCCCTTTAAAAGACAACTTGGAAGTTTGCCTGAAGAAGGGGCTGTATGAAAGAGCCGGCTATGAAAGAGACAGCCAGGTATATTGCATGAAGGAGGGGTTTCTTTAAGAGACAGCCGGATGGACTTTATGAAGGAGGGGGAATTTAAGAGACAGCCAGGCGGAGTGCGTGAAGGAGGGGCTTTTAAAGAGAGAGCTGGATGGACTGTTTGAAGGAGGGTGAATGTAAGAGACAGCCAGGTGGAGTGCGTGAAGGAGGGGCTTTTAAAGAGACAGTCGGGTGGTCTGTATGAAGGAGGGTGAAATTTAAGAACTGTCAGGAAGATATGATGAAGGAGGGGTCTCTTTAAGAGACAGCCTGATAGACTTTATGAAGGAGGGGGAATGTAAGAGACAGCCAGGTGGAGTGCATGTGAAGCTGGGGCTGCCTAGGACACGGCTAGGAGGACTGTGTGAAGGAGTGGGCTTTGTATTGTATTGTAATATTATTTATATAGCACTTACTACCCCTGACGAGGCGTCAAAGCGCTTTTCGGCGAGAAGCACGCTACTCCGGAACCCAAAAGGAATTAGTGTTGGATTAGTATAGGGAAATATGAGTACAGTTTTAGTATTATTATGAGTTCATTTGAGCCGCGGATATGTGAGTTTGTTAGTTGGATTGACTGGGGTAATGGAGGGGTGGAGGAGGGAAGAATCCAGAAGTGTTAATTGGGGGTTATGGTAATAGGATTTAGGCTTGGGATGAGTAAAGGGGGGATGGAGGAGGGAAGAGTCTGTGGAAAGGGTTAGGAAGATCATAGTGGCAGGAGGTGTGAGAAAGTAGCCTCTTTCTAGCCTTGTTACCCCCACTTTTGGCCTGTTTGTGAGTGTATGTCAGGGTGTTTTCACTGTCTCACTGGGATCCTGCCAGCCAGGACCCAGTGCTCATAGTGAAAACCCTATGTTTTCAGTATGTTTCTTATGTGTCACTGGGACCCTGCTAGCCAGGACCCCAGTGCTCATAAGTTTGTGACCTATATGTATGTGTTCCCTGTGTGATGCCTAACTGTCTCACTGAGGCTCTTCTAACCAGAACCTCAGTGGTTATGCTCTCTCTTTACAAATTGTCACTAACAGGCTAGTGACCAATTTCACCAATTCACATTGGCATACTGGAACACCCTTATAATTCCCTAGTATATGGTACTGAGGTACCAAGGGTATTGGGGTTCCAGGAGATCCCTATGGGCTGCAGCATTTCTTTTGCCACCCATAGGGAGCTCTGACAATTCTTACACAGGCCTGCCAGTGCAGCCTGAGTGAAATAACTTCCACATTATTTCACAGCCATTTACCACTGCACTTAAGTAACTTATAAGTCACCTATATGTCTAACCTTTACCTGGTAAAGGTTGGGTGCTAAGTTACTTAGTGTGTGGACACCCTGGCACTAGCCAAGGTGCTCCCACATTGTTCAGGGCAAATTCCCCAGACTTTGTGAGTGCGGGGACACCATTACACGCGTGCACTATACATATGTCACAACATATGTATAGCGTCACAATGGTAACTCCGAACATGGCCATGTAACATGTCTAAGATCATGGAATTGCCACCCCAATGCCATTCTGGCATTGGGGAGACAATTCCATGATCCCCAGAGTCTCTAGGTCAGACCCGGGTACTGCCAAACTACCTTTCCCTGGGTTTCACTGCAGCTGCTGCCAACCCCTCAGACAGGTTTCTACCCTCCTGGGGTCCAGCCAGGCTTGGCCCAGGAAGGCAGAACAAAGGACTTCCTCAGAGAGAGGGTGTTACACCCTCTCCCTTTGGAAAAAGATGTCAGGGCTGGGGAGGAGTAGCCTCCCCCAGCCTCTGGAAATGCCTTGATGGGCACCGATGGTGGCCATCTCTGCATAAGCCAGTCTGCACCGGTTCAGGGATCCCTCAGCCCTGCTCTGGCGCGAAACTGGACAAAGGAAAGGGGAGTGACCACTCCCCTGACCTGCACCTCCCCTGGGAGGTGCCCAGAGCTCCTCCAGTGTGCTCCAGACCTCTGCCATCTTGGAAACAGAGGTGATGCTGGCACACTGGACTGCTCTGAGTGGACAGTGCCAGCAGGTGACGTCAGAGACTCCTTCTGATAGGCTCCTTCAGGTGTTGCTAGCCTATCCTCTCTCCTAGGTAGCCAAACCTCCTTTTCTGGCTATTTAGGGTCTCTGCTTTGGGGAATTCCTTAGATAACGAATGCAAGAGCTCATCAGAATTCCTCTGCATCTCTCTCTTCACCTTCTGCCAAGGAATCGACTGCTGACCGCGCTGGAAGCCTGCAAAACTGCAACAAAGTAGCTAAGACGACTACTGCGACCTTGTAATGCTGATCCTGCCGCCTTCTCGACTGTTTTCCTGGTGGTGCATGCTGTGGGGGTAGTCTGCCTCCTCTCTGCACTAGAAGCTCCGAAGAAATCTCCCGTGGGTCGACGGAATCTTCCCCCTGCAACCGCAGGCACCAAAGAACTGCATCACCGGTCCTCTGGGTCTCCTCTCAGCACGACGAGCGAGGTCCCTTGAACTCAGCAACTCTGTCCAAGTGACTCCCACAGTCCAGTGACTCTTCAGTCCAAGTTTGGTGGAGGTAAGTCCTTGCCTCCCCACGCTAGACTGCAATGCTGGGAACCGCATGTTTTGCAGCTACTCCGGCTCCTGTGCACTCTTCGAGGATTTCCTTTGTGCACAGCCAAGCCTGGGTCCCCGGCACTCTAACCTGCATTGCACAACCTCCTGAGTTGTCCTCCGGCGTCGTTGGACCCTCTTGTGCATCTTCGGGTGAGCTCCCGTTTCACTCCACTTCGTAGTGCCTGTTCCGGCACTTCTGCGGGTGCTGCTTGCTTCTGAGTGGGCTCTTTGTCTTGCTGGACACCCCCTCTGTCTCCTCACGCAATTGGTGACATCCTGGTCCCTCCTGGGCCACAGCAGCCTCCAAAAACCCTAACCGCGACCTTTGCAGCTAGCAAGGCTTGTTGGCGGTCTTTCTGCACGGAAACACTTCTGCACAACTCTTGACGACGTGGGACATCCATCCTCCAAAGGGGAAGTTTCTAGCCCTTGTCGTTCTTGCAGAATCCACAGCTTCTACCATCCGGTGGCAGCGTCTTTGCACCCACAGCTGGCATTTCCTGGGCATCTGCCCACTCCTGACTTGATCGTGACTTTTGGACTTGGTCCCCTTGTTCCACAGGTACTCCGGTCTGGAAATCCATCGTTGTTGCACTGCTGGTGTTGGTCTTTCCTGCAGAATTCTCCTATCACGACTTCTGTGCTCTTCGGGGAACTGAGGTGCACTTTGCACCCACTTTTCAGGGTCTTGGGGTGGGCTATTTTTCTAACCCTCACTGTTTCCTTACAGTCCCAGCGACCCTCTACAAGTTCACATAGGTTTGGGGTCCATTCGTGGTTCGCATTCCACTTCTAGAGTATATGTTTTGTGTTGCCCCTATCCCTATGTGCCCCCATTGCATTCTATTGTGACTATACATTGTTTGCACTTCTATTGCTATTACAGCATATTTTGGTATTGTGTACATATATCTTGTATATTTGCTATCCTCATACTGAGGGTACTCACTGAGATACTTTGGCATATTGTCATAAAAATAAAGTACCTTTATTTTTAGTATATCTGTGTATTGTGTTTTCTTATGATATTGTGCATATGACACTAAGTGGTACTATAGGAGCTTCACTTGTCTCCTAGTTCAGCCTAAGCTGCTCTGCTAAGCTACCATTATCTATCAGCCTAAGCTGCTAGACACCCTATACACTAATAAGGGATAACTGGGCCTGGTGCAAGGTGCAAGTACCCCTTGGTACTCACTACAAGCCAATCCAGCCTCCTACAGGAGGGGTTTTGGATGAGTTAAAGGTGAGATAAATGAGGGAGAATTTAGAAGGGTTGTGTGGGAGGTCACGGTAGTAAACTGAGGTTTGGGTGAGCTAGATGTGGAAGAGGAGGGAAGAGCTTAGGCAGGGTTATTTGTGAGATGAAAGTAGTAGAATGGATTTGGGGTGAGTCAGAGTGGGAATGGGGGATAGATTGACAGAGACATGACAAATGGTGATGGGAAGACAAAGTGTGATATAAAATGAGAGCAGGGATTCATAAGTATATAACATAACAACTTATCTAGGAGCTATGCAATGACCTATGAACATGTTAAGCATAGAATAACATACACACATATACATATATGGAAAATGTCACTTGTGAGAGAATCTGGGCAGACCCTAACAAGGACGGGTCTGTTCAAGTGACAGCTGGGTGGGCTGAGTGAAGGAGGGAGCCTTTTAAGAGACAGCCGGGTGGACTGTATGATAGGGTGACCAGAATTTTAAAGCCAAAAAGCGGGACATTTCACTGAAATAGAAGAGTTAGTACAGTTTTAATTCAACCGAGTGCGCAGAATGACAGCGCTTATCTGCATAGAATTACAGAAGAGGCATTAAGAACATGATTAAAATGCAGTTTTTAAAGCCATTGTAATGAGTGATCATTAAAATGCTTTCTGATAACATCCGCGGAGTATCTCTGCTTTGGAAAACAGAAAAAGAAATCACTTCCCGCCGTTTGCAGGCGGCTCTCCTTCAAAACCGGGACCTGAACTAAATTTCCCGAAATCTTCCAGGACAGCTGGTGAAGAATAGGGGCTGTCCCGGCAAATCCGGGACCTGTGGTCGCTCTACTGTATGAAGGAGGGGCTGTTTAAAGAGACAGCCTGAAAGACTGTTGAAGGAGGGGGGAGTTTAAGAGACAACCAGGTGGACTCTATGAAGAAGGGGGGTGTTTAGGAGACAGCCGGATGGACTGTAAAAGGAGGGAGCAATTAAGTGACAGCCTGAAAGACTCTATGAGGGAGGGAGCTGTTTAAGAGACAGTCAGATGGGCTGTAGAAGGAGGGGCAATCAAGTGACAGCCGGGTGGACGGTAGAAGGCGGGGCTGTAGAAGGAGGGGTAATTAAGAGACGCCGGATGGAGAGTAAAAGGCGGGGCTGTAGAAGGAGGGGTAATTAAGAGACGCCGGATGGAGAGTAAAAGGCGGGGCTGTAGAAGGAGGGGTAATTAAGAGACGCCGGATGGAGAGTAAAAGGCGGGGCTGTAGAAGGAGGGGTAATTAAGAGACGCCGGATGGAGAGTAAAAGGCGGGGCTGTAGAAGGAGGGGTAATTAAGAGACGCCGGATGGAGAGTAAAAGGCGAGGCTGTAGAAGGAGGGGTAATTAAGTGACAGCCGGGTGGACGGTATGGTCTACTACCTTTGGTGACAGCTGGGTAAACTACGGGGCGGTGTAAGGTTTTTAGTAGCGTAAACAGATCTTTTGCAGAGAGGAAAAGGATGTGTACGTGACGGACTGCTGAACCGTGCAAAGAAGGGACAACTAAAGGGGTATGTGGGAAACACCACGGGCAAAAGCTGTTCAGCCGGCAGCCGGTCGGCTCAGGTAGCATGAGTGTGTGGGCGCCGCTGTCTAAGATGGCGGCTCATCGAGGTACCCATTGGGATGGGCTGTTTGAAAGATGCTAATACATTGAATGGAGGGGTCTGTGAACCGGAGGCGCCCAAGGTGCACATCGTGTGCAGGGATGTGCTGTGGGGGTCCTAGCTGGTGACCGCAGTGCACTCTGGGGGGCCCGACTCACCAATACAAACTCACAAGCACTGGAGGCGCTTTAGATCTCCACCTTACTGTACGTTTGTACGGCTTTTCAGTTCACCAGCATCCCCACTGGTGTCCCTGGAAAGCTGCGCCACGTGGAGGTTTCTAGGCGCCTACTGTGAAGATCATGTGACAATTCTTGGTGGTTCCTACTCCTGCTGTGGAAAATTCTACACACCTTTGTGAATCAGGTAAATATTTTTTAGCAGAAACAGGAGAGGGAAAGAAGCATTTGCAATGCAATGGGTCTCGCATTTGCTACAGTCAGAGCTATTAGCGCTGTAAATTCCTAACTGGACTTTTCTTGCCTCATAAAATGAAAACTAAAACATTATTTGACATAAGCGAGCCGATTCAAAGCGCCACAGCCACCATGAGCGCGAAGGAAACAGAAAGGGAAAAAAAAGTTTGCTCGCAGTCAAACCTATTGGCAATTGTGCAATTATCCATGTAACGGGGCAGTCTGCAAGCCGGTAACAAAACCGCCCAAGGATGGTCAAATGTAAAACATTTACCAATGATAACAACAGCGGCGGCTCCACCCCTATGGTGGAGGAGCGTTGCCCCCTGCCACACCCCCCCTCCCCGCCAGCAGCAGAAGCTGCAAAGCTTTCACAACAAAGGGATAATAAACTATGTTTACTATCCCCTCGTTGTTAAAGGGGCGGGGCCATTGGGTGACGAGCATCGAGGGGCGTGCACTCCCCTCAGAGCGCATGTGTTTTTGGTCAGCCGTCTTGGGCCAGCCAAACACATGCACAGTGTGCTCTCTCCAGCCAGCACTGTGTTGCCGGGCTGGAGAGAGCCTGCACAGGCTCCCAGTCTGCCTGGGAACACCCACCCAGGGCGCTTCGAGCCAATCCTGATGCTGCTCTGAGCAGCGGTGTAGGAGAAGTGGAGCAATTTTTTTTTTTTTTAAAGTTTATTAAAATCCCCCGCCCCCCTCCACCCCTGCACACGCCGCCCCCACCCTGTAACCCCGGCCAGCTGCGACTGGATAACAAGTGATTTTTGAATGACAAACCCACATGGGCGTGAGATGGTTAAAAGCCCACAACTCTTACAACAGGTTAAAGAGCTTGCACGCTTGACCTAAAAAGGGGGGACTGGGTCAAGGAGACAGAAAGCAGCACAGAACTACTGAAAAGAAGGAACAGACTTTAAGACACAGGGAATGGAGCAAGAGTGACAGAACATAGAAAGAAACAACCAGCCAACCCTTACTGGCAGGAGCAGCGAGACAGACACATGAAACTAGACAGGGCAGACACACAACCAGAACCAGGACTGATGTGTGCAGACAGAACAAGGAAGGCTGGACTGCAGCCCAAAGAAGCTGCAAGTAAACACTCAGGATCATGGACTTACAATCTGAACAGGAATTCAGAAACAAAAGTAATTCTAGCACTACAACAGGATTTGGGAACAGAAGGAGCTATAGCACAAAACATGATTCAGGAACAGGAGGAGCTGTAGCACAAAACATGATTCAGGAACAGGAGGAGCTGTAGCACAAAACATGATTCAGGAACAGAAGGAGCTATAGCACCACAACATGTTACAGGAACAGAAGGAGCTATAGCACCACAACATGTTACAGGAACAGAAGGAGCTATAGCACAAAACATGATTCAGGAACAGAAGGCGCTATATCAAAACAACATGTTTGAGGAACAGAAGGCGCTATATCAAAACAACATGTTTGAGGAACAGAAGGAGCTATATCACCACAACATGATTCAGGAACAGAAGGCGCTATAGCACTACAATATGTTTCAGGAACAGAAGGAGCTATAGCACAAAACATGATTCAGGAACAGAAGGCGCTATAGCACAAAACATGATTCAGGAACAGAAGGAGCTATAGCACCAGAACATGTTACAGGAACAGAAGGCGCTAGAGCACAACAACATGTTTAAGGAACTGAAGGAGCTATAGCACAACAATATGTTTAAGGAACAGAAGGAGCTATAGCACAAAAATAGGTGCTAGAAATCAAGGAACCAGAAACCTGCAAAACACACTGGAGGTGGAAATAGCTCTAAGGAAAAGCAGCAGAATTGGACAGATTCCAAGGGCCTGTACACAAACTGCTCCTTGGTGTAACAAAATAGTACTGCTCAGGTACTACAAATGCTATTCACAAACCTACATGCGGTGATCTCCGCCTTCAGGTATCTTTTCTTTGCAGAGGTCTCAACGCTGGCTACGGAGGTCTCTGCACACATAGGCCTACGTTTTCGTAAAACCTATGGGAAGAACCTGGGGGAGTCGTTGGGAAATGGGGAATATTTACTACTAAACTGGAGGGGATTGGATCAGGGAAGAGAGGGACGTACGGAGGAGCATGCTAATACATCCACCCACAAAAGAGTATGCCCTTGCAATTCACAAACTATTCTAAACTATTTCTAAATTTGTTACAGCCAAAAAGGACCCAATGCACAAATGATGATACTTTAGCCTAGCCTTGGAGTAAGTCCAGCACCGCGCAAGGCCACTTACAGATACTGCAACACACTTCCTTAAAAAAACAGTGGAGGCAGTGACTTAAAGGTTTACTCCACAATAAATAATGTTAAATAGCATAATTTATTTCAAAGTATAATTTACATGTCTGTGTGTGTATTTATATGACCAATGTGGTCTGCCCAGGAATGTGCTCTAGTAACAGGGCAGAAGGCAAGGCTCACATAGCCATACTGGGTGGCACCTGGTGGCCGGATGGCAGACTTTTTACACGTGTAAAAGGGTCCACAGTGTCAGCCATATTGCGAGTATTAGTCTGGACGGCGGCTGCGCATGTGAGATTATGCCCGTCCTTTACCGCCAGGATATGATGTGAATGTGCACACGTAAAGGTGACCAGACGTCCTGGATTTGCCTGGACAGTCCTGGTTTTTCGATGACTATCCCAGCATCCCGACATTTTTTACAAACTGTCCTCTTTTTGAGAGAGGGTCGGGTGAGCAACCACATTTATCACTGTGCTCTGAAGGCTCATGTTCACACCAGCCCTCTCATGACACCAGGGAGAGCTTTGTTTAAAAGACTCTCCTACAGTGCTGCCTGGCTTAATTCACCAGCACAGCAGGATTTAATGCGCAGAGGCTGAATAAAACACATGCAGAGCCCACCACCAAGGCCAGAGTCACAGAGTTCCCCTTGGCTGAGGACGCCTTTAGTTTTCATGCTACAGAGGTGTTTGCTTCTGTAGCATGAAAATGAAAGACTTCCTTGGCCATGATGTGATGTGGCTGTCCTGATACATATATATAGTCCACAGGAAACACAAAGCAGGCAATACAACACTGCATGCCACTAGCTGATACTCAGCATCTGAAAGCAAGCTTACCATTTAGCGAAGTGTTAAGGACTAGAAGAAATTGTAGCAGAGAAGAGGATATTCTAGTCTGTCAACAAGAGATGACCACAAGAGTTAAAGAAAGAGGATAAACAGAAGAGCTACTCCAGAAAACCAGAGAGGCAGATAATAACAGACAGAGAGAGTCTTTGTTGTTTGCTAATAACACCAAGAAGTATTATAACAAGGGAGAGATCAGAATAATTATGACATAAAAACCAAGAAAAGGCCCTAAGAACCTTAATTAGAAAACATTGTCATATTGTAAAAGCTGATCCGGTTATTGGATCAAAGATTACGAGGAATCTATTGATTACATATCGAACATCTCACTCTCTGAGAGATGCTTTTGTGAAAAGTATCGCAGAAGTAGTAACTCAGAAAACATGGCTGGAGCAAATACGAGGGTTTAGTAAATGCAGTTAATGTAAAGCATGCCAAATAGGAGTGAACACTAAAGAGTATACAGCACCATTCCACAACAGACAGTGTAATGTCAAAGTTAGTTGCAATTGCAAAACTCAATATGCAGTTTATGCGGGGAGCATGACGCTTCAGACACACAAGCGAGTTTTATAACATATGAAAGCGATTCAAAATAGAAATCAAACCTACCCAGTAGAAAGATATTTTGAGTAAAAACATAATCAAAATAAAAGACAATTGTCGTATTTTGTAATTGACGCAATGCAAGGTTGGAAGAGGGAAGGCAATTATGAAAAAGCCCTGAGGCAATTAGAAATGAGATATATTTTCAATCTGGAAAGCCAAACACCTAATGGTCTAAATGTTGACGAGGAGTTGTGTACTTGTTTACGATCATAACATCACTCCAAATATCTTTTGGTAATGAAATTGATGAAAAAGTTAGTTCTATTTGATTTTGTTGTTCCTTCTATTCTAGTTTGTTCTGTATTCGCATCTGAATTTTGTGTCAGAATGCTCCACAGCACCGCCTCACCCCTTTCAGATCTTTTCCTCAAGAAGAATTTCAAAATTATACTTGATAATGAGTAAATGTAAGATAGTACAATTGGTAGATGTAACAAGATTTGATTTATAGACCAAAGTTAAATGAATTTACATGCATGTACGCCTACCAAACAGATATTGAGGATAATAATCATCAATTGCAAAAGCCCACTTGGACACAATTTACAAAAAGTCAAAATACAAGTGATTATAATTTTTTCTACACGTGCAATTAACAATGGTAGAAAATTATGCATTGTTGCTTTAAGAATAATTTTTGTACGTGCGCAATCAAAAATGGTGGAAAATGGTGTGTTCTTTCTTTAAGAAGTAATTTTACACTCTCTGTGAAGTGACGTAATGTATATAGGGGAAGCTAATGGTGCTGCATCCGTATGTGAGCAAGGGTGCGAGTGACGGCCGAAACCCACCATGGCAGGAAAAGCATAATCCAAGTAAACCACCAATTTGAGCAGCAAAATGGTCTGCGTCTGATCCTTCCTGGAGAAATGGTAAAAAAGTGGATCGGAAAGGTATGTGAGGTTGTATATATTTTCCATTTCTCTGACCCGTAACAAGGGCCTATGGGTTACTATGAGTTATAGAGAAATCTTGTGATCTACTGTGGTTGCAATGATGTTGTCATATTGAGTGAGGATCCTTTCCCTATCTCAGAAGGTTATATTTCTAAATTCTGGGATAATGTCTTATAGCAGGACTTGCTGAGTGAGTTTTTTCAAGAGACAGCAAAGTCGTATGCGAATGGCAGGTCATGATACCTTTTTGAGCTTGGGGACAGAGAGGCCTTTTGCACAATGTTGTGAGGCTAAATCAAGTTTTGGGTCAAGTTTTTTGTGTATAGATAATGTTTTCTTTTTGGATTCCCACAGTCAACATGAAAGTCACCCAGAAACATATTATTTTTAGAGAGCATGTAACTTTAGGTTATATATTCTGTAACTTGGTCATTTAAATATTTAGTATTGCTTGAGTTGAGGATAGATTTTGTGTCTCTATAATGTTAATGAAGGAAAGAGAGTAAGACTGTGGCCCTGTGTTTTTGTTGGATCAGTCTTGCTTTCACTTAATGTGAGTCATGGAATTTGGACCCAGCACTGGGCACCTAGGGCTCCTGTGCATTGGGAGCTGGGTGGAGCCTTTGAGGCATGCACACATTTCAAGTGCATCCTGCTATGCGCATGTGCAGCCTCAAACCCCACTCCTGCCTCCCCATGGACATGTTTATACTGGAGCCTTTTAACTGCGCTGGTGGATATTGTGCTAGGCTTCTGTGGTCATACACATGCACGGGAAAAGGGAAGCTGCACATGATATTTTGGGGTTATACTTGCACAAGGAGGGCTTTGCTGGCAATATAAGGCAATGACATCACACGGGGGAAGGTGCACTAGGCATTTCTGGCTAAAGCAGGGCCTGCACCCATGGAGGAGACCAGGCACTAGGTCTAAAGCTAAAATAAAAAACAGTGGTCCAGCCCTCTCATCCAATGGAATGCCCTCTTTATCCAGTTATGGGTTACCAAAACGAGGTATGGACCATTTAACCTCAGTGAGAAACCATGAGACTAAGGAAGTGATTGGTAAGCCAACCATGAATCCAAAATGTACAGATAGCATGCAGCAAATGCATTTTCTGCATGTTTTCTGTTGTTGGGGATTTAACCCGAGATGAGAAGCTGTTTTTGGGTTCTTTGAGTTCTTTCTGATCGCCTTGAGAAAGCCCCAGGTACGTATACCCCAGGGGGCGAAACACGTGTTGGCTGTTACTTTGCAAGTGTATCACAATACATTTTCACCTGAACATATGGATTCAACTCAATGCATTAATTTGCAAACATCTTGACAGCATGACGCATTGAATGTACATTTTGGATTCATGGAGGGCTTAGCAATCACTTCCTTAGTCTCACTAGGTCTTAAGATGCCTGGACACTGGAGGCAAAACTTCAGCATTGATCGGCTGTACTAGTGCGTCGAGTGCAGCCTATAAATGCACGCGTAGGCTGTCCTTGGCCATCTGGGGCTTTGCCTGGACAATTGGGCTGGTTGTGGGGCATTTGCAACAGTGCCTGGTCATTTTGAACTCTACCAAGCATTTAAAGCTCAGCTTTGGCGTTTGGAGCAGTATCTGGGCATTCAGAACACAGATCTGGCATTTGAGGCTTTAAGTGGGTATTTGAGACGGAACTTCAGCATTTGTGGCTTGTGCCATTACTTTCAGTATTTAGGTTGTGTTAGCCATCAGATATTTTACTCCGACATATGATAACTTTATCTGTCATGACATCTGTACTTAACTATCTGATAAATGGGTAATGGCATCTCATGAACACATCACTGTAGTATCATGGCATCACTCAAGCTCAGTAGTTCTTACCCTGTGGTCCGGGGACCCCTGGGAGTCAGCAAGGCCTATTTAAGGGTCTGTGACTGTTTTACAAAATTAAATGATATTAAAATTGTTAAGCTAAAATAAATAAAGTATATACAAATAGAGAATCAACATTTAAAATTAGAAAACCTTTTCTCTGACTGTAAACAAAATATTTCAATATTTGAGCATTTGTTTGGTGTATACTTGCTTTTGTATTTTTGTGTATTGTTTTGAGGTTACAATCATAGAAATGTCTTAGGCTGGTGGTCCCCAGCTTCCAATAATGACTCAGTGGTGGTCCCTAGCTTCCAATAATGACTCAGTAGGGGTCCACAAAAGGTTAAACACCTCTGCTCTAGGTAATAAGTGTGTCATAGCTAAACTGGGTTTTATCTGCTTTAGTGACTTAGGGGATCATTACCAGTTTGGCGGTCTCATGGTGGTGGTGGTGTCAGACTGCCGCGATCCTGGCGGTCTGACCGCCAGATTATGACCCTGGTGATCGGAACACCAGGGGACTGCCACCGCCGCCAGGATCATGGACAGGTCATACAGGTTAGCGGCGGTGGAAGTCGTGGTCAGCCACGGTGGCGCTGAGCTCAGCACTGCTGTTCTGATCACAACTTCACTTTACTCCAGCCTTTTCATGGCGGGGTCCTGGTCATGAAAAGGCTGGCGTAAAGCCAGTGCTGGGGGCCACAGGTGGGCCCGGCACTCTCAGAATGCACACTGTCTGCTACAGCAGACAGTGCGCATTCCGAGGATGCTAGGGGCATGCTCTGTGCAACGGCATTGGCCTGGCTCCCTGAGAAGCCGAATCCAATGCTTCTGCATGGTTTCCACTGGGCTGACTGGCGGAAATCTCATGATTCGGAGGTTTCCAGCAGTCAGCCCAGTGGGAACCTTAGAAAAAGGCCAGGGGGAGACCTCCAGTTCCATGGTGGTTTCCTCCACACGTGTCTGACGTTCTGACGGTCAGACCGCCAAACTCATAATGAGGCCCTTATTGTTTTACTATTCTTGCACTATTTGTAGGTTTTTTTGTACTTCAGGAATGTTCCTTTCTGTGATGTAACTGGGAACAAAAGTGTTAACACTTCATGAGACATCAGAGGAGGAGATTAGAGGCCACACCTACAGATGTTGTTAGGCTCAATGGTCACATGAGATCACTTAAACTACTCCTGGCAATTTGGTGAACTGACATCCATGAAAAAGCTTCATGCTGATCATGTGCCAACATTCTTGGAACTTTCTAGAAGATTTTGGGGACACTAACTAACTCGGAGAGTAATAAAAATGGTAAATTACAACCTCACTCACCTCCACAGTCCGCCTGTGACTATGAATGCCTACTGAATCAGTTTGAGCTCCCTTTTAGTTACCAAGGGGAATAGTAGCCTGTTCTCGTGCAACAATTTCCTAATCTGGGGTCACAATTAATTTTTGGCAAAAATTAGGCCCTGGCAGAACTCTCAGTTTCACTTTGTGGAATTCCGCAGAGTTACCTAAAAACTCTGTGAGATTCTGAGAGTCCCACGAGCAGCAGAATTTTAGTACGTCGCTTGCTGGCCCTGATATTTAGTGGTGGGGGCTTGTTCCATGTTGTAAAATCAGCGCGAACTGCACCATGCTGTGTGCCAGAGGGCGCTGCTTCTTCCTGCTGCTCGAGTAAATTTTCTACTTGAGCAGCAGCTTTTTGAAAGTGAGCTGCAGCTTTCTCAACGCGAGCAGTAGCGACTTGCCGCGACCGCCTACATTGAGAAATCATGCCATGAGGCGTTCTGGCACCCGAAAATCACGTTAGTGGGCGCAGATTATCTCTTGTGCTCACCCACGTAATGTTAGCGAGCCGTGCGTGAGACAAAACTCTGCCAAGCGGCAGTTGGCGGAGTTTTGCCAGAACTCCGAGCTCCAAGTGGAATGCCGAGTAGGCAAAACTGAGAACCCCACCGGCGTAAAGGAATGTTTTACCGACTCCTAGCAAAAATATAGCTACACTGGAATATGAATAACAGTATTAGACATCACTTTTGATGACAACTTATCAGTAATCACAAAAAAGTATTCCTGTTGATATGTCTTGTTATCAAAGAATGAGGAAATTGAGGAGGATGCTTTCATTGTCCAGTCATGCTGATAAAAACATCTCCATTGAGTTCAAAAAGTGGTGTTGTTGACCAGTGTCTTGGTGGCAAGGGGTTTGGAGGCAAGGTGACTCCCTCTGCTGTGGTGGGAGCAACTCAGGGAAAAATCACTCTGGCTAAAATTCCACCATTGTTCTCAAGGGTACCAGAAGCTGTACCCTCAGAATCGAGTGTTGGCCAGTGCCCACATTTTAGGTCCATCAGATATGCTCAAAGATTTCTTCCAGCACAGTAGGGACATTTGAAAGCGGGTTCCAAGAAAGAAGAGCCTGGCTTTCGCAGTGGTCTTTCTCTGTGTTGACGGAGGCAAAATTGATGGCAGACTGGTCACTCTAGGATGGGCAGCGGCCTGCCGTCTTTACCGGCAGCACTAACACTACCACTGGGTGGCTCGATAAAGGGGTCAGTGCGGGGTGTGTTACTGGTGGTGCCAGCTGAATGCTTTAGTGGGAATAAGCAATGTGTGACATTTTTGCCACTAGTTCATTTATGGCCCTCCTTTAAATCAGGCCTGTAGTTTTTAATTTAAAACCCAAACGCTTCACAAACGACAAATGTTAAATAAGTATTTTTTTATAGTGTGACAAAATCTGCGAATTAAAAGGAAAGGTACTCAATCCAGCTGTTTAAATACTTACAGACCAGTACAGGCAGCAGCGTGTTATGTTAAAGCCTGGGGTGGCTCCTTTGCAATGGAGAAGGAGCGTCGCCCCACTGGCTGAGCCGGCAGCTGAAAAATAAAACAATACTTTACTATTGTTTTATTTTTCAGCTGCTGGCTCAGCCAGCATGTGCAGGGAGGGGTGGGGCTGGGCCATGGGAGGAGGGAAGAGGAGGAGTGGAGTGAGTGCACTAAGTGCGCATGTCAGTTTGTCCGGCCGTCTTAATACCATGGCTAGTATGTGGAGATATATTCACCACCTAGGACTGAGTTGCTGTACTGATAATTATTGGGATGTTAGCAACTCAATCGTTAATTATTCAAAAATGGTGGTAAAAGGATTGTAGCCGGGTGTTGGAATCCCCGGCTACCTCACACATTAAACAGGGAGCGGAACGCCGCTTCCCCGACCCCGGCAGACATGACTACAAGAATATCAGGAATCCGGATGGCCGGATTCCCGACAAAATACCTGAGGGACTCGAGGACGAAACAACGATCTCCATGATTTGGAACCCGGATATCCGGGTTCCCGATGTTATAGAAAGCGAGGGCGGACTACGCGCGGCACGCACGTTTACAAACAGAGACGCCGAGGAAGGAGAGGCGGAGAGCGGTGGAAGAGAGGAGACGTCCAGCACACGGAAAAGGGAGGAAGAACCCACAAACACCAGTCCAGGAGATACCCTTACGGGACAGGGAGGTCCCGAGGAGCTCGAGCGCCGCCACGTCCCCGGAGGGACGTGGCTCATCCAGGTACGGTCCTGTTTAAAGGACAGCCTACGTTTCATGGTAGGAAGGGAGGGAGCTGCAGGAGGCGAGGGGAGGAGAGGAGGGGGTGGAGGAAGGGGACCAGAAGGGAGAGAGGGAAGGGTTTGAGAAGAGCACTTATACACCCACAAAGAGCACAGAAATCAAGACCATTTAATAAATAACTGAACACTCCCAGAGGTGACATCACTGTATTCCTGAGCCTACTATCATCACGAGATTCTATCTGTGGGGAAGGGGACCCTTATTTACTACGCTCTCTCTCTCCCTCTTTTCTCTTTTCACGAAACACACGCCAGTATAACAACCCTAGACTTACCGACTTTTTCGTTCCTCTTGTTTTCCCGGTCCACCTGGAACACCGTCGGGGAACATCCTCTCGAATCATCAGGAACCCTTCGGGAACAGAGGACAACGGATAATTACCAACCAATCGCCCTCATAACAGTGGACATTTCAAAGTTAAAACTTGCTATAATAAATTCACGTTTACTCAGCCTTCCAATTGAGTACCATAGTCCTTCTTGTCGCTACACCCACTGCCACAAGGATCTCCTAGTTTTTTTCATTGGTATCAATAAATATTAGACAGTGACTCGAGTACACTTGTGCGACTAATAAATAAAAACAAATATGAGGTCAATTTGCTGATTATACGACTATTCTGCCCAAAGATAACTTTCACCAGGAATCTTTGGTTGGGGAAAAAAGATTTCTTGTTAACTTATTATTAGGACTTGGTGGCAAGCTTCTTGGCGGTTTTTTTGTGGGAAGAATCAG
Source organism: Pleurodeles waltl (assembly GCF_031143425.1). NCBI lineage: Eukaryota > Metazoa > Chordata > Amphibia > Caudata > Salamandridae > Pleurodeles > Pleurodeles waltl. The sequence continues at coordinate 73,079,490 of NC_090444.1, read as the reverse complement.
TATCACATATTGCTTTGGTATTTCTTCATTAATCTCTGTATATATTTTGTATATCATATTTCTGAATTACAAATATTGTGCTGAAATAATCTTAAGCGATAATTTTGTGAAATTAATAAAAAATAAAGATTTAATTAATGAAAAAAACTCCAGCTTTGGGATTTTATTTGTGAAAAAACAGGCAAAAATTACCCATGGTGCCAGAGATGTTTTAAGGCATGGGGAAAAGTGGGTCAGTGCCCAAATGCCCTGGACCCCCATCTTCCAAGGGCCTCCTGGTAAAGTGAGTGGACACTCCAAATTGGTCCCACAATATCATTGCTCATAAAAAACAGCTTATTTTTTAATCACACATCCGAGCATGCTTTACTGTAACTTTGGGCTACATTTACTAAAGATTTACGCTGGGGGAGCGCCATGCAAAGTGACGCAAAGCAGCAAAAACTCTTGCTAAGCTACGTTCCAGCGCAAAAGTTATCTTGTACTGAGAAGGTGCCCCTTTCTCAATGGAAATAGTGCTTTTGTCTGCTTTCTGCACTTAGCTTCACTGGGTCATTACTTGAGACGTTTAACACAAATACTTACATTTTCTTTAATTTTTGATGCAAAGCCTGCTCTACCAAAGATTGCAGACCGGGCTTTGCATCAAAAATGCTGCCTCCTTCGAGCAGGCGCGACCATGGAGAAATGTTTTCATTTTTTGCAAACATTCCTCACATTGTATGTGTGCAGCACTCTACAACACAAATACAATGTGTGGCATGTTTAAGAATGTACGTAGGCATACGATTTTGTACTGACAGGGTATGCTTCCAGTACGAATCCTATGCGTGACAACACACACACCCCTCTGTACATTTGGCAAAGGTTGGGCGTTAGCATAAGGGGTAGTGTGCAGTAGGCTGGGTTTTTAGGTCGAGCCTAGGCAACTCGCAAGCGCTGTCTCTCGACACGTTGTAATCTCCATCTGTGGGCTTTAACCACGCCCATCTCACCCCCATCACTTCCATTCGCCCTTGGCCTGCTTTTCAAAATTCCCTTGATTTTGTACGTAAATTGTTTCAATCAAGGATGGATACTAGTATAAAATTAGTAGGTTTGTTAGCTTAGTTGTAGGTTCCAGATAAACCCCCACCAGGAGCAGCATCCTGCCACTCAGCCTGTCTCACTCCAGCAGTCCACTCATCCCTGCCGCTCAGCCTGTCTCACTCCAGCAGTCCACTCATCCCTGCAGCTCAGTCTGTCTCACTCCAGCAGTCCACTCATCCCTGCCGCTCAGCCTGTCTCACTCCAGCAGTCCACTCATCCCTGCCGCTCAGTCTGTCTCACTCCAGCAGTCCACTCATCCCTGCAGCTCAGTCTGTCTCACTCCAGCAGTCCACTCATCCCTGCCGCTCAGCCTGTCTCACTCCAGCAGTCCACTCATCCCTGCCGCTCAGTCTGTCTCACTCCAGCAGTCCACTCATCCCTGCAGCTCAGCCTGTCTCACTCCAGCAGTCCACTCATCCCTGCCGCTCAGCCTGTCTCACTCCAGCAGTCCACTCATCCCTGCAGCTCAGCCTGTCTCACTCCAGCAGTCCACTCATCCCTGCAGCTCAGCCTGTCTCACTCCAGCAGTCCACTCATCCCTGCAGCTCAGTCTGTCTCACTCCAGCAGTCCACTCATCCCTGCAGCTCAGTCTGTCTCACTCCAGCAGTCCACTCATCCCTGCCGCTCAGTCTGTCTCACTCCAGCAGTCCACTCATCCCTGCAGCTCAGCCTGTCTCACTCCAGCAGTCCACTCATCCCTGCCGCTCAGTCTGTCTCACTCCAGCAGTCCACTCATCCCTGCCGCTCAGCCTGTCTCACTCCAGCAGTCCACTCATCCCTGCAGCTCAGCCTGTCTCACTCCAGCAGTCCACTCATCCCTGCCGCTCAGCCTGTCTCACTCCAGCAGTCCACTCATCCCTGCAGCTCAGTCTGTCTCACTCCAGCAGTCCACTCATCCCTGCCGCTCAGTCTGTCTCACTCCAGCAGTCCACTCATCCCTGCAGCTCAGTCTGTCTCACTCCAGCAGTCCACTCATCCCTGCCGCTCAGTCTGTCTCACTCCAGCAGTCCACTCATCCCTGCCGCTCAGTCTGTCTCACTCCAGCAGTCCACTCATCCCTGCCGCTCAGTCTGTCTCACTCCAGCAGTCCACTCATCCCTGCCGCTCAGTCTGTCTCACTCCAGCAGTCCACTCATCCCTGCAGCTCAGTCTGTCTCACTCCAGCAGTCCACTCATCCCTGCAGCTCAGTCTGTCTCACTCCAGCAGTCCACTCATCCCTGCAGCTCAGCCTGTCTCACTCCAGCAGTCCACTCATCCCTGCAGCTCAGCCTGTCTCACTCCAGCAGTCCACTCATCCCTGCAGCTCAGTCTGTCTCACTCCAGCAGTCCACTCATCCCTGCAGCTCAGTCTGTCTCACTCCAGCAGTCCACTCATCCCTGCAGCTCAGCCTGTCTCACTCCAGCAGTCCACTCATCCCTGCAGCTCAGTCTGTCTCACTCCAGCAGTCCACTCATCCCTGCCGCTCAGCCTGTCTCACTCCAGCAGTCCACTCATCCCTGCAGCTCAGTCTGTCTCACTCCAGCAGTCCACTCATCCCTGCCGCTCAGCCTGTCTCACTCCAGCAGTCCACTCATCCCTGCCGCTCAGCCTGTCTCACTCCAGCAGTCCACTCATCCCTGCAGCTCAGTCTGTCTCACTCCAGCAGTCCACTCATCCCTGCCGCTCAGTCTGTCTCACTCCAGCAGTCCACTCATCCCTGCAGCTCAGCCTGTCTCACTCCAGCAGTCCACTCATCCCTGCCGCTCAGCCTGTCTCACTCCAGCAGTCCACTCATCCCTGCAGCTCAGTCTGTCTCACTCCAGCAGTCCACTCATCCCTGCAGCTCAGTCTGTCTCACTCCAGCAGTCCACTCATCCCTGCAGCTCAGCCTGTCTCACTCCAGCAGTCCACTCATCCCTGCCGCTCAGTCTGTCTCACTCCAGCAGTCCACTCATCCCTGCCGCTCAGTCTGTCTCACTCCAGCAGTCCACTCATCCCTGCAGCTCAGTCTGTCTCACTCCAGCAGTCCACTCATCCCTGCAGCTCAGCCTGTCTCACTCCAGCAGTCCACTCATCCCTGCAGCTCAGTCTGTCTCACTCCAGCAGTCCACTCATCCCTGCCGCTCAGCCTGTCTCACTCCAGCAGTCCACTCATCCCTGCCGCTCAGTCTGTCTCACTCCAGCAGTCCACTCATCCCTGCAGCTCAGTCTGTCTCACTCCAGCAGTCCACTCATCCCTGCCGCTCAGTCTGTCTCACTCCAGCAGTCCACTCATCCCTGCAGCTCAGTCTGTCTCACTCCAGCAGTCCACTCATCCCTGCCGCTCAGTCTGTCTCACTCCAGCAGTCCACTCATCCCTGCAGCTCAGCCTGTCTCACTCCAGCAGTCCACTCATCCCTGCAGCTCAGCCTGTCTCACTCCAGCAGTCCACTCATCCCTGCAGCTCAGCCTGTCTCACTCCAGCAGTCCACTCATCCCTGCAGCTCAGTCTGTCTCACTCCAGCAGTCCACTCATCCCTGCAGCTCAGCCTGTCTCACTCCAGCAGTCCACTCATCCCTGCAGCTCAGCCTGTCTCACTCCAGCAGTCCACTCATCCCTGCAGCTCAGTCTGTCTCACTCCAGCAGTCCACTCATCCCTGCCGCTCAGTCTGTCTCACTCCAGCAGTCCACTCATCCCTGCCGCGCAGCCTGTCTCACTCCAGCAGTCCACTCATCCCTGCCGCTCAGTCTGTCTCACTCCAGCAGTCCACTCATCCCTGCAGCTCAGTCTGTCTCACTCCAGCAGTCCACTCATCCCTGCCGCTCAGTCTGTCTCACTCCAGCAGTCCACTCATCCCTGCCGCTCAGTCTGTCTCACTCCAGCAGTCCACTCATCCCTGCCGCTCAGTCTGTCTCACTCCAGCAGTCCACTCATCCCTGCCGCTCAGTCTGTCTCACTCCAGCAGTCCACTCATCCCTGCCGCTCAGTCTGTCTCACTCCAGCAGTCCACTCATCCCTGCCGCTCAGTCTGTCTCACTCCAGCAGTCCACTCATCCCTGCAGCTCAGTCTGTCTCACTCCAGCAGTCCACTCATCCCTGCCGCTCAGCCTGTCTCACTCCAGCAGTCCACTCATCCCTGCCGCTCAGCCTGTCTCACTCCAGCAGTCCACTCATCCCTGCAGCTCAGTCTGTCTCACTCCAGCAGTCCACTCATCCCTGCAGCTCAGCCTGTCTCACTCCAGCAGTCCACTCATCCCTGCCGCTCAGCCTGTCTCACTCCAGCAGTCCACTCATCCCTGCCGCTCAGTCTGTCTCACTCCAGCAGTCCACTCATCCCTGCCGCTCAGCCTGTCTCACTCCAGCAGTCCACTCATCCCTGCCGCTCAGCCTGTCTCACTCCAGCAGTCCACTCATCCCTGCAGCTCAGCCTGTCTCACTCCAGCAGTCCACTCATCCCTGCAGCTCAGCCTGTCTCACTCCAGCAGTCCACTCATCCCTGCAGCTCAGTCTGTCTCACTCCAGCAGTCCACTCATCCCTGCCGCTCAGCCTGTCTCACTCCAGCAGTCCACTCATCCCTGCAGCTCAGCCTGTCTCACTCCAGCATTCCACTCATCCCTGCAGCTCAGCCTGTCTCACTCCAGCAGTCCACTCATCCCTGCAGCTCAGCCTGTCTCACTCCAGCAGTCCACTCATCCCTGCAGCTCAGTCTGTCTCACTCCAGCAGTCCACTCATCCCTGCAGCTCAGTCTGTCTCACTCCAGCAGTCCACTCATCCCTGCAGCTCAGTCTGTCTCACTCCAGCAGTCCACTCATCCCTGCAGCTCAGTCTGTCTCACTACAGCAGTCCACTCATCCCTGCCGCTCAGCCTGTCTCACTACAGCAGTCCACTCATCCCTGCAGCTCAGTCTGTCTCACTACAGCAGTCCACTCATCCCTGCAGCTCAGCCTGTCTCACTCCAGCAGTCCACTCATCCCTGCAGCTCAGTCTGTCTCACTACAGCAGTCCACTCATCCCTGCCGCTCAGCCTGTCTCACTCCAGCAGTCCACTCATCCCTGCCGCTCAGCCTGTCTCACTACAGCAGTCCACTCATCCCTGCCGCTCAGCCTGTCTCACTACAGCAGTCCACTCATCCCTGCCGCTCAGCCTGTCTCACTACAGCAGTCCACTCATCCCTGCCGCTCAGCCTGTCTCACTCCAGCAGTCCACTCATCCCTGCCGCTCAGCCTGTCTCACTCCAGCATTCCACTCATCCCTGCAGCTCAGCCTGTCTCACTCCAGCAGTCCACTCATCCCTGCCGCTCAGCCTGTCTCACTCCAGCAGTCCACTCCTCCCTGCAGCTCAGTCTGTCTCACTCCAGCAGTCCACTCATCCCTGCAGCTCAGTCTGTCTCACTCCAGCAGTCCACTCCTCCCTGCCGCTCAGCCTGTCTCACTCCAGCAGTCCACTCATCCCTGCAGCTCAGCCTGTCTCACTCCAGCAGTCCACTCCTCCCTGCAGCTCAGTCTGTCTCACTCCAGCAGTCCACTCATCCCTGCAGCTCAGCCTGTCTCACTCCAGCAGTCCACTCATCCCTGCAGCTCAGTCTGTCTCACTCCAGCAGTCCACTCATCCCTGCAGCTCAGCCTGTCTCACTCCAGCAGTCCACTCATCCCTGCAGCTCAGCCTGTCTCACTCCAGCAGTCCACTCATCCCTGCAGCTCAGTCTGTCTCACTCCAGCAGTCCACTCATCCCTGCCGCTCAGTCTGTCTCACTCCAGCAGTCCACTCATCCAAGCACAAACGCTCTCAACATTCCAACCATACAATGATCTCACTCACGGGCTGAGCAGCAGGGAACATTAAGAGTGTGAGGGGAATGCTTAAGGTAGCAAGAGGCCACAACACATCCCCCTCTCATGAAAACAATAGGAAATGCTGCAGAACGAAAGATGGCAAAACACCCCCACAAAACATCCTACAAAACTATAAGTACCACCCCAACAAAATACACAGAAAAGGTTAAACAAACACTCTCTGTATAATTTTAATACTCCAATGGAATGTAAGATGGTAAGAACACAGGCAATCAATATGTTCCACAAATTTACAATACCAGTGTACTGATAACCCAGAACTTCCCTGCACATCCAACAGAGAACACTAACTACCTGTTCCCCTCCAAATCACATACACTCTAACAGGACCAGCCCGTTGCCCTCCACAACCCAACACTCAAACTAGACTAGGGCTTCTTCCACACTCTACTGCATTGGGGTATAATCATGTACCCCCGTTACCATACACTTAAACAGGACCAGGTTTCACTTACCCTCTACTGCATTGGGGTGTAACCTCATACCCCCATCACCATTCACTTAAACAGAACAAGGGTTTCACCTACCCTCTACTGCATTGGGGTGTAACATCGTACCCCCCCTAACATTGGGCTTAACACCCTGCCCCCACATCCTTAACCCCTTAGGAAGGATTGACATATATCACTGGGGTGTAAAACACACCCCTTAATACATTGGGCTAGCCCCACTGCCCCTTCATCCTAAGCCCCTTAAGAAGGATGGTAAATCTAACCTTCGGGCTTAACACATTGCCCCTAAATCCTAATCCCTTTAGGAAGGATGGTCAAAAACACGGTCCCAAATAAGGACCAAGGGACTAATCTCACAGCATTAAATTGTCACCCAACCCTCTCCTCCTGCTGCGCAATAAACAGGACAAAGAAAACTAGTCTCAAGACACTAACATGTTACTCCGCATATGTGACTCAAGCATCCAACCTCAAATCATACGTCTCTAAAACCCTGCATGGCTTTGAGACTTCAGCACATTTTACACACACAAAAATGTTGGTAAGTAACATTTCCTGTTAAAATAACATTATGGCGCAGCTCCCATGCGTAACATACATGCCACGACCCGACAACTTTAAAACTTGTCAGTAACAGCATAGCATTCCTTAATTCAATACAGCATTAAAAATTAATTTGGACAGATGGCATGCATTGTCAGCATAAACATAACATTACTCAGTTCAAGGGAACATCAAACATTAATCCCAGCAGCTACAGGAAAAGACTTATACTTGGCCCACAGTGTGCCTCTCTCCAACGGTCACTCGCTACACGACGGGCAATACACTAGACAGTAGATCCTTGCCACTGGTTCGCTCCCACCAGTTCTTCTTTACAAAAATGAAGAGTTACAGTGAACAAAAAAAAAACAGCTGCGTGCTTTAATCACAGCTATATTCCCTCCTTGCTGCATTCATTCTAGTCCTTCTTTTGTCTTGCCGTTACCTCTGATCTCATTAAAATCCAGTCTTGTTAAACTTGCAACTTTTAACTTCCGGGTTACCACGCCTCACTAACAGGACACCTCGAGTCGCAAATCAGCAGCAGCGTTCTAGTCTTGCAGAGAAGGTTCAGGAAGTTGCAGTAGCGGAACCTAATACCAGTGTTCTAATTATTCAGAACCTCAGGAAGACGCTCGTGCCCAAACATGCGTCGGAGAAACGAAGTCCGTTCATCTCGCGCCTAGCCATCATTACACTGCCGTCAACACCGATCCTCCGTAAGTGCTCACTCACGGTCACAACGCTCGCTGCACTCCACGCGCTGTCAACAATGAACTTCTTGAAATGCTTGCGCTGAGCCGTTCTCCGCGCTCTACTTTAACGGTGTCTTCGCTCGTGGCTTTGCTGTGCTTCCTCCCACTTGGGTGAGGCTCACGCTACTCAACACGCGCTGTCAGTTTCAAGGAGCTCACGCTTTGCTCCACCGGCTGCTTTCAAATTTAAACAACACAGTCTAGAATGCCAAAAAGTCACTCACCGCTACAGCCAGCATCTCAAATAAGGTTAAAACTCGCCAGTTTTACAACATTGCTGCTATCCACCATACACCTGCTGTGATCCACCATACACCTGCTGTGATCCACCATACTCCTGCTATGATCTCCATGAAGGTCAAAGTTGTGCCGCTGGTTCTTAACAGCTGTACTTAACGCTTGGAATTTTGCTCCACGTGAACGCTGACATGGTTGCTGGATTCTGTTCACATAGTAACTTTTCAGTAGACACCCTCGCGGTCAGCAGGCTGTCAGATGAACTGAGACACGGGTGGCACTCAGGTGTTCACAATTCTTCCTCAAAAGACAAGTTCCTTTTAGATTTTCAATGATTCTCGTTTTAGTTTCCCTGTGTAATCTAGTTTCTCCTTAGTTTCTTTGCAGGTTTTGTTTTTTTCCTTTTTCACACACTGGTTCTTTCTTAAATCATCACCAGTGTTGCAATCAAAGTTGGATACTCATAGGTTATTAAACAACAGAGGTTTATTAGCTTAGTTGTAGGTTACAGATAAGGCCCCACCAGGAGCAGCATTGTGCCGCTCAGCCCTTCTCACTCCAACTGTCCACTCGTCTAAGCACAAACACTCTTAACTTTCCAACCATACAGTGACCTCACTCACGGGCTGAGCAGCAGGGAACATTAGGAGTGTGGGGAGAATGTATAAGATAACAAGAGGCCACAACATAAATGCTTTACGTTTGCCCCACCTTGAGGCTGCTTTGTTACCGCCTTGGAGACTGACCCTTTTACATGGATTATTGCACGATTGGCCATATACCTTAGTGTGGTGCATTACTTTTACTTTTGCCTCGCTGTATGTTGTTTCTTCCTCTTCCTTGTTTCGGACATGCCGCTGTTTCTGTGTGGTGTCTGCGCACAAAGGCAGCAACCTGGAGGGGGGTTATTATTTTTTTTTTTTAAAGGTTCAAATAGCGCAAACTCAATCGGAGGAGTGCTGAAGTTTTATATAGCGCAAACTCGATCGGAGGAGTGCTTTACATGACTACGTGAAGTTCTGTATAGCGCAACCTCGAGGAGCGCTTTACATGAGTGCTACTTAACTACAAGTTTAGCAGAAATCCTCAAAGCAGATCTCCCAGCACAGCCAGAGACGATTCTACAATATTCACTGCACTCAGGAAACTTGCTTCATAATGTTTTGCGGGGCATTTCTTTTTGCAAAACATTTTTGCCCATAAATCAGCCTGTGGTGGTCCTGTGACAATGGTACTACCACAAAAGCATTCAGCATGACACACTCTTTCTGTCTAGGTCATCTCTGGGTCCCCACACCAGGTTAGGGGGGACCCCAAAATAGTACCCTCGCCCACCCTTCAATGTCTTTTCAGGCTCTCTCATGGTTGGAACTTTTGTTTTATAGCTGGGAGTAGTTTGTGTTTTAGGACCTTGTTTGTAATAGTATTGCAGTAGGCCTGCTAGGCCTGAAAATATGTAAAGCACTATCAGTGCTTAATTTGTAAATAAAAGCATTCCAGTGCCCAAAGCCCTTCTCTTAAACATGCAGGGAATACTGAGGCAGTGTAATCCTGAAGCCATCTTGGGCCTCTTCAATCCATTTAAAGCCACTCCCTGCCCCTCCAGCTCACTCTTGCAGCTTTCTGCCTTCTCCCATTGTGATGCTTTTTTGTTTTTTTCTTCCTCCGTCTTTCCCATCTATGTCTTTTGCTCGCAGTAAATGCTTGAGGCAGAAAAATAAGTGTCAGCCCTCAAAAATAAGTGACAGTGCTCCACACCGGAAACAACAAGCACAAATTAAGCTCTGGGCACTATGATCTCCAGTGGATACACATATGGTTATACTGCATTACTTTCTGCCATTCTGTTTTTATGTTGTTGTGCCGTATACAGGCTGACTATATGGTTAAATGACCATGTTTCGTTCAAATGCTATTTTTATTATGGTGTCCGCTAGCGGCTGTCCTGAGCATTACAATAAAGATACTACAATATTTGCTACACTCAGAAAATCACCCCATAATGCTTTGTGGGGCATTCCTTCCCCAAAACATTTCAGCCCATAACTCACTGTGTAGTGGTCCTAGGACAATGGGACCACCATCATAATGTTCAGCACGACACACTATTTCTGTCTAGGGTGTCTCTGAGTCCCCACACTAGGTTGTGGGGACCCCAAAACAATAACCCCTTCCACCATGTCAGTGTCTTTTTAAGTTCTCTCATGGCTGGAACTTTTGTTTTACAGTTGGCAGTAGTTTGTGTTTCGAGGGCCTTGTTTGTAATATTATTCTAGTAGGCCTGCTAGGTGTAAACATGTGTAATATACTATTACCTCTAGGGGCCAAATACATGGTTACACTGCATAACATTCTGCCATTCTGTTTTCATGTGGTGATGCTCTCTAGGGGCTGACCATGTTTCTTACAGATGACATTTTTATAGTGATGCCCTCTAGGGGCTGTTCTGAGCATCACAGTCAAGATACTACAATATTTGCTGCACTCGGAAACTTACCCCAGAATGCTTTGCGAGGCATTCCTTTTACAAAACATTTTTGCCCATAAATCAGCCTGTGGTGGTCCTGTGACAATGGTACTACCACAAAAGCATTCAGCATGACACACTCTTTCTGTCTAGGTCATCTCTGGGCCCCCACACCAGGTTAGGGGGGACCCCAAAATAGTACCCTCGCCCACCCTTCAATGTCTTTTCAGGCTCTCTCATGGTTGGAACTTTTGTTTTATAGCTGGGAGTAGTTTGTGTTTTAGGACCTTGTTTGTAATAGTATTGCAGTAGGCCTGCTAGGCCTGAAAATATGTAAAGCACTATCAGTGCTTAATTTGTAAATAAAAGCATTCCAGTGCCCAAAGCCCTTCTCTTAAACATGCAGGGAATACTGAGGCAGTGTAATCCTGAAGCCATCTTGGGCCTCTTCAATCCATTTAAAGCCACTCCCTGCCCCTCCAGCTCACTCTTGCAGCTTTCTGCCTTCTCCCATTGTGATGCTTTTTCGTTTTTTTCTTCCTCCGTCTTTCCCATCTATGTCTTTTGCTCGCAGTAAATGCTTGAGGCAGAAAAATAAGTGTCAGCCCTCAAAAATAAGTGACAGTGCTCCACACCGGAAACAACAAGCACAAATTAAGCTCTGGGCACTATGATCTCCAGTGGATACACATATGGTTATACTGCATTACTTTCTGCCATTCTGTTTTTATGTTGTTGTGCCGTATACAGGCTGACTATATGGTTAAATGACCATGTTTCGTTCAAATGCTATTTTTATTATGGTGTCCGCTAGCGGCTGTCCTGAGCATTACAATAAAGATACTACAATATTTGCTACACTCAGAAAATCACCCCATAATGCTTTGTGGGGCATTCCTTCCCCAAAACATTTCAGCCCATAACTCACTGTGTAGTGGTCCTAGGACAATGGGACCACCATCATAATGTTCAGCACGACACACTATTTCTGTCTAGGGTGTCTCTGAGTCCCCACACTAGGTTGTGGGGACCCCAAAACAATAACCCCTTCCACCATGTCAGTGTCTTTTTAAGTTCTCTCATGGCTGGAACTTTTGTTTTACTGTTGGCCCTAGTTTGTGTTTCAAGGGCCTTGTTTGTAATATTATTCTAGTAGGCCCGCTAGGTGTAAACATGTGTAATGTCCTATGACCTCTAGGGGCCAAATGCATGGTTACACTGCATAACATTCTGCCATTCTGTTTCATGTGGTGATGCTCTCTAGGGGCTGACCATATGGTTACATGACCAGGTTTCTTACAGATGACATTTTTATAGTGATGCCCTCTAGGGGCTGTTCTGAGCATCACAGTCAAGATACTACAATATTTGCTGCACTCGGAAACTTACCCCAGAATGCTTTGCGAGGCATTCCTTTTACAAAACATTTTTGCCCATAACTGACTGCACGACCTTCTCTTTCTGTCTAGGTCATCTCTGGGTCCCCACACTAGGTTGGGGGGCAAAATAATAATATAAAAAAATATAATAAATAATGGCAATATTTGCATTTTTTGCTGGCGATAGAGGAAGAAGGTAAATGGAAGTGCTTTAGTTATATGCCGGGCCACTGGAATTATGTGGCAGAAAGGACCAATTTAAGCAGCAGGGTTGGCCAATTTATGTGGCAAGAAAAGTCCAGTTATGCATTTACAATGCCAATAACACTAACTCGAGCAAAGGTGAGACCTATTGTATTGCAAATGCTTATTCAGTATTATGGCTCTGTGCTGCTTTCTCCCTCATAAGTAACTCAGCACAGCAACTTCGTTTGCGGCCCTGATTTGTGTAAAAACATACTCTGTCCGTTTGTGTGTACACCTGGCCCACCCAGCCTTAACCTTCACATTCTCAGGCAAGTTGGTGACGATTCTTAGGCTTTCCATGTCATTTCTCTGTCCTTACTTCACCTCCCCTTATGGCCCTCAACCGTATCACTTATCCTCTCGAGCTCAACTTCTCCATGTTCCATCATCCTCGCTCTGTAATCAGCTCTTTCCACCTCACCTTTCTCTCTCTCAATTTACCCGAAATGCCTTACTGGACTTCATTTCTTCCTCTCTTTTGTGCCTATATCTATCACTCTTGTTTCCTTCTCGCTACCTCTGTTCTCTTCAGTTGATCCCTTTCTCTCTGTCTCACTACACTTCTTCCATCGGACCTGCCTGTATCTCTTATCTGCTTCACTTCTCACACAAATGTATTTCCATCTTTACCTCACCTATCGCTCCACGTCTGTACTACCTCACTTCTTTAGCCCTCAGCCCTTTCCCTACCTCATCATTCTGCCTCACTTATCTATCTCGTTTCTCTCTGTCCCTCACATCTCCATCGGTACCTCATCTCTCTGCACCTGTTGGAGGCACCACATTCTGGTTGGCTGAGGCAAGGCCCTGTCCAGGCAGAACCCACCACTCTCGTAAAGGGTGGGAGGTTACACTCACTGTATAACCTGTGGTCCCCGTTGCGTAGCTTGGCACAGAGCATTCAGGCTTATCACAGAGGCAATGTGTAAACCAAAGACACAGCACTTCCCCACCACAACCACACTGCACGGCACAAATGAGACGTCTCACCCAGTGTATCTATAAAAAGATTGTATCCAACACGCAGATTGTCAACACAGCAGGATTATAATGTAACTCTGGGCCTCTACCCCAATTAGTAGTAGACGTCACAGTATGAGGCCCCACTGTGTCAAACACTAGGTACTGTATGTCCACGCTAGGAAAGAGTACATTACCTCCCCGCACCCACATAACGTTGTCAGCACAAGACCCACCCTATAATTCCCAACAATCAGTGTAGCACATAAATTCAGGGTGCAACCAAGTTAGCAACAAAATGTACATACAAGGTTAACAATACTTCCACGTAGCACTGAGGCACAGGCTGCACTAGAAAGACGTAATGCCAACTGTAACAACCCCCTGAGAGGTTAAACATGACCAGCAGCACCACAGTACTGCCTTCGCATTCACCCACACATTTACTCTGTATCGCTGTGCGGTGCCACGGGTATTAGTTGGCGCATTCACACAGTCATTCATACGCACTCACTCCTGGCACCCTAATGCGGTTCCCTGATATCTAGATAGTAGATGCCACTGTGTTTGCAAGTACCCTGGCTAACCAACCACCTTCCACTTACTGACCTGCTTCAACTATCCCACCCCTCCACAAACTAAAGATTGCATCAACTTTTCCCTGGTTACTAGGCCACTCACAGCTAGTTCAAGGTCAAGGTGGGGGAAAGGAAAAACAACAGTTGGTAAACAAGTAGTAAGGAGATGTTGGGGCTTCCCACAAGAGGTTCTCTCAGAGGTCTGCAGAACACAGGGAGAGGGTCACTGGAGCTGCCGTTAGACACCGAGGCACCTGGCCCAGTCAGACAGTCCAGTGCTACCAAATAGTTACCAATTTCAGCACCTCTGGAACGTAAAGGTCCTGTTGGGGCTAGTTGACTTGAGTCGCCCCCGATACTTCCAGTTGCACACGACAAGTTACTAGGCCCGCACCCCCCTGAACCGTGAGGTGCTGCGTCTGGGGCATGAAGACTCAAGTGACACCAAACGGTTATGATCCCATGTGAAAAGTGCTCAGTGCAGTTCCTCCACAAAAAGGAGGCACAACGCCAGGGGTCCGATGATCTGAATCCCCTTGACTGTACATTCATCCACAAGCCAGTTCCCAAGGTGGTACCTCCTCGGACAGAGGCACCAGTCTGGTGCGCAATGACTTGAACTGCACCAGACAATCCTGAACACTCCAATGAAGGATGTAAATGCTGAAGGCACAACTTCTAGCACACGATGACTTGAGTTGCACTAGACCATCCAGTCACACTCAGAACTTGGTTTCCGTACATCTCTGGAATGAGGAACACTGTCTAGTACACAATGACTTTAGTTGCACCAGACTCCCCGGTCACACACTGTGACGCAAATTCAGCTATGTCATAGGAGGCTAAGTACAGCATAACTCAGGTTGCACCCCCACCTCTGGGGGTTGCAGCCAAAGAACAGGGCACCGCACACAATGAGCTTGCAGCCAAGGCTCACCCGAGCGAAATGCAACACACTCAACAATAGAAGGCCCAGAGGGATCCCGCACTGGGTGATCCTGTTAACACCAACAAGGCGTTTCGGCGTGCAGAGTTCCCCACAGTGAAGGGCCACTCACCTGAAGTGCGGGTAGTCCTTGGCAAGCTCTGAATTAGGCACTCTGGTCTCCACACACTCCACACACAATACTTAGGCCCGGCTAACGCTGCTGCTGCCAGATGAAGTCCAGCATACGATGTAGGTGCAGCAGTGGGCACCGCTCTCCAGATATTACCGACTGTCGAGAAGCCTTCTCAGAGAGCAGGGGGCAAGCCAACCTGCACTTCAGGATGCTACACAGCAGCAGGCAATCAGCCCCAAGCCAGTCTCTTAGCAGGAAGGGAGCGCGGATCCCCTCCTTGGACAATTATCCTCCTGAGCACAACAGATTCCTCTGGCAGTGTGCCCACGCAGTTCAGCAGCATCAGTCCTGCATCACCGTAAATGTAACTCTGCCTGGCAGAAGTTGAGTACCCCTAGTTATACTAGATGGTTCCTTTGAAGTTGGGGGGGTCAAATAGTTCTCCTTTGAACCACAGATGTCTCTCCTAAATGTCCTCCCTGTCGGCCCTGAGGCTCTGGAATGCAGATCTTTATCTTTAGTGGGGTCATGCCCTGGCTCTGAGAGGCCAAGTGTCAAAAACCTCTCTCCCCTTAATCTATCTATCCTGGCCCCAACTGGCAGGGATCTGTCTTCTGACTGCCCAAGTTTTATAGCAGTCCCCTGGGGAACGCACAGATGTGCTCTTCCCCGTGACCTGAGGAATGAAGCCTAATTTACAAGAAACCAGAACCATTTCAGAACCTAGAAATGCCCACTTCCTAGAGGTGGCATTTCCAGGGCCTCAAAGACAAAACCATCTTTAGCATCAGAAGGGTTTTGTCATTGTGAATCCAACAATACTAAACATCCTGAGGCTGCTCCCCTGCAATCCACTATTGCAGCCAGACTTAATAAGACTCATTCTCCCATGTTACCTTGTGGGCACAGCAGCTCTCATAGGTAGTGCGTATGGGTATTTGGTACACCCTGGGGCACGATGCCCTGGCGCACACCCATGCCTGCCGGGGCATGTGGGACACCTTTGTTAAAGCTCTACCAGGGTCAGGTCCTATATTAGAATACCTGTGTGCAAATGTGCACACCCTGGCAAGTGATGCCAGCTCCCGTACCTATATAAGAAAACCACCCTGGTGCACGTATGCACACACAGGCGAGTGATACTTCCAGGTGGATGGAAGGATGGCGCCTGCACTTTCACACTGTACTTCCATTGGGAAAGGGCCCAGGGCCGGCAGGCCCGTTACGAGAACCAGCAAACACATCCTAGAGGAAATCCACAAAAGTTGGGGGAACCTCTGCCTCAGCGTATCAGGTCTAATAATACCCCATTGCACTCTCTCTCGGTGCCTTACTACTCGCTTTACCTCAGTTATATTTCCCTACCTCACCTCTCCAACTCCTCTCTCTTTCTTCCTCTGTTCCCTTTCCTTCACCTCTCTAAGTATCATACTGCTTTCTGACTACCTCTGTCTCTGTACCTCATTTCTCTATCCTCAGCTCCTTTGCCTCCCCCTCTCTGGCACACATATTGCTGCTTCGGCCTCCTTCTCCACTTCAACTCACCTCCTCCACCGAAACTATCTCCCTCGCTCTTTTCTTTATAGGTCTCTCTACTGCACCATAACTTCTTCTTTTTCTATCACACAACTTTCCCCTATCCTCCTCTGTTTCTTGTCTTTCAACTTCCTCTTTTCACTCTGCATCAAATTTCTCTTTCTGTCTGTCACCCCTCTCTACCTTTCCCTCTTCCTCACTCTGCTAACATCACCTGTCTTTCGACACCTCTTCTTATTCTGCGCTGTCTTTAGCTTCCATCACTGTTTTTCCTCGTCTCTCCTGCCTGCTTCTACCCTTTGCTGCTTTTACGTTTCTCTAATTCACCCTTTTCACATTACCTCGCTCCACCTCACCCCTCAGAGCGCTTTACTCCTCTGCCTCTTTCTAGGTTTCCTTCTCCCTATCTCTGTCACTCTCTCTCTACCGCACTCTAAAACCTTACCCTTTCCTTGGCTTCTCTTTCTCTACCCAGGTCTTCCTCTTTCCTCCTCTCCTTATCTTTCCTTCTGGCTACATCACCTTTTTATTCGCTTCTCTCCCTGTCTCATATGTCTTTCAACATTGTCTCTGTCTTTACCCCTTCTCCCTGTAGTTCACTTCTCTTGCTATACCGCCCTCTTAAAGGCCCTGTACAATTCTTGTTTTCTGCTCCTTTACCTTTCACGTACTCAGCAGGGTCTCTGGTGACTGTCTCACCAGTGGAGTGCACACATAGACAGAGGAGAACAGGGACAAGGCAGGGGAAGGGTCATTAAGAGGAAGTTATTAGTTGTTTAGCGATGGACAGTAGCTGCTCGCGGGCCGCGGAAGGGGCGGGGCGGGGAGGAGGCGCAGGGGGGACACCTAAAATTAAATTACATTTAAAAAACAAAAAACACTTACCTTTTTCGGCGCGGTGGCGCACCACCCCACTCCTCTTCCGTCCTGGTTGCATTGGCCTCCCTGCGGCCAATCCTGACGCCGCCCAAAGCAACGTCAGGATTGGCTGGGAGCACCCTGGCTGGGCTTTCCCAGGCACATTGGGAGCCTGTGCAGGCTCTCTCCAGCCCGGCAACACAGTACCGAGCTGGAGAGAGCCTACTGCATATGTGTGTTTGGCCGGCTAGAGAGGGCCGGCCAAGCACACATGCGCTGTGCAGGGAAGTACTGATCACTCCCCCTCAGTGCATGTCATCCCGTGGCCCCGCCCCTTTTAAAGAAAACGATAATAAACTTAGTTTATTATCGTTTTCTTTAAAAAGGTTGAGCACCTGCCGCTGGTGGCGGGAAGCAACGCCCCTCTGCCCATATGCCACTGCCAGTGGGATGGGGAAAAATCTCAGCACAGCGCTTGGACTATAACTGTTGCAGCACAAATGCCATTAGTGAAGGGGGATGTACTCGTGATTACAAATTTTCAGCAATTAAAGCTACAATTTCAAGTGGAATATGCACGTCCTACTTAAACCTTATGCAGCAGTCCACTAAACTTCTCACAAGTCACCCTTAGCATGCTTTTCTTACAATGGGAGTAACAAGCAGGTTAGGCAGTGAATTCCACACAAAAAGGTTTTGCTAGTAAAAAATCTAGATCCAAACTAAAAAAGAAATGGCTTTATCAGTGCTTGTTGAAGTTTTTTCTTTTGTGCTATTGGACTGGCGGGCACCAGGCAGCTTGAGCTTTGAGCTGCATTTCCCCGGCCCCGTTTCTGAAGGTTTAACATATAATTCAATATTATTTGGCATTGCAAGGACTCGAATGAGCCAAAATGCGGTAATAAATTCACAGTTGCTCCAAACAGGGGCCACAAAATATATCTTGCACAGGGCTCGACAAATCCGTAAGATGCCCCTCTATGGCGCCCAATCAGCATTCATTTCTGAAGAAAGTGCTTCGGCCGTGTCCGCGCGAGCAGTTTTGGCCACGACCACGAGTGGTCTGCCACGTGGTGATCAAAGAGGCCACCACCAACACAAGGGCCTCAGCAGGTTGTCCTTGAGGACCATCATCCCACCTAGGCCCTGACTGCAGGTATCCAGTGCTGGTGTAATGGTAAATTTGCATGAGAGTATATATCCCATTACTGTGCAGTAACTCCACCCCATTACTATACAACTACGAGATGAAGGCCCTGAAATGGGGAATCACCACCTGGGATCAATTTTTCAAGTCACAAAAATACATAGAATTGTCAGTTCCATGGGTTTAATTCATACATTTACCACCTGCTTGGAGCAGGTGGTTAATTTATGCACAGACCTCTGATGCAGTGTAGGGGGTAGAGATTGGGCTGAGGAAGCAGGGGAGGGAAGGGAAAGGTATTTTTTTGTAGAATAAGATGGGGAATGAGGCATGGCTGCAGCTTCCAAAGTCTTATGCAGTTTCACCAGTGCTTAATTTGTGCTTGTTCTTTCCGGTGCTGGGCACCGGCAGTTGTTTTCCAGGGCCGGCGCTCAGTCTTCTGCCTCAAGCATTTACTGCGAGCAAAAGACACATCCGGGAAAGACGGAGGAAGACAAAAACGAAAAAGCGTCACAATGGGAGAAAGCAGAAAGCTGCAAGAGTGAGTTGAAGGGGCAGGGAGTTACTGATATGGGTTGAAGAGGCCCGAGATGGCTTCAGGATTACGCTCCCTCAGTGTTCTATCCTCGCACATTTAAATGCAGCAGCCGCATGTTTAGGAGGGCGACTTTGGACACCGGCACCTTTTTATTTACAAATTAACCACTGAGTTTCACTATGTGGAATTACAAGACAGTAAAATCGGGTATGTCTCCCACATCTGGTATAAAAGGGTGTTGATAAACCTGGCAACCTGTAAATAGCTGAAGGTGAATTATGTGCGTTAATTCCTCCCTGCCTGAGTAATGTTGCATTTTAGAATTGCACAATACCAATGTGAGTAGAAAAGCTTTACAAATGGCAAACCTGCCGAGACATATTCTGCATGCATTTCCAACTCGGCTGGGCTCAGTTAAACTGAAGATGCTCACACTATGGACCTCATTATGAGTGACCTGGTTACTACCCCAATGTTACCAACAGCTGGATTATCGGTAACAAGGGGTCCCATGTTGACAAGTATTCTATGGTAACCGTTCTCCTTAGCAATGAGAAATTAGTAGGGAATTCGATAATTCGCATCCCAACCCATCTGATTACTTCCCACTTCTAGATATTTCAAGCAGGACTTTCGATGCCAGAAATCTCTGGATGAAAAGTATGAGATCTTGTGAAATCGGCAGATATTTTAATTCCGACGGGGCCAGTACGAGGAATTAATGGCCCCCTCGAATGACCCGAGAACCTGCAATCGGCTTCTTACAGGCGAACACGATTTCACAAACCAGATTAAAACAAATCCTTATACAAAAGCAAGGATAAACTCAAATATTTTGGGGGCTTTTATGAAGGGTAAAAAATCTGCAATAAATCGCAAGTGACTTTAAAAAGTTGCACAGCGCTTTCATTAACATTATCATTTTATGTGTTTACAAATAGTTGTCATGTTTTTGCTGTGTAACGCTTAGAGTCCCTTGGACCCTGATGAGTCCAGTCCTGTTAAAGGAGCGTACAATTCTATGAGATGGCTGTTCACAGGGTAGAATCTGTCAAATCAAATATACTTTCAGCTTTCAGGTCCCGGGATGCTTGGCGGGGCCCCTTGTTTTGTCTTCACACATCCTGCATTCAGCGGCTGCAGACAGAATATAAATGTGTGCATTACCCTGCACCCCAGGGCATTTAAAGCTGCAGGGCATTAGCCAGGGCGCTAACCAGGCTTGGGGACTGTTTGTTATTCTTCTTCTCACAGCTGCAGCCCCTGAACTATTCTCAGAGTCCCTGTATTTTCAGTTAAAAATATCAACTCTGTAGCTCACAGGAGCGCTGTTCACAAGGGCACATACGTCACACCGTTGGCTGCTGAGTGGTGAGTGAGCAGCAGGCGTTCAGTGGCTGCTTGAGACAGAGAGGAACAGGTGCAGGATGGTGTTTCGTGGCTGCTGGGAGCAGAGCATGAATTTGTGCAAGGATATAGTTTAGTGGCTGCTGGGAGCAGAGCATGAATTCGTGCAAGGATAGTTCAGTGGCTGATGGGTGCAGAGCGTGAATTTGTGCAAGGATAGTTCAGTGGCTATGGGTGCAGAGCGTGAATTTGTGCAAGGATAGTTCAGTGGCTGATGGGTGCAGAGCGTGAATTTGTGCAAGGACGGAGTTCAGTGTCTGCTAGGAGCAGAGCAGGAACAGATGTAGGATAGAGTTCAGTGGCTGCTAGGAGCAGAGCAGGAACATGTGCAGGACAGGGTTTCTGTTACTGCTAGGAGCAGAGCAGGAACACATGCAGGATAGAGTTCAGTGGCTGCTAGGTGCAGAGCTTGAATTTGTGCAAGAATGGAGTTCAGTGGTTGCTAAGAGCAGAGCACGAACATGTGCAGGACGGAGTTCAGGGGCTGCTAGGAGCAGATCAGGAAAACATGCAGGATAGAGTTCAGTGGCTGCTAGGAGCAGAGCGGGAATTAGTGCAAGGATGGAGGTTAGTGGCTGCTAGGAGCAGGGACATGTGCATGGATGGAGGTCAGTAGCTGGTAGGAGCAGAGCAGGAACATGTGCAAGGATGGAGGTCAGTGGCTGCTAGGAGCAGATCATGAATTTGTGCAAGGATGGAGGTCAGTGGCTGCTAGGATCAGAGAAGGAACATGTGCAGGGATGGAGGTCAGTGGCTGCTATGAGCAGAGCAGGAACATGTGCAAGGATGGAGATCATTGGCTCCTATGAGGAGACCAAGAACATGCAGGATAAAGTTCAGTACCCGCTAGAGAAAGGGCAGGAGCACTTGCAGGATAGAGTTCTGTGGCTGCTAGCAGCAGAGTAAAAACATGTGCAGGATAGTGTTCAGTGGCTGCTAGAGGAATCGCAGGAACAGGTGCAAGATAGAGGTCAGTGACTACAAGATGCAGAGCAGGAACATGTGGAAGGCTGGAGTTGAGTGGCTGCTAGGAGCAGAGAAGGAAAACTTGCGGGATAGGGGCTGCTAGGAGCAGAAAAGGAACACTTGCAAGAATGGAGTTTAGTGGCCTTTAGATGCAGAGCAGGAGCACGTGCAGGATGAAGTTTAGTGGCTGCCCAGTGGCTGCTAGAAGCAGAGCAGGAACACATGCAGGGTAGAGTTCAGTGACTGCTAGGAGCAGAGCGGGAACACATGCAAGGATAGACGTCAGTGGCTGCTAGGAGCAGAGCAGAGCACGAACACATGCAGGAAGCATTCAGTGGTTGCGAGGAGCAGAACAGGAACTCATGCAAGGATAGACTTCAGTGGCTGCTAGGAGCAGAACAGGAACACATGCAGAATGGAGTTCAGTGGCTGCTAGAAGCAGAACAGGAACACATGCAAGAATGGAGTTCAGTGGCTTTTCGACGCAGAGAAGGAGCACGTGCAGGATGTAATTTCGTGGCTGCTCAGTGGCAGCTAGAATCAGAGCAGGAACACATGCAGGACAGCATTCAGTGACTGCTAGGAGCAGAGCGGGAATTTGTGCAAGGATGGAGTCCAGTGGCTGCTAGGACCGGAGCATGAACATGTGCAAGGATGGAGTTTAGAAGCTGCTCAGTGGCTGCTGGGCGCAGAGCAGGAACAGGTTCAGAATATTGTCCTGTGGCTGCTAGGAGCAGAGTAGGAACACATGCAGGATAGAGTTCAGTGGCTGCTAGAAGCAGAGCATGAACACATGCAGAATAGAGCTCAGTAGCTGCTAGGAGCATAGCAGGAACATTTGCAAGGCTGGAGTTCAATGGATGCTAGACAGAGAGCAGGAACAGATGTGGGATAGACTGCGATGACTGCTGGGAGGAGAGAAGGAAGACATGCAAGGGTGGACTTCAGTGGCTGCTAGGAGGAGAGAAGGAACACATGCAAGGGTGGACTTCAGTGGCTGCTGGGAGGAGAGAAGGAACACATGCAAGGGTGGACTTCAGTGGCTGCTAGGAGGAGAGAAGGAACACATGCAAGGGGGGACTTCAGTGGCTGCTGGGAGGAGAGAAGGAACACATGCAAGGGTGGACTTCAGTGGCTGCTGGGAGGAGAGAAGGAACACATGCAAGGGTGGACTTCAGTGGCTGCTGGGAGGAGAGAAGGAAGACATGCAAGGGTGGACTTCAGTGGCTGCTAGGAGGAGAGAAGGAACACATGCAAGGGTGGACTTCAGTGGCTGCTAGGAGGAGAGAAGGAAGACATGCAAGGGTGGACTTCAGTGGCTGCTGGGAGGAGAGAAGGAAGACATGCAAGGGTGGACTTCAGTGGCTGCTAGGAGGAGAGAAGGAAGACATGCGAGGGTGGACTTCAGTGGCTGCTAGGAGGAGAGAAGGAACACATGCAAGGGTGGACTTCAGTGGCTGCTAGGAGGAGAGAAGGAACACATGCAAGGGTGGACTTCAGTGGCTGCAAGGAGGAGAGAAGGAACACATGCAAGGGGGGACTTCAGTGGCTGCTAGGAGGAGAGAAGGAAGACATGCGAGGGTGGACTTCAGTGGCTGCTAGGAGGAGAGAAGGAAGACATGCGAGGGTGGACTTCAGTGGCTGCTAGGAGGAGAGAAGGAACACATGCAAGGGTGGACTTCAGTGGCTGCAAGGAGGAGAGAAGGAACACATGCAAGGGTGGACTTCAGTGGCTGCAAGGAGGAGAGAAGGAACACATGCAAGGGTGGACTTCAGTGGCTGCAAGGAGGAGAGAAGGAACACATGCAAGGGTGGACTTCAGTGGCTGCAAGGAGGAGAGAAGGAACACATGCAAGGGTGGACTTCAGTGGCTGCAAGGAGGAGAGAAGGAAGACATGCGAGGGTGGACTTCAGTGGCTGCTAGGAGGAGAGAAGGAAGACATGCGAGGGTGGACTTCAGTGGCTGCAAGGAGGAGAGAAGGAACACATGCAAGGGTGGACTTCAGTGGCTGCTAGGAGGAGAGAAGGAAGACATGCGAGGGTGGACTTCAGTGGCTGCTAGGAGGAGAGAAGGAAGACATGCGAGGGTGGACTTCAGTGGCTGCAAGGAGGAGAGAAGGAACACATGCAAGGGTGGACTTCAGTGGCTGCAAGGAGGAGAGAAGGAACACATGCGAGGGTGGACTTCAGTGGCTGCTAGGAGGAGAGAAGGAAGACATGCGAGGGTGGACTTCAGTGGCTGCTAGGAGGAGAGAAGGAACACATGCAAGGGTGGACTTCAGTGGCTGCAAGGAGGAGAGAAGGAACACATGCAAGGGTGGACTTCAGTGGCTGCAAGGAGGAGAGAAGGAACACATGCAAGGGTGGACTTCAGTGGCTGCTAGGAGGAGAGAAGGAAGACATGCGAGGGTGGACTTCAGTTGCTGCTAGGAGGAGAGCAGGGAGGTGTTCCAGGATGGAGTTCAGCGGACGGGGTCATTCATGAGATCATTGCCTGGTATTTCTAGGGAGCAGGGTAACCACCTCACTTCATCTCATGCAGTAAGTAGTTTCCAGTCCTGTTTTTCAAACCCACAAATCATTGGTATCTGGTGTGTTAGTCTAACTCAATGGAAACAAACTGAGCCTACAATGCCCAGAATGCACTCTGTTATGAACGCACTAAAACACAGGACGGAAACAGTATCCGCGGTGCCATAGAGTCAGGTGGACTCTCTATCGGTGGGGGTGAGGGGGGGGGTCCTAGTAAAATGGGGAGGACGGCTTAAGTTTGGGCAGCACATGGAAAGCATGAGATTATGCACTGTCTGTTTTAAGATTTCGCCCGGTCCATATATTCTGCATTGCTGCACAGAATTGTGCCAAAGGTGTATGAACGAATGCATGTATGTATGTGTGTGTTAATGTATGTACTTATGAGCTGGGAAGCAGTGGAGAGCTGTGCAGGAGGCTGTCAGTCATATTCACGGTGTTAACTTCCATTTCAAAGTCTCTGTAACCCTCCTCATTGCAAAAAAATAACCTGTAATTTATTTTTCTGTGGTGGTGTATATACTTGGCCTGATTGATGCTTAACCAAAAAACAGTCCATTCCAACCTTTTCTTGGACAGTAATTCCAAAGAGCGTTAGGCAACCGGAATTCCACAAAGGACATGAGAAGGTTTTTATCACACGTGAAAATCGGGTATGGTCCCCCAACACCTGGAAAACACAGGCTGTTGATAAACCTGCCAACCTAGAATCAGTCAGAGCTGAATTCTGTGGGTTAATCCCTTTCTGCTTGGCTTATAATCAGGATTTTACTATGCTCAGTGGTGTAACAAAAGCCCCTGCAGCCCTCCAAGGGACTCCCTCAGCCCAGTAGCCGGCCTGAGAGCTCCTGAGCAAGATCGGAGAAGGCCCCTCCATGTACTTTGCAGGGGACCCCGTCAACTATCATTACACCACTGACTATGCTAGAAGAGGGGTGTAAGAAAGGCCCCGGCAGCCCCCATGGTGCGAGGGGGGGTTCTGAGTTCCAGAGGGCCCCTTCAGCACAGCACCTGGCCTGAGTGAGTCCAGAGGGGGGCCCTTTCCATGTTCTGTCCAGGGGGCCCCTTCCGGTTTGGTTACCACACTATGCTATAATTGCACAATCCACTGTGCAGAGACAAGCTTGGCAGACGCTAAACCTGCCGAGGAGTCCTCAGCGGGCATTTCTAACCGGGCTCCGTTCAATTAAAGTGACAATGCGCACACCATGCACCTCACTGTCAGGGGGTGGCCTTCTGCTCTACAGTCCAACAGAACGAAGTTGATGAGAAACTACAGGGGCCTGCCTAGGACACGTGAGCAAGTAATTAACTTTCTAGTACTCAATACAAGGGAGTAGGCAGACAATTAAAATACCCCACTTCAAACCAAAGCCTTTGCGACCTCCGACAGAACAGCTCTCTCGTCTCCTCCGCCCAAGCATCTATCCTTCATCCCACCGCCCACCCGCTGATATGCACAATTTACCCTTTAAACTCTGTCAGCCATTCATTCTTTCATCTATTATTCAGTCCTTCGCCATTTCATCAATCTGCCTGTCCACAGCCAAACATATCTATTAATATCCAAATCTACCCATCCATCCTTTCACTCATCCATCTCTCCATCCACCCTTTCACTCATCCATCTCTCCATCCATCCTTTCACTCCTCCATCCATCCATCCTTTCACTCACCCATCTCTCCATCCATCCTTTCACTCATCCATCTCTCCATCCACCCTTTCACTCCTCCATCCATCCATCCTTTCACTCATCCATCCATCCATTCTTTCAGTCATCCATCTCTCCATTCACCCTTTCACTCATCCATCAATCCTTTCACGCATCCATCTCTCCATCCATCCTTTCACTCATCCATCCATCCATCCACCCTTTCACTCATCCAACCATCCATCCTTTCACTCATCCATCTCTCCATTCACCCTTTCACTCATCCATCTCTCCATCCATCCTTTCACTCATCCATCCCTCCATTCACCCTTTCACTCATCCATCTATCCTTTCTGTTATTTATTCATCCATCCTCCCTCTCACTTATCCCATCCATGCACCCTCACTCAGCCATCCATCCTTTCACCCGCTCATCCATTCGTCTTTCTCTCATCATCCATCCACCCTACCTTTCACTCAGCTATTTATCCTTTCACTTGCTCATCCACCCATCCTTTCTCTCATCATCCATCCACTTTTTCACTCATCCATCCATTCATTCAGTTTCACTCATCCATGCATCCATCATTTCCATCCAAGAGTCCACATTCACCAGTATGCACATGGCACATAATTATACTTAAAATGATCATCCATAAATGACATCACCCACCTTACTTCCTTCCCAGGGGTGTAACGAAACTTAGGGGGCACCACTGCAGTTTATATGGAGGGGGCCGCCACCCTGGCAGCAGCTCTCAGGCCAGGGCCCGCCACTTGTGCACAGTGTACTGGAGGTACGGGGGGGCTAATGTTCTGCCCCTGTTCCTTCCAAGCTCATGAAACTCCAGAGTGGGACTTCAGACAGGTTCATGATGTTAAATCCACAAGTTTGAACTTCTATGTGTTGCCATCCAACACAGAAAGAGGTTTAATCTCATGCTCCTTTTCTAACTTAGAGGGAAAAACTTTGCCCCATCACCTCCTGCTCAGTCCTTAACACTGGGCCCCGGCGCTTTCCCCCACCCCACATCTCTCTCAATAGGCCCCAAAATGTCAATTTTCACCATCATTCGGCCAAGAAGATCAAATACCTGCTGCCCCTTTCATCAGTAGCAGCTGCCCAGGTCTTACCTTCTCCCACCTGAGTCTTGGAAGCACAATGCAAGGAGATGTCACACAATCCTTTCTAGGCCTTCTTCAGGGCGCGCTACACTACATGGCGAAACATGTCTCCTCCCTGTGGACATGTGATCATAGATCAGCAATCCTGGAAAATCACCTGAGCATGAGCATAACATTCAAAATCAGCTGCGTAATCAACACAGCAGGAGGCCCAGGCGAAATTTAAATGACACCCGCGTAATCGTCCTCATTTAACAGATTGTTTTGTTACGCAAGATTCACGAAATTACACCATTACGCCACTTTGGGTAATTAGCTGTTGTTCATGGTAAAAATTTACAGCGGACAGAAACAGACCATGAGCAGCTGGTGTGTGCGGCTCTTTTTTATAAATGGGTTCTTGTGGCAAAAAGGGACACAAATTGCATTTCATGCTAAAAAATAGCACACATTGACTGATTTGCACTTCACATAATTACAAATAATTTTGCATATTTTCCCCCCAAATTTCAAACAATTGTACAAAAGCAAATTGCCTGAAGATCTCACACTTCTGCAGAGCAGTCTGCCTAAATTGCCTTACTTAATCAACAGCATCATCACTTTTGGTAAGTAACGTGGTCTTAGGAGGAACAATTTGCTGTTTCTGCTACAACAAACTTTTTAAACCCCTCCGGCTCTTCATAGGTCGCTCACAGGTGTTGTAACAAACCTCTGGAGCTCCTGGCCTGTCTTTACAAGAACTCATCTGATCTTCCTTCCTTCAGAAAACTGATAAACAGACAACTTTTTTGTTCTCATTTGAATTTTTATTAGAGTTATTTTGTCTGATAGACATCAATAACTGACAACCAGACAACATAACTTAGATATTGTTTCTATTGTACGTAACTGCTCTTTGCCAGTGGCGGCTGCCGCATAACTCCAGGGGAGGGGTGAGGGGTGTGGGGTGGACAGAGACAAGGTACAAAAAATAAAAAAATAAAAATTAAAAAAATAACTTCTCTTGCCTCCGTCTCTGCCGCCTCCTGCCGCCTCACGCTCCTTTTCTTCTGGTGTCCCAGCAGTGAAAGCTTTGACACCAGCATAGGCTCCCTAGCAATCCTGGCACTGCTTTCATGCAAAACCTAGCATGAAAGCAGCGCCAGGATTGGTCTGAGCGGCAGTGACTGCTGCTCAGACACAGCCCTGGGGTCTGTGCAGTTTCTCCAGCCCGGCTGTGTACACAGCCAAGGTGGAGGAACCTAAGTGCGCATGTGTGTTTAGCCGGCCTCAGACGGCTGGCCAAACACACATGCGCACTTAGGTGCACTCTCCCCTCCTCCACCCTCCCCCTTCCCATCTCCCATAGCCCAGCCCTGCCTCTCCCTGCACTGCTGGCTATTCCAGAAGCAGAAAAATAAAACAATCTATTGTTTTATTTGTCTGCCTCTGGCACAGCCAGTGGGGCGACGCTCCTTCGCCACAGCGAAAGAGCCGCCCCTGCTCTTTGCCCTGCTCTTTCTAAATATTCTATTTTATTATTATGTGAAAGTCACACTATTACCAATCAGGGTGCAGATGAGCTAAAGAACACTATTAGATAATCAAATAAATACAAGTTGGTGCCCTTTTAATTAAAAAATCGTCTTTATGCCCATACCAATAATCCTGACTTGCCTAAGGACCTTACGTCATTTACAGTCTGGCAGACGGGATACTCTGTCGCAAACATGGTGGATGCGCGGTGGCGCATTAGAGCCTCTGGCACTTCTAGTGGACAGGATATATATAGGTTCCGTTGACGGAGTATCCTGTCTCGCAAACCCTAAATAAGGCCCTTTTTCCTCTATTCTTGCTACCAGTGTGGTGTGAACATGAAAGACATTAGTCTGAGGTAGATGAATAAACCCCAATCCACGGTGGAGCCAAAAAGGGTGTGTACACGAGAAGACGCCTAGCTGTTAACCACCAGGCGAGAGCCAGCAGAATATACAACTGATGGAACTTCCTGTTACGAACCCATACCCCCAAAGCCAAGTGTATAGTAACAATCTACAAAAATCACACAAAAAACAAAATACATAGAAAAATCTCATTTTTCCCTTTCAGTGCTCTTAATCTTTTGATAACAACAAACCTTTTGTGAACAAGGATCACTCACAAGTTTGGGTTGGCATTTGGGGTGCTCCAAGGCTAGAAGCCAGGCAGATGCGACTGTACTTGCTTTTGCTATATCCCAGAGCAGATGTGCTGCCATCCAGCCTTAGAGTGACTTCCCTCACTGTACGATAGGTGTGGTTTGGGTATGCCTCAATATTGCTTTGGTTCATTGCTTCATTTTCCATTAAGAGATCAATCTAAGGCCCTCATTATGAGCGAGACGATAAATAGCGATATCTGCAGTCAAACGAGTCCCTGCACATATCGGAATTATGAGTTTTGTGATAAATATCAACAGGTCAAACCGGCCAATACTGATCCATGGAAAATGCCCTGTACGTACTGGAACAAGCAGATTTTGCTGTAGGAAGCACCAACATCCACATAGCCTTCTCCAAATACTTGTGATAGATGATAAAACTGAAACCTCATTGTTGGTTTTACTTTGATGTGCTAATTAGCGCATTCGATAATGGCCGACTCATAATGAGGGCCCAAGTATTTCCACACGTCTGGAACTACAGGTGGTGGTCTTCAGTTCACTGGCCAGACACTTTCCTGCTGGTCCCTGCTCTTAATAGGTGACTCTGATCATTGAGGAAAGAGTCAATGTCTACTCCATCTCAGACCTGTGTTTCTGGGACCCTCTTTTAATCTCTTATATAGGAGGTGTATCCTGTATCGCGTGCTGTGGACAGGGTCTGGAGCATGAGTTGCTGTCAAGTGCTCCTTCCTCTGTGTATTGAAATACCTCTAAGCTCTTGGATGCCTTTCTCTTGGTTTGTTCTGCTCCCGCCCTATATCTCCATCTTGACAATCATTTCTTCTTTGGCACCTGTCTTGTCAAGTTTCCTCAGTGTGAGTCTTTCACTTCTTTGAAACTGTGGTTCCTGATGAATGTTATCCATTTTACCATTCTTTGTGAAGTGTTTTGAATACATACATTTGTAATGAGGGTAAAAGCCAGCAATGGTTTATTGTGCGCTGAATATTTTAAGGGCAACCTCATAATTTCATGAGCACCATATCCATTTTTGGGCATTTAACTGTTTTATGGTCGCGCAGTGGTCTGCCTCATAGTGAAGGACACTCAACCACTAAGATGCTTCTTAAATAGCACTTGACATCATCCCTTCTCTGCCTTATCTGAATGTGCTGCTTGTAAATGTCTCTTCATTGACCTCAGTCCACCTTCTCCTTTTAGAATATCTCATCCAGGCACATAAGGTCAACTCATTTACAACAATTTACATGTAGTTCTCCCAGAAGAGACTGGCTGTGGCTCAAAAATGGATTCTTCCTTAGAATAACAAGGTTGCCTGGTCAGATCAATAGAGCTGACTACATTAAAATGGCAAAGGGGAACATCTACTGTGAGATGCTTTGTCCAGAAGACCAGGGCACTGAGCTTCCCAAGATACCTGCAGTTTAAAATTGTGCATATTTTTGAATTTTGCAAGCTCCTGATGATTTATATTCCGAGGAGTGATCAATCGATTTGAGGTCTTTTGACATTCAACGGTCCCTGTTTTACCTTCATCGTCGTTCCTCAAAGAAGCTTTGCAAACAAGTCCAATGGTCTTGGGATGGGAGGTCTCAGGTGAACCGGTGTCGGTGACACCCGAGTGAAAGGTGCAAAGCGTGTGGCAATGTGTTCTGATGGCAAAGGTGCAGCAACGTCCACCGGACCTCTTCAAACCCCTATTGGGTATGGTGAAGAAGAGCCTGGTCACAGAAGGCAAACATGTCTATAGATAGGACCATAGGACCAGGCATATGAGGTGTGATATGGAGGCATTCCTGATCTCACTCTGCCCACATCATGTGTCGGCCATTATTTCAAATACCATTACTTCAGCCAACAGTGCGTCGACCTGTTCCTTGACTTGGATAGCTTGCTATTCAATTTCTGGCTCAGTGGTGTAACAATAGCCCCTGCAGCACCCGCGGTGCGGGGGACCCCTGAACTCGAAGGGGGGCCCTCCAGCACTGTGCCTGGGCAACAGGCTCCTGTCCTGAGGGCTCCTGCCTTGTCCCATAGCGTGGGGGTCCCCTCCATGTATTTTGCAGGGGGTCCCCCTCAAGTTTTGTTACGCCACTGTTCTGGCCGTAGGTTTTTTGGGTGCAAGAGAAAGTCTTGAAGTAAAGTTCATTCTAAATAATGTTGGTAGAAGTAATTTTGTTAGCAACACCGGATTTTGGTCCATTCTCTTTTAAGGGTATGTGTGTGTGCACGTGTCGGAGTACTGATGCAGCTAATTTTTAGATCTGACCTTAGAGACAGCTTTGGCTCTTTCAACATTTTTATAAAATCATATTTAACCTACATACATAGAGGGACTTTTTTGTAGGCTTCATCCATTAGTCTGTTAAGTTGTCATTCACATTTTGCTTCCTCCCACCACAGTATACATCATAGGGCAATGGGTCAGCCCACCTTAGCCATTGGCTGCTTTTACTGTGAGTGATTGCACAAGGTCTGGGCTCATTGTCACCATCTGCCTAAAAAGAATTTGTTTATCTTTATTGACATGTACTTTATGTTTTTTAATAGTTAGCAGTACAACTATTTCTTTTGAGTGCATTTCGGGTGCCTTGTTAGATGGTGATTTATTTTTTGCCTCCTTTTAAAGTCGCTCTTATAAAGTTTTTATTGTCTGGCTTGACCTTGCAGCTCTTTCCAGACAACCAGACAAATATATTCTAGGATCCAGAACTACATCTTTTGTTTTGGCATTAGTTGTATGCTTCCACAAACAAAAGTGCATTTCCTCCACCCAGTTATGATCATTTTGCTTATTTATCTAGCTGCTGGATCGTGAACTTTTAGGGATACACACATGCCACAGAAGTGTCTTAAATAATTAGATAGTTTATGACATTTTTTTGTGGCAGCAGCACAGATGGGGAGAGGCAGTCATTCATGTATATGGATTTGTAGGACTAGCTTGACACTGCATTCCTAAGCCAGTCCTATTGGAATTGCCAATGCTTGTTAAGAGATATTGTAACATAGTAGCTGTCGACAATTTGATATGAGTGTGTGGTGTTTAATTCTTTTCTGCTTCCTGAAAATATTAATAAAATACAAGGCATAACTTAAAGGTGTGTTATTCAAAAACATCACTATTAAAACTGCTACATCAGTGAGTGTTTTTTATTTTTTAGTCTTTTATTCCAAGTTTATGGCCTCTATTTATATGTGGCAGCATGCTTTCATTTTTTTACTGTTGTAGCATAACATGCACTGAAAAATAAGAACAAATAACCAAAATATCCATCAGACCAGCTTGCCAAGAGCTGGCCTATTGGCTTTGCCAATGCTTGGTGCTATTTTATTTGGACAAAGAATTTAATCTTTTGGTGGATTTTTCGTGGGTTTATTTTGGGTGCAGGTAAGTTTTGCCTCTTCGATTTATGCATATCGTGGAGAATGGAGTTTTATTTATTGGAGTTTGTGCCTGGGGTGGAGATGGAAAACATATGCATTTCTGCACACGTAGGTATTTTATCTAAGTTTAGCTCTTTATTCTCTTAAAATGGTTTATTTATTTTTGCTGTATTTTGGTTTAATGTATTTTGCCACCTTCATTTGATACTGCAATATTACAGCATTAAAAGGTTATCGTGTTTGCTATATCATTGTAAAAGGCTTTAGCTGCTTGTCACAGACAGAGTTGCAAGCAGTATCTTAGCATACTCTTAGGGTGGGCTTTGAGACTTTTCCAGTCACAGGATTGGGGGTCTTTCTTGTCCATTTCAATTTTCTGCTCCTAATTCTTATTGTGGTGTTTGTCCTGCCACTGAAGCATTTTGTTTCCCCCTCTTTGTTGGTTGAATGAGTGAATCCTTCCACTGTTGATGTCATGGTACTATTTTTCCTTCAAATGTTTCTATGGCATTTGACTTCTAGCGCTTGATGGGAGTGCATGGTCCTTCTTTCAGCTCCTCTGATTGCATCTGGTTGGCCCCTCCTTGTCCGAGACTGTACGCAGGGCTGGACAGGGCTTTTATCCCACTGGGCATTTCTAGGGTGGGCTGGAGCCCTTAGGTGTCAGTTTTAGAAGCCCAGGGCCACTCCTGATGCCACTGTCCCCTTCCACAGCTTTGAACTGCATCAGGCACGAGAGGCATCGATGGGGATGGGGAGAGATGGGTAGAGCGAGCGAGAGATCAGAGACAGAGAATTGAGAGAGGAGAGTAAGACAGAGCGAACTAATGGATGAAAGAGAAAGACAGAGCGAGGAGAAGGAGGAAGTGGGGCTGGTTTGAGTATTTTTTGCAAGGACCGTTTTTGGTGACCCAGTCTGTCCCTGTATGCATGCATGACCGTTAGTGGTGTACATGGGGCCATACTGATGACCCCCTCAATGTCGCTCTTGCGCTACGCAACGTGGTGCAAGAGCGACGCAAATGAACAATGAGATTTATGAAGCCATGCAAGGCCACCTTGCGTGACCCTGCGTGGCTTCGTAAATCTCAAGAAATGTCAGGCAGTGCAAATCGCTGCGTTGCATTACTCTGTGCCAGGGAGGCGTTTCCACCGGTGTTGCGTGGGTGTCCCCAGGCAACATCCAGGGATTTTGATGCATTCCCAGATTACAAGAACAGGTAAACCTGGAAATGCGCCAAAAGGATAGGCCTCCCCAGAAGAGGCATAACAACGAGAAAAATCTTAATTTCTCCCCGTTATTTCCTCTTTCTATGTGTGCTGCATTCAGAAAGAGGAAAATGTCTCTCAGGATTGGTTTTGTGCAGGAAGTTGCCTCTTCCTTCACAAAGACAAACCTGCATGCAGCACAGGCACCCTTGCACCATAGTGCAAGGGTGCTGCGTTGGTGCTAGAGAGCTAAAACGGCATCAACGCAAGGGAAAAGGCAGAAATGCGCTGTATTCTTTTAAATACAGCGCATTCCTGCGCTTTCCCTGTCACGCAGTGCCGTGCAGCGAGAGGACTTGTGGCGCCGTGACACTATCCACACAAATATTCCCATGGTGTGTTTTCTGGACCAGGGAGATAGGTAATCTGTCAGACCCAACACTCCCACACTGCTACGGTGTAAGCAAGAGGTACATTGCATCAGTGTCACTATAGAAACAGCACCGGGGATCCAACCTCTGCACCTGCTTATTCACCTTTAGACACCTGTAATACAGCTTCACTGTTTCTCTGTTGCCCTTTTTGATCAAATACCTCCATAATGCAATCAAACACTTGTTATTTGTATTTCATATATATTATGTGAATTTGGTTGCTTTTTTCCACTTTTATAGTTGTTTCATGGGCAGCAAGCAATTGTGTACCCTGTCACCTTTAAGGTGCTCTGTCTCCAACTGAGCCCTGTCTGGGCCAAATAAAACTGCTAATAAATACATTTAAAAAAAATGAATAACTAAAGATGGCTTCTGTTACACATGTTGTGTGACATCTAGTGAGAGGCTAGGACACAGCCCAGGAAGTTTCCAGTGCCTGACGTTTGATAAGCAGCTGGGTGTCCTCAGCACACTTGTACATTTTTATATCAATTGAATCAGGAGTTTACTTTAACGAAATAAATTAAAATCGACCGGGACAAGGGCGGCCATATGTAATTGACCAATGACTGGAAGTAAAAAGCGAACCCCTGATACTTCGTGATCTGTTTGATAAACAAGATGTGATTAGGGCTCCCGGATTTATGGTATTTATTGTTTCAACATTTCCGTCTATGTTTATCCAAATAGATTTTTTGCTAATTTTTCTGTATGGATCTATTTTTGTTTTGTTTTTACTGTATAAATGAAGCTGCAATAGGTATTTTTCCAAACTTATTTACTGATAAATGCATACTTGCACTTGAATGTGCAAAAGGTTTCAGCAGTACACAGTGCAATAGCGTTATAAGAAAACACTTGGATTGTAGAAAAGCATAAATAACTGTAGATCTGCACTTAATTAAGCTTAATTAGGAAATCTATTGTCTTTTTTTCATCTCCTCTTCTCTCAAGCTGTACACCCACAGACCTAGCCCTCAAGGTCGACAGTAGAACACATCATTCAAAGAAGGCATATTTTCTGTATTTTTTTCTGTATTTAAAAATAAACACAGAGAGGAAAATAAATAGTTTCTGTCTGTATTTATCTGTGAAAATCAGTAAAAATTGAAAACTGGGAGGCCTAGATGTAATCCAGCCCAGGACGGCGCGCCTGCATCTTCTGGACGAGGATGGTGCAGTTGATGACTCTGGAAGATGCACTGCACATCCCTGCTGGTTTGCTTCTTTACAAGGGTGCTGGTAAATCAAGTGCAAAGTGAATATACAGTGGTTTTCCACAGGGCTTAATTTTTAGACTTTACGTGCAAGTTGACTAGTCACTAATTGAAGTGCCAAATTGTGTACATCACCTACTCAATGACCTTAGATACAAAGCCTTAGACTGGCTTACCTCCTTCCTCACATACCGGACCCAGAGAGTCCGCCTTCCGCCCTTCCACTCCAACACTACCAAAATCACCTGCGGAGTCCCCCAAGGGTCCTCCCTCAGCCCCACACTCTTCAACATCTACATGATCCCCCTAGCCAACATCCTCCGGGCACACAGAATCACTATCCTCTCCTATACAGATGACACCCAACTCGTCCTCTCCCTCACCCGCAACCCCACCACTGCCAAAACCAACATACACGCCGCTCTCCTCGACACCGCAAACTGGATGACCACTAACCACCTAAACCTCAACTCAAACAAAACCGAGATCATCATCTTCGGCCCCAACAAAACCGCATGGGACGACTCCTGGTGGCCCACCGCCCTAGGCCCCACATCCACCCCCACAACCCACTCACGCAACCTCAGCATCATCCTTGACCCCTTCCTCGCCATGACACAGCAAATCAATGCTCTAACCTCCTCCTGTTTCAACACACTCCGCACTCTAAAAAAATCCTTCAAATGGATTCCCCCAGAAACCAGAAAGACAGTCACCCAAGCACTCATCAGCAGCAGACTAGACTACGGTAACGCCCTCTACGCCGGCACCACACTCAAACTCAAACGCAAACTCCAGAGAATCCAGAACACAGCTGCACGCCTCGTCCTTGGCCTCCCCCGCCACGAACGAATCTAACCACACCTCAAATCCCTTCACTGGCTCCCCATACACAAAAGGATCCCCTTCAAAATCCTCATCCATGCACACAAATCCCTCCACAACACCGGCCCAACCTACCTCAACGAAAGAGTGAACTTCCACACTCCCTCACGCAACCTCCGATCAGCCGACCTCGCCCTAGTCACAGTCCCCCGCATCCAACGCACCACCACAGGAGGCAGGTCCTTCTCCTACCTCGCCCCCATAACCTGGAACTCCCTCCCCACTGACCTTCGCAAAACCAAAGACCTACTGGTCTTCAGAAAGAACCTCAAGACATGGTTGTTCGATCAGTGACCCTCCCTGCCCCCCCCCCCGGTCTCCCCTCCCCCAGCGCCTTGAGACCCTCACGGGTGAGTAGCGCGCTCTACAAATTTCTTTGATTGATTGATTGAATGAAGCCATTTCACTTGCATTCTTACTCGCCTCAAGGACCATATAATATGCTCTTCAATACCATATTGTTCATTTTATTCACTTATTCAGAGTGATAACTATCAAACATATTGATGAATCCTTGTTTTACACTGTTTTAGGAAAAAGAGGGCATGCCGTGTCCCTGGCCCCCCTAGGAGTGTCTCCACCAGTTCATACCAAAAGAACTATGAATACTTCAAAGTCCCATTTCTTGTTAGGATGAAAATCATACAATCCTTCCTTTCACTGTCTGGGACCTACCTCAAGAGAAGTGTTGATTTATTTCTGCCATATCATTCTAGCCTCCTCAGGGCAACCTACAAAGAAGACCGATTTAAAACACACCTAAACAACATGCACACAACCGCCTTTGTGTTTCCATCATTGTCAATAACTAAAACATTAATGAATTATTTACAAGTGGTCTTCTTAACTGTCTCTATATCATGTAAACAGCCATAACCAATTAAATGCAATGCCAGTATTATTGTAGCAAATGTATCTCTCTACTCCCCAAAGAGGCTTAAATGAGGTGTTCTATGCAGTGGTCCAAAGTGCAAAGTCCAGACCATTAAATATCAGATTAAATATCAGTGTCTCATTAATCCTGCTCTCACATATCCAGAGATACATCAGGTTCCACTTCCCAGGGACTGGAATATTAACAGTCATTATTGGGAAGAAGGAGTTGAAGCCTTGCTAGACAGGTCAACAAAGGAACTAAGGTCACAAGCCAAGGAAAATGTGCTGATGACGTTACATCTTTAGCATTAAAGCAATTATTTCCGTTTAAGAACAATCATTGGCAATATCAATAATACTGGCTTTAAAAGAATGTTGTGTGGTAATTTGAAGCACTACAAGCAGATAGCGTGGGAATGGGCAGGTATTTGTGCAGAAGTAAAGAACTGTAGAATAATATTGGTGTGGGTTAAAAGGTCAGGTGACAGGTACATTGTCAAGCCAGACCTAAAAATCCATGTGGGTTAATGACTGCCCTCCTCCAATCTGTGCTCCTGCTAGAAAAAAAACACGCCATAAATTATCCAGTTATCTAAGAACATTTAATAGCATGTGGGTGTGTCCTTGAAGTTTACCCTAAGGTAGCTCAATAAATAAAATAATCACAGCTGTGTGGACAGCAAGCACTTTTTTGTGGAAGCACACAACTTCTGTCCAATCAAAACTTGTACTTCTAGCTCTGAAAATGTGGGCGGAGCTAAAAGTCCCTTTTCTGGTGTTCTCACATAATTGTCTAGGGACAGCTGTGCTGTCAAGCCAGACCAAAAACAGTGAGGTACCCAGTGGCTGTTACAATGGTCCACCACCGTCTTGTGAGCAGCCTCGTTTGACTCACTTGCCGCCATTGCTTACGCCTTAGGTCCAGTACAGCTGTTACCACAATACCTCAAAACGGCTCCTTCATTATTGCTCTGTAGAGTTCTTAAACTGAAGCGCTGTGTTCTTGGAGGCGGGGCAGGAGCCCTTTAAAACTTGTTCGCGCTCCCGCCGTCGCGGGAAGCGCTGTGTGTTCTTGGAGGCGGGGCAGGAGCCCTTTAAAACTCGTTCGCGCTCCCGCCGTCGCGGGAAGCGCTGTGTGTTCTTGGAGGCGGGGCAGGAGCCCTTTTAAAACTCGTTCGCGCTCCCGCCGTCGCGGGAAGCGCTGTGTGTTCTTTGGAGGCGGGGCAGGAGCCCTTTAAAACTCGTTCGCGCTCCCGCCGTCGCGGGAAGCGCTGTGTGTTCTTTGGAGGCGGGGCAGGAGCCCTTTAAAACTCGTTCGCGCTCCCGCCGTCGCGGGAAGCGCTGTGTGTTCTTGGAGGCGGGGCAGGAGCCCTTTAAAACTCGTTCGCGCTCCCGCCGTCGCGGGAAGCGCTGTGTGTTCTTGGAGGCGGGGCAGGAGCCCTTTAAAACTCGTTCGCGCTCCCGCCGTCGCGGGAAGCGCTGTGTGTTCTTGGAGGCGGGGCAGGAGCCCTTTAAAACTCGTTCGCGCTCCCACAGCGCGGGAGGCGCGCGGGCGGCGCCCGGGCGAAGCCCGGGCCAAGGGCGGGCCCGTCCTGCGCCCGTCAGCGGCTGACAGAGGCTGGGCTGGGCCACTCCCCTAACATCTATCTCCCAAGAAGGCCATATTGTACTCAGTCCCTTTTGTTATTTCCTACTCTGTCTCCCCAGTCAGCTGCTCCATTTAATCTGACACCTTATCATTTAACCTTGCACCTACACTAACACCAGATGGGCAAAAGGAAAGCAATAGAGGCAGGGGCCGGGGCAGTACTAAAAGCCAAGCGAAAAAGGCATAAGCATGCAGCTAGCAACTGCGTTATGGATAGAATCGACTCTCTCCTGGGCGAATGCAACGGAATACTAACTAGCCCCCAGGGTAACATTTCTATTGCAACTGGGGAGGGGCCCACTTCAACTAGCAGGAAGGAAGGTTCCATGAAAATCGCTGAGATTTTCGTGAACCGTGGGCAACAAGTTACTGACACTACAGGGGTGGGTGAAAATAGGAACGTTATCACCCATGCGGCCCCCTCCCTAGCAGAAGACCTACCACTTGCCACCAACGATTCCATCCAGCTCAGTAACCGCTTCAATCCCCTAACCAACCTCCCTGAATCACGCGACGACATCAACCCAGACACCCTGGCAGATGGGCCAGCAGCAACCAACACGCACTCTCCTCATGTAACCCCACAGCATATCGAATACATACAAGCTCTAAGGAAGGAAGTCACAGAACTCAAGCATATGGTTAACTCATTACTTGCAATAGTAAAACAGCTAACCCACGCAAATAACACGACCACCAGTAACCTTGCCCAAAATCCAATCCTATCAGGCATCACAACAAACTCGCCCAACTCCTCTGCTTCTAGCCACGCTGGCCCTCACCCTACCAAAGAAAAGACCATGAACTCCCACCAGACTCCCCTCTTCCACAATTTAGGCATAGGAAATTCACTAGACATCTATCATAATACCCTCAAACCCATGAGCAACACCGCCTCAAAATACTCTACGCAACCAGCCACTGACCAGTCCCATTTAGGTAATATAGTTCTAATGGTTAACGTTCCCAAGTTAACCACATTGGCGCGCAAGGAAGGGGTAGACTCTATCAAAAACAAGGCAATCCACTGGATTCGCCATGTTAGAGGCTGCCGATCCATAATACGTGAGGACCTAATTACCGTAGTACGACGGCCAGACCCGGGAACTCACTTTGATATCCTAAAACT
Organism: Pleurodeles waltl; assembly: GCF_031143425.1. Classification (NCBI taxonomy): domain Eukaryota; kingdom Metazoa; phylum Chordata; class Amphibia; order Caudata; family Salamandridae; genus Pleurodeles; species Pleurodeles waltl. The sequence continues at coordinate 73,040,210 of NC_090444.1, read as the reverse complement.
GACACTCAAGAACAGGACCATGGCGAACAATCTGGTGGCCCTAGACGCAAGAACAAGCCCACCTGCACACTCACGCATCCAGTTTAAACAGCCCAGGTCACCTACGCTCCACGAGGAATGCCCGAGTTACCACCCGGCAGAAAACCTATCCCCTCTTGGTAAACATGATTGACTCACAGCCCCACCTAAAATCTATGCAGGCAAACCTTGCAACCTTCCAACATCTATCACCCCCAGATCCTCCTTTTACCCCACCACTGTCTGTCCATGTATTCACCCCCCTACCCATGACACCGCGACCATTTCCGGCTCACCGAGCAATCATGACAACGATGCTCCACCCATCTTGCAGGCACATTGCCCACCAAACCTAGAGCTGCTGTCTAGGCCCGCAAGCATCTCCTTGATCAGGACCAGGCCTGTTCCAACAGAGGAACATCACCAACCACCACAAGCCTCACGGGCAAACATTGGTATCAACCCATCTCTGCTCCCTCAGCCACATCTGCCAAACCAACCCCCGACAGCCAACTTCACAAACCCCGGGCATTTAGGCAGGACAACTCAGTCACAATCTGGGGTACGACTTGTCTCATGGAACGTGGCAGGTCTGAAATCTATTCTTCCCCTTCCATCCTTCTCCTCATTTATTGACGAACATGACATATGTCTCCTACAGGAAACATGGTCACTCGACCCACTCTTCCGAACAGGCTACTCAAATTTCCACATCCCCGCTGTGGCCAGCACGAGAGGCAGGCCCTCAGGGGGTCTGACCATCTGGATCAAAACATCGCTTAGCTGCCATATATCACAGCTACCTACCGCCTCTCCCGACCTGTTAGGCCTTCGTCTATCCTTTGGGCCTGACTCTGTGGTGAACATCTTTAATATCTACGCTCGAGGGGTCAGGGGGGGTCAAGTCTCCAAAACCCTCTGCGCCCTCGTAGCCCTCTTACAAAATTATCCCCGCCATCATAAAACCATTGTGGCTGGGGACTTCAACGTCACATTCGAACCCCTTGACTGGGACGATCTCAGGTCCACCCGCGAGGAAGATCAAGCCTGGTCTATCCCCGCCCTGTCAATTCCACCCATCAAAAGGTGGACGTCGGTTGCCATTCAGGTTAAATCATTGACCATGGAGTTTGGACTCAGGGCGCTAAATGGCAGAACTAATTCAGACACCAACGGTAGTCACACATACAACAAAACGAACCACACCAGCAGAATCGATTATTGCCTATTCGATATAAGATTATGGCCTCTAGTCATCGATATGACAATCATCGAAAGGACCGAAAGTGATCACAACCCTCTCTCTGTCCACACATTAGCCCTAGGTAACCTCCCAGCCACGTCTAACCCCGCAGCAGTAGCACCCGAGGGTATTAACCTGGCCAACAACAAAAGACACCTAAAATGGGTCAATATTGTGGCCCGGCCCGCACTCATCAATGCTGCCAACAACACCCTAAAATCCACACTAAGGGACCTAGAGGCGGGTTCTGCAACACCCCACCAGGAAATTAGCTCAATCCACACCTCCTGCTTTAGGGATATCGCAGCCCACTTCTCAGCACCCCCAGCCCACGACGACAAACGACCCAAAGCCAGGCACCGCTGGTTCAACAAAACGTGCCGGTCCCTAAACAAGCGCCTAGTTCAAGCCATTAAATCCAAGGACCCCATCGCCATCCACGTAGCTAGGAAGTCCTATAAATCTGCAATATGCATAGCCAAGCGTGATCAAGATAGCAAATGGTGGACAGCACTCAGCGACGCTGTGCGCGAGAGAAATTATAGTCTGTTCTGGTCCCTGGCAGCGCGAGGCCCAGAAACCAGTGGTTTGGACATCACAACCAATATTGCCCCAAGAGACTGGATAGCCCACTTTAGTAGTCTGTACTCCCCTGATCATGATAGCCCCACCTCTGTTTGTACGGGCCCCCTCCTACTTCACTCATTAGCACCAACCACCGCAGCACCCCTGTTGTTCTCCCAAAGTGATATAACTTATTCTCTAAGCACTCTAAAACGCGGCAGGGCCCCTGGTTCAGACTGCGTCCCAGCAGACCTATTCTCAACAGACCTAGCATCCTGGTCAAGATATCTCACCATTCTAGCTAACGCAATAGCATCTGGGGCGCCAATTCCCGACTCTTGGAAAGCGGCCATTGTTATTCCAATCTTTAAAAAGGGCGACAGATCTCTTCCCTGTAACTATAGACCCATTAGTCTAATTGACTGTGTCCAAAAAGTCTTCTGCCACTGCCTCCTAGGGAAGATAGAAGAATGGATAATTGACCACGATATCCTTAGCCCCCTCCAAGCCGGTTTCCGAAAGAAGATTTCCACCACTGATCAAGCCCTCAGATTCCTATTATTATATTGGAAAACAGTGTTCATTGGTAAAGGCAGCCTTTATGTAGCTTTCGTGGACCTCAAATCTGCCTTTGACCTAGTACCTCGCAACAAACTGTGGGTCACTCTCTCTCGGATGGGAATCCCGGAACACATCCTTGCCATTTTGATACGACTCCACGAGGACAACTACGCACAAGTCAGGTGGGGCAACAAGGGCCAACTTACCGATAGAATCCACGTCTCTAGGGGTGTGCGGCAAGGTTGCGTACTTGCCCCGACCCTCTTTTCCCTGTACATCAACGAAATTGTCCCCTCCCTCCTCAGACTGCAGGCTGACGCACCTTCACTTGGCACACAAAAAATCCCAGTCTTACTCTTTGCTGATGACACTCTTTTGATATCTAAGACCCCTAGTGGTCTAAGGAAACTCCTTGCGTGCTTCGAGCATTTCTGTTCATCCCAGGGACTCGAAATCAACGCAACGAAAACCAAACTAATGACCCTTAATCCCCACAGATCTTTCAAAGGGAAATTTACTTTAGAGGGCTCCTCACTCGAGAAGGTGGGCATTTTCAGCTACCTGGGCATAACACTCACTGACAACATGTCCTGGAAGCCACACATAGGAAAACAAGCCCTTAAATTAAGACAAACAACTGGGGCTCTACTAAAAAATTTCCACCTCTCACACACAAAACCAATTCGCCCAGCATTACAGTTATACGAAGCCCAGGCAGTTTCCTCAGCGCTCTACGGGGCTGAACTTTGGGGTTATACCAAAACCCAAGACCGAACCACCGCTGAAAACAACTTCTTAAGAAACCTTGTGTCCCTTCCGCTAAGCACCCCACTGTTCCCTCTTTTCAAGGACCTCGGCATCAAACGCATTGGTCACAAAGCCCGCCTGCGACCTCTGCTGTACTGGCGGCGTCTCTGGACCACTCCGGAACTTGACATCTTCACCGAAGCTATACAGGTCATCCTAAAAGCCGACCACCTGCACAGAATCCCCTGGCTACGATCCATCAAGGATTTACTTCACTCTATCGGGCTCGATGATCTCTGGAACTCACCAGCCACGTCAGTCTTTCCCTCGAAAAGCGAACTAAAGAAACTTTACTGGCAAAGGGCCAACAACGAAGACACTCGGGCTGCACTCCACACTACATTATCTTGTGACTTTGCCAACCTAAAAGAGTAATGCAAGTACGAAACTTTTTGGGACCTAATCACGGTCCCAAGGGAAAGGAAACTGTACTTCCAGCTCCGCATTGGAACACTCCCATTAAGACTTTTCACCAGCAGCTGGTCACACAACGAATCCACCGCATGCCCTGCTTGCAAAGCCCCCGTCGAGAATCTCCCTCACCTCCTTTTTGCATGCCCCGCGTATACTGCCCCCCGTAGGAAATGGCTGGCCCCGGCATGCAGACTACTGGGAGCACGCTGCTCTGCGCTAGCTCTGCGAATCCTTAGATCAGACACCAGGCCAACGCTAGTGATCGCTATCGCCAAATTCCTCGGAGCTAGTTGGCTTATTAGAGGGAAAACTCTCCTGGACAAAGACTCCAAATAAGACTGTCCCAACATCCTGCACAGTGCATTTCATTTCATTTCATTTCATCTAATTTCATTCCATTTTATTCTATCTCATTTTTATTCCATTTTAATTTTTATTTATGTTTTACTCCCTTTTATCACCATATTTACCTGCAATTTTATTTTATTATGTGCATTTACTTGTATTTATTACTGCTCGCGCTTTTTTGGCTCTTGTAGCCGCAATAAAGCTTCTTTGAATTTGAAACTGAAGTAACAAAAAATGGAGGTGCATTGTGATCTAATATTTGAAGACAGCAAGGCCAAAGAGATGTCCTGTAAATAAGGTGCTTGAAAAATTGGGTATAGAATGTATGGAACTGATATCATTGCAATTAACGAGCTATAGACGTGAAACTGTGTCCTTTCAGAAGGGTCTAGTAGGAATGAAAAGATGGAGTGGGACAAACAGATGCTGGGAGGAGTTCCAAACTTGGGAGCTAGAAAGCAAAAGGAACAGAAGGGAGATTGAAGAAAGAAGGAGCGACACAAGGCGTAGATGGGAGGCAAGACCTACGACAGTTGTACCCGCTTTCAAGACAACCTCGTATTGTGGTCAAAGTTCTGTCTTCGATCCGCAGGGCTCTTTACAGGACTGTGATGGACATCAATTATAAAGAGACAGAGGTAGGAACTGCTTGCCCTTTGGTACACTTGGTAGTCCTGTTGAGCCCACTGGTTGCCAGGGTGATAGCGTCAGTGACAAGCGCAGACACCCTCCCACATCCCTGCAGACGTTCTTCAGCTCCCACGCTACGCCCTTCACTGTACCGTCAGCAGCAAAGTGAAAGCTGCTGAGTAGCTAAGGGTGACACAAGGACTCCATCCTGTGACTCACTGAAGAGGTCAAAGGGTGTGTGATGTTGCTTTCACTTGTACAGTCGTTTTGGTGAATTGACTTAAATGCATGAAGTCGCACGTGACATTGACGGATCTTGCGATCTCTAACGGTGCAGGGTGTGTGCAGTTATACCTATTTTCCAAAGTGAAAGTGTAGGAAGCTGGCAATCTATGTAGTGTTCCAAAGTATGGGGACACTATGCAGATAGTCCAGGTCACACTTATTGGTTGACGGGCTAAAATAATAACCCTAAAGGCTCTCTCATGTGGTAGGGTGGGTGAGCAGGTAGGCTTATTACAGGACACTGCTAAGCATTTATTGCACACATAGAGCCAGTAAGCGAGACACACACTAAGTAAAGAAATCCAACGCCATTTTATAAAAGGAACAGATGTTTTTATATTAATTTACCAGAATCATCGTAATCGGGTAACTACTTTTTAAAATAGCAATTTTTCAGGACTTAGAAAATGCACTGTATTGTACCTTTAGTGCGTTAATGTTATCCTATGGGGGAAAAACATATACTTCACTCAGGCACTTAGCAAGGACTTATAGGACAGTCTTCAGGAGTTAAGGTGCGAATGGACACGATCCGAGGCAGCACGAAGAGTTCCCTTCAGAAGGCACTGGGGCACCCAGGTGCAGAGGTGCATTACAGCATTGGGTGTCCCCTTACTTTAATGGGAAACGGTCCTGGGGAAAAGAGGCTGCAAGTGGGGACTGGGTGATCAGTCTGGCTGAACCCAAATGGGGGCTCAGGTCTTGAGGATCTTTGGCACACAGGGACACCATTGGTCCTCTTGAACTTGGGCTGTGGAGCTCGTGTGCAGCTGGGCTTTGAAGCGCGGGTCTCATTTCAGAAGGTTCTTGGTTTCTGCAGACAAAGGCTGCTGGTGGCCACTGTCTGGCCAAAGCCAAGGGTGGGCTCAGCTCCAGAGGGTCTCAAGACACTGTTGGCACTGCCATCTCCCTCAAACTCAGAATGTTAGGCACGGGTGCAGTGGTGCTTTGAGGCGTTGGATTGCAGCGGTTGGAGACTCACTCTGGGTCTTGGTTCAGAAGAAGAGGGGCAAACAGGACAGCTGGGCCACTCTTGATGTAGGTCTCACTGTCCCTGAAGTCCCTCAATGTGCTGGTCGGTTTTCCTTGGCATTAGTGCCCACAATGGAAACAAGGCTTGGCTGTTGCAACTGCTCCGGTACCCTGGGTATTGATGCTGTGGGGCTCCTGGAGGGGTTAGCATCTTGAAACTCACTTGGGAGATGGAGCTGACCTCCTAGAGCCTCGGTGACCTCTTCCGGGTAGCTTACTCCCTTGGTGGACCCAATGGTCAGCACCACAGTGAACTGAATAGCTGCTTCAGTGCCTGCAGATGCAGGGAAGTAGCTCTTCTACTCCAAAGGAGATTTTTCCCAGTTGTTGAGGTACTGGGCAGCCTCTGAGGGTTTTAACGGAGGATGTCCAGCTTGTGGTGAGGTCGGTCCAGCGGTTGTTGAAGTGCATGCGGCCTGGCGGGGTTTTGTGCCAATCTTTGGAGAAAGTCTTCAGTTCTTGCTCTCTTTGGTCCTTCTTCTTTCTTCCTTGGGTCCCAGTAGTGCAATCCTAACTTGATCTGCTTTTTTGTTGTCCGGGGGGCACCTAAATACTCAACTTAGGGGTGTTAAGAGGCATGAACGGTTCACATCACCCCCTAGATTACCTCTTCCTGTCGGGAGTGGTCATCACCCTGTCCCAGAGTTCCTAATTCCACCACACACAAGATACAGGAATTCTCCTTTTCATGTTCACTTCAGGCTTCCCACCCTAGTGGTGTGTCCAGCCTGCAAGTGCAAAACGCCTCCTGACTATCTAATTTCCCACCTGTCCTAGTGTCAAGTAGGCCTCAGGGCAGGGGGTCGCCTCTACCAGGTCTGGGGGAAGCGGGGGTCGCATATTAAAGGCAGCAAGGACTTTGAAGTCCCTGCCTTAGTATGCAGATTTCTGTTGAAAGAAGTGATAACACCTCCTACCAGAACAGGTATTGTTTCCTGACCTCAGAGAGCAGAGGCTTTCACCTCCAGGGGATCAGAAAGTCATCTGTGGTGGCAGGGTGGTTGATACCAGTCAGCACACTAGAGGACAAGTAGGTTTCAGGGGGAATCTCTAAGGTGCCCTCTGGGAGCATGTCATAATGAATCCAATAATGGCATCAGTATTGATTTATTAAGACGAGGTGTTTGATACCAAACACCAATATTTTCCGTGCAGCCCTCATGTCGCTGGATCACTCATGATGACCGGTTTCCAGCACGTGTTCTAAGATGACAGCCCGTCACGTGTAATGTCAAGTAATAGAATTAGACATCACAGGGGCACATCTGCGCATGCAGACATGCCCTCACTTGTATTATAATGTACCCTGTCTTAGGGCTCTTAAGGCCTGCTGTAGGGGTGACTTACATATAATATATGCAGTGACTTTGGCATGGCACACAGTGAGTGTTCCACGCCGTGTTTTCACTCAGGGTTTGCACCCTGACACGCAATCTGCAATAGCAAACTATGTGCAATTTGTGTGTGAGTCCCATAGGGTGGTATAAGATATGCTGCAGCCTTTTGGGGCCCTCCTTAGTACCCATGCCCTAGGTACTATGGTTACCATTTACTAGGGACTTACAGGGGTTCTAAAGTCCTTTGCCAATTGTGTTACAATTAGAAATACTTTGTTTAAGGGAAAGAGCACTGAGGTCTGGTTTGCAGATCTCAGTGCACTGTCAGAGTTGAAAAACAGCATCTAGTAGGTCCAAAGGGGACAAAATATGCGGAGGGGGGCATTTGCAAAGAAGTTCAGTTTGTTCCGGAAAGCGTGTGGGAGGAGTTAGGGAAACTGAGGGAGGAATTAGATAATCTGACAACTTTATGAATTTGTATAGATTGGTGAAGATCGTGCTTTTTTCAGCACTTAGATGCATTTATTGGTCTATTGGCACTTTACAAGAGCAGTCAAACCCCAAGTGGACTAGAGTCTCAAAATCTTTGACGGCGACATGCTACAAAAGGAGGTGGTCTTTTATCTCGATTTTGAGGCCTGGCATCAAAATTCTACCTGTCGAGAAAGGCAGCGGCAGGCATGTGGAACAGAGGCCATGTGTAAGTGGTTGTCGCGCGGCCAGATGTGAGCGGTTGTCGCGCAGCCAGGTGTGAGCAGTTGTTGCCCGACAGATGCCGGCACACCGCTGGGACTCTCCAGTCCCACTCACCTACTCTCAAAGACATTTACTGGGACAATGAATATTATTGTGCTGGGAGCTGGGAAAATATTATTGCCCTCTGCTTTACGCTTTATTTCCCGCTCAGAGTAGAATTTTGGGAGCCATAAGTCATACTGCGTCATCAGACGCAGAGAGGGAGGCCACGTCGATGAAATCAGCAGTGAAGAATGCCAAGAGGTATTTCAAGAAGCTGCCTTGGTGAGTATTCCTTCCCTGTCAGTCATCAATAACCCTCTAAATTCAATTAAAATGTTATGTGCGTCAAGAGCCGGCGTGAGGGGGATAGCATGGTCCGTTAGTCATTCTAAGCAGCTCCATTAAGCTGTAAATAAGGCTGGTTATTGTGCAGTCAGTTGATCTTACGAGTGAGTGCTGCACACCTCGAGCTGTCTAATTTAATGCTAGAACGCGGAGGGACGGATTAACAAGAACGCGCCACTTTCCTTGCACCTCCCTGTGTTCCCTTAACGACGCCATGTGTACGCCGTACTTACAATACGGTGCACCATGGCACAGGTTAGGACAATAGCGTCAACATTTATGACGCTATTGTGGTACTTTGCTGGATTCGCGCCATAAATTGTGGCGCTAATCCTGCAAAGTAAAGGGAGGCCCATTGAAAGTAATGGGCACGTCGTTTTAACGTTTGCTCTAAGCAGGCGTTAAAAATGATGCTCAAAATGTGCAGTGAAATGTTGTAAGTTTTACTGCACCATTTTTACAGGCCTCCCTGCGGGGGAACGCCCCCCTTGCTTACATTATACTTGATGCACGCATAATGTGGCGCAAGGGGGCGCAAAGTGGCGCAATGCTTGACTTTGTAAATATGGCGAAGGAGAATGACCTCCTTAACGCCACATTAGCGTAAAAACAAAATGACGCTAGTGTGGCTAAGAGGCGCTAGGGCCTTGTAAATCTGGCCCAGAGCGTCTGGATGACTTAATAAAATTCCATCATCATGTGGTCTTGACTAAGCATGAAGCCGTTTCCATAGTAGACAAGTTTGGAACCACACAGGTGACTTTAGGATCACTTTATCCACGGGCACCAGTTTCAATGTAAACTCATTACAGGCAGTTCACGCTGTCGCTCCCTAATCCTATAATCCAGCTGAACGTGCCTCTGTCGATCCTTTGAGCTGCAACACAACCCTTTCTTCCTTTCCCCCCAATGCCCAAACATCTTAGGCCAGTGGTTCCCAACCTGTGGTCCAGGGACCCCTGGGGGTCCGCAAAGCCTTCTCAGGGGGTCCGCGACGGCTTAGAAAATTACAAAATATTAACAAATATTGACAAATTAGGTCTCATGCTTCCAGTAATGACTCAGTGGGGGTCCCTGGATTCCAATGATGATTCAGTGGGGGGCCCTGGGTTCCACTAATGATAAAGTGGGGGTCCACAGAAGTCAAAATGTTGGGAACCACTGCCTTAGGCCACTGTTCCCTACCTGCCTCCTACTTAAGACTCCTAGCAGCTCCAACCCCATCATTCCACCCTGCACACCCAGCCAGAACTTGCCAACTATTCACTCCTCTACTCCTCCTATCATGGACGACGCTTCGCCAAAATGCCAGACGTAGCGGAAGTGACATCACACAGCAACCCTTTGCCCCAGTGCCTCAATAGGAAGTGGCATCATATAATTGTCGACACTGAATCCTCCAATGAAGTGATGTCACATGAACTTGATGACATCAGAATAATTTAGTCGAAGATAATAGCCCTTGCATTAACACAAGAGCTACTAACACAGAAGAATGTCTATTTTATATGCTGCCTATTTTAAATAGGGTGCTCACATGATAGGAACATTTTACTGCATGTAAACATGAGTTTTTTTCAAAGAGGAATCCAATCTGGATTTCTCCCATGCTATAGTACAGAGGCTACCACCATCCAGGCAGTGGATGATATTTGATTAATCACTAATAATGGCGATCCATGCTCCAGGCATTGCTTGGCCTGTTGATGGCCTTGCATCTTCTCAACCACCGGGCCCTACATGAAATTCTCCACACAAGCATGGGCATCGCTGATACTGTTTTAAGTTAAGTTACCCCAGTTCTGTCTGGCAGCAAACAATTTGTACAGATAGAACCCTAAATCTTCCACCCAATCATTGTTCATATGTAGGGATTGCAGTTTTCAGTTATGGGTCTGTTGTAGCTTTCATGATCTTTAACCTTTACATGGCACGTCTTAATCAATGAGATATTGCCATCAGCATCTTACAATGGCATAGACTAAATGCATCCTGAAACTGAAATTCTGCCTGAATCTCATTATAGTTTCAAAGGCAGACCAGCTGTTTGTAGCTGCCGGTCTACCTTTCACCTCCAGGAGCCCTGCCAACACTGGAACAGGGGGCAGAGATCCCCTGCACGCAGGAGACTGAGCGACTGCACCCAGGGAGTAAACAGCACCCATTTCCCTTCATTCTAAGGGGTGTACTGAGTGACTGTGCACCCCGCCCCCATTTGTGGTACACAGTCAGTGCACCTCAAGACGGCCTTTTTGTCTGTGCACCCACGTCTGTAATATGGAACCTCTATAATACAGCACAGGTGCAAAAGCACAGGATTCCCTCATTTGTGTGGGGCCACGGCTCCATGCAGAGGGAACATACCCTTGAACTTGCGGCGGCACACGTGTAGCATTGGCATGACCTGTGGTAGGGAAAAGACTGCACAAGCATCTGCAACTCCTTCTGTAATACCAAAATGCCCTAAGGGCACATAAATGCAGACACGCACAACAGTTGAGCATCCAAGGTACTTTGATTAATACGGACCAAGGATTTCATCAGCTTCTCATAAACTGATTGTGACTGCGCTTCTGCTTCGCCAGAAGCGTGGATAACTCAGCCAGTCAACACGAACTTTAACACGCAGTCTTCACACAGGCTTTGTCACTGTTTCTCTGACAGTCATGGCTGGGCGAGGCAGGGCGGGCCGGGCCATAAGGAGGAGGAGTGGTGGGCACTGCACAGTGTGCAATGTTGGTTTGGCTGGCCATCCTAGGACTGCCAAACTGACATGCACGCTTAAATTTTTCCAACCCAGCGGTGTTACACAGCCAAGTTGTAGAAATGGCACAAGCTCCCTGTGCCTGAGCGAGTGTCAGACCAGCCCGCTCAGGCCAATCCCAGCGCTGCTCTCATATTTGGTATAGCATGAGAGCAGCACCTGGATTGGGAGTCTATGCTTTTGTGCACCAGTGACTGTAGAGAGGACGAGGAGCACCGAGGAGGCCACGACCGGAGAGGCAGGTATGTTATGTTTATTATTATTTTCACCCTACCCTTCTAGCCCCCCAGTGCTCCCCTCCCTGCCCCTCTACTTTGGATTGCCAGGAGCTGCCACTGGCTTTAAGTGTATTGAATGATCTAGAATTCACTTTACCTGAGAAAAACATGCTGATCTGTCCTTTAAACTCAACACATCTTGTGAAGCATGTGTTACTGCGAACACATCCACCACCAACGTGGTACATATAGAAGACCTGCAAAGGACTCACATGTCAACAGGCTTTTTCTGCATATGGAGCAAGACTCTGGATTGACCTGATTTGCACCTCAGCTTTTCTTCCTTACTGATGGAATTCTAGAAAGATCTCAAAACCTACCTCTTCGTAATCTCCTACCACTTGAGACATTAACTGTCCACTCTACCTTCTTCCTTCTGTGATGATATGTTTACACTTTAATTTGCAAACATACATCCATGTCTTGCACATCTGTTCTTTGTATCCTGTATGCTCTGTCCAAGGCTTAACTGCACTTTCGGTCAGGTCCGCACATTGATATAAGTTTAAAAAATCCATATATACCCTTCCACTTGCACTCAGAAGAGGCATTACCTCCCGTCCCTCCCTCGCCTTCCTTTTAACCAATGAGGCCTCCTGCCTCCCCCCTAGACCCTCCCTTCCCCTTTCAAAAACCCCCCCCACCCTTATCCCCTCCTGTTCTTTTGTCTAGCCCACGCTAGACGGTTTTCTTTCCCTTTCTTACCTGCACGGCGGGGCCTGGAGGTCGTCGATGGAGGCACTCCTCGGGACGCGGTGCTCCGCGAGGAGTGCTACGGCTGGGTCACGTCTTGAGCGAACGGCATGGCTGCTCGAGAGGCGTGTACTGGGGGCCGGCTGACGGGGTCAGCCGGCCCTCTGTGGCTGGGGCGTTAGTTTCCGGGTTTCCGCGCCGCGGAGCCGCGAGGACCGAGGAACTTCAATTTTTGGATGCTGGTCAGGTAGGACGGGCGTTCTGCCCGTGGTTTTTTGGATTTTTACAAGGATTGTGACCTTTTTAGGGTTTGGTGGAGCCCTGTTAGGGAGGACCAGGGTCCTATATGTAGGGTAGTGTTTTGGAATGAAAGGCAGTGTTATTTTGGTTACCATGCCTAAAGCTCCAGCAAAGGGACGTGGTTGTCTCTTCTTCCTCCTCGGAGGTGGGAGGGGAGGGTAGCATTGCTCTTCCTGAGAACCCACAGGTACCTGGCAGGGGTACTCCCCTCATGTCTAGTGAGGAAGTGCAGGATATGGGTGAAATGGCTGTCACCAGGGCACTGCAAGCTGGCGTGGCCAGGACTGATCAGTCTAAGCGTGCGCACTCATCGGTAGCGGCAAGGAAATCCTCATCGGAGAGTGAGGATGAGGCCCCATCAACGTCATCTGGGAAATAGGTTTCCAGAAGAGGTAATGTGGGAAGTGATGACACATGTTCGGGACAGTTTAGGTTTCCCTGTGTTTCAACCTACAAACTCAGAGTCTCATTTATTTCCTCAAATATCAGACGCCTTTTATGTTTGCCATACCTTTCCAGGGACCTGTGAAGGATATGGTGTTTCGTGAGTGGAAGGATGTGGAGAAGGCTCAGGTTCCACGATTCCTTCAGTAACTTTACTTACTTGAGGGTGAGGGGGTTTTTCCTCCTTCAATACGCCTGGACTCTATTCTGGCTACTCTAATTGGCAAAACGGCAGTCAATCCGGAGGATTGTGTGCCTACGTATGCCACAGACCGTAAAGTGGATTCAGGTCTTAAGAGGGCTTTTGCGGCGGAGAATCTGGCGCTGAGGCAGGGATTTATTCTGCTTATGCGTCACAATCATTGGTTCAAGGTAAACTGGCGGTGGCTGTACAGGAAGGGGCGGAGTGTTCGGAGCTCCTGGCTGGTATGGAACAGCTGGCCAGATTATTGGCGGATGTGTCTTCAGATATAGTCCGTACTTCGGCTCTGGCATCTGGGTCTTTGATTGGGGCTCGTAGGTCCCTCTGGTTGCGTTCATGGAAGGCTGATCCAGGGGAAACGGCGGCCTTGTTGAGACTGCCGTTTGAGGGTTGTAACTTGTTTGGAGAACTATTACCATCCATACTTTCCAAGGCGTTTAAGGAGCGGAAGCATGCCTTACCTTATAAAGGGGTTTCTTCTTCGGGTAAAGGGTGGAAGAAGCATTCCAGATCTTCTCCTACTAGGGTTGCTAAATCCTTTTCGTTTAGGAGACGGCGTTTTCATCCGCGTTTTTCACCTAAGAAGTCTACTCCTGAGACCCGGGGTGGTTTCAAGAAGGGGTCCTGGCATTCGCTGTGGGCCTGGCAGAGGGCCGGTTGGGGGATGACTGTGTCACTTTCTTTCAGCTTGGGAGGACAGTGTAACCGATCATTGGGTACTAGACATGATGACCAATGGTTATGTCATAGATTTTGTGGCGGTTCCTCCAGATTCCGGGGTGCATCCCACACCTCTGCCTTCAGAGGGGTCTTGGAGTGGAGCATTATTGGACGGAGTGCGGGACTTACTGGTCATGGGGGCCATTTCCCATGTTCCGCTAGACGACCGAGGTCAGGGCACTTATGCGGTCTTGTTTCTTGTGCGGAAAGTTTCAGGGGGATTTTCAACCGGTGCTCAATCTGAAGGAGGTGAATACCTGGATCAGGACAGGGCTTTTCCGCATGCTGTCCATTCGGACTATTTTTCCATTGGTCAGGCATGGGGATTTTCTGGTGTCACTGGATCTGCCGGATGCTTACCCACACGTACCGGGGGCATGGTCCTCTCAAAAGTTCCTGAGGTTTGCTGTGGGGCAGGATCGTTTCCAGTTTTGCGTTCTGCCTTTCGGTCTGAAATCTTCTCCCCGAATTTTCACGAATATGCTGGCTCCTCTAGTGGCTTTGCTTCATTCAGAAGGGGTGTTTCTGCACCCTTTTCTAGTCGACATTTTGATTCATGCCCATTCACGAGACCTTTTGCAGAGGCAGGTGGCCCAAGTTCTGGGGGTCCTGCAATAACACGGGTTTTTGATCAATTGGGTGTAATCGGACTTTGTGCCGTCCCAGGATCTGGTTTTTCTAGGGGCTCGGTTTCAGCCTATTCTAGGGTTGGTGACTGTGTCTGAAAAAAGGTTGGATGCTCTCCAGGCTTTGGTAAAGAGGGTATGGTTACTGTCTGCTCCCCGAGCTCTTCTATGGTTGCGACTGCACATTTGGCGTCAGTGATATTTTGGGTTCTTGGGCACGTTTCCATCCCCTGTGCTTGATGACGTGGTTCTTGAGTAGGTGGGATCCAGGGTCCGGTTCTCTGAAGGACGGGGTTCCAGGGTCCGGATTGATTCACAGAGAGTTGCAATGGTGGTTGGATGCAGACCACCTGAGGGTAGGGGTGTCTTTGTCACCTCTGAGACCCGTGGTGGTGACGACGGATGCCAGCCTCTCCGGTTGGGGGGCATGGATGGGGTCAGCTCAGATTCGGGGGTTTTGGTCCCCTCGGGAGGCGAGTCGGTCATCTAATTGGCGAGAATTGCGGGCTATATTCCTGGCTCTGGTCCATTTCCAGGATTCCCTGAGGGGGTTGGCGGTTCTGGTTCGCACAGACGACTTAGTGGCTGAGGCTTATGTCATTCGGCGAGAGTGGTAAATGTTCGGGCGGATCTACTGAGCAGCGTGATTCCTTCCTCTCAACTTTTCTCTCTCCGGAGGTCTCTGTTTCGGCATCTGGTTCGGCTTTGGGGTCTTCCAGTGCTGGATGTGTTTGCGTCAGTAGAGAATGCGATAGTGGAGTGCTTCTGCTCCCGGTTTCGGTGTCCCCAAGCATGGGAGGTGGACGGGATGTCATGTCCTTGGCCGCAGGGCCTTTTATATGCATTCCCTCCGTTTCAACTATTCAGGGCGTTTCTGTTAGGTGCCAGTGGCTTTGAGTTCTACCTTGCTGGCTTCATGGAGACGTTCAACTTTGCTTTCTTATGGTAGACAGTGGAAGGTGTTTTTGTCTTGGTGCTTAAGTCGTGAGTTGGATCCTTCCTGCGCTTCTCTCTTTGAGGTGATGCAGTTCCTGCAGGACGGTGCTCGTTTAGGGTTGTCAGTGGCTTCTCTTCGGGTACAGTGGGCGGCTATTCAGGCATTTAGGGACCATGGCGTAATCTTCAAGTTGAAGGGCGATTGATGCCTGGATTTTTTCAGGGGCTTATTAATTTATTTCCTCGCCCGGTACGTTCTTTTCCCTCATTGGATCTGTCCTTGGTTTTGGATGTGTTGACGGGGGCCCCTTTTGACCCATTGGGGGACTATGATTTGCGACGTCTATCTTTGAAGACGTTCTTTTTGGTCGCCATTACTTCGGCTCGTCGGTTGGGGGAATTGGGGGAATTGGGGGCATTGGCATGTTCCTTTCCTTTTTTGTAAGATTTTTCCCGATAGGGTGGTTCTGGTTCCGGTGCCTTCCTTTATTCCAAAAGTCAATTCTTCGTTCCATTCCAGGCAGGCGGTCATCCTTCCTTCAATTTGTCCGGATCCCTCATCAGGGGAGGAGGTCAGTTTGCATTCGTTGGATGTACGTAGGGTTTTGTTGGAGTATCTGCGGGCGGTGGCTCCTTTTCGTACAGGGGATTCACTGTTTGTTACTTTTGGTCCGGCGCGCTAAGGTGAGAAACCTTCCACGGCTTCCTTGAGTCGGTGGGTTCGATCTTTGATTCTGTTGGCCTATTCCTTGAAAGAGGTGGTTCCTCCTCTAGGGATTCAGGGGAGGTCTTCCAGAGGCATGGCGGCGACGGTGGCAGAGCTTCAGGGGACTTCAGTGGTGGAGATTTGCAGGGCCGCCGCTTGGGCTTCTCCTTCGGCGTTTGTGCTTCATTATAGGCTGTCGGACTTGGATGGTTTGGAGTCGGTGTTTGGTCACCGGGTCTTATCCTCTATGAGATAATGTTTGGGATGTTCTTGGTGCAGGATATTAACTAAGGGTCTTGCAACTCGATGTCCGTCTCCTGTGTGTTTTTCTTGCTATGTCTCATTGGTTAAAAGGAAGGCGAGGGAGGGACGGGAGGTAATGCTTCCATTTTCTTACGATAATGGCATTACTCCTAGTCCTACTCCCTCGCCTTCCTTTTCCGTTCCCTCCCACCCTCCCGGTACGGACTGTCCGAGTTGCGGCTTGGGCTTGGTTTTTGTACAGGAGGGGATAAGGGTGGGGGGGGTTTTTGAAAGGGGAAGGGAGGGTCTAGGGGGGAGGCAGGAGGCCTCATTGGTTAAAAGGAAGGCGAGGGAGTAGGACTAGGAGTAATGCCATTATCGTAAGAAAATGGAAGCATTGCTGCTCCTGTGTTACAGATGGGTGTAGGACTGTCACCGCCCCAACTTTCCTTGCGCTAACACAGGTGAGACACTAAGGGCCTGATTCACAAAGGTAAAGTTTTACTTTTGGTGTAAGTTTAGACCAAATGCCTAACTTCACTACTTTTCAGTATTCACAAAGGTAACTTCCGAGTAGTATCTTTACGTCCGCACACGCGTCTGAATCTCTGCACTTGGGTAGAGATCAATCCCGAGCAGGGGCGGCCGGTAATTTTAGTAGGAAGGGGGCGGGTGGGACACACAGGCACACATACACACTCACTCATTCACACACACGCGTACACACAAATTAATTCACAACCCTCATTATCAAATATTCAAACATACACGTACGCACCAAACATTCATTAAACAAAAAAAAGAACACACACACACACTTACCTTCAGCCATGCCTTGGAGGTCCCAGGAGAGCTGGGACTGCTGCCTTCCCATACTGGCTAACCTAAGGTCAGCCAATGAGGGAAGGTAGAAGTTCCAACTCGTCACAGAGTGGGATGGGGTCATTGAGACTGCTGACCGCATCCCACTCTGTGACAAGGCGTCACTGATTTACACTCACCCCTGGGCGCTTCAGGGCCCAAAACTGAAGCGCCCAGGTCTGAGGCAATCGGTGACATTCCCCCTTGTCATGAGGGGGAGATCCGCGAGGCACCTTTGCTAGGTTGAAGAGGTCAAGCCCACAGACCTGTGACTTCTTCAGCCCAGCAAAGTTCAGCTCAGGCAGCCGGGAGCCTGCGCAAATAGCGCATGTCAGTTCCTGGCTCAGCCTGACAGACACTCCTCTTGAGGGGCAAAAGCTGGGGGGGCGGTGGCCCATCAGCCCCAAAGGACGGGCCGCAGCTGGTCCCGAGTGCAGAGATGCCACTCAGGGAGAAGAGATTCCACTACGAGTGCAGAGATTCTGCCCCGAGTGCGGACGTACAAATACTACTCAGAACTCACCATTGTGCATACCGAAGACATAAACTTACACTTTTGGTCTAATTTTACCTTTGTGAATCGGGCCCCAGGTGTGGCCCTGTAAGGGACCAGAGTATGCTTGTGCACAATGCTTCCAACTACTGCGCAAGGGCAGTGTACCTGCCAAGTCACCGATCCCTGGTGGGAAAAGCCCCGCCCTCAATCAGAAACCTAGGCACAATGTAGACTATACTCACCACTGACGAGTGGCCGAGAGGTGCCAAATTAAATAAATACAACTGATTAAAACCAGTGCTTCAAATGGGCAGGTACTGTCGGGCAGTGAGTACCTGCACTTTGATTTAAAAGAGGGAGTACCTGCACTTCTTAGCAGAAGATGAGTACTTTTAATAGGAGAGTACTGCACTTCTCAGCAGCAAAAGGTACTCAGGGACTGTGAGTACCTGCACATCTATATTTCCATGCCAAGCACTAATTAAAACTATACGATTTCAGCTTCAGGGAGACGCCAGAAGCACTTAGGGGTATATTTTATGCCTGTAATTAATTCCACGGAGCTACTATTAAGGGGGGCAGTTATATGATGGTGGTAAGGTCATGGGGGTCAGGTTGAGGGGACTTTTCACCAAGACCGCATCAACAGTATCAGTGCATCAAAAGTGCACTTGGCTCCAAATTCAAGCAGGTTCCTTCCACGGCATTTAATTATACGAGATTAAGATATATGTGGAATAATATAGCTGTAAAGGGAAATTCAGCTTTTATGGCACTAAAAACGATGAGATAATACTCTCGCTTCGTCATTGAGACAGTTTCTAATATGCCAATGGGTTTGATGCGCCCCAAAAGGGTCATTAAATGATAATTAACTATAAAAGGAGCCGTGACGATGGAAATTGACTGCCTCCATGAAAGGCAGTGAAGGAAATGAGTATTTTGTGTATTTGAGGGTATTTGCAAAGAGAGCAGGTGCTTTAGCGGCGCAGAGACACAAAACTCCACGGCAATCCAATTTTGAAATAATTAATGTGGTATTTACATGGCACTTACAGCTATGGCTTGCAGGCCTGAAGCCATGCAAATAAAAAACATTCCTATTACACCAGACTCAATGCCGCTTGTTAATTGAGGTGGGGCAGGATCCAGAGAGGTGGCCCTAGCAATGCCTGCTTTTTCTTCCAGATTTATACTGCTGGAAAAAAAACACTCCAATCTACAGACAAGGATGTGTATATAACTGAACATCGGATAACCTTTTTTTTTTTTTTTTTTTTTTTAATCATTTACATTTGCAGGCAGATAATTCAGAGCATGGCACAGGGACTCTTCCTTCCTAGTGCAATAATACTTTCATCTTCTAATGCAGATAAAGGCAGATTGCAGGTCATATCTCAGCCATGGGTAGGGCCTTCAGGATGTGGCCAAGTGCCCAGGAGTCTGCAAGGCTACCTGAGACATTTCAGCCACTGTGACAGTAGTAAGAGGTTGTTTCATGTTTCCTCCCATGTGCCTGTATGGCCCAAACCCAGTTCTTGGATGAATAAGGGAGAGAGAGGCTCTGATCTCCCAGAGCAGACTTGGGCAGCAGAATCCAGGAGACTCAACCCACACTCAGCCAGGTGAGGCTGGCATTCAGAGGGGTTGAATTAGGAGTTACCTCGGGCAAGGAATAACCGCGTTAGTTTTAGACCAAAGCCCTCTTACTAGAGGTGAGAGCAGAGTTAACAGAGGCAGAGGTTCGGGGAAAGGACCAGAGGGAGGAGAGCAGAAGAAAACTTATGGAGACACATAAAAGGCGTTTTTTGCAAGGATCATAGTAGAGAGAAGAGCTGGACTAACATTGAACAAAGTGACCCAGTGGGTGTCCTGCTGCTGTCATATCTGAACCAGTGGAAGCAGGAGAGATCTGCTTCAACCACATTGTTTCTTTTTACCCTGAAATATCTTTCACTACTAGTGGAAGTGGACATTAGTCTGCCTTCTTATGTAAGCTAGAAAGAACAAGGCTTGCTGGGATCCAGTAAAGGTACTGGTGACAGGGAGTGGTGATCCCAGCAGGATGAAATGAGGTAGGCCGGTTGACTCTTGCACTGCCGGGCAGCAACCGACCAAGCACTTCAACTCGCTCTCCTTTGCGTGTGCACGGTGCCAGTCTGGCTGGGGCCTGAGCCACCACCCGACGAGGGTTCACCCAACTGGTGCTCGTCTGCCTTTGGGAGCCTTCAGGAGCTCGAGAGGGACGGGGGGGCACGAATGCTCGCTCAAAATGCCGGCTTCCTTCAGCCTAGCAGCAGTACGCGGAGTCAGCCATTTAAAGACTTTCTAGTTTCTGCCCAGGATGCCAGCCTTGCCTACTCTTCCATGCCCTTTCTATTTTATGGGTGTATTTGATTAGCAATAGGCAGCATCCGTCCATTTAAAAATGATGATAACAATAATAAGAATAATAACATTAAAAGGATGAACAGCTGCTGCCAATGTCTCTGATTTCCATTCTTGCCCTTTTAGAATCCTTTTACTCATTCATCAGCATCCCTGCCTGCTGCACGCTGCTTATGGTTTACCGAGCCTTCTCTGATCACCCATTTCGATGGTTTACAGTACACGCATATAGCATCCCGCTGCCGGTGATGCGTGTGGTGTACACTAAGATAGTATCCCACCAGCCGGCCAATGGCTACTTGGTGCTCTGTAGCTGCGTACATGTTTTAGTTCTTATTACATTTACACACCTGTCTCCTGCTTACAATCACTCCACCAGGTGCTGTGACTCACCGCTTAATGTGTGCTGGTGGTTTCCGGTGCTCAGCAGCGACACTTTATTGTCAAGACCTGCACTTATGGCTGTCTGCCACATGGTGGTGCTGTTTGTCTGTTTGTCTGTTTTAGAGATGAGCTCAACAACAGTTGTTTATTAATTCAAAATACATGACAAATGACTAATACCTGTCATTTAAGCTATTCTTGTATCCTTGGGGCCTGGAACAGTCTGAATTGTCACACTTGTACGAGTGTGCTTGTTATTAGTTGTCTCAGTACTGTTGTTGGCAGCACTAGCAGGGGCATTATGTAGGGCGAGCTGTGGTTCCCCCCTGACGTGAGCTCTGGCACTCATTGTTTTACAAAACTGCTGAGACTGTGTCTCATAACATGACACTCGCACCTCCGTGACAATCACACAAAATTAAAACACTTCCCACACATGCTGAAAACAAAAGCAACACTCTTCCAACCACACACCCTACACAATGTAGCTTGCTATCTGTGTGCGTAAGCGCTTCAGCTTCTCATTTAGGAATGGTAAGCGCTATGCCGATGCTACAATAAACTCTCAATCAATCAATAAATCAAATTTTTTAAGTGCCCTACTCACCCGTTAGGGTCTCAAGGCGCTGGGGGTGGGGGGGTTGTGTGTTACTGCTCAAAAAGACAGATTGTGCGGCGCTTTCTGAAAGTTAGGAGGTCCTGGGTTTTGCGTAGGTTGGTGGGGAGGGAGTTCCAGGTTTTGGCGGCGAGGTGGGAGAAGGATCTGCCGCCGGAGGTGGTGCATTGGATGCGGGGGACAGTAGCGAGGGCGAGGTCGGCGGAGCAGAGCTGGCGGGTCGGGATGTGGAAGTTGATTCATTCGTTGAGGTAGGCCGGTCCGGTGACGTGGAGGGCTTTGTGAGTCTGGATTAGGAACTCTGCATGTGTCCAGCTAGCCTCTGCTTATTATACTAGTAAAGTGACTTAGTTACTTTATGTACTTGATGAACAGAGCTGGGTAATTTGCTAGCCACAGCTTAGAATGATCACAAATGAGCTCAGGGTTAAAGGGCTCTGTGTAATCCAGGTGTCACAGGAGCGAAGTGTAATTAGATAGCTCAGTGGGGATGTGTTTAGGTCATGTGTAGTCCTAGGAAGATACATTTGTGAGTCCATAAGTTTGTTTCCTGCCATTTCTGCTGCTTTTCATTGTTTAGTCTCATCCTGCGTATTTTGTAAAAATTAGGACAACACTTAATGAATATTTTAAACATGCACTAAATAAAGGCTCGAATAATTAGGTAAGAATCACCCTACTAAAACGAAAGCAGAGGGACATTGGTGGAAGGCGGAGTCGAAGCACACTGTGTGTAGGTATTTCAGTGTCGTTAACAGCAGGTCGTGCAGAAGCTTTGCAGTGCAGCCAGACCTAACCATACACAGGAGGCGGGTGTGAGTAAGCCTGCACGCACATAAAGTACTCCTTGTGAGAGAAAGTTATGCATCAGCAAACTGGACAAGGGCAGCAAACATTGGGTGAAGTAAGGATTGCAATTGCAAAATCACCTCATTTGCATATCTGAAACGCCAGTTCTCACTGGTCACTACGAGTGGCCAGTGATTGTGCAGTTTGCACCCCTGAAAGAGCAAGTGTATAGAGATAGAAGTCAGGGCAAATGATTTACTTCTCTTCAGCCTGATACAGGTTACACCTCTTCCAAACAGATGTCAGTCATACATTTAGCCGCAATTGTTGAAAGGCTTTAACCTGGGCACTCGGGCCACTCATGGGTACGAAAAGTCACACAATTCATGTTTGGGAATAAAGGCCATAGTTTATTCACATTTGCATAAGGGTCACGCAAAGGCTGACTGATTTCATTACATTTCTTCCACAAAAGCATTGTCAAGCTTTATGCCAGACCTGCCAACTCGCATGATTTCAACTCCCTTCACACGATCACCCAGTGCGGAGCCGAAATCACACAGGGCAGGCAGCGAAGGTGGAAAGCACTTCACAAAGTGGATTTTCAGCTCGTCTTTGCAGGGCGTAAGCAGCCGATGGCCTTTAAGGGGTGTGAAAACCCCTCAGAACATCGGGAGCAGCCTCAGCCACCCTTTGTTTTTTTGGGGGTCGAGGGTATGTTTGAGGAGGTTTGGGAGGATTTGTGGAGGGCAGAGCGCATCTTAAGTGCTCCA
Organism: Pleurodeles waltl; assembly: GCF_031143425.1. Classification (NCBI taxonomy): domain Eukaryota; kingdom Metazoa; phylum Chordata; class Amphibia; order Caudata; family Salamandridae; genus Pleurodeles; species Pleurodeles waltl. The sequence continues at coordinate 73,017,669 of NC_090444.1, read as the reverse complement.
AGCACGAGGCCTTGCTCTCCAAAGCCACAGCCCGTCTTTACACAGTGAAATTTAGTTGGAGGTTGGCAGGTCTGCTATTTGAAAGTCGTAATCGCGACGCGCTGTCTTAGCGACTGAAGTGCTTGAGGGGGGTCCCAGCCCCCTCGTGCGGTAGGTCTAACTCACTACTTTGGCCATCTGGTTATGGCCTGGGCTGCCAGCGCCGTCATGGACGTCCATTCACCAAAATGCCAGGGGTAGCGGAAGTGACATCACACGCCCTTTGACCTCCACTTTCACTCACACACACATACTTACACAAACACACAACTTCACACTTACACTATCTCTCACATAAACACACACTCACCCGCAGGAACTCACACAGCATACACTTGAAAGCATGTTTTACTTACCTCAGCTAATACACTAATAGTGAAGATTATTATTCACTAATAGTGTAATACAAAAAATGATAGAAACCAAAGAGGGTGGAGCCCAACTGACCTCCATAAGGACTAGCTACCTCTGTGTTACTGGCACTGAACTTACCACCTCTGAAGCCAGGGGTCGCAAAAGCAGTACCAGGGGTCGCAAAGGGGTAGCCAGGGGTTGCGGCTGCGCCCCGTGGTGACCCCTAAATGATATCCAAGAGTGTTGTGTTCCTTGTCTAAGGGCCTCCTTCATGCCAGCTGGCTCTATACCCGGGCATTCTAAGGTGGGCAATATAGGTTTGCCATCCTGTCCACGACAGGGTGTCTCTTAATTCTCGCACAGGGTCGCAAAGCTTACCCCAGGCAGCTCTCCCCATAACTTCATCTGTTCTGTTCATCAGCAGCCCACTATGTTTGCCCAAAAGACCCTCTGGCCCTTGTCTAATAGGTAAACCACATCCTCCTAAACAGTACTTGGGCGGCATTGTAATATTTCAACCAAGTCTGATGAATTCGAGGCTGCCAGCCTTGCAGTCTTTGACCACTCTGCTCAGTTTTTGTCTTCGCTTGTCCACTGGGCTGTTCGACTGCACCCCCACAGTCTTTGTATCAGACATGACTGCCCAAGAGTCGCCCCACTTCACTTAAGCCCTTATTGCTCCTGCCCAGTGGCGTAGCCTGGGTTGTCAGCACCCGGGGCAAGGCAAGTAATTTGCGCCCCCTAACCCGTGGATTTAGTCTCTTCCAAGATGTTGCGCCCGGTGCGGCCGCCCCCCCCTGCACCCCCTACGCTACGCCACTGCTCCTGCCCCCACTGCCACAGTCAAGTTGTGGCCCCTATGATACACAATCACTGTGCCAGGAGCCTTTGCCTTTGATGGTTTTTTCCTTACAGTTGTAGCGAGTTGCACACACCTGGTAGGCCTTGCCACTCTATAAGTTGGGTTTATGCGTAATGCCCTCCCTGTTGGATACTGACCTGGTTAACCAAACTTGAGCCTCAGACGCATATGAGTGTCTGATCATCTGTACCTTCCTCGGCCTGTCTTCTGGCAAAACAACCAAAAAACTCTCATCAGCCAGCATGAGTAAGGGAGTGGGTCATGTGCGTCTCTCACTTCCGTGCATCTCAAAATCCTGACTTCCCGCGTGCCTGCTGTGGTGGCTACCCCTATGGGAAAGAAGTGTGTACCAAACAGGGCCGCTGGGAGCCCCTGCGCCTTACGCATTACAGCTGTGAACTGAAATCTCCTGAGATGCCCCTTCATGAGCATGTTTGATCAGTGGTCCAACTCCAGCACCAGTGGGCTTGTACTCACGTGCTCCATTAATAGATATATAGCCAACACGTGGGTCAACTAAGCAACTCAACTCAACTCAACTCTGCCCCTTTTACCAGCCTGGCCAGTCTTGGACCAGGGCAGGCTTCAGCGGTGGTGCCTGGCGCAACTATCTTTTGTGATGCACTCCCTCCTCCCCATGACCCCTTACTCGGGCTCCCTCACTACCACCTGGCAAAAGTGCCCCTCATCTCTCCACAGCCCCTCTCTCACACACATTTCATTTGTTTTCAAGCGCTGGTAAAGGCTGGCTTTACGAATCCATTCAGCTATCCACATAATATACAGTTCTGTTCTTTGCAGCAGGCACATTAACCCTCCACACTACTTTATGGTGAGTCAAAACTGCCACTAGACAATACTCCACTCTCTAGCAGGAACATTAATCACAAGAGTTATCTTCCCATTTTTATTGCTGCCTGAAAGCTGGACGCACAAGGTACTCTGCAGAAGGTGTTTAAAATTGTAAGTTATTCCTGAACACAGCTCCCTCCCTGAGAACAGTGCTCCTCCCCTCCCCCGACAAGGTCAGCACCCAGTGCGGCAGCACCAGTTGCACCACCCTACGTCTGGCCCTGTTTTGGACCATCTCAACTTGACTGCTGTGGCTGCTTCCCCATGTTGTGTGTCGCTTAATTTTAAGGATGCTTCCCCTGTCACCCCTTTGGCAGGAGCCTACAATTCGCCTACCCTAAATGCCCCAAACACTCCAGAGCGAATGCAGCTTTAAGAAGCATTGCTTCAAACCCTCTTTAGTGACCAACTCAAGTGCACTCCGCCTGAAAACAGCCTATCTACGTCTATTGGAGCCTAACATCATTTCTTGGGCCCTCCACACGCTTGAAGCCCCTGGTGCAAGCTTGTCGGGGCTGCCTGGTTCCAACTTTGAAAAATAATTCACCATTAATAAATATGCCTCTGCTCAAGATTTGTTTTTCTTTTCTTTAAAGGCCCATTCAGTAAATCGTTCCACTGCTCAGATGGTAGCCGCTGGCTCGTGGAATTTGCAACAGACAACTCCTACACCTTAATAAGAAATTGTCCAGGTAATGCAGTTATTCTTCCCCAGCGTATTGCCTACATAGGTTCCACTCCAAGAATGTGCTGAAGTGCTCAAAGTTGGCACAGGGGATAGCGCAACCCATTGGCATGCATTTGTCAAAGAAGATGTACCCTTCAAACTGGAAACCTAACAGGTGGAGCTATGGGGTGCACTGGCAGTGATCAAAAAGCTGGCTTTGGGCCTGATTTAGAACTTGGCTGATGGGTTACTCTGTCACAACAGTGACGGATATTCCATCCGCTGAAATCTAAGTCCCATTATGTCTGGTGGGATTTAGATTTCATCGGACACGTTGTGATGGAGTAATCCGTCTGCTGAGTTCTTCGAGTTCTAAATCAAGGCCTTTGTGTCTGTTCTGGACATCAGTGTCTCTTCCCCCCTTGTGCTCACTACCTCAATGGACGCAGAACATACAGAGCACCTCTTGGGACCATTCGCTTCATTCACTGGATTGCCTTTGGGAAATGACAAATGGTAATTTAGAGCCAGATGTACAAAGCATTTTTCCAGTCTAAATGGGCCGATTCGGAGAATCGGCCGTTTGCAACTAGAAAAATGCTTTTTGGGATGTACAAAGCCCAAACTGCAATTCGGTAACTTGTTACTGAATCACAATTTGGGTTTCAGGATTCGGTATTAGGAAGAGGCGTCCCTTCCTAATAGCGAATCAATATGGTATGTAGGATTGTTTTGTGGCTGTGAATGCGGTCTCAAAACAATCGCAGTTAGCACCAATTTCAAATTGATACTAACCTATTCACAAAGGGACCCCTTAGGGACCCCTTCCCCTTCGTGAATGCAAGCGAAAACATTTTTTAACAGCAAGCAGTGGTCCCACAGACCACTGCCTACTCTTAAAAAATAAACTGAAACATCTCATTTTTTTCTTTTTAAACGCAGCCTGTTTTCTTTTAAGGAAAATGGGCTATATTTAAAAAAAAATACTGCTTTATTTCAAAGCAATCTCAGACATGGTGGTCTGCTGTCCCTAGCAGGCCACCATCCCTGTGAGTGCCGCCATTCCCAATGGGGTCGCAAATTGCGACCATGACGTAGGTAATTTTCAACCCCATTGGGAATCACACACAGTATGAAGTACACTGTTGTATATACGGTTTTGCGACTCGCACATGAGTCGCAAATTGTGAGTTGCAAAACTCGGGGTCGTACATCTGGCCCCTTAGTCTGTACTGGCGGGGGTCCTTTTTTGGCACCACCCCTAGTGGGGATATGACTAAAAAATTGAGGGGAGAGGGGTTTTAAATTTTTCGTGCACAACTTACAGATGCTCTGCTCTGAGATTCTTGGTCCCTCGTGTTAGTTACCAATGTGAATGGGATTTCAAAACCTCGCTCAAAACCTTCCGTCTGCCACAAGGCATCTGACTTGTGGTATCTGTTTAGTAGCTCCTTTATATTTGTGTTGCACATGAGGCGCTTGCTAACTTAACTTCTTCATCATTGTCCAGGTCTAGCAGAACTTTTTGCCCTTCACTAACACTTCTTGCTTTATTCTCCCTTCGAGCAGGACCCCTTACTACGCCCGCCCAGCAGATGGCACAGGCATGCCAAAGTTTGGTTCTTCTCTGATCTCCTGTTCTTCATGCAGCTCTACTCATCATCTTCAGTGTTGTTTGATTCCTTGTGTTTGCTCCCTCCTCCTCCCTAGGATCACCCCTCATCACCCACCAGATGTCTGAGCAACCATTGCTTTCCATGGTTTGCTGCCCCGGCCCTTGCGGCCTTCAGTAGTTGCTCCAGGTCTTCTGGCTGCTCCAGCCGCTGCTCCTCCTCCATGGTGGCTGCACCTCGTTATCTTCTGACTTTTCCTACTGTTGTGGTGCTTCGGGCTGCATCGCTGCACCACCTGGTGAAAGCGGGGTTCGGGGAGCTGGGCCTTTGAGTCCCTTCACGCTGCTCTCTCAGGCTTCGTTTGGTGCCCACGAGCACTTCCTCGAACCTTCCACCCCAGGCATACCCGCCGAAACCACATCACCTTCCTTTCCAGGCCAGCGGTTCTTGACCTTCTCTTGAACCCTTCAGAAGCCGTGCATGGTCACATAGTTGTTTGCATCCTGGAGACATCTGGGGTCAGCCCCTCATCTGGGCATGCCTGATTGGATTTGCTCTTGGGCCCGGACTGCAACTTTGTTGCCTTTGTGGTGGATTGGATGGCTGTGATGAACTTGTGGAGCAGTGGCAAACATAAACCCCCGCAGCCCCTGCGGTGAGGGGTGCCCCAAACTCTAGGGGACCCCTCTCAGCAAAAGTGGTAGGTGGCGGGTTGGAGAGGAAAGGGGCCCTCTGTGCACTTTTGCCGGGTAGGCCCTCAAGTTTCGTTACACCAGTGTTGTGAAGGTGGATTGCGCTACCGGCTAGGTTGCATCACCGCTACACTGGACACCAGCTGTCCCCAGCCCACCGATGTCCTCTCACTTCAGCTACCTTCCCATCAGCTTCTGCATCTCCTCCGGTCACCACCAATTCCTTGGAATCCTACTTAGGCAAGGTGTGGTGTTTACAGGTGAGATGGGGTGGTGAACGGGGTTGTTATGCAGAGAGCTACTCTGGCTGTCCTCAGCCCTGGCCTACTGCCCAAACTATCGGCCCTGGAGTTGCATCACCAATCCCAAGATGCAGCTGGCTGTCTTCCAAATTGGTCCCACTCCTTCCACTGCTGCTTCTTGAATCGCCAGTGGCGGCCACTGCAAATCTCAAAGAGGGGTCACAAGGACAGGGACAGAGAAAATAATTTAAAAAAAAAAAACTTACCTCTTCTGCCACTGCCAGCCGCCTCGCTCCTCTTCTCTCCTTCTCCTGATGGTGACCCAGCAGTACCTGGGCCACCAGCACAGGCTTCCCATGCAATCCAGGTGTTGCTGTCATGCTATACCTAGAATGAAAGCAGCGCCAGGATTGGTCTGAGCGGCTTGGTCTGGCGCTCAGACACTGCGTTGGAGTCTGTGCTGTTTCTCTAAACCGGCTGTGCAACACAGCCGGGCTGGAGAAACCTAAGTGCATATGTGAGTTTCGCCGGCCTAAGGCGGCCGTCCAAACTGACATGCGCACTTAGGTGTACTCCACTCTTCCTCCCCCCTCCCATGACCCAGCCTCAACCCTCCCTGCACACGCTGGCTGAGCCAGCAGCTGAAAAATAAAATGATAATAACATTTAATACATTTAGGCTAAATGGAAATGGGGTGCAAGTGAAGCTGATAGAACAGTTAATTAATAAGTTGGACAAACAGGAAAATTGAGAGAGTTTTAGAACCAAAATGGGTAGTTTTATTTGTTTCGAGGGTGGGGGGGGGGGCTACAGTGGATTCAATTTTAGTTTGACAAGAGGGCATTATTGGAATATATGTGACCAAGATCTCTGTATCCTGCCTGCAGACTAAAGCAATATTTTCCACCAAACCTAAAGCGAGTCTCTGTGTGCTCTGCCCCTTCCCAATGTCCTGTTGCTGGACGTCTCCGCACACGAGTATTGTGCGCAGAACCGTAGGGGCAGATCAACTTTTAGCTGTGATGTAATGTGGCGGTATGTTCTGTACTTGGAATTTGTGACTATGGACATCTTAAGGCCTTGCACATATGTAAACCTTTGTGGATCATTTTACCACCAGTGCCTTGCCCCATTGTGCAGTGGAAAGCTAAGATCTTTCTGGACAACTCTGGGAGGATCTGCTCTGGCCTCCAAAGTCATCATGAAGCCTCAGCCGGACATGGTACGCACATTGGGGACCCCCCTGGCACCCTGGCTCTATTGAGCCTGAGTAAGGGAGAACTTTAAAAATGTTGAAAGCTCTTTGGCTACCTAAGGAACAGTATATTAATCAAGGCTGCAAATGCCCAGGTGAGAAGAAAATGGGACCTCAGACTGCATATCCATCTGAATGCTCCTTATACTACATTAGGGGCAGTCCTGTAAGATGAGTACCTGTGAGGTCAAACCACTGGTCCTCAGAACGAATAAACTCTCTTCATTGCATTGGATTTGGACAGATATGTCACCTTCAGTGTCTGAAATCAGATCTCACTGGAACTTATCATTACGAAAAAGTGTGACATCAATCGGTGTGCCTTAAAGATGACTATGACGAGAAGTTATATTTTATCTCTTTTCTTTTCAGGCTAATATCCTTAGTAAAAACTGCTTGTTCGTTTTTGTGTTTCTTGATCCAATTCCAAATAGGAATGGTTTGAAGTGCATAAGTGCTGTCGAGTGCCTGCCCTTCCTGTGCTCTTCTTTATGTGAGCAGGTAGTTTGTTTCACCTGGACACGATATTTACACGCTTGAGATTTCACTGTACAAATCACAGGTACAAGGGCAACCACACGTATGACGTATATCACAAGTGCATATCCAAGATTGGTATACGCAAAACATGAATTTGCACTCACAAGGGGACCTGCTGGTCCGTAATGTTACTCCTAAATGTTGTGATAAAGGCCATGGGCTGTGCTGGAAGTCGAAACAAATTTCTCTGGGAACCCATAAATTGGGGATGAGTGTGTGGTAGAGGAAAGGGTGGAGCCACGAGGGGCAGAGCTTGAAAAACAGCCCAGTCAGCTTACACATTCATTTTTTTTAAATCTGGTGCAAAGAAATTGTGAGAAAAGAAGGACAAATGTGGCTGTAAATCAGTTCTAGGTTACTTAATTGGTCACAAGAAGGCCTGTATTTTAAAATATCTTACATGGTTAAGACACCTGCTGCAGAGATCTTTGGGTGCCCAGCAATTTTGAGGGGATTATAATGGCGGTAAGATAACTTTGTTAGCTACAGTTCTGGGAGAGTTCTGTTTTGGCCAATCTCAGTCTTGAGTCATAAAGTGGTATGGAAGGTTAATGTGCCTGCTGCAAAGCAAGTTGTGGAACTCTCAGATTTGAATTTTCTTTAGAGAAGTAGGTGCCCTATCGATTTTGACAAGTAGATAATTGATAATTTTGTAATTTTGTAAGATGCAAACCCTCTCATACAGCACAATGATCTATTTATCAGCATCAATCAACTGCATGAAAAGTGCAACTCATGGGCTTAGATATTTATTGTTTTTCTCAACTTGTTGTTCTAAAATTGCAACTAAGGGTTCCTTTGGAAAATATTTTCTATTTTGAGATTTTAAAAAAAAGGGAAAACATTACAATTACACAAAAGCACTATCGAGCACTAGAGGTACCACGTAGAAAGCCCTTCACGAAGTTGTAGGTATGAATTCACAATTTTTTTCCAGAAGTAGCATTGGAACCCCCTGTGAATTCCTAAAATTCAGAATATTGCTCCCATGCTATTTAATAAACTTGCTGGTCCAGGGTCCAGATTTTGTCTCTGATTAGGTTCATGAGATTCAGATTGGGTGTCCAATTGGTTCGGCTGAAATGAACCAAGACTTCAACTCCCAGAATGCACTGGTTTATCAAGTGGCAACTTAGGCCCGGCAAGAAGTACAACGGTGACATAGAGTCATCTGGAAGCCATTCCCGTGTTGGACAGGCCCGCCATGTTTTAGCAACCTAGCCAGTCCGGAATCCCATCAACAGGAAAAGCCCCTCTCGGTCAATGGCAGCGTTCAAGACAAACAGGACGCGCTGTGGTTTGCACATCACCTTTCATTCAGACACAGTGACTCACAACACACACACGGGCAGTGTTAGTGGGTCAGAGAGGCACGGGGCAGGCTGCCTGGTTTGTCTGCTCACCAGCCCTCGCTCCAGCTGGGCGGCGGAGTCATCGGCGGTAATAGCTCCCTGATACCAGAGCGCTTTATTAATTCACGAGCATCACCCGCTAAGTGTGTGCAGACATTAAAGATCGCTTCTCTCCAATCAGCAAACAAACTGCTTCTACGAATGCATAATGCAGGCTGTTTACTCACAGTGGCGCGTTTTTATTAGCTGCTCGCCTCTTGAAGAATGTTTTACTCTATCCGACAAGGCTGCACCCAGAAATAATCTTTTCGGTTTCGCTTTTAAACATTTCGAGTGTTACTTAACCTGTTTGTAACCGTTTGTGTTGAGACATACACCCCCCTCGACGACCCGCTCAGCAAACATTGTTCATACCAAGCATACTGTGTTATTAGCAAATGGGGCGCACACCCCCGTATGGACATGTGCAGAGGCCAAAGCCACGCACCCTTTTATAAAACAAGCGTTGGCAAAGCCAATAGGTTAGTGCAATGGCTGCTTCTTTGCTCTGCTTCTTACTGCAATCACGTGCAACAAAAAGGCAATGAAAAATTGTAAATTAAAAATAAAACAATTCACCAATGAGGCTATTTTGCTAGTAATGTTTTCTGGTTTAGCACATTTTATTCACATTTTTTAGGAATGCATGCAGGCCCGGTCCCGGGAATTTATATCTGGATGGGCCAAGCGGCGTGTGGGTGGGCCAGTGAGGGCCCACTTGCTGACAATTCTGGAGGTAGCCTACAACCTGGGCTCTGGTGCCACTGCACCTGCTGCATCATTGGCAGGTAAACCCCGGTCTCCTCTTCCCCAACACACACCTCCCTGCTGCAGCTCGCCTCAGAGTTCGCCGCCAGGCTGTTTTCTTTTCACGGACATGCCCAGAGTTTTGTCTCAGATAGTAGAAAATAGGGAAAATCACCCAAAGGTGGTATTTGTCTCCTATCAGTACACAAGTAAAGCAGCTATTATGAAAAAAATGCATTATAAAATGTATTCCAGAGATTTCTTATTGCCCCTGAATGATAAAGAAAGTGAACAAAAGTGAAACAAAAAATCCCATTTGCCGCAATGGAGGAAGCACTTACCAGGTGCTTTCTCTGTGGCCTCTTTTGCTGTTACTGGGAGGGCCAAAGGTCATGTTTGGGTGGGCCTGGCCCACCTGGCCCACCCACTAGAACCAGGCCTGAATACACGTGTAATCGCACGACATCAAAGGTACGCACAGGAAAGGTGGATGCAAACAGTTAACGCCACTGGCTAAGGAGTGTTCCAGCACTCACATTTGTCCACCCACAAAGGGCGTATTCGTCGTCATCAACCGTGTATTGACGTCATAGTCACTCGTCCCCCTCACCACCTCCAACTGTAGAAGAGTGAAATAACCCAGTGCTTAATTTGAGCCAGTGGTTTCCAGCGGGGGCACTGTCACCTATTTTTTAGGGCCGGCAATTATTTTTCTGCCTCAATCATTTACTGCGAGCAAAATACACTAATGTGAAAGACAAAGGAAGAGAAAAATGAAAAAGCATCACAAACTGAGACAGCAGAACTCTGGCAGAGTGAGCTGAAGGGGCAGGGAGTGGCTGTAAATGGATTAAAGAGGCCCGAGATGGCTTAAAGATTACACTGCCTCAGTATTCCGTGTTCGCACATTTAATTGCAGTAGCCACAAGTTTCAGAGAAGAGCTTTGGACACAGGCACATTTTTATTTGCAAACTAAGCACTGAAATACCCACCTGTGTCCACCTGAGAAGGCAAAGTGATTGCATGCTTATCATCTCTCCTGTATGTCCTATGAGAGCCATCTCCTACTAATATACAAATTGAAAGAACTACTTTTAAGCAGTTGTGAACAGTGTGCAAAGGCTTTGTGCAGTCACTAAAAGAGAAGGGGGCCGATGGTTGAAGTGGGGTGATTTGTGCTGTGGTGGGTCGAAGCAAAATGTGAATAACAAATTAAAAGACCAATGTGTGAAAAAGTTTCTCTTTGTTTGTATATTATGTATGGACCTTTTAGAAAAACAACAGTCTTGCAAGACAGTTGAAGCTGCCTCAAAGGCCAGACTTTAACGAAACACGTACTTTAGATGAACCTGCTACTCTGTGGTTGCCTGTAGGTGCGCATGCTGGTCCCTTGAAGGCTCCCATAAGATAAAACCCTTTGCAGGTCCTACAAACACAGTTGAGCCGGGGTACAGATACTGAGAGTGCATTCCAGGGCCGACTGCCTCCAGAGGAATGATCCCTTCCTATATTGTGCAGCAATCATTTCATAAATCTTATCTGGTGTATGCAACATAATCCATATTCCCTGTCGGCCACCACCAGTGGACTTATGCGCTGGTCAGCGTCCATGTGGGTGTCCTTTTATGTGTCTGTGTGTTGTGGCAGGCGCACAAGACGACCCTGGCATGCTGCAATGGGAAACAACTCAAGAAAGGTGACATTTCTCAAACCAATGTGAAGGTCACTTCTGAAAAAACTACTGACCATCCAAGATGCCACCAAAACGGTGCTCCCTACTGTGTCAGTGAAGAAACTGAGCTTATTGTGGGAGGTACCTGGCAAGTTACGGAGCTATTGACACGCTTCAGCAACTCATCCCAAACCTATAAGGCATCTTTGGCCTCTAGAGATGGATTTTGTGATGTTTAGCATTGACAATGCTCTTTTGGTGAGAGAGAAAGAGACCTACCCCTGGGGACTGTGCACAGAGTGAAATGTAACTGAACTATCTTGAAGTGTAACTGGTCTGGGGTTAGATTCTTTGCATGCAGAAGGATGGCAATAGACTGAAATACCATCACCTTATCATCAAACAACCGACAGTGCCCCCTCATCTCAGTACATAGAAAAAAGGCGGTTTTGTGGTTCGACCTAGAGGGACTCCCACCTCTTGTATTTGTGTCATGAAAACCTCCCGATTGTCACCACACTATGAACTCCCACTTGGTCCTAAAAAGATGAATCCATCGGATTAGTGATTTATTTGTCTTAATCTGTTCTAGCCACCCTCTCCAGGACTAATCCGAGGCACTTCAAGTGGGAACAAAACACCACACAGCTGACTGACACACATTTGTCATGAAATAACTCGCCATGAAATTGGAAACCAAACAGTGTGAAATCATCAGCGTGCATGGGACGAATGCAAACTCATTGCCTGATCTATATATTTTTTTTCCCCGACGACCTCAATTTCTTCACAACCTGATCAAGAGGGCTCCTCACAGGAAGCACACCGAGGGGTCCATGTCACTGTTAAGGGAGGCACCTGTGGTCTCTTGGGTTAGCAGTCTAGTGTTTATGTGTTAGAACGCAGGGCGTTCTGCTTTGGAATGTTTTGTTTTTAATGATGAGGGGCTTGGATTGTAGGAAAAGCTGTGAAGATTCCTGGATGGTGGCTGGAGCTTCTTTACTTGGAAACAGACTTGTTCAACTTCACCCTGTGTGCAGCATCCATGCTTCAAGGGGCTACCACAGCGCCTTCAGGAAAAACAAATCGTGTATTAGACAACATTGTCCAGTGCTCTTTTTGGGCATAACCCCAGTCTGGAACGCCCCAGGTTAGTGAAACGATGGTGGATACATAGACCTCCTACTCCACCAAGGTTGTTTTTTAGCTTTTTCTTGGTTATTGTAGGGTTAAAATATAAAGAGAGTTGGTTCTTGGGGGCTTTTCTGCCTCTTATTTCCTTGGCCAGATCATACACCCATCTCTGAAATCAAAATACATCTGTGCTGCCTGCCCTTCCCCACAGCAGGACAACACACAGGGAGACACATCGAGTGGAACAGGTGATGGTCCCTTGGTGAATCCATTAGCTGAATATCAATGGGCAGGGGCTGGCTGGGTTGAGCAAGGGGATATTATTTGACAGTCATTTCCCTTTGCTTTGTTGGGGCATTTGAACTCTGGGTGGAAAAACAGGCAGAAAATGTTGCTGACGTTCCTTTTTGTTGATGCTGAGGAGCCTCTAGCGCATGTCGTTTTGTTAAAGGTCCTTGCGATAACCTATTTTGTTACCACCTGAGGAGAACCCTGACTTAGCAATTAAAGTTTCCATCCAACTGGTCAATTCTGTCTGATCCCACTGCATAGTATGTTTGGCCACCTTCAATATCCTAAATATTGTATAATTTAAGAACCCCCCCACATAACCATTGTGCACTGCATTATATTAGACTGGTAGCGGGACAGTGGCAGACCGTCCCACAGGCCCCTCGCTTCGCTTCGTTTGTGGTCCTGCCCGGGTGGTCACCTGTGATGTCTGCCCTGGAGCTATCACTGCATTGGGCAGGGAAGTTGATGATATTACTGGTTGCTTCCCTTGGAACAAGTAATGCCCTAATGATGTGGTGTACGCTCCCATCCTCAGTATTGTTGCCACGGTGAAGGAACTGCAGCCTAGGGGGAGAATACATATGGGGCAGACACAGGATTTGGACCATATGCTGTACTGGATGTTGTGGGTTACCCATATTTGAAGGGTTCTTTTTTCCTTTTTTGTGGTGGAGGGATGGGCGCGTATGGTGGGATCACACATCTTCAGGGCCTGTCTTCTTACATTCCTCATCTTCAGGGGGTACAAGCACTGGAGCAGCATAGCTGGACTGGCAGCACTGATTCACTGTAGGACCTGCTTAATCATTTGCATCAACTCCACTGCACCAATCAATTCACTACTCCTGAAGCATCCTCACCGGGTGATGCATGCTGCCGAGTACGCATGAGCAACATTAATGCCCCTGGCAAACCATCAAACTGCGCCAACTATGTTCAAACCACAGATTACACCAACAGTGAGGAAAGCAAGAGACTTTAAAGATAATAAAACAAATAACACCACAGCAGATTTAAATGCAAAGTAATATAATTCATACTTCACAAAATGAGGGAGACCAGCATTGCTCCTGAACGAAGGGAGTTTTGTTCCAGATGCCCTTCACCAAAAGGCCAAAATGAACACAATACTTGCAACCTTCTCTGCAAAACCAGGCTGTCCAGCTCCAATGCCCAATATCCAGCAGGATGACCTCTAAACACCAAATGAACCCCCTCAAATCATCTCCGTAACACAGGCCTTAATGTCTGCTTGATCACAAGACGTCACAAGAGAAGTCCATGGAGAGGAGGCGAAAGCTGGCCCAGCACGTACGTATGGCGCTCTCTTTTTGCACCTGGACTTGTTCTGTAAGTGCCACCGTTCTTTGTGCCGGGACACACCTTCCATATTTTGCAGGCCCACCTCTCCTAGTGTCCTTTGTCACCCTGTCCCCTTGGCCTCCTGCAGCTGCATCCCCATCGTCTTGGTAACTGCATGAAGCTGGTCTCTGCATGGCCTTGGTCTTTTTGTTTGCATTTCATATCTTCATCTCATTTGCCTTCCATGACCTCTTGGTGCTGTTGGGTTCTTCTTGTTCTTGTTCCTGACTCTGGTACCTTCCCTTCATGCAATAAGTCTCTCTTCTCTCTTCCTGGAGATGGTATCTTCCTGTTCATGGTCTTCATGGTCTGCTTGCATCCGACTCACCAGTTTCACTGGTCCCCGTGCTTTTGGTGTCTGCATGGAGTTCGTATTGACATGCATTGATTTGGCATTGATTTGACGTCTCCATCTTGTCTTGGTGTTTCTGCTTTCACGTAGTCTCTCTGCTTTCTTATTCTTTTGCTTAATCGGCCCATGTCCCAGACTATTTTTGCGATTCCTTAAAATTGCACTGCAAATTCCTTTCATAAATCATGAAAGACGATTTTGCATTTGCAAACGGTGGTATTTACCGATTTGCACCGTTTGTGAATGCAAAATCCTTTGATACATCTGGCCCTTGGTCTCTATTTAACACTTACTTGTGAGTACCACATGGCTCCCATTATTCCCAGCCCTCCTGACTACCTAATTCTAATATCTTCCATTCTGAGTGACTTCCAATGTCCTGTCAGGCCTATGACTAGAGGTAAGATTTTTTTGCGTCAAATTTTGATGCAAAATGGACGTTTCCATGATCCAGTCCATAATAGGACGAGCAAACTGGGACAGCGTCATTTGGAATGGCAGCCCAGCAGGTAACCAGAATGCTCTATTCACAGTGCTCGTTCTGATTTGATGAGCACAGCTGTTCAATTCTAATCAACCAATCAGAAAGGATCATTATGATTAGTCCATGCTGAGAGGAAACTAATCAAAATAACAACGGGCAACCCCATGCCTCAGCGGACTGATTTGCAGCCTGGACATGAACATTTTAGTCAGATGATCAACTGTGGATTCTACCCTATGTGCTTTTTGGCGTAAAAATTCACGCTTCCTCACCATTGCTAGACAGGTTTAAAGCAGTGGTATCAAAACCGAAGCCAGTGTTTGCCTTCTCCTTACAGATAGCTTCAGCTGTTTGTCGCAGACAGCATTGCATACAGTACTACCTAGCTTGGGCTTTGCATCAGCCCTTGCTCATGATCTGATGGCTTTCTTGTCTATTTCCGTTGAGTCTTTAGAGACTTTCCTTCCTATTTAGCGCTGGGGAGCTGTATCCTTCCACTGCTGACGTCAAAGAACTATTTTTTCATTTTTTGCATTTCATTTGTTGTTTAGCAATCCATGCACGTGCATGAGCTACTCTTTCTTCTGCTATGTGTGCAGTGGAATGTGGTTGCTTCCTGTCCCTAGATCGCCAACCCCTCCACACCCTGTCTCTCTAACTAGTTCCGAGCTCTTAGATGCACTTGACTTCTCTGTGGCACACCAGTTGCCATTTGACGAGCTTGGTGAATGCTATATATGGAGTCCAGGAGCCCTTTCCTGTGCCTGTTGGTGCCCTCTGTCCTCAGTTACCACTTGTCCCTTGCCCATCTCCTTCCGCCCTCTCCCACTGCCCCTCACTCGCTCCAAGCTTGCTACTGGCTTTGCCAATGTAGAATATTTAAAAAACGCACCGACATCGGCAAAGCCACAATTATTTACAGGCCATCTAGAAAGTGTATTTCTTCTTTTTTTCCAGATGGCCACCTGGTTGCATGATGCAATGTAATTTTTTTCTGGTTTATCACCTTCTCCCAACTTCCCTTATGGGACAGAGTTTCTGCTCAAACAAGTTGCCGGGGTTTTTGCAGAGTTTTCCTACTTTAGCAGTACTTTCCCACTGGTTGCAGTTTGTGAATATTACAAAAATTATAAACTTTAAAAAACACATGAAGAGTAACAATATAAATAGTCAAGCTGATCCTAGTCCGAATGCTTGATCGGGCGTGTAACCCGGAAGTGAGCCTGCCAAAATGTCAACACCGGCTTCACTGACTTCCATCTGAGTGTACATTCCTGCTTGTTCCCTCAGAGATGTAATCCTCCTTCAATCACTACCTTTAAATAGAGGGAAATCAATAACACACATCAACAGATGCAGTAAACACAATAAGCCAAGGGAAGTAGGAAAACTAATTTATGGAGACACTCAGTCCATAAGAGATGAAAGTGCCAGAGATGGGTTGAACTGTTAAATAAGCGAAAAATAACATTTTATCAGCACCTGGAAGCACACTCTAATATTTAACTATCACTTTTATTCCATATAAATCACAGCCCCTGACTGGATTTTGGAAAGCTGCATGTGACAGAACACAATGCTATGATCATTTGGTCTTATAAATGGCGCAAGTCCTAAATACATAGGATCATATTTATATTTTTTTTGCGCCGCATTTGTGTCATTTTTTTACACGAAAGCGGCACAAGCTTGCAAAATATAAATGAGTTTTGTAAGTTTGCGCCGCTTTTGCGTAAAAAAATGACTCAAATTCTGCGCAAAAAAAGTATAAATATGGGCCATAATTTTTCACTGAAAAAACAAAGGTTCAGGTCACCCTATAGTTAGGTGTTGAACTGACAAAAAAAACGAATGTTTAAAAACAGCTGAAAATCACCAGTTATAATTTACTGAGCTATAACTTGCCTCTGCTAGGCACCAATTATTACATCATATATTACATCACTCATGACAAGTTAATGAGATCATTAATGATATACTGATGACATCTCAATTTAAATCATTCATGGCATCACTGATTACATCACTCATGACATCACTCATGACATCAAGCCACTCTATCTCAAATTACTCTATAAACCAATAGTTGGGTCCACAACCATATATACATAGATTGACTGACTGTGTGTACGTGCGTGCATGTGTAAACTAGAAATATTGTAGTATTTGAGTCAAGTCTGATTCAGTATATATGGTGCATACCTTAGCAACCAGAAAAGTCGTAAAGTTGTAGGTGTAAAGAGTACTTAATTTAAAGACAGTAGAAACTGATTACAATTTACTGGGGTTGCAGATGTACGTTTCAAATAGATAGTGGCTTAAATTAAATGCCTTTTACCAAAAATATCTGAGAACAAGTAAAACCTTTCTTTGCGTTACATTATCCACTTGTTTATTTCTGTCTACATTCTGACTTTAAAGAGTTGTCATGCGGCACTATCAACAATTTCTATTAAACTGGAGAGTTGTAAGGAGCACATACTTATGTCTAGAAGTTCGGTGAAAATGGTGAGCCATTATACATTAGTGAAGAACGTTTAATGTATGGATGACTTACATACAGACTAAGTTATGGTCTGATTGTAAGCATTGCACTAAGGGTGTACGCCATTCCGCTCATTTCAGGAATATACTACAGCGGGTTCACCATAGGGCCTGCTTGTACAAACCTTATCAGTGGCTAATGCATAGATATGAAGCAACTGACTTAAAATTCTGTGTCAGGTTAGGTATTCAACAGCTCCATTGCTTTAAGGTAAATAATGACTAACAACTTTTTTGAACAGTGTTCAAGGTTTAATAAATTGCTTATTGCATTCATATCTATGGAGACATTACATTTCCCATGCACCTGAATAGAAGTAAAAACGTCTAATATCTACTGAGTGCGATTTACAGATATGCTTTGTGTCCTGTTTGGTGCGAAAGGTTATGCAAAATTAGCACCATACAGCTAATAAAAAAAGTGGGTATAAGGAGTAGCCCACTGAATACCTGCTGGTATGAAAAGCATCCAGCAAATTCATAGGATGATGTCATCAGTGATGTCATCAATTATGTTATTTGAAATCTCATCAGTGACGTAATTAATTGTGTAATTTAACATGTCAAGAATGAGGTAATATGTGAGGTAATAAGGTGTGCATGGCAGAGGAGCACATTATAGTCAGCTCAGTATACTATAACTGGTGAATTTCACTGCGTTTTAGTTTTTTAAGCATGAGTTCTTGTGTTATTTCAACACTTAACTATAATGTCACGTTAACAGTTGTTTTTTTTCCTGTGGATTTCAGAGGTTTTTGTAACATAAGATAAGATCTTATTACTATACCTAACTATAACGTCACTTCAACCTTTGTTTTCTTTAGTGAATTTCTGGGTGTCTGGGGGGTTTTGTTCATGTGCAGCTAGGTCCCCCAGTGAACAGGCCAGCGCCTGCAGCCAATCCCCGAGGGCCCAACCTCCCACTCCTCATAGCCTTTAACCTCTGACCAGGACCTTTGACTTTGTGGTCAGTCAAAATCTCCCCCACCCCCTGCCCCATGGGCACCCAACCCCCTTCTGCACAGGTTGAAGGCCAGGGCCTAAGCCCCCCCCCCCCTCAACCCCATGGGTGTCCAAACCTGCTCTGCTTGGCCTCCGGCCAGGCCCTACACCCAATCCCTGTGGATGTTCACCCTCTGCTGCACATTACCTTTGGCTGAGCAAATTGGGGGATTGGACACAGGGCCTGGCCTCCGGCCTGGCTCTGTGCCCATCTCCACAAGGGCGAACAACTTTCCTCTGCTCACGGCCTTCGGCTTCCAATAAGGCCTAAATATAAAACACAGTGGAAACTGACACTGTGTAATATATATTTGGGAATGATCAGAAGCAATGCACAATGGTATAACAGGAAATGAAGTTGCAGATAATGACATCACTTTGTCTGTAATTGACTCTCCATACAAAGTATAATGGATTTACTTATTAACATTTAATTGTTCAGAATGTAATATACAATAATCCATTCTGCTGTGCAATTAAACTTCAATTAAGGAATTCAGAGATTGCATTGCAAAGATGTTATTTATATTTTACACTTATGAAGTTAACATTAGCAATGGCATGAAGTGGAAGGGAGATATTTGTGATACATTAAAAATAGCAGTGTATGAGGCTTCTGAACAAGCAGTGTTTTACTAGAGTTCTGATGTGGCCTCTTGATTGCATGAGAGCTGTACAAAAACAACAAATAAAAAAAATATAGCCAACACGTAACACTTTATAACATACAAACATAAATACATATTATAAACGGTGACAGCAGGCCAATAAAGATAAAAAATAGGGTTGTCAAGTAACAATGATGTTGCTGATAATGTTATGCCTCTCCAGCTGCCGTAACCACCAATACATAATCAAACATAGCATTAAAACAAATGCTATTCCAGCACAAAATCATGTAGTCTGACAACTCTCCTACCACCACGAGTGGTTACAGAAGTCCTGTCACCAAGTGAATGTTCTGCATGTTGTACATCACTGGAGTAGAGATTTGCAGATGCACCACCACAAATAAACGTAACCAGGGATCCAAACCAGCACCTGCGGTGAAGATGCATGCATCACCCCGGTCCTGTTCATGGTAGACTAGAACACCAATGTTATCCAAACAATGAAACAACGTCTCACCAACTTCCTCCAGTCTTTTTTCATCAACAATGTTGGGAGCCTTGCACTCCCTTTTACAGTTCCACCATCTGCCATCATGCGTACAGACAGTATTTTTCTCCCAATCCGACCACTCATAAAATGTTAGTCCAAATCTGTGATCACCCTTCAGCACATGAAGTAGAGATCAGATTCTTACTAAATGACCTAGCTCAAAACATGGTTTGACACAACCCTTGTGTGTATCATGGTAATTTTTGCACTTTACTTGACGATGTAAGATGTGCTTACCAACATTTGCTTTCATATAACCCAAAATCAAATCAAACCTTTTGCCTTTGTACCAAATCTGCATCCACGTTGCACAAAGTGTACTTCTAGCCACACCTCCCTTTAACAAGAAAAATGGTGTTTCGTGTGTCATAGAATGTGCTGTGGTACTATGAGCCCAAATCATGATCTTCAGTGGCTCACTGTATAAAGTCTTTGAAAATATGGTTGGTCCGTTCTGTCTGACCTTTAGTCTGGGGATAATATAAGGAAGTCCTTATGTGCTTGATGCTAGTAGCATTCTAAAACATTTTAGGCAAGTGGCGATAAACGGATCCCTGTTGTATGTCACCAGCATAACTAAGAAACCCTCTTTAGTAAACACATCTTTACAGAACTACACTACTTTGTCCACTGTAGGTTCCTCTACAAAGCGCCATTCGATTGACTTTGGTTGATAATCAGTCATTGAAATGATATAACAGAATTACTTCCCTAACCTGTTGAAAGGCTCCATGGCTTCCACACCCAGTGGGTGCCATGAAATAGTGGAATGTTCACTGTCGAAGTAATGCAAAGGTGCTTCCCGCATCATGGACAGGTAATCACCCTTAGTGTGTACATTTCAAGCCTGTACTAATAATTCTACATCTGTGCCCCTGCAGGCCACCAGAACATTCACCTAAGTCTTCTTTTAGTCATCGTACACCCTAAATGACCTGAATGGGCCAGAGTTTTAAAACAATGCTAAATGGAGGGATCGACTTGAACTCCCTACACAAAGCATCCCCCATCAAAATGCCATCTTTGCCCCTCCAAACAGGTTGCAAACAAGCTGCGATGGAATTTCCTTTTGGCCAACCTTGTTATACAAACTGAGCAACTTCTGACAACACTGTTACCAGCCAGCTCTCAAACCCAAACATCCTCCATAATTCTCTTATTGGTTTAATCCACAACATCCTTACTAGCCACTCCTCATCATGCACCTAATCTGCCTCTTGCAGCGGCGATCTAGATAGACAACTTGCACAAGTGTGTTTGTGCTCAGGTATATAGTACACCTCAAATTGGAACTCATTTATGTGCAAAGCTGACGTTGTTAGCTTAAAAGAACACTTAATTTGTTTATACCCCAGAAAGAATATGCACCACTGGCTTGTGATCTGTCTGGAGTATGAAATAACACCCCAGATAAATTCTCAGAATTTCTCTATGACCCAGGAGCAAGCAAGAGTCCCCTTTTCTATGATATAATAGTTGAGTTCAGTGGACTTAAGAGTTCTGGTTGCAAACACAACATTTCTATCAACACCCCCATCTACCTGTGATAAGACTGCACCAGCTGCACCAATGCCATGCTGCCTGCCATCTGCTGTAATGACACACTTTAAGGAAGGACTGAAACAATAAAGTGCTTGGCACACGCTCTGATTTTCGTGACATGCTCAACACATTGTTGATGCACCTCATCCAATTCAAACCATAAGCAATCACCACACCAAGAAAAACAACTATTCCCCATGTGCAATGAATTCCATGCACCAAAGCATACAAAGCATGGCAGCCAATGCACAGAATACTCGGGCTCACACACTTCAAACAGCATAAAAGCCATTCCACCACATTCTATGCGCACTGTTGAGTTCTGTGGTCCAATGCTTGCACAACAGCAGAACAGCCGATGCACACAATACTCTCTCAAACCATCGATTTCTGTGCCCCAGCGCACACCCACTACAGCCTAACATCCATTGCACCATAAACATTGATGTAGCACACACACAACAGGAACACAGCCATTGCACATGACACTTTTGCACACCATTGAGTTCTGTGTTCCAATGCACACCAGCAACCTAACAGCCATTGTACAGCATATTCTAGCACATAAGCAATCTCAGTGCTACATAACACACACAGTAGCATAGCAGCCACAGCACTGAATACACTTTCACACCAGTGAGTCCTGTGCCCCAACACACACCAGCATAACAGCCATTGTTCAACATATTCTTGCACATAAGCAAGTTCAGTGCTCCAACACACACAACAACATAACGTGCAGTGCATCCAATACACTTGCACACCAGTGAATTCTGTGCCCCAACACACACCAGCACAACAGCCCAACAGTCATTGTATCACACACTCTTGCACAATAGCATCTTCCATGTTCCAACACACATACCACCAAAACAGAGTACTCAATACGTTTGCATTTGCACCCCCACAAGGTCCATGATCCACCACAAACACTACAGCAGATCAGTCCCTGTACCACCTTCTTACACACAACAATAGGCTCTGTGGTCCCAGGCGCATGTCTAACATTCAATATACAGTTTTATAATGCAACATGGAAGAAAAACATGCCTGCTAGAAGCTGACAGCTTGGACATCCAGACACTTGCACACATGCATATACACCACAATGGAAGAATATATGCAATAACTCACAAAAAATCACTTTATCAACTACATTGCCACTGTCACATGATCCAACATTCCCAAGTTCTCTGATGAGTGAAGTCTCAACCAAACCACATGCAAAAATAATAGTGTAGAAGGCGCCTACATGAAGGTATGAAAGTGAACCATTTAGCAGAACATGATGAACTCGAAATATATTTCTCTTCATCTCACGCAGTGGGAAAACTTGCCAACCCATCACTTCTTCAGTCTTTCTACTTCAGCAGTTTGTACACATGATATGCAACAGAGTTTTTCTAGCCCCAAGGGGCAGATAGAAAAGCTTTGCCCTGATTTGGGGTTTGCCTGTAGGCTGCCCCTCAAGGGTGTAGAAAGCCCACTAGACACCAGGGGTTTTACACAGGTGCAAAAAAGGCCTGGGGCTTCTCACCCTGGCATTGGACCATACCCCTGCTCAAAAAGGGAACAATACATTCTTTAAGCCCTCTTGGGAGTCAGGTTAGGGGCAAGCGCACTAGACACCAGAGGTGGAGCCAGCTCACCATGGCATATGGCCATGCCCCACCCTAAAAGGGGGCAAGAGTCTTTCTGCCCCCTGGGGCAGATAGGAGATTTGCAACAGTTGGAGGATTTGCCCCCAGTGTGCCACCCCCCCCCCATGAATTGCCAAAAAGTCCACTTAACACCCATGTCTTCAAAATGGTGCCAAAACAGACAATAGGAAAGGGACGGCCTACCCTGCCATAGGATCAAACTAAGCCCACAAGATACCAGGGACAATATAGGCCCACTGCCATCTGGCAAGGCCCCCCAACATCCCTCCCAGAACAGATGCACCTGTCTTTCAGTCCACCCTGGGAGCAGTTTGGTGGATTTATCCCCAACATGACCTCTGGGGGATGCAGAAAGTCCCCAAGACACCACGGAAACAACAGGGCAAAATAAATGCAGTGGGGTGACCCACTCAAGCATCAAGCCATGCCCCCACTCCAGAATGGGCAAAAGTCTTTCTGCCCCGGGTGTGGTGGCTTTGGGGGTTTATTTCTATTTTACTCCTATGAGGACAGAGTGCCCACTAAACAAAAAAACATGATCCAAAAAAAAGAAGAGGCGGGGTCAGCACATCCAGGGATCTGGTTGTGCCCCCACTCCAGAAAAGACACAACAGTTTTTTTTGCCTCCCACTAGGGGCACATAGGGGGGCATGGGTGCAGAAGGCCCACTAGATATCAGGAACAAAAGAAGAAAAAAATAAAGCATGATGACTACCCAAACTGGCCTGGTGCCACTCCCCACAAATTTGGCATGGATATCTTTTGTGGAAAAAAGTTAAGAAGGTTTGAGTGCAAACTACCCCAAACATAAAAAACGGTTTAGCACTAGGGAAAAAGGCTTATCAGCCACGACAATAAATCTATTGCCACATTGCATATTGTGCTTGAACTTAACACCCAATTCTGATCACTTCTTGACGTAAATGCCAGGCACTAGCAGTCTCAATCATTAATTTATAAAACACTTCAGCAAATTCTTTACCCTTTCACTAATACTGCTGGTCTCCATTAACACTGTACATTGAGCCATTTGTCTGCCACTTTATTTCTTTACTGAAAGTTCATCTTTAAAACATCCACCTAAACAGTACACTGCATTTTACACGCCACAAGATTCTGAAATGATCACCTAACTCAGCCACAGTTTGTGCAGCTTTTACAATTCTTTAATGCCCTGTCCAATCAGAAATCTGTCTTGTACTCAAAGGAGCTCACTTCATCTAAGCGCTACAAACTAAGCACTTTTGTACACACACTGAGCCCAGCGATAGGCCACCTCACTGCAGTTGGTCTCCTCTCTTGGCATTTACAGGGCTACGTTTCACTTTCTTTAGCCCCTGGTCTACATCTGACACTTTCTGGTGTGAAAAGACACCAGTGGGGTGTCCAGCTCCACCAGACATACAAATGTGAATACAATATTTTAGATTTAATTTTTGTGTCTTGGAAGATACAAATTTGGTTTTCCCATAATGGCTATTCAAATGTATGGAAAAAGGGGAACCAGCCATTGGATGTTGTGTCATGCGTAGGCCATTGGTTAATTGTGACTACATCCCATGAAGTATGGTGTTACACGGTTGCACTAAAGCATACATCTGTTTATCAGATGAAGAATATCTTATTTTTAGGTCTTGAAATACTATTGCAAAGACTATTCGTCGGCATACCAAGAACTTAAGTCCATATTTATACTTTTTTTACGCTGCATTCGTGTCATTTTCTGATGCAAAAGTGGCGCAAACTTATAAAATATTATACTTTGTAAGTTTGCATCGCTTTTGCGTCAAAACATGATGCAAACATGGCGCAAAAAAAGTATAAATATGGGCCTGGGTACCTACCTATTTCTGACCAATGGTTGGTCTCTCTTATTTGCTTGCTTCTCATTAAATGGCTTGCCTTTCTCTTCTTGTGTTTGTTCCTCCCCTGGAACATAGCCTCTTTTCCATCCTTTTAAGTGGCTGGCATGAATCCTTCTATTGCTCACACTAAGAGAACAATCACTCACTGAGAGTGTGTATGTTTTTCATCTCTCTCCCTCATGTGCTTCTCCCCCTGCACTCTATGCTGCCCTGTCCTTACTGAACTGATTCCAGCTTTATTTTTATTTTATTGCGCCCCCCTCCACAATCTTCTCCATTGCTTCCCCATCCCTTGTGAGCATTTACTTTTATTTTTTTAACTTTCATTTTTTTGGAGGGACCAGCAGCTGTCATTTTGCTCCCTTGTGCTGCATACACAAAAACCACTTTTGTGCATTTGTGCACTTAGAAATATGGCCATCTTACACCAGTTATTAGAATACATAAATGGCACCAGTGTTATTTCTTGGGGGCCTGCATGCCTTATGATGCATGCATGTTCATACATCATAACACATTCAGCAGCCTGCAAAATGACACACCCAGGAATAGCAGCCACATCAATGCACCTTTTTTTGGAGATACTGTACAGAATCAGCAAAAAGTATTGGCATACCAATAGGTCTACAAGCCAAGACCTATTCGCTTTGCTAATGCTTGTTTTATTTCAGGTCCCAGGCCCAGCTCTCCCCGTGCTGCTGCATCACTCTTGCTCCTGTCTTGTCCTTGATTTTTCCCCAGTTTTTGAGTGCCTTCTCCTTGCTTTTCCCTCGTTCTCACTGCTTTCTTTTTGCTTTTCCCTCCATTTTTTTGTGTGCCCTCTCTTTACCTTCCCTCGTTCTCACTGCTTTCTCCTTGCCTTTTCCCCTGTTTTTTGTGCCCTCTCCTTGCATTTCCCTCATTTTCACTGTTTTCTCCTTACTTTTTCCCTTGTGTTTTATGTGTCTTCTCCTTGCTTGTTCCTTGTTTTTTTACTGCTTTCTCCTTGCTTTGTCCCCCATTTTTTGTGCGTGCCTTCTTCTTGATTTTCCCTCATTGTCACTGCTTTCTTTGGGACCTGCAAGTGCCTGTCGGGTGATTAGCCACACTTTACAAATCCTGATTGATTGATTTCATGTCTTGCCATCTACTCCTAGTCCTCACACACAGACCATGTGCTTGCGTGTGGTGACGGGTTCAGTGCACAGCAGGAGAGCTGTGGCGTGCCCCTGGTTTCTGATTTAATGCCCACCCTGCCTGCGGTGTCTTGCGCTGGCACAAGAGTAGAAGCTGCTGACCCGTGGCTTCGCAGCAGAGTGATGGCCGAAAATCACCCACTGACTGATCCCTTTTGGGATGATTATGGCCACCTTTTAAAAGGCAGTGTCAAAGGGCAGACCACTAGGCTCCTCCTCCTCACATGGGTGAGTACCAGATAGCAGCCCTGGTACACTGTGCCTTGAAGGACCAGCCGCATAGAAGCTTTTCAGCAGGCAGGTGCCTCTGTGAGGACATGCAGAGCCTCTGCAGCAAAGGCACCTGTGCCTCGTTGCAAACAAATTGGTATCGATACCGAATGCTGTATGGGAATGGGGTTTTATTAAACTAATACAGTTAACAGAGAACAGTCATCTCCTCTACTACAGTTCTCTCTCACAAATAACTTCCTCCAAATTCAAAGAAATCCATCCCAGGTTTTCCCTTCACCAGTCTGCTGGATCTCCTCATTATAGTCTTTTCCTGGTTTTACACAGATCCATCCCAGGTTTTCCCTTCCAGTCTGCTGGATCTCCTTATTATAGTCTTTTCCTGGTTTTACACAGATTCATCCCAGGTTTCCCCTTCCAGTCTGCAGACTGTCCTCATTAAAGTCTTTACCTGAATTTACAGAACCCCATCCCAGGTTTTCCCTTCACCAGCCTCCTGCATCTCCTCATGATAGTCTTTTCCTGGTTTTCCAGAAATCCATTCCAGGTTTCCCTTCACCAGGTTGATTGATGTCCTTAAGAAAGGCTCTTCCAAAGTTTGCTGTAAGTTAATGGGAGTAGAAAGTGTCTCTCATACTACACCCCTTACGACCACCCCTAAGAGCTAATGTCCTTTCCAGTCTCGGGGCCTGGGTCATTTTCCTTTTAGATTCTGAAAGGTAGGAGGCATCAGGTCAGAGACAGGTCCTAATGCACCCCTTTCAACCCTCCCCGCTTAAATTACCCCCTTTCTCCTACTTGCTGTGACAGGTAGGAGACACCGGACCAGAGACAGGTCTCCAGAGCATCTGTGGAGGTTCTGTCTCCAGACCCTTACATTGGGAGGGAGGTTCTTGCCTGTGTCCTTCAGATTGAGGCACTTACTATTGGCAGATGCCTGGTTGGCTCCTCCCATGCCTCCCTCCCTTGCTCTGTGATTGGTAGTTGGGCAGGGAAGTCCCGCCCCTGATTAAAAGAGGTGCTCTAACCTTCTTCTGGGGGCTCCATGGCGTGGTATGTATTTTGCTAATGTGGCGGTGATGGCGTTTCAGAGCGGTGAAAGGTGGATACATGCTGGGAAATGTGAGGGTTTAGTTCAAGCTCTCTCTTAGCAGATGACACCCCTGGGCCCAGAAGCTTCAGCTGATGTATTGTATCCAAAAGAACCCCCGGTGCACGCCAAGGCCCTGCGGCCCTCATACAGTTTCAGACACCCCTTGAACGCACTACTCAAACACTTGAAGGTCGCCTCTTGACAGTGTGTAGAGTTATTGGGTAATTCCACCCAACACAGATGAATTAGATTCATGTCTACTCGTGGAGATCCTGAAGGGCCAGCATGCACCTCTCCAATTGATTTATCCAAATGCATTATTTCCATGTAATGCTTGAGTAGGAACAAGCCTGACCCCGGGCCCTTTGATGTTTGAGGTCACTTCCTGCAGACAGCTCTCACTTCCTTGGGTCTCCCTCTGCTTCTTGCATGACCAGTCTGTCCAGTCTGGGGCTTTGATTCACCAAGAAATCTGAAGATCAGCACTCGTATGCTCACATCTATATTTTGGTATTGGTTTTTACATTTTTTAAGTTCCAAAAGAATTCCAGGCATTCTTAAGAAAAACTTTGACATCCATGGTTTCCAGAAGTACTCACCATCAAAGGCAGTTATACATGCATTTTTTTACAAAGTGCACAATTACGTGTGAAAAAGGTTATCAGAAATGAATTTGTATTTGCAAACTTTTTACTCCACAGGAAGAATGTGTGTCCCATCAGAGGTACCCCTACACCCGAACAATTTTCGGGATATTCCCTGCCTGGGATTTAATTTACGGCTGCACTTGATATGAGTAAATGAGTAAATGTTTGACCTGTTCAAGATGAAACTGGTTTGAAAAAAGGTTTGTGCATACCCACAAAATAAAAAGTTTCTAGGTGTGCGCACATTTTTCATGGCATTTGCACCCTGGAACTAGGGGTGGGTGGACTTTTTCCTTCCGCCCTCAGAAAGGGCGGAATTTGGCGACCCAACATTACTTATGTAATGCGGAATTCCAGCCAATCGCCACTTGGTGGAATTTTTCCCTGCGAGGCTCCAGAAATGCATGTGCAAGATTTGGCACCCCCAGCAACATTTTCTAACAGGGGTAGTGACAGTCAGATAACTGCTTCTCGAGTAGATTTGCTGCCACTTGAGTAGATTTTCTACTCGAGCTGCAGCAAAAGCAACTTGAATATCTACAACTCGAATAGCTGCAACTCGAATAGCTGCATGCTCTTGTGCACCGCATGGTGCCATTTGCGCTGACTTTCCAGTGCTGCTCACACTACTGAAGCTAAATTGCAGCACGAGGACCACGACATGCATATTTTCCATCCATTGGCAGAACTCCTCAGAATCTTGCACAGTTTTTATGTAACTCCGCGGAATTCTGCAGAGCTAAACTCTTCGAGTTTCTCCCACCCCTACCTGGAACACCCTCTCCTGGGCCATTAGAGCAGATTTACTACCATATAATATAGTATTAACCCATACTAGGGCAACGTTAAGTATAAGTAAACCAATTTATAAGTCCAACTACATACTTTATAGATACATAACATGAATGTGCAAATTTAAACCAAGCCACACGCACGTGTTAGATGAGCTTACTCATGTAAATGAATTTATTAATCCGTCCCCAGACCTTTTCTTTGCACTGGGATAATTGTTTTACAGTCAACATTAAAAATGCAAGACCACACGTCCCAGAAGCAAGGACTACTTAAGCTGCTGGTGGATAAAGTGGTCAAGAGCCCAACTTTTCGGAGGTGGTGGTGATGCAGCCTACGTACATCAGGTTCAACAGTCCAGGGGACAATGCTTAAGGTGTGCCAGGCTTTTTCCACATCTCTTGATCTCTGTGGTGGACAGCGGTGTCCGCAGGTGACCGAATGTGACGTAGGAGAGGAAAATGGGTAAAGTCACCCCAGAAGATGTGTAACTAGCTCACCTAACACTGTTTTCTTTAAAACGGGGATGGCAAGACTACAAATACAATAATGTAAATTAAAAAAGCATTGGTAAAGTCAATAGGTCTGGCATTGGCTGACAGCCTTTTGGCTATATCAGTGCTTGCTTTGTTATGTAGAAGCTGACTGCCATCATTAATCTAAGAAAAAAACAAAAATTGGGTAAAAGCAAAAAAATTGGGGGGGTCTCGGAAGCACACATTGCTATAGTAGGCACTGAAGGGAAGTACTTTGTGTGTACTTTCTGGCTGTGAAAGGGTAGAATGCTGTCACGCACAGTGAGTTTTCACACGGCTGATGTGGGCTGACTCATTGCGCCATGCTGTATGTGGTAGTGGGTGAAAGAACAATGTGAATGGCACAACAACAGACCAATGGATGAAGAGGGCTGGCTAAAACCCATCCATATGTAAGAATATTATACATATTACTTTATCAAAATCAAAAGGTCTTGTTTAATGCCAGGCTTAAGCAAACATTGGCAAAACCAATAGATCTCACGTTTGGAACCTATTGGCTTTACCAATGCTTTTTAGTTATGCTGGATAGCATCTCCAAACTATGCAGCATGGCTAAAGAGTGGAGAAAACAAGTGTATAACATAGTTGGCCATGTCATTTTATAGGTGCATTTACCATAAATTTGTGCAAAATGATGCAGGCACTTTTTGTTTCATTTATTTATTGATCAGAGTTGTTTTGGTAAGTAAAAAAGTGCCCAAAATGCGTTTTTTAAGGGAGTGGGGGGAGCAACATAGAGGGTGCGGATGGGGGAAACAACTAGGAGGGCACTAGTGGAGAAGAAAAATCGAGGAGGCAAGTTGGAAGGAAGCAGCACAGAGTGTGAGGGTGGGGGAAGCAACACAGAGGGTGTGGGTGGGGGAAGCAAAACAGAGGGTGTGGGTGGGGGAAGCAACACAGAGGGTGCGAGTGGGGGAAGACACAGAGGGTGCGGGTGGGGGAAGCAACACAGAGGGTGTGGGTGGGGGAAGCAACACATAGGGTGCTGGTGGGGGAAGCAACACAGAGGGTGCTGGTGGGAGAAGCAAAACAGAGGGTGCGAGTGGGGGAAGACACAGAGGGTGCGGGTGGGGGAAGCAACACAGAGGGTGTGGGTGGGGGAAGCAACACATAGGGTGCTGGTGGGGGAAGCAACACAGAGGGTGCTGGTGGGAGAAGCAACACAGGGTGCTGGTGGGGGAAGCAACACAGAGAGTGCGGGTGGGGGAAGCAAAACAGAGAGTGCGGGTGGGGGAAGCAAAACAGAGGGTGCGAGTGGGGGAAGACACAGAGGGTGCGGGTGGGGGAAGCAACACAGAGGGTGTGGGTGGGGGAAGCAACACATAGGGTGCTGGTGGGGGAAGCAACACAGAGGGTGCTGGTGGGAGAAGCAAAACAGAGGGTGCGAGTGGGGGAAGACACAGAGGGTGCGGGTGGGGGAAGCAACACAGAGGGTGCTGGTGGGAGAAGCAACACAGGGTGCTGGTGGGGGAAGCAACACAGAGGGTGCGGGTGGGAGAAGCAACACAGAGGGTGCGGGTAGGGGAAGCAACACAGAGGGTGCTGGTGGGGGAAGACACAGAGGGTGCTGGTGGGAGAAGCAAAACAGAGGGTGCGAGTGGGGGAAGACACAGAGGGTGCGGGTGGGGGAAGCAACACAGAGGGTGTGGGTGGGGGAAGCAACACATAGGGTGCTGGTGGGGGAAGCAACACAGAGGGTGCTGGTGGGAGAAGCAAAACAGAGGGTGCGAGTGGGGGAAGACACAGAGGGTGCGGGTGGGGGAAGCAACACAGAGGGTGCTGGTGGGAGAAGCAACACAGGGTGCTGGTGGGGGAAGCAACACAGAGGGTGCGGGTGGGAGAAGCAACACAGAGGGTGCGGGTAGGGGAAGCAACACAGAGGGTGCTGGTGGGGGAAGACACAGAGGGTGCGTGTGGGGGAAGAAACAGGGTGGGCGTGAGTAGCACAGGGTGGGCCCTTCAAAGCAACACAGAATGAATGGAAATGCAACATGGAGTATTAGCGGAAGAGAAGCACACGGGTGAGCGAAAGCAACAAGGATCTGGGAGAAGCACAGGCGCGAGAAAGCAACAGGGGGGAAGAGGAAAAGCAGAAGCGGGCAAGCGCAACGAGGTGAGTGGCAGAGATGCACACAAGTGAGAAAAAGCTACAAGGAGGACGGTGGAGGGGGGGGAGAGAAGTACATGAGAGATCTAGCTGGCAGTGTGTAAAACTTTACACCTGTGAACGAGAAAATCTGATAAAATATTACATAAGAAAAATGGAGCAGACCAATTTGCTCCAGTTTTGCTCTCTATGGAATAGATAAGCGAGAAATTGTATTCCATATTTCAACTTTTTTTTTAAATAGAGCAACATATGTTTGCCCAATCAGCCAGGAAGACAGGGTAAGCTTAATGTGTTCTCTGCTGAAATTTTTTGAAGAATTACCCTGTGCCAAAGTATGCTTGTCCCACCGTTTGTTCTGCAAGAGGCAGACATGGTGGAAAGAACATTATCCCTGGGGCAGATTAAATAGTGCTGGTATTTTTTCTTCTTTATTCGGTTCCTCCTGCAGACAAAGGATGATGTTCTGTTACCACCTACTCTAAACTAGGTCTTCTGTCATTTTTCCCATTGCTAAGCTGGACTGCGCCACTAAAGGTGAGGGCAGAGGTCGGCTGTTTCCAGACTAATTGATCCAAGAAGGGGTGTCAAGTCAACTAACATTTGTAAGGTGCCTAATCCCAGGGTATCTCGGCTCCTGCCATGTGCAGCAGGGAAGACAGATTTGATATGAGCCAACTTCTGCCCTCTGAGAAAATGTTTTAGTCCACTTTTAAACTGTGTGTGAGAGAGAGAGCATCTAGAAGGATTAATGGAAGATAGTTCTATCTTTTTACATCTGTCGCTTTACACCACCTCACTCACAGAGTAACTCTTTTAATCGTGGGTACTTCCAGCCACCCTTTTCCTGTAGATCGCAAAGCCCTGTTGGGGACATAGGCCTGGAGGTTTGGTTTCCAGGGGACTTGGCCAGATAGCAGAATGGACTGGTAACTCCGTGTTGGATATGGTTTTCCATCAGGAGGTAAGGGAGCCTCCATAAGGTTTGACTGATGCAATCAGGACCTTCCATAGCCTCAGTATCACTCATGCTGATGATGCAACTTCTGTAGGTCGCTGAAGGTCTTTCTGGGGCATCCACAAATGCAGAACTACAGTGAGTGAAAGCCGCCACCTGCTCTGGCCAGCATCGCCTGGTTACCACCTGACGAGACAGCAGACGGATATTATAACAACAAGATTTAATAATGTCTCCATCTTGGTTCATGGAGTCATCAAAAACCGTTCCTAAGGTGTCAACCTCAGGGATGACTTTGATAAAGGAACCATGTTGATTACAGTGGTCATGGGAAATACTATTTTTTTGTAATCAAAGTATGAGGGTCGACCAGGTTTAGCTTGGTCTCATCTGGATTCAAATCAAGCCAGCTACTGTCTAAGCAGATCTTAATGTCATCCAACAATCGAGTCATGGCCGGGCATCTGTGGAGAAGCCTCTGCTCAGAGAGAACAGTAATTGTGTTATAAGAAACACAAAGCAGATCAAAGTCATGGCAACATAACGTGTATGAAAATTAGTAAATTCAACAGATTAAACTCCTAGAGCTAAATTCATAACAAGGAGAAATATTGTGAACTTAGTCACATAGGATGTTCAATTGAGACTCAATTAAGAAGAAACTGTAGATCTTACCCAATAATTAATCATAGATTTCTTGGTATGAGACCCATATTTTTCAAAACAAATATTATTTTTCAAATATATATAATTATGAATTCTCTCCAAAAAACATATCCATTAGCAAAGGGCAACATTTCAGTTAGCTCATTATCAATTGTTAGTCTCAAAGAAGACTTCCAGTTTTTGTGTAGTATTGGGTGAGTCAACATCAGTAATTTAATAAGCTACTTTTTTCGGATAGTTTTCAGTAAGAAAGGTGTGAACAGATTATTGCAAAAGATCATTAATGGCACTAACCATTTTTATTTTTTTATTTTTTTGGAAATGTGTTTTCTAAGTCCACCTACTTTTTGGCAATGAACCACCATGAGAGTAAAATTAGCTCGACCCTTCTTACATCGCCAACAAACTATGATGTTTTCAGGGTAGAGTTTTGCATTTTCAGTGGAGTCCAGTGGCTCTGCAATATAATTTTTGCTGAGTTTATATTGATCTCAATACAGAATAATTTTCGGCCTCTTCTCATGAAAGAGGGGCAGTCTGTGTTTAGGAGTTGGACTCCACTCATTGGTTCTCAGCCCATCTTTTGCATCTCTGAACAAGAGAGTTTGTCACCAAAGATAATGGTGTACATGTTTTAGATATATTGAGACAGTTCATTAAGAATCTTCAAAGATTTAGCATTTTCTTACTACTGCTTTAAAATGTGTAAAGTGGTAACAGATGTTTTTATAGAATGATGTAATTCTATATTTTGTCCGGTGAATACAAATATTGAAAAAGCATCAGAAGGTAGGAGGCAAAGGTCGAACCCTCACACCATTAGTTGTTAGTAAAAACAGTAATTTCTTACTGGAGGAAGCTGCTTTCTACATCTATCTAATGGAGTGCTTAATTTGAACCGGTGTTTGCCTGTGGGTGGCACCGGCACTTATTTTTGAGGGCCGACACTTGTTTTTCTGCATCAGGCATTTACTGCGAGCAAAAGACACATATGGGAAAGAGGGAGGAAGAGAAAGACGGAAAAGCTTCACAAAGGGAAAAAGCAGAAAGCTGCAAGAGAGAGGTGAAGGGGCTGTAAGTGGATTAAAGAGGCCGAGATGGCTTCAGGTTTACGCTGCCTCAGTATTCCGTGTTCGCACATTTAAATGCAGCAGCCGCAAGTTTCAGGGGAGAGCTTTAGGCACCGGCACATTTTTATTCACAAATTAAGCACTGATCTAATTATATGTTCAGATTCATTGCTACTTTACCCTAATGTGGCATTTAATACTATAATTTACTTGGTGTACTCTTTTAGATCTAGGAATCCAAAGCCTCTCTTTTTGTTAAGACTTTTAGGCTTCATAAATGCAGAGGTAGGTTAGCAGTTGGTGTCTCACACAGAACCCGAGAAAGTCTGTTTCCATTTTGTAAACAGCACAGAGCTGCAGGGCAGACCTCAGCCATGCAGAACACAGAATATGCTCGGTAACAGGGTCGTGTTAACTGTGCTGAGTTTGACCCAACAACTAAGACACAGGTTGTTCTTTCTTGACATATCAAATTCAGTTTGAATCTGCAACCTTGTAGTTAGGTTCTCAATGTTTTGTGTATTCTTTGTCACTAGGTATTTTGTTTCTTTAGATTCCTAATGAAGCTGCAAATACTGATAATGTACCAGATCTTTACAGACCGACATTGACCTTGGCTTAAACCATGTAATAATAGAGCCCAGGATGGAGGCTCTTCTAGGAGCCACAGAAGAATTGAGACACTATTAGTGAGTGATATATAGAATTATAGATGGGTAACAACAGGATGGTTTTCAACAAAGGGTTGTAAATAGCATCAAATAGACAT
The DNA here is from genome assembly GCF_031143425.1 of Pleurodeles waltl. NCBI lineage: Eukaryota > Metazoa > Chordata > Amphibia > Caudata > Salamandridae > Pleurodeles > Pleurodeles waltl. The sequence continues at coordinate 72,983,293 of NC_090444.1, read as the reverse complement.
CAGAGTTTCTCTACACTCAGGTCCATCGAGACCCAGGAGAGGGAGTAGAAGGCGGGTGAGACTTCCAGTCGCCATTTTGCTGCCGCACTCAGGTCGCCAGAGACCTGGTTGAGGCAGCGGAACGTAGCGGCGTAACCCTTCCCCTTGTGATATGTTGTAGCAACAGTGGGACACAACTTTTGTTGCTACTGATTGTGATCCAGTTATTCAAGATAGAGGCTTCTGATGACAAACTCACAAAACATATAGAATTACAGTGTTTTAACTGTGAATAACAGAGATGCTTTTTATTGAGCAGTTTCAGTGACATCAAATAGACCATGAGAGTGAAGCTGGATTTGTTGTTGATGTCACTGAGAACCCCTGAGGTGAAAACACCCCTTTTACTCATAATCAACCATCTTTAATTTTATGTTATGTGTTACACCCTCCATTTCAGAAGGAGAGAGCTACAGAGAATAGACATGAAAGAGGAAAAAACAGAGAGAGAGAGAAAAAGAAAGTGAACTAGGAGTATGAAAAGATAACACAAAGAGAGAAGAAAAATGAGATGAAGAGAGTGTGCGAGATGAGAAAGACAGAGCCCCGGTGGCGGTCAGTATCGCCGCTGCTGTGGCAGTTCGACTGCCACAAAAAAACCCTGGCGGTCAGACCACCAGGGTGCCACCAGCACCGCTGGGATCCATGATCCCGATGACCTGGCGGTGGTGGAAATCGTAATCCACCAGGGCAGATCTGCCCTGCGGATTACAACCTCATTCCCCACCAGCATTTTCATGGCGGTTTCACCGCCACAAAAATGCTGGTGGAGAACAGGTGCAGGAGGCTATGGGGGTGGGGCTTGGCATGGGCAGTGCAGGGGTCACCTTGCCCAGCACCATCGCAATGTTCGCTGCCTGCTGGTGCACCCTGCGGGCTACATCATTGCTGCCAGTTCGATTAGGAGCCAGAGACAATGCAGTAGCCTGTTTCCTGCTAGGCCGGCGGGTGGAAACTCAGGTTTCCGCCTGCCGGCCTAGAGGGAAACTCCTAATAGGCCCAGTGGGGAGGTCGCCACTACAGCGGCAGCCACTCTGTCGGGAGTTTGGCAGATGGGCTTTCCCGCCACCAAGCTCAAAATGAGGGCCAGAGTTTGTGAGAAAGACATGGAAACCAAGAAATATCAGCGGAGTAAGAGAGATGGAAAGAGAGAGAGAAGGAAATGAGAAGTGATGAACAAGAACATAAGAGAGAACTGTTTGAAATAGAAAAGGTGAGACCACATGTGTGTGTGTTTGTGTGTAAATACACAGGCGTAAAGAGACATTGAGAGGGATAAAGATGACAGCTGGGGAGCAAGAGAGAGCAAGACCGAGAAGGAGAGAAGAGAGAGCAATGGAAATAAGAGGTAAAGAGAGATATTGTATGAGGAAGAAGAAAGGGAGCAAGACAATGTGAAGCGAGAGAGACAGAGAAAGAGTTAAAAAAATGGAGAATAGAGAGGGAGAAACAAGAGAAAAAGAGAGAGTAAAACGACTAGGAGAACGAAGGTAAAAGAGAGAGAGTGTGAATGAGGCAACATAAGGAGAGAGTGAGGGAAGAGGGTGGGCAAGAGCAGAGAGACATAGAGTAGAATAAAGAAAGACAAGGAGAGTGAACACAAAATGAAAAAAATAAGAGAGCGTGTTTTAGAGAGAAAGAGAAAGAGAAAGTAAATGAGTTATCTGTTTGTGTGGAACATCTGTAGCATATGTAGTTCTGGTTTAGTGTTCAGGTAATGCATTTATGGACTGCTAAGACCTTTTGAAGAATCTGCACTATATTTTGCCCACCCTCAGCAAAAATGGCTAAGGTTTGGCAAGGTAGGTTTTGTCAAGATCTATTCAGAGGAGAATAAATTAAAGAGGAGTTTTAAAAGAGATGCTTTTGACATTTTGGCTCGCATAAGAAAGTTTGCCCCCAGATACAGCAAAAAGTGCTGAACAGATTTACAACAAACTTGCAATGGGTTGGCTTTCACAAAAAAATTCCTGCCTTTTTGATTTGGTGTACATCCATTTAATGTTTATTTTAAATATTAGCAACAGAAAAACATGTCAGACAGGAATTTAACATTTGAAGACATCGTGTGCATTTAAACTTGTGGAGTTCTGTCAGTCACCTTTGGATTTTTCAGTTATGTGATTGTCTCATCAATAGCTTTACTAATCTTTTTTTTGCTAACTTGAAATTTGCAGATTCAGTAAAATGTGCAGATTCTGTGTCAAGGAAAAAGTAATGGTTCTAAGCGCCACATTGGTGAATATATCAACACAGAGGTATGACAAATAGTCACAAATACACTTAAAGATGCACTTAGCTAACAATCACTTCACAAATGTTTCTAAAGTCACAAGCTTGCAGCCACCACTTATAAATATTATAAAAGAAATAGGTAAGTCCATCCGGGTTGTGGATGGGTACAGGTCTAGGTAGGGCGTGTGGGTGGGGGGTGGGGGGTTGCAGACCCTGGCAGCAAACCAGGCCCTGTGGACACATCTCAATATGTATTGCCCAAAGAGCATGCTCAGTGCAAAATGGATCCGTGGCAGATGACAGCAGTATCTCATTAAAACATCACAGTAAAAACAGTTAAAGGATTGTTATGGTGCAGCAAACACAAAACAAAAAAATTCTGTGAAAGTTGCCAGTTGTAGCATAACGCACACCATAACTGATGGCGCTCAGTGCACCTCTTTGCTGAAGTCACATGAAAAATAAGGCTGTCTACCAAGAACAAAACATGATTTTGTGTTTGCTGAACCATAACTGATTTAATTGCGGGTTTTTTGGTGAATATACCACAAAGTTCTCAAAAGAGACTGTGAAGTTATGATTAGGTCACAGTTTCCATTGTTTTCTTAATGACTTTGGCGCAATTTGATGAATCTTTATGTATGTAGTTTTCCAAAAAAAAAAGGTCATTTGATTTGGGCGTGGCATGGTAAGTTCAAGTGGAGTGGGACAGGGGTTTAAAAAAGTCACTTTTCCATTTCAGTCCCATAGAAATCGTTTTGCTCTCTGCTACAGAAAAACAGCTAAACCTATTTACACAAACTTTGGGAGAAAGTAACATCTTACTCAAGAAAGTGCATTTGCTTTATTTAGTGTAAATCCATTCAGTAGGTTTTGCGAAATTAGCATTTAAAACATGTTTTAGAATCATCTTGTAGGGGTTAAAAAGTTAGACTTTTCTGCTCTGTTAGTCTCCAGAGGTCCACAATCCCATGTTTGCACACCATCTACTGTCCCAAATTTAAAAACAAAGTAATCTGATTGGATGAGGAAGCTTGTTTTCCCATCATCCATTTTTGGTTCACCTCCTCACACCCCATCCACGAACCAGAGCAATCTGTTGGGCTGAACTCAATTTGGGAATAAATGTTTTGGCTGAATAACGTACTCTGTCTCTGCGTGCTCAAAAATAAAAATAAAGGAGTGGGCATACCCTGACCCTCTGGCTGCAGCGGTGGGGTGCAACTTTTTTTTTAATTGACTTTTGCTGCTTGGTCTGCAGATTCCACAATGTCCTCGAGGTCATAGGCCTGTGAACCTTGGTAAGGTGCCCTAGAACCATGATGGATATCTGACAGGGATCCCAAACCGCAAACTTCCATCAGCAGGGTTTGTGGACCCGTGAAATTTTAAAATAAATAAATATATATATATATATATATATATATATATATATATATATATATATATATATATATATATATATGTATATATATAGAGAGAGAGAGAGAGAGAGAGAGAGAGAGAGAGAGGGATATATATATATATATATATAAATACACATATATCTATTCACACACATAGGCGAGAGAGAGAAAAAGAGAAAAGAAGAGCGATAAGTGTCTAAATATTTTGACCGAGCTGCCAGCTCGTTAATAAGTGATGAGGAGGCAGGGGGCACACACCTGTAAGGGCTCCCGGTGGGACCGCATTTGCATAAGATGATGGAAGGCTTAGCGAGAGCTGTCTGTAAATGAAGTCATTATTCTGCGCCTTTAATACACGACATGAAACAGAAGAGGAGAACATCTGTAACCTGTGGTTCCCATCAAAAGCCCGCCAGACTCATTCTCAGAGCCGCGCGCTTCCCACGTGCTCAAACGGAGCAAGCCGCTGAAGATGAAACGTCTGGCCCGCTGGAGTCAATTCACCGAAAGGGGCGGCTTCCCTTTCATTTAGCACCAAAGAGCTGCTGTGGCAGCAAGAACTTTAGCATGGGAAGAGCAGGCTCTCTCTCTCTGCTGCATTAGGAGCACGGTGGAGGTGCACCACAACTCATCTGTGGGGGGGTATTTGGGGTTTTACACCCCCTTAATAAATGTTAAGGGGATGTTTTTTCTCGAGAATATTTGGGTACAGGTGCTTTCAGTTGGGTATGGTGAGCTTTCTGTCGGATTTCACCTGGGATTTATGCACGCGCACACTGACAAAAACACACACACACTCTCATTTTTGTTTTAAAAAACCCTAAAAATAGTGTATTATTTTACAAAATATTGTGTTTTCTCTTAGTACTCCTACCAATCTGCACTGCTCCCCCTTTCTGTTGCCTCTTGAGCCCCTCTCATGCAATCCGCTTGTCACATAATGCATTTTACCATGATATGCCATCGAGATTCCTCAGAAATCTGATGCTCACACACCCCCAACCTTACAGACCACGTTACGCCCCAGGGAGTGAGGTAGCAGGTAAGTGCCCTGGAGTTCTGGAATTTGACAAGCTCTGCGGGAAAACAGATCAGGATTAGAAGTGTCATCAGACCAAAATGAAAAGCAAATGCAATTGACACCAAATACCCTTTGACCTTAATGAAAGATAACAGAAACAGGTAACACCCTCTACTATGATACCATTAATAATTAGTATAACACTCAGAACATAGGGCCCGATATAAGACACCTTTTTGCAGTCGCAAACGGCAAAATTGCCATTTGTGAACGAAAAATGGGCAGGTATGATGTACTATGTCAATTTTGTGAGTCGGTACGCAATTACTGACTTGCAAAATAAGGATTGTGACATGCAATTAGGAAGGGCCGTCCCGAGGGCATCCCTTCCTAATTGCGACTCGCAGGGGGATGTATGATTGTTTTGTGACCATGAATGCAGTTGCAAAACAATCACAGTTATCAACAGTTTCAAATTGGTGCTAACCCATTCGCAAACGGAAAGGGGTCCCCACGAGACCTCTTCCCTTTTGTGAATGGAAGCAAAAATATTTTTTCAGAGGGGGCAGTGGTCCCATGGACCACTGCCTACTCCGAAAAAATGAATAGAAAACTTTTCATTTTTTCTTTTTGAAATGCATCCTGTTTTCCTTTAAGGAAAACGGGGTGCATTTAAAAAAAAACTGCTTTATTTAAAAGCAATCACAGACATGGTGGTCTGCTGTCCCCAGCAGGCCACCATCCATGCGAGTGTGGCCATTCCCAATGGGGTCGCAAATTTCAACCTACCGCATGAATATTGATGAGATAGGTAATTTACGACCCCATTGGGAATCGCAAACAGTGCCATTGACACTATTGTAGATTTGGTTTTGCGACTCGCAATTTGCGACTCACAAATGAGTCGCAAATTGCAAGTCGCAAAACATGCGGTTGTACATCTGACCGTCAGTCTATAACAAAGGGAGCATACTGTTTGCTACTGCCACCGTAAGGAAACCTAAGTTATGGCCCTGTGTCCTGTGGACACAAAATGCTCCTGGCTGGTTCCCGTCAGAGGGGGAGGCCACAAAAGCACCGCCCCATCCATGGTTTGCTAAATTCACTTTTCCAGTCAAAGAGCGGTCTGTGAATTTATGCAAAAAGAATAGATGATGGACGGAATGCTGAACAAATCAAACATTCACCCCCAGTCACAGATCTGTGTTAAATCCATCGTTTTTTTGCTTGCCACGCCATTCCAGTTCGGACCCAGACATATCCAAATCAGCCTTGACCCTACTACCATCCATGAATTTAGTCAAGGCACATCTTCTCTCGTTTAAGAGCTCTGTCTCTGTTTACAAGGATTTTTAGACACTTAAGTGGGGCGATGTTTGGTTGTAGGAGGCTGGACTGGCTTGTAGTGAGTACCAAGGGGTACTTACACCTTGCACCAGGCCCAGTTATCCCTTATTAGTGTATAGGGTGTCTAGCAGCTTAGGCTGATAGATAATGGTAGCTTAGCAGAGCAGCTTAGGCTGAACTAGGAGACGAGTGAAGCTCCTACAGTACCACTAGTGTCACTTGCACAATATCATAAGAAAACACAATACACAGATATACTAAAAATAAAGGTACTTTATTTTTATGACAATATGCCAAAGTATCTTAGAGTGTACCGTCAGTATGAGGATAGCAAATATACACAAGATATATGTACACAACACCAAAAGTATGCAGTATAGTCTTAGAAAACAGTGCAAACAATGTATAGTTACAATAGGATGCAATGGGGAAACATAGGGATAGGGGCAACACAAACAATATACTCCAAAAGTGGAATGCGAACCACGAATGGACCCCAAACCTATGTGACCTTGTAGAGGGTAGCTGGGACTATTAGAAAATAGTAAGGGTTAGAAAAATAGCCCACCCCAGGACCCTGAAAAGTGAGTGCAAAGTGCACTAAAGTTCCCCAAAGGACAAAGAAGTCGTGATAGGGGAATTCTGCAGGAAAGACACAAACCAGCAATGCAACAACGATGGATTTCCAGTCGAGGGTACCTGTGGAACAAGGGGACCAAGTCCAAAAGTCACAAGCAAGTCGGAGATGGGCAGATGCCCAGGAAATGCCAGCTGTGGGTGCAAAGAAGCTGCTACTGGACAGTAGAAGCTGAGGATTCTGCAGGAACGACAAGGGCTAGAGACTTCCCCTTTGGAGGATGGATCCCCCTCGCCGTGGAGAGTCGTGCAGAAGTGTTTTCCCGCCGAAAGACCGCCAACAAGCTTTGCTAGCTGCAAATCGTGCGGTTAGGGTTTTTGGATGCTACTGTGGCCCAGGAGGGACCAGGATATCGCCAATTGCGTCTGGGGACTGAGGGGGCGTCGAACAAGACGAGGAGCCCTCTCAGAAGCAGACAGCACCCGCAGAAGTGCCGGAACAGGCACTACGAAGAAGAGTGAAACTGTGCTCACCCGAAGTTGCACAAAGGAGTCCCACGCCGCCGGAGGACAACTTAGGAGGTCGTGCAATGCAGGTTAGAGTGCTGTGGACCCAGGCTGGACTGTGCACAAAGGATTTCCGCCGGAAGTGCACGGAGGCCGGAGTAGCTGCAAAAGTCGCGGTTCCCAGCAATGCAGTCTGGCGTGGGGAGGCAAGGACTTACCTCCACCAAACTTGGACTGAAGAGTCACTGGACTGTGGGAGTCACTTGGACACAGTTGCTGGATTCAAGGGACCTCGCTCGTCGTGCTGAGAGGAGACCCAGGGGACCGGTGATGCAGTTCTTTGGTGCCTGCGGTTGCAGAGGGACGATTCCGTCGACCCACAGGAGATTTCTTCGGAGCTTCTAGTGCAGAGAGGAGGCAGACTACCCCCACAGCATGCACCACCAGGAAAACAGTCGAGAAGGCAGCAGGATCAGCGTTACAGAGTTGCAGTAGTCGTCTTTGCTACTTTGTTGCAGTTTTGCAGGCTTCCAGCGCGGTCAGCAGTCGATTCCTTGGCGGAAGGTGAAGAGAGAGATGCAGAGGAACTCTGATGAGCTCTTGCATTCGTTATCTAAGGAATTCCCCAATGCAGAGACCCTAAATAGCCAGAAAAGAGGGTTTGGCTACTTAGGAGAGAGGATAGGCTAGCAACACCTGAAGGAGCCTATCAGAAGGAGTCTCTGATGTCACCTGCTGGCCCTGGCCACTCAGAGCAGTCCAGTGTGCCAGCAGCACCTCTGTTTCCAAGATTGCAGAGGTCTGGAGCACACTGGAGGAGCTCTGGGCACCTCCCAGGGAAGGTGCAGGTCAGGGGAGTGGTCACTCCCCTTTCCTTTGTCCAGTTTCGTGCCAGAGCAGGGATGAGGGGTCCCTGAACCGGTGTAGACTGGCTTATGCAGAAATGGGCACCATCTGTGCCCATGAAAGCATTTCAAGAGGCTGGGGGAGGCTACTCCTCCCCTGCCTTCACACCATTTTCCAAAGGGAGAGGGTGTAACACCCTCTCTCAGAGGAAGTCCTTTGTTCTGCCATCCTGGGACAAGCCTGGCTGGACCCCAGGAGGGCAGAAACCTGTCTGAGGGGTTGGCAGCAGCAGCAGCTGCAGTGAAACCCCTGAAAAGGCAGTTTGGCAGTACCAGGGTCTGTGCTACAGACCACTGGGATCATGGGATGGTGCCAACTATGCCAGGATGGTATAGAGGGGGCAATTCCATGATCATAGACATGTTACATGGCCATATTCAGAGTTACCATTGTGAAGCTACATATAGGTAGTGACCTATATGTAGTGCACGCGTGTAATGGTGTCCCCGCACTCACAAAGTCCGGGGAATTTGCCCTGAACAATGTGGGGGGCACCTTGGCTAGTGCCAGGGTGCCGTCACACTAAGTAACTTTGCACCTAACCTTTACCAGGTAAAGGTTAGACATATAGGTGACTTATAAGTTACTTAAGTGCAGTGTAAAATGGCTGTGAAATAACGTGGACGTTATTTCACTCAGGCTGCAGTGGCAGGCCTGTGTAAGAATTGTCAGAGCTCCCTATGGGTGGCAAAAGAAATGCTGCAGCCCATAGAGATCTCCTGGAACCCCAATACCCTGGGTACCTCAGTACCATATACTAGGGAATTATAAGGGTGTTCCAGTAAGCCAATATAAATTGGTAAAATTGGTCACTAGCCTGTTAGTGACAATTTGAAAGAAATGAGAGAGCATAACCACTGAGGTTCTGGTTAGCAGAGCCTCAGTGAGACAGTTAGTCATAACACAGGTAACACATTCAGGCACACTTATGAGCACTGGGGCCCTGGCTGGCAGGGTCCCAGTGACACATACAACTAAAACAACATATATACAGTGAAAAATGGGGGTAACATGCCAGGCAAGATGGTACTTTCCTACACAACCCCCCCCCCCCCAAACGAAGGACAATAAGACTAGCCATGACCTGATGAGTCTTCATTGTCTAACTGGAAATATCTGGAGAGTCCATCTGCATTGGAGTGGCTACTCCCAGGTCTATGTTCCACTGTATAGTCCATTCCCTGTAGGGATATGGACCACCTCAATAATTTAGGATTTTCACCTTTCATTTGTTTTAGCCAAAGTAGAGGTTTGTGGTCTGTCTGAACAATGAAGTGAGTGCCAAACAGGTATGGCCTCAACTTCTTCAGTGCCCAGACCACAGCAAAGGCCTCCCTCTCTATGGCAGACCAACACTTTTCTCTAGGGGTCAACCTCCTACTAATAAAAGCAACAGGTTGATCCTGGCCCTCAGAATTAAGTTGTAATAGGACTGCCCCTACTCCTAATTCAGATGCATCAGTTTGGACATATAATTTTTTAGAGTAACAAGGGCTTTTTAGGACAGGTGCAGGGCACATGGCCTGCTTCAGCTCCTCAAAAGCTTTCTGACAGTTTGCTGTCCATAATACCTTTTTAGGCATTTTCTTGGATGTGAGGTCATTAAGAGGGGCTGCAATGGAGCCATAGTTCTTAATGAACCTCCTGTAATACCCAGTGAGGCCTAGGAAGGCTCTCACCTGAGTCTGAGTAGTAGGGGGAACCCAATCTATAATAGTTTGGATTTTCCCCTGAAGTGGTGCAATCTTTCCCCACCAACAAGGTGTCCCAGATAAACCACCTTCCCCTGCCCTATCTGGCACTTTGAAGCCTTGATAGTGAGGCCTGCCTTTTGCGGGGACTCCAAAACTTTCCATAGGTGGACCAGGTGATCATCCCAGCTGGAGCTAAAGACAGCTATATCATCCAGATATGCTGCACTAAAAGCTTCCAGCCCTTGCAGGACTGTATTCACCAACCTCTGAAAAGTGGCAGGTGCATTTTTCAATCCAAAAGGCATTACTGTAAATTGGTAATGGCCTCCAATGGTTGAAAATGCAGTTTTAGCTTTTGCATCTTCTTATAATTTGATCTGCCAATACCCTGCAGTCAAGTCAAAAGTGCTTAGATACCTGGCAGATGCCAGTGTATCTATGAGCTCATCTGCCCTGGGTATAGGGTGAGCATCAGTTTTGGTTACCTGGGTGAGACCTCTGTAGTCTACACAAAACCGCATTTCCTTCTTTCCATCCTTGGAATGAGGTTTTGGTACAAGTACCACAGGAGAGGCCCATGGACTTTCAGAGTGCTCAACCACTCCCAGTTCTAACATTTTCTGCACCTCTTGCTTTATGCAGTCTCTGACGTGGTCAGGCTGCCTATAGATCTTACTTTTGACAGGCAAGCTGTCTCCAGTATCTATAGTGTGCTCACACCAAGAAGTGGTACCTGGCACCGTAGAGAAGAGTTCAGAAAACTGACCCAGGAGATTTATGCAATGGTCTTTCTGCTCAGCAGTAAGACAATCAGCCAAAACTACACCTTCCACTAGAGCATCTTGTTCTGTGGAAGAGAAGAGATCAGGTAGAGGATCACTGTCTTCTTCCTGTCCCTCATCAGTTGCCATGAGCAGGGTGAGATCAGCCGTGTCATATTAGGGTTTCAGGCGATTGACATGGAGCACCCTAAGGGGACTCCTGGCAGTGCCTAAGTCAACTAAGTAGGTGACTTCACCCTTTTTCTCAACAATTGTGTGGGGTCCACTCCATTTATCTTGGAGTGCTCTTGGGGCCACAGGCTCCAAGACCCACACTTTCTGCCCTGGTTGGTACTGCACCAAAACAGCCTTCTGGTCATGCCATTGCTTTTGGAGCTCTTGGCTGGCCTGAAGGTTTTTACTGGCCTTTTTCATGTACTCAGCCATCCTTGATCTGAGGCCAAGTACATAATCCACTATATCTTGTTTTGGAGCTTTTAAAGGTTGTTCCCAACCCTCCTTGACAAGTGTTAGTGGACCCCTCACAGGGTGTCCAAAGAGGAGTTCAAAGGGGCTGAAGCCCACTCCTTTCTGGGGTACCTCCCTGTAGGCAAAAAGGAGGCATGGTAAAAGGATATCCCATCTCCTGCGGAGTTTTTCAGGGAGTCCCATAATCATGCCTTTGAGAGTTTTGTTAAATCTCTCCACCAGTCCATTTGTTTGTGGATGATAGGGTGTAGTGAACTTGTAAGTCACACCACACTCCTTCCACATGGCCTTTAAGTAAGCAGACATGAAATTGCTACCCCTGTCTGATACTACCTCTTTTGGGAAGCCCACCCTGGAAAATATTCCCAGGAGGGCCTTTGCCACTGCAGGTGCTGTAGTGGTCCTTAGAGGAATTGCTTCAGGATATCTTGTGGCATGGTCCACTACCACCAAGATAAACCTATTGCCTGAAGCAGTAGGAGGGTCAAGGGGGCCAACTATGTCAACCCCTACCCTTTCAAAGGGAACCCCAACCACAGGCAGTGGAATAAGGGGTGCCTTTGGAGTGCCACCTGTCTTGCCACTGGCTTGACAGGATTCACAGGACTTGCAAAATTATTTTGTGTCCTCTGACATTCTAGGCCAATGAAACAAGGGAACAAGTCTGTCCCAAGTTTTCATTTGTCCCAAATGTCCAGCTAGGGGAATGTCGTGGGCTAGAGTTAGGAGGAACTTTCTGTACTCCTGATGAATCACTAACCTCCTGGCAGTTCCAGGTTTAGGATCCCTTGCTTCAGTGTACAAGAGGTTGTCCTCCCAGTAAACTCTGTGAGAGTCACTGACATCCCCATTAGCTTGTTTGACAGCTTGCTGTCTTAGACCCTCTAGTGTGGGACAGGTTTGCTGTGCCACACTCAGCTCCTCCCTGGCAGGCCCCCCTTCACCCAAAAGCTCAGCAGTGTCTGCTTCCAGCTCCTCTGGTGTAGGTTCTGCACAGGGTGGAAATTCTTCTTCCTCAGAAGTAGAATCCACTGTAGAGGGAGGGATAGTAGGTAGTGCTTTACTTCTACTAGCCCTAGCTTTAGGGAGCACTTGGTCCATTGTTCCAGGATCCAAGTCACCCTGTCCTTTTTGCTTTTTGGCCTGAGCCCTGGTTAAAGCAAAAATATGCCCTGGGATGCCCAGCATTGCTGCATGGGCCTCCAACTCCACATCTGACCAAGCTGATGTCTCCAAATCATTTCCTAGTAGACAGTCTACAGGTAAATCTGTGGCTACCACAACTTTCTTTGGACCAGTAACCCCCCCCCCAGTTGAGATTTACAACAGCCATGGGGTGGCTAAGTGTGTTGTTGTGAGCATCGGTTACTTGGTACTGGTGACCAAGTAGTTGTTGTTCAGGGTGGACCAGTTTCTCTATTACCATAGTAACACTGGCACCAGTGTCCCTGTAGGGCTGAACCTCAACACCATTTATTAGGGGTAGCTGCTTGTACTTATCCATGTTAAGGGGACAAGCAACTAAGGTGGCCAAATCAATAGCCCCCTCAGAGACTAACACAGCCTCTGTGGTCTTCCTAATCAGACCAACCCCAACTAAGTTACCAAAGGTGAGCCCAGCTACTCCCTTAGATTGGCTATTAGTAGGTTTGCTCCCACCACCACTGCTATTAGTAGGGACACTAGGTGTAGCAGTAGGGGTTGTAGTGGTAGGAGGCTTGGTGCTTTTCTTTGGACAACTGGGATCTGTTGTCCAATGGCCTTTTATTTTACATAAATAGCACCATGGTTTCTTTTCTTTGTTTTGATTGGAAGAGGATTTGGGCCCACCACCCCCACCAGAGTGTTTTTGTGGGCCTGATGAAGACTCATTTTTTGATTTGTCCCTACCTTTGTCAGAAGACTTACCATCCTTCTTCTTATTGCCATCTTTGTCACCCCCTGTATGAACTTTTCTGTTCACCCTTGTTCTGACCCATTTGTCTGCCTTCTTTCCCAATTCTTGGGGAGAGGTCAGATCAGAGTCCACCAAATACTGGTGCAACAAATCAGACACACAATTATTAAGAATATGCTCTCTCAGGATCAAGTTATATAGGCTGTCATAATCAGTAACTTTACTGCCATGTAACCACCCCTCCAAGGCCTTCACTGAATGGTCAATGAAATCAACCCAGTCTTGTGAAGACTCCTTTTTGGTCTCTCTGAACTTTATCCTGTACTGTTCAGTGGTTAAGCCATAACCATCCAGGAGTGCACTCTTAAGAATTTTGAAATCATTGGCTTCACTTTCTTTCACAGTAAGGAGCCTATCCCTACCTTTTCCACTAAATGATAGCCATAGGATAGCAGCCCACTGCCTTTGAGGGACATCCTGTACAACACAGGCCCTCTCAAGTGCACCAAACCACTTGTTAATGTCATCCCCCTCCTTATAAGGGGGAACTATCTTGTGCAGATTCCTAGAATCATGCTCTTTTGCAGGATGACTATTGGGAATACTGCTGCTGCCACCATGGGTTTCTAAACCCAATTTCTGTCTCTCCTTCTCTACTTCTAAGGACTGTCTATCCAAATCCAGCTGTTGCTTCTTGAGCTTCAGTCTGGTTTGTTCCACTCTCAATCTATTGAGCTCCCTTTCTAACAATCTGTCATCAGGGTGGGTGGGTGGGACATGCCTTGAAACAGAAGTATGGTGAGAATGGACAGAAGGAGACCTATCCCTTACAGAAGGCACCCTAACAGCTTGGTTAACAGAAACATCACTTCTACTGTGGTGAGAAGGAATACTCTTGCTATGATGTGAGACAACACTATCTGTATGGTGTGACTCTACATCAGTACCAACTCTGCTAGGCTGTCTAGTAATGGGCAGGCTAGGAAGTTTCTTTCCTGAATCTTTTCCTAGGGGAGTCCCTGGATCAGATTGGGAACCATTAGCTACTTTTTCAACAGATGGGGCCCTTCTGGCCTTATCTTGTTCTTTAAGCATGTTAAGCAATAATTCCAAAGAAGGATTCTTCCCTACACTCAAACCTCTCTCTATGCAGAGACTCCTTGCTCCTTTCCAGCTAAGGTGATCATATGCACGTTTGGATAGATCAACAGGTTGGCCTGTGCCAGACATTTTAGAAAGAGTTTAAGTGATAGAAAAAGTGAAAAAAACAGTTTTTCAGAACTTTTAGAAAGACAGAAAAAAAACTTTTACAACTTTTTAAGAACTTTTAGAAAGTTTAGAGGTACTTTTCAGCACTTTAGAAAGAGGTGAGAAAAGAAATGCAAAACATTTTGGTTAGGTGTACATACACTGAACTTGTTTTGTATATTTTTCTCTTATGAAAAGTACAATGACAAAAGTGGTAAGTAGTCTCAAAGCACTTATCCCACCGCTGCCACCAATGTAGGAGGCTGGACTGGCTTGTAGTGAGTACCAAGGGGTACTTACACCTTGCACCAGGCCCAGGTATCCCTTATTAGTGTATAGGGTGTCTAGCAGCTTAGGCTGATAGATAATGGTAGCTTAGCAGAGCAGCTTCGGCTGAACTAGGAGACGAGTGAAGCTCCTACAGTACCACTAGTGTCAATTGCACAATATCATAAGAAAACACAATACACAGATATACTGAAAATAAAGGTACTTTATTTTTATGACAATATGCCAAAGTATCTTAGAGTGTACCCTCAGTTTGAGGATAGCAAATATACACAAGATATATGTACACAACACCAAAAGTATGCAGTATAGTCTTAGAAAACAGTGCAAACAATGTATAGTTACAATAGGATGCAATGGGGACACATAGGGATAGGGGCAACACAAACAATATACTCCAAAAGTGGAATGCGAACCACGAATGGACCCCAAACCTATGTGACCTTGTAGAGGGTCGCTGGGACTATTAGAAAATAGTAAGGGTTAGAAAAATAGCCCACCCCAAGACCCTGAAAAGTGAGTGCAAAGTGCACTAAAGTTCCCCAAAGGACAAAGAAGTCGTGATAGGGGAATTCTGCAGGAAAGACACAAACCAGCAATGCAACAACAATGGATTTCCAGTCGAGGGTACCTGTGGAACAAGGGGACCAAGTCCAAAAGTCACAAGCAAGTCGGAGATGGGCAGATGCCCAGGAAATGCCAGCTGTGGGTGCAAAGAAGCTGCTACTGGACAGTAGAAGCTGAGGATTCTGCAGGAACGACAAGGGCTAGAGACTTCCCCTTTGGTGGATGGATCCCCCTCGCCGTGGAGAGTCGTGCAGAAGTGTTTTCCCGCCGAAAGACTGCCAACAAGCCTTGCTAGCTGCAAATCGTGCGGTTAGGGTTTTTGGATGCTGCTGTGGCCCAATAGGGATCAGGATGTCGCCAATTGCGTCTGGGGACAGAGGGGGCGTCGAACAAGACGAGGAGCCCTCTCAGAAGCAGGCAGCACCCGCAGAAGTGCCGGAACAGGCACTACGAAGAAGAGTGAAACGGTGCTCACCCGAAGTTGCACAAAGGAGTCCCACGCCGCCGGAGGACAACTTAGGAGGTCGTGCAATGCAGGTTAGAGTGCCATGGACCCAGGCTGGACTGTGCACAAAGGATTTCCGCCGGAAGTGCACGGAGGCCGGAGTAGCTGCAAAAGTTGCGGTTCCCAGCAATGCAGTCTGGCGTGGGGAGGCAAGGACTTACCTCCACCAAACTTGGACTGAAGAGTCACTGGACTGTGGGAGTCACTTGGACACAGTTGCTGGATTCAAGGGACCTCGCTCGTCGGGCTGAGAGGAGACCCAGGGGACCGGTGATGCAGTTCTTTGGTGCCTGCGGTTGCAGGGGGACGATTCCATCGACCCACGGGAGATTTCTTCAGAGCTTCTAGTGCAGAGAGGAGGCAGACTACCCCCACAGCATGCACCACCAGGAAAACAGTTGAGAAGGCGGCAGGATCAGCGCTACAGAGTTGCAGTAGTCGTCTTTGCTACTTTGTTGGCGTTTTGCAGGCTTCCAGCGCGGTCAGCAGTCGATTCCTTGGCAGAAGGTGAAGAGAGAGATGCAGCGGAACTCTGATGAGCTCTTGCATTCGTTATCTAAGGAATTCCCAAAGCAGAGACCCTAAATAGCCAGAAAAGAGGGTTTGGCTACTTAGGAGAGAGGATAGGCTAGCAACACCTGAATGAGCCTATCAGAAGGAGTCTCTGACGTCACCTGCTGGCCCTGGCCACTCAGAGCAGTCCAGTGTGCCAGCAGCACCTCTGTTTCCAAGATGGCAGAGGTCTGGAGCACACTGGAGGAGCTCTGGGCACCTCCCAGGGGAGGTGCAGGTCAGGGGAGTGGTCACTCCCCTTTCCTTTGTCCAGTTTCGTGCCAGAGCAGGGCTGAGGGGTCCCTGAACCAGTGTAGACTGGCTTATGCAGAAATGGGCACCATCTGTGCCCATGAAAGCATTTCCAGAGGCTGGGGGAGGCTACTCCTCCCTTGCCTTCACATCATTTTCCAAAGGGAGAGGGTGTAACACCCTCTCTCAGAGGAAGTCCTTTGTTCTGCCATCCTGGGACAAGCCTGGCTGGACCCCAGGAGGGCAGAAACCTGTCTGAGGGGTTGGCAGCAGCAGCAGCTGCAGTGAAACCCCTGAAAAGGCAGTTTGGCAGTACCAGGGTCTGTGCTACAGACCACTGGGATCATGGGATTGTGCCAACTATGCCAGGATGGTATAGAGGGGGCAATTCCATGATCATAGACATGTTACATGGCCATATTCGGAGTTACTATTGTGCAGCTACATATAGGTAGTAACCTATATGTAGTGCACGCGTGTAATGGTGTCCCCGCACTCACAAAGTCCGGGGAATTTGCCCGGAACAATGTGGGGGGCACCTTGGCTAGTGCCAGGGTGCCCTCACACTAAGTAACTTTGCACCTAACCTTTACTAGGTAAAGGTTAGACATATAGGTGACTTATAAGTTACTTAAGTGCAGTGTAAAATGGCTGTGAAATAACGTGGACGTTATTTCACTCAGGCTGCAGTGGCAGGCCTGTGTAAGAATTGTCAGAGCTCCCTATGGGTGGCAAAAGAAATGCTGCAGCCCATAGGGATCTCCTGGAACCCCAATACCCTGGGTACCTCAGTACCATATACTAGGGAATTATAAGGGTGTTCCAGTAAGCCAATATAAATTGGTAAAATTGGTCACTAGCCTGTTAGTGACAATTTGAAAGAAATGAGAGAGCATAACCTCTGAGGTTCTGGTTAGCAGAGCCTCAGTGAGACAGTTAGTCATAACAGAGGTAACACATTCAGGCACACTTATGAGCACTGGGGCCCTGGCTGGCAGGGTCCCAGTGACACATACAACTAAAACAACATATATACAGTGAAAAATGGGGGTAACATGCCAGGCAAGATGGTACTTTCCTACATTGGTTGTTGTAGATTTCAGCCACATCTTTAAAAAAACTATGTATACGCTTCCCCTTCCGCTTGTGCTGTACTTTCAAAGACATGAAAATACTTAGAGGCTGAACCCCTGGATGGGGTATCAGGGCTCCTATGAACTGGTCTGAATTATTCCTCATTCCTCATACCCGGAGGGAGAAACCTCACTCTTGGAGAGGTGAACCCACCATCAAGGTGATAACCTGCGGGGTTGCTTCCCATCCAGCTCTGCCCTTGTTACATGTGCCCACTATTCCCAGAATGCATCAGTGTTGCTTGCACTTCTGTGAATGCCTAGTCTTGGAAGTGGTGGAATAAGGAGTGAATAGCCAAGTATGAGGTTGACACTGAGGCATGTGCCTTGCCCTGAAGTAGGTGATATGAACACATGAGTGCGAGGGCGGTCACCCCAGGATGACAGAAGCAGCAACATGCCAGGGAGGGGAAAGACATCTGGAAAACAAGTTGTTTTCTCCTGCTGTTTCTCTAGACTGGCTATGCACATATTTCGGTAGTTTTCTAATTGCACTCCTCGGGCAGATTTAAGGAAAGTGGCACTGCGCCACTTTCCTTGCGCCCATTAAGCCCCCCTTACCGCCACCATGTGTGCGCCATATCTAATATACAGCGCATCATGGCGCAGGGTAGGGGGGAATACCATCAACATTTCGGATGCTACTGATGTACTGTTCAGGGTTAGCACCAAAATGTTGGCGCTAACCCTGAACAGTACATAGAGGCCCATTGTAAACAATGGTGTGCCTCCTTTTATCGCCTGATCTGGGCGGGCGTTAAAAGTTTTGAAAAAAATGACGCGAATAAATCTCTTAGATTTCCTTGCGCCATTTTTTCGAACCCCCCTAACGGGGGAATGCCAGTTTTGCACTTTGCATACATATTGCCTGGCGGGGACATAATTTAGCGCAAAGGGTTACAAAGTGGCACAATGCATGCAGTGCGCCACTTTGTAAATCTGGAGTGGGGAAAAGGCCTCCTTAGTGCCGCCTTAGTGTCAAAAAATGACCCTAAGGTGGCACTAGGCCCTCTCAAATCAGGGCCATAGTTTTCCCACAATGCTTAAGAATAACATATCAATTTAATTTCACATAGACATATTTCTAGTCTCTGCGTATGCATGCATGATAGTAAATGATAATACATTCTGGTTGCTAATAATGCACCACACCGGATTTCTTGGCAGCACACTTGCAGATTAGCACCATCCAAACACCACTTTGTCTTGTAGACATTTTTCATCATTCTTTGTAAGTAGACATGCCCTAGAATCTTCTCTCGCTCGTTTTCATATTTTGCATGTAAATTGGATGCATAATTACAGGGGAGCTGTCGAGGGAATAACAATTATTTTCAAATGGGTATTTAACCAGTTCATATGTTTAATTCATAGTTTTAATTGGCTAGAGGATATGTGTGTGTTTTCTATAATTCAGCTCCACCCCTCCCTAGCCACACTGAGCCACCATTGCCGAGGTACAGAGCACTGAGAGTTTTGCCAATTCCCCAAGCATTCCAAAAAAAGGCATAAAGTTGGCTTCTGCTGTTTTAGGGGTAGCACAGAGTTGGGGGCAGGGACAGGGGGGACACATAGGGGTAGAAGAGAGTAAGAAGCACAATCAACGTATTTTATTTCCTACAAAAAGCCACACAGCTTCCCCCTCAATGTTATTGTAAGATCCTCCATTACAAACCATGACCGCAACA
Organism: Pleurodeles waltl; assembly: GCF_031143425.1. Lineage (NCBI taxonomy): Eukaryota > Metazoa > Chordata > Amphibia > Caudata > Salamandridae > Pleurodeles > Pleurodeles waltl. The sequence continues at coordinate 72,964,182 of NC_090444.1, read as the reverse complement.
TAACCAGTTATTTTTATTGTGGATAGAGGTGTGAGAACATGCAATTATTTTCTCAGGAAAATTTGCTGTAATCTTCACAAACACTAAGAGTATTACCCATAGTTCCTGAAGTTTTCTGCATCTGTGTTTTAATGGCTTTCAGGGTCCTTTTGATTGTTGTGAGAAAAACAAGCATTTGCAATGCAATAGGTCTCACATTTGTGAGAGTTAGAGCCATTGGCGTTGTAAATGACAATGTCTTCTACCTATGTGTTTTGGTTTGGAGTGTAGTGGATGTATGCCAGGTGCCACAGCAACCCTCCCAGGAGGGGAGGAGAGACGACACAACAAGGCCATCATCTTGTGAGTGTTTTTGCCTCATTCGTACAGACTGGCTGTGATACCCTAGAGATGCAACCCTTTCTAGTATGTTTACCTAAACTTTTATAGCACCAAACAAGCCACAAAGAGGCACGTTTGTGGCATTCAACCCAGAGAACGAGAGGATCAAAAGAGTCAGGAGTAAAGAAAAGCAGCCATATATTTCTGTGTGTTAAACTTTTAAAGAAATGATTCCTTTACTTTGGCAATACCAGCCTAACTTTTAAAAACATTGACTGTATACAAAGAGAATAACAGAAGAGGCAGCTTAACTGAACAGGAGGCTTTAAATGTGTGCAGATTGGTGAGACAGAGCTTCACTGGTAGATGGGCCAACAGGATAGGTTCCAGTGGTGCACATCTGTGACCTTGGGTAAGTTTTTTAAATGGAACTACAGAAGGCTGGTACTCTGTATTTATTTAAAGCACCGCCTTGAGTTAGTAGTCTCATGACAGCCCTCGGCTCAGGACTGGACTTTGTAGAACAGATACGTGTACCTGAATCTCTTGGGGCTTGACGGTGCCTTTTCAATGCTTACATTTTTGCACTGGCTGATGGTTTTGAAGTGAGAATTATCTCTGTTGGGTGGCTACTCAAAATCTGAAGTCATGGCCTTGCCATCTGGACCACTCAGAGTAGAGTGGGAAGCCTGGATTTGGGTGATAGAGTGTTTTTTCACCTAGACCAGTGGTGCCCATTGAGGTTCCTACAGGGCCGGTTCATTGGCATTTTTTCGGGCTATGAAAAGGATTCAAATGTATGTTTTTCTTGGGAATCAAGATAGGTCCAGAACCATGTCAGAAGTTCTTGATACCCAAATAAGATAAATTACGTAAAAATAATAATTTATATGGAACGTATGTACACAGTGGTTACCCTGTAAGTTTGGCATGGATCCTGCCTTCCCAGTCCTTCAATGGAGAATGTGTGTTCTATAATAACATACAGTAAAGTGTTCTAATAATCTCAACGTATACCTATGATATGTATATAGCAAATAAGAACAGCAACATAAAAACTAAATAAAAAAGCTGCTGTGCCTTGCATTGCTTCCTGTGTCACCGCATGTTCTGTAGATAGGCCACTCACTCAATCAGCTCGTGAGGTCACGACGTCTCTCCTCTCTGAGTGAGGAGAATGGCAACAGAGGCCCAAAGCAAGTATTTCCAGCAAGTAGAACAATCCAGTGTTCAAAAAATTTGAATAGAAAGTACTTAAGGCCCATACAAATTATGAAGTAAAAAGATACCCAGCTCGAAGATGCTATGAGGCAGCCATGGCTTTGCAGCCCGGGACACAGATGACTGTTTCAGAATGCAAAGAATTCTACTACCCGTGTACAGAAGCAAACAAAGACTGTCTGACCAGAAATCACGGACTTCATTTTAAATGGCAAGTTAGAATTACAGAAGCAAAACAGTAACATAACTATTCACAGGGAGGAGGGGGTATCGGTCTGCCACTTGGCGTGGAGTCATGGCTCCTTCAGTTATGTTCTATGCTTGTGTGTGTTTTTTTCAGACACAAGCACCACATTAACAAAGAAAACCAAAGGTCTTAAGTTTACTCCTACATTAAGGGGGAGAGTTTTGATTCTGATTTTGGAATTCTCAAATAATTCCAGAAGTAATCCTGGGAGCTTGAATCAGTCACTACTTTTCGGAAGTACTCACAATCATAAGGAGCTACACATACATAACTGCTCATGGAAAACAATTTCATATGAAAAAAATATATATTACTAAGACATATGCCTTTTCTAACTTTTTCTCCCATTTTCCACCGGAATACTGTTTTCCCCATATCTCATACAACTCCACAAAATTTAGGGATGTTTCCCCTCATTCTGTTACTTAGAAATTATTTACTCCTGTCTGTCTGTAACAACTGTAAGTCTCTAAACTTTTCCAGGCTGAGAATGTTTGTGAGTAGTTACCAATTCATACATTTGTCAGTGTGCACAAATTCTCTATGGCATCCCCACCATGGAATGCACACCCCACAACCATGAGAGCAGATTTACTCCAACCTAATATTACATAATACAGATGTTATATTATGTGTGTGTAAATTGAGTTATAAGCTCAAATTCATATTCCACTTTTGTAAATCAAGTCATTTACACAAGTAAGTTGAACCTACACATGCAAATGACTGTTAATGGGACAATGATTGCTATGGGCACATAAGCCTAACTTCCTGCTTCCGGAGAAATAATCTGACTAGTAAATCTCATGGTGCCCAATTAGGGGCTGGGAAAAGGTTTGCATTCAAAATATACCTGCAGACCAGGATGTGGACATTGATCCAGCCAAGTGATGTGGCCACTGTCCACATCACCTGTCGTGGCACTGGATACGGCAGTGGTGGTGCCTTGTGTTACATCATGCTGATGCTTGGTCCCCTTTCCGGTTTTGACACAGTTTGGTTGTGTGGCACAGCCGTAAATGAGAACTCACACAGACCTTTTCCAGCTGGCAAGCAATTCTGTGTGAATTGTAATATTGAGTACAATATTCTGAGACATGGTGAGGCACATTCCGCTCCATCGTTTTCAGCTTGTCTGTGACATTACAAGCTGGGACAAACCATGTGAGAATTAATTTGGCGCAGCCATTCAATGGAAGTTCTGTTGGAACAGCTGGGCCAGGGAGGGGTGCAATTTTCAGCTCCTCTGGCAAAATAGAACTGTGCCAATGGTGCAGTCCCCATATGTGTTTTTAGGGCCAATTGGCAATAATTTCACCTAGCCACTAGGTGACTCCATAAGACACCTTCCATACACCACAGTGCTTGGTTAGACCATATATCCTCTGACGGGAACCTTGTGCACCCCCAAATGCAACAAATATAAAGCATACAGCATTAGTGTACTTCTAGTGTGTAGACATAGAACACAAAATGAGAATAAGCTAAAACAGTCATGTCCCTCTCAGGCAGTTACTCAGCTCTGACCTCTCTTAAAGTCAAAGAAGATGTTCAGTAATAGCCTGGTCATGTAACAGAAATATTTGTGTGTATTGAAGATGCTGTGAACCGCTGCTCTGAAACAGAACAATGTTGTGATGATGATGAGAGCGGATTTGTCCAAGTCTGTGAAGCATAAGTAGATGTTGCACCAGCCACGAATTCTCAGTGCCTTACAAGTCATAAATAGGAATCATGTATTACTTTAGAGAACATATTAACTCCTGTGTTGGAAACCGAGACTGCATCATGTATGCGTAGTACAGTGGTAAAGATGCATTCCTCTTCATAACCCCATCACACAACTAATGCAATAACAATAATAATAAAATTATAACGATCATTTATGTAGCCCACATTAAGGATGCAGTGTCACCTCTTGGTGCCTGTTAGTAAGAGGAAGGGCCACTGGAATGATGCGGTTCTGTGACTCTGTCATATTCTGCAGAGAGGCAGATCCTTTGCAGAGGTCATCTGGTCAGTCGTTGCTGATTCTTGTGGTCATGCGTTAAACTGGTACTGATAAGGAAAAATCTTTGCTCAGACCATATTAATGTGTGTTAAATTACAAAACAGCAAAATAATGTTGCCACTGAATGTGCAGCATTAAGCAGCATAATTTGTACTTTCTTTTGCCTGCCATTTGCTGCATAATTCCAGTGGTCTGGATAACAGGTGATCTGAAGAGAAGACACAGATGCATAGCACGTGTTGAAGCATTTATTACCATGTAAATCAGTACAGAAGGAAATGACCAAGAGACAGACATAAGACAAAACATATATATTTTCTTCCCACCATTTGTTTTACACTTTTTTGCCATCTGTATGGCATCATCTGAAGCTGTGGCACCCCTTCCACTGAGTTCTAAAAGTTCTCACTAACTGTTATAGTGGTGGTCTGGGCTCAGTGGGTTAGTTCAGTGACGGCCGGTCTCTTCCATGACGGTGTGATATACCATTCAAAGGCTCAGGTGGTATGACCCTGGATGATGAAAGGCCAAGCTAGCCCCTCTGGGAATCAAATATTTAATCCTTGCTGCCACACAGATCTTTGCTGAGGACACATTAGGCCTGTGGGCTACCTTAGCCCATATTCAGGCTACCCTCACTTAAATGCCGGGACCTCAAATTTCAAATATTTGTAATGTGAACACAATGTGGGATGCAATTATGTAAAAAAAGAAACACTTGATGTACACCACTCCAATTGTCTAGGGTCTTTCCACTGTGGCCCTGTGCGAGTCATATTATAATAACCTATCAATGTTGTGCCAGTGACAAATCCGGACTTGTCATAGCATCTATTTGTAATCTTTCTTTGTTAGCTTATACAAAAAAAGACTTAAGTCACAATTACACATTTGTGTTACATAAGTACAAGCAGTGGCTGGTCTTGGTGGCCACAGTTTGTGAAACAACAGTTCTCCTGTTTAAGACATCTCCTGCCCATGGAGTCCTTACTGTTACTATCCAGGATTGACTTTGAGTTGTAGTCCTTGGGGTGTGTACCCATATAAACAAACACATGCATATTCCTATAGACACAGGGAGACGTGGTGAAGCACTGAGAGGAACACTAGTAGAAGTGGGAGTGAGAAAAGGGCCACTTGATAGAGTCAGAAAGATATTTTCTTGACATTGATTTTCCATGCACTTGGTAACCACGGCAATCAGAAATAATGCATAGAGTTTACATCAAATGCTGCATGGGAATTTAGTGGAGTGGTTCCATGAAGCCTGGGGCTGGAAGAGAGGAGAGCAGGTTAAACATTACTGGACTGTGACAAACGATGCGTGGATCATTATACACAGGAGTCCAGAGGGTGATGGGAAAGCGCTGTGTGCCTGTCACGGTGACTGTGAGGGGTATTCGAGGTGGGGCCTCTTCAAACAGGAAGCAGTGCGTTTAAAGCGCTGTTTGAAACAGGCCATGCTTTCTCAATTGGAACTCTCCACCAATGACTGCGGTGGACTCACATGTATGTTGTTCGAGTACTTCTGGTATCCACACTGTAAGCAAAGCTGTCCTAAAGCACATAGAGCTAATGAAAAAACTTCTTGAGGTGGAACAGAGGTACAGCACCAGATGTTGAAGTGGACAAGTCAAGGGGGACCACGTTTCCCAACTTTTTTAATTTGATCTAAACAGTCCCCATACTATGTTAAAAATAAAAAACAACCGTCCCTGGACGGTTGACTTGCTGCTGTAAGTTGCAGTTGCTGAAGGAGATAAGAAGGGACTTCTATACTGTGAAGTGAGAGATGGGAGAGGCAGTTGAAGAAGAAGTGAACATTATCCTTAGGTTGCCCTAAAAAATGAAAATGTGTGCAGCACATCTGGAGCTGCTTGGGAGCCAGAACAGACTTTCACTGGTAGAATCCAGAACTTGCCATTTAAATGGAAACCTACATAAGAGGCATGCCCTAGGTTCAGTCAGTGTATTACTAAAACGATAATTTTGAAAGCACTGCAAACACTTAAACATTCTTGTTTTGTGGCAGCTTGTTTATACTGTGTCTAATACATTTTTAAGTTGAATGACTTACATATTCACAATGCTTTCTGTCACAGACTTGGACCTCCTAGTACTATAAATACCCATCATTATTTCCCAGTGAGGTGGCCAGGATTCAGATCAGTGACTGTCCGGTTAAACCACACCTGAAGTGATTGCATAAACCAAATGAAACAGATGCATCTAAGTTGTATTTGTTTTTCATTTCAGGTGTGTGCATTGTATTTCATATGCAGTTGTATGTAAGTGAAGGGCAAACAGAATAGTTACTGATTATTATTATTACCACTTCACTAACCCCGCCAACACACTGACTGGCCCCACCCACACACTCACTGTTCCTGCCCACACACTCACTGGCCACACCCACAAACTCACTGTTCCTTGCCACACACTCACTGACACCGTCCACAAACTCACTGGCCCCGCCCACACACTCACTGACCCCACCCACACACTCACTGACCCCACCCTCAGTGTTCTCTGACCCCGCCCTCATTTTGTTCAGGATCACAGTTCCTATACTTTTGTTTCATGCACTTCGACCGCTGTACATTACATCCAGGTGAAGAAGGGTGTAGTTGGCCTTCTTGTGATGGACTGCTATGCTTCTTCTTTAGAGGTGGATGTTTTCAGAGGTTCAGTACAGCAACTGGGGGTTTCAGATGGTGCAGGTTTCAAAGTTAGAGAGTAGTGGGCCTCAAATCAATCCTTTCCGCCCCCCTCTAAATAGTTGTTGCATGTGGAGGTTGAAGAATCAGGTTGGTTGGTGTTGGGACTTGGGGATTTGGAATTCTGCTAATCAGGGTTGAGGTCTGTGTGGTCAAAGGGGGAAAGATGTATGTGCACAGGTCCAGGTTGGTGGGGGTCAGCGTGGTGCACTGAAAAGTGAATTTGGTGATACTCTCTAAACCAGGCTTATCCAACAAGTAGCTCGTGAGCTCCTGGTAGCTCTCCAGCCACCTGTCAGTAGCTCTCCTCTGTGCATCCCAGACTTCTAAATTGGAACATTTTGCTTGGTTTATTTAGGAAATGTTTGAAAAAATTGTGTATTCCAAGACGATTATGTTGGTATTCTTAGAACTGATGTTTGGAGACAAAATGGGTGAATTTCCAAAATATGTTTAAACGGGATTTTTGACTGATAAATCATGTGTAGCAGCGTGTTACTAATATGATCACTTTTGTGCCAAAGGCACTACAGCTGGCATGTATTACCTATGTATAGGCAGTTAAAATTGACAAAGCCATTTTAACATTACTGCTGGCAGCTCTCCTGATGCATAGAGGCGGTCAGTGCTTGTAATCCTAATCTTGGTGGTTACTTGTGCAATGTTGTCTGATGTCCCTATTACCACACTGATACTATTAGTTAGCTTGCAATGATTTTCAATTAACATAAGTAGCTCTTATTCGGCAAAAGGTTGGAGATCCCTGCTCTACACTGTCCCCTAAGTTGTCTCCCTCACAAACATGCAAAGGTTGTGAGGCAAGGGGGGCCCCCTGAACCACATGGGTTGCACAGGTTTGTTACGGCCCGCGTTCCATACATTAAGCAATGTTTAGGTGATGGGACTTGGTTGCGGTGCAGCCAAATCTGGTCAGTTGCAAGTGCATAGTTGTGGGTTTCAGTGGATGACAGGAGGACATGCGCACATGCGAAGAAAGGATGGAAAAAGGTTTTGCGTATTCCTGTGGTCGCTTATACTGTTTACCAGCGTGGCGTGGGTCGTAGCAGGACAGGCTCATATTCTGCATCATTTGCCAACTGTCAACCAACTTCTGACCATCCCTCAAGGGGAAAATGCTAGGTACATGAACTGAGCTAAAATGGCATCTCCTGAAATGGGCATGTAAGTCCGTCAGGAGAGCCCAGTCCTATTGGAGCTCAGAGGTCCTTTGCTACTAATGGGGTATTGAGAGGTGGGTTGTTCAGATGTCAGATTTATGTTGAGAACCACCAAGCAGCATGCTCTTAAAGATAATGATGAGTTCATCCTGTGAGTCCTGCCCGGAGGAAGGATGTCAGGCAATTGGTCAAGGAACTTAGATTTTGTGACTAGGATCTCCTCACCAAGATGGTCCAGGTTCCTTTACCGACCGCTGAGTGCTCGAACCTCAGAGGGTATGATATCAGAATATCGGGGACTGACAAAAATATTATGTCCAAACTATAATAATAGAAATCTATATAAATGGAATGATAGTTTTGTAATTAATATTTAAACTCAAGATTTATGTTGGACAAAAACTTTGGGCCTGATTTAGAACTCCCCGGAATGGTTACTCTGTTACAACACTGACGGATGTCCCATCTGGCGAAATCTAAATCCCATTAAATCCTATGTGACTTAGATTTTGGCAGACGGGATATCCGTCACTGTTGTGGTGGACTAACTTGTGCGGACTAACTCATCCGCCGAGGTATAAATCAGGCCCTTTGTCAACAATATCCTGACATATAGCTCACCAGAGTGCTAAATTACTTATTATACTAAAGATATGCAATTTAAAAATGTAATCAATATATCAAATACACTTGTAAGGTGGCAGAATTCATTAAGTTGGTTACTGCCCATTTATTTAAATATCCTTAACCCCAGGTCTTATGTCTGGCCACAGATCACTCTAGCTGTTTTATAGAACTCATGCTATCAACACTCACAAACATGGTCTTGTTCAGGTCAGCCACAACTAGTCATTGCGTGTTTGATGTGTCTTTCACATTTTATAAGATGAGCCTACAGGAACATTGTGCCATAATGCATTTTGTAATAGAGGTTTTGCATTCATGACTGGTCAAAAAGGAGTTGTGTAGTTTGTGATTTGCCTGTTGTAATAGTTACCTCATCATTTAATATGGTCACAGCATACCATGCAGACTAAGCTGAGTATTCATATGACTTAGGTATGAGCAGTACTATTCCTGCTACATGGCCATATGATCAGTGTGAAACCAGGGTGAGGAGGGATGGATAAGATGAAAGTGAGGCTGTAACATGCATGGATGATTGAATGAATGAGGAAACGGGGATGGATGAATGTGTTTGAGAGTGTATGAATTAATGAATATGAAGTGTAAGGATCACTGAATGATATATAGTGGGTGGCTGCAAGGTGGGCTCTATCATATATCCTGGTAAAACCCTGTAATGCATTACACTTAGGTTCACCAGTTGCTTCCCCACATGCCGCGTACTGCTGGTATATGCACTGAGCGTGTCATGTGATGCTAGTCGCTTCCCTCTTTGGGACTGTATGCCAGGTAGTGCTTGCATGCGACCTTCCATTTCACCCTTGTCCAGGAATTAGTTTCACCTTGTTTGCTGTCCCTTTTGGTCCAGTATCCATCCAACTTTACCTTCCTTCAGATGGTCCCACGACTTGGACTGTTCATGTCACCCACCATGACTTATAGGCACCCAAAGCTCTATATTCTGGGCTGTCACTCCATGTGGTAAGACATTAGCATCACCATTGCAGCAAGTCAATACATAGACCTCTCATAGAACTCAAGACTCTACACTCTGCTACCTGAGCCATCCTCTGAATTACTTGTGTCTAATTTCTTGTCTCCATGCATCCCTCACCCACCTTCCAACACTCCGAGGCAGCTCAGCGACCATCTCCCAGGTGGTGCAACTATGTAGTGGGTGTTTCCCAGCTCATTTACATCATATGCCCTGCCATAGTAAGCCAGGTTCCATCCACCACCTGCCAAGTAATGCCATCATGTGTCCTGGTGGTCACACAGCTACAGCGGCTACGTAAAGCCATGTGTTGTCATCGTATGTTGAGGCACTCACATATACCTCATTGAGCCATGCGTCCATCTTGTCTCAGCAGCAGGGCCCTGGATCGGTGGGAGGGAAGAGGACTTCCTAAATGGTGCTCTCCCAGAAGGCTAGGACGCGGTGAGGGCCTGCACCAGAGTAGGTGATTAGAAAGTAAATGACAAGGGATAGCCGTGTAGAGGACTGTGGCAAGACAGCATCATGGTAGGACTAGGTGCTAGCAGCACACAGTGCTTAATTTGTGAAAAAATAAGTGTCAGGGCCCTTGTTAGGAGGCCACTACAGCTTGCACCACACATTGTCCCTGCCAGCGCCGCCAATGACAGTACCAACACAACTACCAACCATCACACTGCGACAAGTGTGAAAGAGTAGACTATTCCAGGCCCCTAAAGCAATAGGAAAGACTTGGGTGGCAGGGGTTAGTCATTTTATGTGTATATCCAATTAATAAACAGCTGTCTCTGTGCTCAACACTAAATTAGACAAACAGCACCCCCATTTGGCAGACTGTTATAAGTGTCAATGTTGACAATTAAGTGCCAGTGCCAGCACTAGAAACCACTGGCTCAAATTAAGCACTGGCATCACAGCAGCAGCACATCAGCAGTGGTTGCAGTGATGTGAAAGCGCTGATGAACAGACCAGAGATCATGAGGCGCACATGGGCGAGAGAGGAGGAGCCGACTTGGGGGTTGACAGGTCAGCGAATGGTGTGGTGGAGACTAGGAGAGTGTCAGCTGAGCTGCAGGACCCCACGAGTGGAGAAACTTGGAGAGGCAGGCATGTGTGCTGGATGCACACTGGATGCAACAAGCAACCACTGCAATCAGAAAGCCACGATGCAATGCAGGGCCTGCTTCTGCTTTTGTGGCACCCGGTACGACAATCTTTGTTGGTGCCTCCCTCCCGGCAATTACCACCTTCTTTATGGATTTCCTCACTAGCGCTCTCCAGTGGTCCCCTCAACACTCACCAGCCATTCTATCACATTTATTTACTTTAAAACACTAGTCTTCATAATGCAGAGAGTCAGAGCGCTTTATATTACAAACATATTATACAGAGACAATGAATCATACAGATGTGTAAATCAATGTTTAGAGAATGCCAGTTGCGACAATGAGATCTAGAAGGTGTAGAATTCACATGTCATCCATACTGGTGGACATTATATGTTAAGTGAGCTTGGTCTGCAGAAACAAAGGGGAAGATTTACTAACCTTTCACGAAGTGTAGTAGTCAAAGTTGCTGAGCTGTGTGAAAAGGAGAAAGCACAACCACATCAGACCCACTGAGATATGGTGCTGTTGCTCTCTCCTCTGATGCTGGCGAACCTTAGGCTGCATTGCGCTAATGCACACACACCTGCACCACAGTGTGGTGGTGTGCTTGGTGTCAAACATAGGTATTGTATTGGTAGGAGACCCTTCCCGCACGAGATTCTGTACCATGGCAAAGTTTAAGACTTCATCACTTTGTATGTAGACTGTACAATGCAGCACACATGCAACATTAGAACAGTTTGGAGAAAATGAATCTTTCTCCAATTTTACGCCCACCTGAGGAGGTGAAATTGTTTGATGCAAATCCCTTTCCACCAAGGTTAGTAGATAGGCATTCGCTTCAAATTCCACGGGAACGCCCATGTACCCATGTACTCCTCCTTGACGCAAAGTAGCATTTAGTGTTACTTTCCAATGCAAATCAGGATTTACGTTGAAAAGTAATACACATATGTGATCCACATGTTACATGTTGTGCTTTATAGCAGGGATATTAACCCTCTATTCTACTGTATCATGGATAACAACTGCCACTTGACGAATCACAGATCTCTCCACCAAGTGCATAAACCACCAGAGTTACAGTATTGTTGGTGTTATTCCCTGCAAAATGCTGGGCACACACAGATCTTTGCAGCCTGCTCTCATCTCACCTCATGCTAGCATGCAAAGTCCGCCCCCTCCATCTTGGAGGCTGGTGTGGTGCCTCTGTCACACTGCCCTGAAGCCAGGACCAATGCCATAGATTAATGAAACCCCAAGCAAACAGCAAAGCCAGTCTCCCAAGCAGCAACTGAATTACACTGAACTCTGAGGTGACTTTCAACATCCTAATAATGTATGTCAGGGGGTACTTTATTCCTTGTAATACATAGTTATACCATCACCCAGCAACAAATGCTTGTGTTTCTCCTTCATATGAAAGAGATACGATGTTTGCAAATATGAAGTATTTTAGGTAAAATCCCCAGCACAAAATTAAACACACCAAAAAGCAATTAGATATTTGTTGCAAAAAGATATTACAATCAAATTAATACAAGTCAGATTTTAAAAAATGCTGTAGCTCAAAATCTGTAGAAACATACTGAGATATTCTATATTTCCCATAATTTCCTAAAGTGTGTGAAAGATAAATGTTTTGCCAATATATCCCCCTTTCTGCAGCTTCTTATCGCTCGTGTAGAAAAACAGAGCAGACGAAGAGAAAGACAGGTTTTGTTTTTTAAACTGCAACTTTCATTGTGCTTCGTGCCCTGCCTTTCTCCTGCTGTTCTGGCAGCTGGCACTGCGCCATCAGATATGAACTGTAATAAGTTATTACAGTCGAGTGGCTATGTCATTTCTTCACTCCAGACGACTGGGTGTGTCACAGTAATTAGGGAATAAGGGACAAGCTTCTCAGGGGGATGCCAGCATCCCATGTATTATAAAGTACTTCTAAAAGGCGCACAGTGCACTGAAATGCAAACCTGACCACAGCTGCTGGGCATAATGCCTGTAGGGTCAAGTGCTATGCGGTGATGAGCTCTTAATGAGGGCAAGGCGGGCCACGGTCCTCCACGGGCACTCATTCATAGTATCTCACTCATTTTTCAGAATGTCATAGACAGCATCTCTGCTCTGCTTTGGTCCAGTGTCATGTGATGTGTTTTCATGTGATGTATTTTTATGTGATGTGTTTTCATGTGATGTTATGGGGCCAAACGTTATGTGATGTGTTAGATTGAATTATTATACAAATTAGTTGGTTTTGGAACTGAAACTCTACCTCTTGATTGATGGTCACAGAATGTTGGACATTTGCCAAAGCAAGGCGTAAAAGGTGGCACTTTATGCAAACAGAGAGATGGCATGGTACCCTGGAGGGTGATAGGGCGCTTTACAAATACATGAAAGTGCCAGGTCCAGGATAACAAGCTTTGTTGGCACTGGCCCGCACTGCCTCCTGGGAGGCGCTTCCCAAGAGCCTGTTTGCCTGTGAAATCCCATGTGTAATACTACGTATAGTGGGCAAAGGTTTGCCCTCAATAGCATAGTTCCATGCCCTTTTGCAAGTGAGGAACACTCCATACACACTGTGCGGGTGTAACAAAGGGCACTGCAGAAGGGGCTGCACAAGTTGCTCTGGTCACTCCGGAGGTAGATCAGTGCCAGTGTGCAGGAGTAAAGCTGGACAGAATGTTCAAACTATAGGTCCGGGGTAAGTAGAGAAAAGGACCGGAAGGATGGGCCAGCGGTTTGTTACTACTGGTCTGTGCTGTTGCTTTCCACAATGGAGGAAATTCCAATTGGCCATCTACAACTGGTGTGTAGGAACTAGCTGCAGCAGGTAGGTTTATGGAAGCTGTCATACAGGTTGAGCTGAAAAAAGAAGGCATTAATAGGGGTACCGGGATGGGGCAATCAGTGGGTGCCAGTAAACTGCTCCAAAACGCAAGCAGTGTGAAATATAAATGTCTCCACAGCAGATCAGCCAGTGCTTAATTTGTGCTGCTTGTTTCCGGTGCTGAGCACCGGCACCACTTATTTGTGAGGGCCAGGGCTTATTATTATGCCTCAAGCATTTGCTGCGAGCAAAAGACACATATGGGAAAGACGGAAGAAGGAAAAAATAAAAAGCGTCATAAAGGGAGAAAGTAGAAAGTTGCAGGATGAGCTGAAGGGGCAGGGGGTGCCCGTAAACGGATTGAAGAGGCCCGAGATGGCTTCAGGATTACGCTGCCTCAGTATTCAGTGCTGGTAAATTAAATTACAGCAGCCTCGTGTTTAAGAGAAGGGCTTTGAGCACCGGCACCTCTTTATTTACAAATTAAGCACTGAGATCAACAGAGGCCCAAAAGACCACAGGTCTCATTTGGGTCGAACAGAAAGCAGCCCTGGGCTTCAGGTGGACAGTCTCTAGCACAGATCTAGTGTCATGCACGTTATATATGTTGAGGTCCCTTCGGACACATAGATCTGTCTCTCCAGTACTGCTTCCCTCTTGCTGATGTAGCCTCCACAGTCGGTCACTGTCGCCTCATTGTGCGGGTGCCCCCAGTCTTCGGGGAGCCCTTTGGCCGTCTCACCCAGTTGGGCACAGACTGGCCAGGTGTAGTTCCAAATCAGGAGGAACACATACAAGTGCAGCAGGGCAGACAGCAGTGCTTAATTTGTAAGAAGAGAAGTGCCAGGACCCTCATCAGGAGGCCACTGCAGCCTGCAGCCGTTGACGGTACCAACACAACTACTAACCATCGCCCTTCCACAGGTGTGGCAATGTAGACCGCCTGGGCCCCCAAAGCTACAAGAAGGGCCTGGGTGTCAGGTATTAGTTGTTTTCAATATATTTTAAATCCATAAACAAGTGTGGCTCTACTCCTGTCTAAATCACACAAACAGCTCCACCAGGTGGTAGCTGTCATAACTACCTGTGTTGACAATTAAGTGACAGTGCGGAGCACTGGAAACCTCCGGTTTAAATTAAGCACTGAGGTCGCACACTTACCACTGTCCCTTTTCTGGCGGGAAGCTGAAGAGGGTTCCAGCTCCAATTGATACCTGTGCTCCGATATGTAATGTGGTGCCAGATTCTTTAGGACAAATTCCACTTTGTGGCCTCTCTGGCATAACGAAACTTGAAAGGGGGGGGGGTCTGCAAAATTCTTGGAGGGGGGTGGGCTTATGTTCTGGACCAAGACTGGAGCCCTTAAGCCAGAGGCCCGCCGCCCATGCACAGTGCAATAGGGGGCACCCTGGAGGTTGGTCCCCTTCCCCCTCCCACCCGCCTACCCCTGTCTGCGGGGGCTATTGTTACGCCACTTTGTGGTCATTTGTCTGAACTGCCGCACTGATTGGACCAGCATTCTCCCTCCTCTACAGCCTCTCCTCGAGAGCATCTTTACTGGCTGTGTGGAGATCTTGCAGGTTATTGTGTGTCCTCGCTTTTTCCACCAGACACGTGATATTCTGTAGACACCTCCATGGTGGCTCGCCCGCTTTTGAGAAATGCCTTCCCTGCCCCCAGCAGTGTACCCCGATCTAGACTCAGGTCGGTTTGAAATATTCGTAGCCCCAGTGCTTGTGTTTCTGTTTGCAGACAGCGCTTCAGAACTCACAGTAATGGCCACGCATTTTATGTTTTTTTAAGTAAATGTTATAAAATGCACACACTTTAGTCATGCCTCAGAGGCCTGGTGAACGCGCTCCCGCACACTTGTTTATTCAACAAAATGTTTGTTGTCGTGGCAGCCGATAAAGAATGCAGGTCCCTGGAAGCATTGCTGTATTTTAAGGACTCAGCAGCTCTGTGTTTTCACAAGCGCCGAGACAGCTCTAGCGCCTTCGTTAAAGTGTATGCGGTTGCCACCGAGAATATAGCTCCACCTCTAGGCACTATGGGCCCAGAAGGCTAGTTTACATTTTAAGAAGCCTGCGGACGCGGAGGGGCGCCACGCATATAGCTCACGCAGAGGGTAGAAACGGCTGGCACAGTGCTGCTTTTCCTTAATTCTGCCACCTACCAGGACATGTTACACACAGGACCCCTACTGTGCAATACTGTCAACTCCCCTCCCACCAAGGGCAATGCGGACAATGTCATTGGTTGAGGTTGGATCAATCAAACCGGACCGTGTTTTACAGCCGCCCTGCACTGAAAGATCAAGAGGCGTCATGTGCGGCGTAACCACAGCGGAGAGCGACACCATCATACCGAGCCTGACCTGCAAGGGACAGGGCGGCATCCCACCCGCCCCATTTGTTCTGGGGGCACCCTGTGGGACCCTGTGGGCCATACCTAGGGCTTAATTTGTATATAAAAAGGTGCCGGTGCCTAGAGCTCTCCTATGAAACTCGCGGCTGCTGCAATTAAATGTGCAAGCACAGAATACTGAGGCAGGGTAATCCTAAAGCCATCTCGGGCCTCTTTAATCCATTTAAAGCCACTCACTGCCCCTTCAGCTCGCTCTTGCAGCTTTCTCCTTTCTCCCTTTGTAACGCTTTCCCCTCCTTCTCTTCCTCCTCTTTCCCATATGTGTCTTCTGCTCTCAGTAAATGCTTGAGGCAGAACAATAGGTGCCACCCTAAAAAATAAGTGGTTGTGCTCTGCACAGGAAAACACCAGCACAAATTAAGCACTGGGTGTAGCCACAGCAGAGACTGATGACTTCATATCAATGAGTCTGACCTGGAAGGGATAGTACGGCTGCCACCATGCCAGACTGGCCCTGCCGGGCACTGGACGTTTCCCCAGGAGGCTGGTTGAATGGGAGCCACCTTGGTTACTGGGAATCAGTTTTGTAGCAGAGCAGCAGTTTTAAAAGCACTGCAGAGTTCCTTGTATATCCAATAGTTTTCAGGCAACAATAAAAGCTTCACAATAACTCTGGTTATTAATGTACCTGCCGGAGAGAGATGGAGTTTTGTCTATTGTCAGTTTTGTCTTCTCTAAGGTAGCACAGAGAGTTGCAATGAATGTGAACTATGCAGATCGTAGAACAGTATTTTATGTGCAATGCTGGGATACTGCTTTTGTCACAAAGATCCTTTAGTTACTGTGCAGCCCATAAGTTACAATAGTAATCTAGCACAGTGAGCTATGAACTTCCATCAAAGAGCTGTTGTGAACTGCATTGCACAGGTTGGAAAGTTTTGTTTTTCCAAGTTTTTCATTATCCTAATTTTGCTAAAATGGGTTTATTTGGGTAGAAATACATAGGTATTAGTAAAGTCAACCCTAACCACTGTGTTACATTCTGAATCCGGAATTTATGCTTCCCCAGACTAAGCACTCTTAGAAAATGCCTACCAGTATGGATGAAGTGAATCCTACACCTTGTAATCCCCTTAGCATTATCTACACACTGATTTACACACCTACCATTCATTATCTCTCTATGTGTGCGATGTAAAATGCTCCGACACTGGTATGGGAGGCGCTGTAAAACAAATGAAATGCATGTGAGAGAGGGGCTATGGAGAGATGAGAGGCGCGGTTAGGGGATATTGGTAAGGGAATCATTGAAGAGCCCTAATAAAGATTGCAGTATGTTGGTGGTCTGAAAGGTCATCATTTACTATGTTTTTAAAACCAATTCAGTTGAATATATAATGAAACGTGTTATAGAATGCACCATTTTTGCAATTTTTCCCCAAATTTTCTTTGGGGAGGACTCCCCACCCAAAGCCCCCTTGCATTGGTCAAGCTTGCTTGCTGTGTACCCTATGGGGGCTGCTCTGACAACATTTGCCAGGGCTGCTTTGGGTTCCAAGTCCAGCCCTTGCAGCAATGCCTCCTGTGCCCTGTTGTTCTGCAGGTGTGCTGCGGGGGCATAGCCACAGCCAAGAGTGATGATGTCATAACAATGAGTCCAGCCTGGAAGAGATGTTTTTGGTTGTCACTTGTGAAGTCAGAAAAAAGAAGCCACAATATCCATAATCAGGAAAACTTGTGCTAAATGGAATTGAGAACATGGACTTCATAATCCTAACTTCACATACAGGACAGGAGCCCAATATTTTACAATTTACAAACTAATAAGAAAATATATACTCAGATGTTAGGTAAGTCCAATATACCAATATCTGGGTGGGATGATCCTCGCTTCCGTGTCCCTAATAACATTGAAAATTCCTATTGCGTAAACTAGAAAAGTTTTCATTCTATGTCAGGACCGGAGGCTCTGATTAAGCTTGTTCAAAGATGTGCTACCACCACTGAAGCCACATCAACAATGGGTTTATCATAAAATGAGTTGAATATTGATTCAGAAGACCAGTCTGCGGCTCTCAAAATATCCTCTGTCGAGCCCAACGCAAAAGACATTGAAACCATAGCACCTCGGGCTGAATGAGCTCCAAAAATGGAAACATCAATCCCAGCTTCAGCCAATAACCAACACATCTGTCTAGCCAAAGTGGCAGCAGCGATGAGTTTAAATGGCTTCTGTAGAGCGATGAGTACTCGTCCTCCAGATCCCCCTAAATTCACTTGTGACAGCTTCGTAAGCCTTAAGGCATTGTACCACACATAATTTAGCGTTAGTACGAAACGCAGAATACGATATTGCACTTGTGTTAGATTTAGTCCGTCTAGAAATGTCAGGAGGGATAATCCTACCAGTAAGATCAAGGGCATAGACGCTGGATACCCTTTTACACGATATCAAGCAAAGCAACGTAGTCAGCTTGGCAGATAGGTGCTTGTGGGAGAGATTTCTATTCTCCGGCCATTTCTCTAGGAATGATAAAACAACATTAACATCCCAAAGGGAAGAATATCTGGATTGAGGAGGCTTACACAGACATATGCCCCTCATGAGTTGGCACACTACTAGGTCTTCTCCCACTGGTTTCCCTGCAATGGGAAGATTCCCGCTGAGATGGCTTTCCTACGGACACCAAAGAAGAAAGGAAGTTGATCACCAAACTGACACCTGCCCTAAAGGGATCTCAGCTCACAATGAACCCATCAGTGCCATGCTGAAGGAAAACGTTTGAGGGTGCCAGATGCCGTGCTTGGTTGATGTAGAAGGAAGCCTGCAGAGAAATGCCTGGCATTTGCCATCTACTTCGGAAACCCTCCAGGCTGCCAAACAGAGTTGTTCCGATAGGATCAATGGATGAGGGTGCCCCACCGGGTCAGTAACAGATTGTGTTGAACAGGAATCAAGTTCAGGATGTTTCACGACAATTCTAGAGCCATCGGGAACCGGGGTTGTGCTCTCCAGACCAGAGTCACTATAACAATCTCCGCTTTCTGACAACGCACTTGAGACAGGACTGTCGGGATCATACTGAACAGTGGAAATGCATACCCTAGATGGAGGGACCAATCCTGCAGGAAGGCATCTGTTGCCCTCACCTCTGCATCCAGCCCCCAACTGAAGAATAGAGGGATCTGCCGGTTCAGACACAAGGCGAAAAGATCCACAGAGCAAGGGCCCCACTTGTGATTGAGAAAAGAGAAAATCTTCGAATGGAGTCTCCAATTGCTGAAGTCTTGGAGAAAGCGGGAGTGCCAATCCGTCACTGACTTCCTCTCCCCAGGAAGGTATTCCGCTGTGACTGAGATCTGGTGCTGAAGGCAGAAATGCCAAAAGTCCTTGGCAATCTCCGCTAACAGCTGAGATCTTGTGCTGCCCAACTTGTTGACATATTGAACTTTGGAGATTTTGTCCATCCTCAGCACTATGGAACAATCTGCCCAATAGGGGTAAAACCTCTTGGCTGCAAAAGAGCCCACCATGAGCTTCAGGCAGTTTATGTGGAGATGAAGTTCTGTCCCGACCAACGTCCCCCTGTGATTATTGACCAACACCAGGCTCCTCAGCCCCATCTGCTGGCATATGACTCCAGTATGACATCTGGGCAGCTGTTGAATATCTCCTTGCCGTTCCAGGCATGTCATCTCCGTCTTGACCTCTGCCGACAGGAGAATTTGATCTGAGTAGGACAGGCCCGTCCATAAATTCAGGATCTTGAGCCTCTGAAGGGCCCTGTAATGAAGGGGGCCCGGAAAAATGGCTTGGATAGAAGAAGCCAAGAGGCCGACAGTCTGTGCCAGAGACCTCAACGAGATTGTGTGTTTGTTTAATGGCATCCTCAACTCCTTTCTTATATTCTGCATCTGTTAGGCCAGAAGGATCAAATGGGAGCGAACTGAATCTATCTGAAACCCCGAGAATTAAATTAATTGTGAAGGGATCAGGCACAATTTTGGTTGATTGATGAGAAACCCCAGATCATGGAGAAGTTGAATTGTCCAGGACAAATGAGTTATCATTTGTGGGTCCTGAGCCAAGAGAATCAGGTTGTCGAGGAATGTGATCAGCCTCACCCCTCTGATGCAAAGAGACTCTACTAGGGGTCTCATTTACTAGGTGAAACACCAAGGGGCTAACAAGAGACTAAAGGGAAGGATCTTGAAGTCAAAGTAACGAATGAGCCAACTGAATTGTAGGACTCAACGATGAGGAGGCTATGTGGGGTTTGTCAAATATGCGTCTTTCAGGTCCAAGCAGACTATCTTATCGCCTTCTTGCAGATTGTCCTGTAAGAGATGGATCCCCTCCATCTTGAAATGCCTGTATAATACCCAGGCGTTGAAGTAATTTACATTTAGGACTAAGATAGAACCGCCACCTCTCTTGTCGACCAAAAAAATGGTGCTGATGAAGCCTCTGGGCTGAGGGGAAGAAAGGCCAATGGCCTTTTTGTCCAATAGCAATTGAGTTTATTTCGAGACGACCTCTTGCTCTTGCAGGGAACAATGTCGTTCTGGAGGAGGACACATTTGAGAGGGGGGAATGATAAAACTCCAGTTGTAGCCTTGGATAGATTTGAGAACCTAGGGTTCCTGGGTCAGCAGTTACCAATTTTGCAAAAAACACCTTGTCTTACCCCCCAAAATTACAACGGAGTGAGTAATAATTCTCACCTGCTTAAGTGGAGTCTTGGGAGGCACCGTGTAGACCTCTACTGTACCCCTTACGAAATCGTTGATATCTTCCACAAGACCATGTGGAGTAGAAGGTGCTGTCGGCTGATTGATATTGCCCATAACCGGGTCCGCGGTAGGAGAAATGTTGCTGAGGGTCCTGTTGGAAGCAAGGGCCAGAGTGTTGTGGAATACCTCTTTCAAGGACAGCTGGGCTTTGTCCATAGAGCTAAGTGTTGCTGTGAACTTAACTAGATCCTTAATAAAGGGACCACCAGAGAGGAGTCCCTGTGCCACCAACCTCACTTCGAAGGATGCCAAATTGTTGAGTTGTGGGTCCATTTGCATTAAGGTGGAGCGACAGCGCTCGGTAGAAATCAACACATTGGCATTTCCCAGCTGGCAGGCTGCGGCCACCCCACAAGTAGGTCTGGGTCTACAGAAAGAGGGAGGCGGATCGGAGGTGTCTGGGTTGTTGGTAGAAAGTCATGTGTTTGTAGATGTATGCTGGTCCTTCATTGTGCAGGGCTTTGTATGTGTGGCTCAACATTTTGAACTGGCATCTCTTCTGGATCGGGAGACAGTGTAGCTTCATGAGGTGCGGTATGATGTGGGTTAGTCTGGGAAGGTGTAGGACAAGTCTGGCCACTTAGATTTCTATTGTCTGTAGTCTCTTCAGGAGGCATGCGGAGATTCCTGCATAGAGTCTGTTCCAGTAATCCAGCCTGCTAGTGACGAGGGCCTGCATGATGGTCTTTCTGGTATTGACTGAGAGCCACCTAAAGATCTTGCGGACCATGCAAAGGGTATAGAAGCATGCAGATGAGACTGTGTTTACCTGTCACTTCATGGATATCTTACTATCCAAGATGATGCTGAAGTTGATGGTGTGTTGTGATGGGGTGTGGGGAGACCAGAGTTCCACAGGCCACCATGTTTCTTTCCCCAGCAAAGCGCTTTTGCCAAAGTTGAGGACTTCCCTCTTGTTTGTGATGAGCTTGAGACAGTTTTTCTTTATC
This sequence comes from Pleurodeles waltl, assembly GCF_031143425.1. Lineage (NCBI taxonomy): Eukaryota > Metazoa > Chordata > Amphibia > Caudata > Salamandridae > Pleurodeles > Pleurodeles waltl. Next base: position 72,942,816 of record NC_090444.1, on the reverse strand, counting down.
CAGTTGGCGACATTGATCATGTATCTGTGGAAGTTGGCTTTGGTGGTGGAAGGGTCTTCTGACAGCAAGAGGATGAGTTGGGTGCCATTGGCATAGGAGTTGATGTTCAGTCCGTGTAATCTGATGGTGTTGGCCAGGAGGGTCATGTACGTGTTGAAGAGGGTGGGGCTAAAGGATGATCCTTGGGGGATGCTGCAGATGATTCAACTGCCAGTACCCCTACCACTTTGCACATGTCGCCTGGGTGACTGCCGTGCCCTATTACAACACACCAGTGGGGCAATTCACCCTCAAGGGGTTCAGGCTGTATCATCAATGCTGGACATCACACCACAAACTGGAACAGCTCAGTATTAGACAACCCTTACAGAGATGATGAGATGAGGGCATTTTCCTCATCTCATGCATGGATGGAAGACAAGGCATGAACTATATGGTAAACTAAGACCCATAGAATGCCAGTAAACTCTCCGACGCACACTGGGACAGCGGTCAACATGATGAGCCATCAGTGAGGTCTTATCCAGCCTTGTTGACATTCTGAATGTCAGCAATACCATGCTTATCTATGCACCATTCGTGGAGGGACACCAATGACTTTTATAAGCCAGGCTCCAATAAATACCCAATATAGGCCAGACACTGAACAAGTCAAAGTGTCTGTTTCTATGCCAAGAGGTCGAGTTCTATCTACAGATACGTATACTCAGGGAGGAAATTCAGCTCGATCCCGCGAAAGTGGTGGATATCAAGGAAGAAGAACTATCCCAATCTCCCTCCGAGGGGTGACGTTTTCTATGCTTAACCACGTAATGTGGGAGGTTCACCCCAAGCTTGACACCCTAGCCAGCCGTTTACGGGAGCTCGCCAAATATTTGGCAACTGGAGAAAAAGCATTCCAAAAATTAAAGAAGCTCTCATGCAAGACGAAACTATGGCATACTTTGACCCAGCCAAGGAATCTAAACTAATTGTAGATGCTAGCCCCATTGGCTCAGCGCCGCCCTGATGTAAAATTCATGGCTCATTGGCTGGAAAGCTATTGCATTTGTGGGCAGGGCGCCGACTACCACAGAGAAATGCTACCCCCACATTGAGAAGTGGGCAATCATGATAGAGTGGGGTAGCACCCGTTTTCATTTATACCTGTACGGACACATGTTCAGGGGGACAACAGATCAAAAACCTACCTTGATTTTACTGTTTGCTGGATGGCACCCCACCCCTCACAGAGGATCCAGAAATGTGTCCTCTAACTGCAGAAAGATCAGTTCACACTAAAGTACAAGCTGGGGTGCACCAACTCGGTGAACTACCTCTCACGCCATCCCCGAAAATGAGACTGAAAAGAATGTGCAAAAGGGGGTCTGGACAATTTACTGGCCTGGACTGTGGCAGTGAACTGCTGCAAATGATGAGCCTGAAAGAGAATGTGAAGGCAGAAAAAACTGCCTCAGGTGACTTTGTGAAAAGAGCAGATTTTTTCAGCTGATTTTTTTTTAAAACAAACTTTATTGGCATTTTGATAAAATTCTATTACACTGTATTCGACAGAAACGTTGATGTACATCCGAATGGAACGAACAAGTAGCCCTGATTTTTGGGCAATAAAATTGATGAGACCGACATCAGCACAGTTCAACACTGTCCAAAAGCATAAAGCCAACCCGCACCCGCCCACCCCCCAACTAGCTTCTGCCAACTGAATTGGTGACGGAACCATTGCTGGTACCCAGTCTAATTGAATCCACGGAAATATAAACAAACAAACAGAGTGGGGGCGCGTGTGCTAATTCCTGTCGAGAATTGTATGAGGCTGTGTACGTGGTAACCACTTGCTGGTATGGGGGGGGGGACTTCCTGCATCTATAAATAGAAAGATCTGATGACCTGAGCCTAGCACTTGCCCAGAGCGCTTCATTGTGAAAGGTGCTGATACCGTGTGACACACGGTGGCGCCGCCGTGTGAGCTGGGAGGTCTGCTCTGGGGCAGACCTCTTTCCAGGTGCTATCCTCACAGCTGCAGGAAGGGGTCAGTGCAGCTCTGCACTGCTCACTCAGTACACTCAGGCATCACTCCTTTCTCTGCAGGTAATGCCAGCACTCCCCAGTGAAGCCGCCATTTATACTATTACTCACGGTAGTCACCCCTGTGCACTAGATGGGCCTGTACAGCAAGTATCTCACTCTATCAAAGTGATGCTAAGCATCCTGCTCTTGATGGAAGAGACTTTGATCCCAAAAGGAAGAACATCCTTAACCGTGGACAGCCATGTGTACCAATGTCCCAGCAAGAGAATACTCCTCGTTTGCCTGATATTGCGCCTTCCTCAAGCCCATTGCTGGCCCACGGGGTATCAGCATTGGCCTCTCAATAGTTCCTAATTTTATTATAAGTTAAAACCAAGAAACATACTTCTCTCAATTTCCAGAAGCTACAAAAGAGTCCAGTATAAATTGAATTTTCTTATCACACAATATGGCATTATCTGAAATGTTTAGCATTAAACTTGTATCAGTTTTTGCGCACCCATTCTGGGACGCCAACCCAAGATCAGGGCTTTAGCAGTACTTAGGGCCAGATGTATCAAGCCTTTTTGCGTTCGCAAGCGCTGCGAATGCCCGTTTGCGAATGCAAAAATGCCTTTCAGTATTTATGAAAGGCATTCGCAACGCAAATTTAAGGAATCGCTAAAATAGCGATTCCTTAAATTTACGACCCTGTTTAGAGATTCGCAAATTGCGACTCTCTAAACGAGGAAATCGCAAATAAAGAATCCTTACTTGCGATTTCTAAACCACATGTAACAAGCTTTTCCTTAATGCGAATTAGGCATTAAGGAATCGGTATTACCACCAAGTTAAAGTTGGTGGTAACCATGTGCAAATTTTAAAAATGCATTTTTAAAATTGACATGTAACCCACACATGCCCCTTTGCCATGTGTGCGCCTTACATGTCCTTAAAAAAATTATTGGGGTGCAGCAGAGGGGGCCTAAGGCCCCCAGCACCCTGGGGTTTGCATTTCTCAAATTTGCGAATTCCAGTTAGGAATTCGCAATTTGGGAAATGCAAAAAATTTGCAAATATGGGCTCACAGGCCCAGAGATGCGAATGGGGCCGGTATCGCAATTTGCGATTCAGTAATAGCATTAGCGATTTTTAAGAAATCTCTATTAACGAATCATAAATATGATACATTGCATTGTGTGATTCAGAAATAGCGATTTCTTAAAAATCGCTATTTCTGAATCGCAAAAGCCTTTTTTGATACATCTGACCCTTAATATGTAAAGAAATAAGTGGCAGGACCCTCGTCAGGAGACCACAGCAGCCTGCAGCATCCATTGCACTACAAATGACAATTCAGACATTTTTTCACTGAAAATGAATAATACCTGCAACCCAAGCTACTGTTATAACGTTGGGTGACAGGTATTACTCATTTTTAATGTATATAGAATAATTAAACAACTGTAGTTCTGTTTATCACAAAATTAGACAAATGACGCCACTGTGTGGCTGGCTGTGATAAGGTCCGGTATTGACACTGAAGTGCCAGTGCTGAGCATCGGAAACCACCAGCTCAAATTAAGCACTGTGCTTTAGACATCATTAAAACTACCAGTGGAATATATTGAAATGCTCCATTCACAGGTACTGCAGATGTCTACATTCCGTCAGTCCTTTTGGCTGTGAGCATCAGAATAATTAACGTACAAGAGTTTATGCTTGGGAAATGATCAGTCACGGTAGAGGTTTGTTTCCGGGGACAAAGGGCCTGATTACGAGTGGGTCGGTTTACTCCGGCTCATGCATAAGCCCCTATTCACAAACAGGTTGGAATTACAAGTTGGAAGGTATTTGATGTATCGGATAATTATCGGATGCATTAAATACCTCAGCCTTTGTTTCATTTGGGCAGGTCATACCTGACGACACTTAACAGGGGAAATGCATATGGTATTTACCGTACCATGCAGAATTTGGTGCTTTAAGCACAAAAATCCACGTTATTCCCCAGAAACTTGTAACGGGTGCTATTTATTGCACCTGATAGATAATGCACCCCGTGGTATCGTTACTTATTGTTACTTATCAGGAGCGATGAATAGCTGCTATACTCAAGCAGTTCCAAAGTATAAAATCGAGTAATGTGAATGACAGCAGCTGCTGATGGCCAACTGAGCTCAAGCCACAAAGGATCTGATAATGAGTCCAGTAGAATGGAATTCCAGAGCGAAATTACCTCATGGACTACCGCTCTGTCTGATTCCAAATAGTTGGGTTTTTTACAGACTCGGTTTTTAAGGGTGTGGGAGAACCCGGCTCAATTTTTCCAGCCGGTAAAACCATCCAGAAAAGAATTTCACTGCAGCAGCCAGGTTTCATTCCCATTTTCGCCTGATAGGAGGGACATACATTTTCACTTAGCATAGATTGTATGTAAACTTGTCACATATCTACCAGCCGGACCCATATTACGAAGGGCACCTCCCTTGAGCCCTGGGTATATTTTTAGCTATAATGACTTTGCACACTGGGACTTACAGGTCTAAAGTTATGATGGGTAAGGCCCATTTAGCACTAAAATACAGAGTGAAATGATGGATTTGCATTTTGCATAATTACATACAATTTCACGTAATTTTGCCAAAAAAGCAAATTAATCGAATTTCGAACACAGCTATTTGTCATATCCTTAAGGTTCTTGCCATCCTAAAAGGCAGGGCCATGAAACCTCAACAGGTGTACATGGCTTAACAAACATCACCTTTTGTGCACGAATTAAGTCGGATCCAACAATGATGGTGTTTAAAATGCCCCACTGATTATCGCAACCGTGAGTGTTACCACGCAGGATGACCTACGTCAGCAACTGGCAAGTAGGTACATTTGCACGCAGAAATTGGAATTTACGACTTGAACGAAACATTTTCTTTGCTCCGCCTTCATCCAATCTTATCACGTATTAAAATATGAATTTGAACTCATTTAATAATGCAGATTTTACAGTAATCAAAAAAGAAGCTCATTAACTTATCAAGTCATTAATATGTAACTTCCACCAATTACTGTTTGTGGCTGATGGATTTCAAGAAGACATTTTACTCCCCCATTAACATAATTGCTCCTCGCTTCAATTTTGTTTAGAGACCTCGCAAATGTCGAATTAATAGCTTTTTATAATTAAAATGTGTACATATTTAAAACAAACATATATCCGCGGGTTCCATTTCCCTTGATAGACTCGTCACCACAACTCTAGAAGTAATTTCTTGTTTAAGGAATGTGCTTAGAAGCCTTCATAACTACCCCAGTCTCAGCAGCTAGATGCCAGCTGCTCACCATTAAGAGGATTTGGCTAGCACCCTGTAGGAGGACTCTTAATAAATAACTAGTGATGAGCATGCTAGACTAGGGCAACAGCCTGCTCAAGGGTCTTCAGAGGTAGGTGGTGCCTCCCATCAACAAGGTGATGCAGAGGGCCATACAGATTCTTATCTACATCCCACATCAGCAACCACCTTCTTAAAGATGCAATAACTTTGCAGGCAGGAGAATGGGGCTGTCCCACCATGTTAGAACAGTAAATTAAAAGCGACTGTACGGATCAGGATGCAGACGTCACAATGCACGTGTATGTGTCATGAGGCACGTGTCACAATGCACAGGTATGCTCGTGGCTGTCATCTTGGAATGGATTTCCTTTAGAAGGGAACCATGCCAACCATGCGCATGCATGTGCCTTCACGCATGCGCCTCCCTGTCGGTACAAACAAGCATTGGCAAACCCAATAGTACTGCCATTTAAAGTCGAGTTTTATTGGCTTTGCAATGCTTGTTCATGACGGGAGACCATAGGCTCGATCTGTATGTGCTCTGCAGTTTGATACATATTCCAGTGCGTATCCATATCGAGTTTTATGGATAAATAGAGAATATTTAGATATCCACTCTGAGTGGTAGCCAGTGAAGTGACATTAAAACCGGTGTGATATAAGCCATCTATTTTAATCCAGGATGAGGCAGGTGATTGTTTGAGGTTTTAGCAGGGCTCTCTCTTAAAGACGTCATTTAAGTAGTTAGTGCAAGAAAGGACAACTATAGTTTCAGTTTGTACCTATCAGTGGCTTAGATGGGTGGAACCCCGCTTGCCCCATACCGGCACCAACCAAATATATGTTTTCGTGGGCCTCTTTCAGTGTTCTGTGATTGCTTGCTTGATCCATTTTTGTGCTTACTTTTTTCTTGTTTTGTTGGTGAAGGGAGACGGTGGCAGTGGTGGGACATCTCCAGAAGAGAGGGTGGGACTTACTGGCTCTGTATTGGCAGGGCCTGTCGGTTTCATATAAGCTCTGCAGACAACAGTGGGAGGGATTAAAGATTTCGCCCAGTTGACAGTTTTGGGGGTGAATGCTTCAAAGGTAGGGAGAATCCAAAGATATAGGATAAGAGTTGCTCATCTCTGGCCAGGCCATGATGAACATTGTCCACCATGGGGAGTTTGAGGTAGAGTGCGGCAGTGTTCTCTGAGAAGCTAGCCATCAGTTCATCACAAACCTACTAGCAGGGGCTTCTGCTGTCTTTCCAAAGCTTGGATTTAAAGAGACGAAGGCTCACTACAGGTGCAGTCCTGCCAGCCCTTGACAGTGGATTCGTTTGGTTCCACCTCTCTTTCATGCAGGCTAATACCCTCCTGTTCAGAGTTGATGTTCTTCTTGCCAGGAGGTCTCCGCGCGGTTGCCTCAGGGCCCCACCCTCTACCCCAGTCTTTGGATGCCCAGTCACACAGGGTGCCCACATTAGGGCCAAACAGCATTTCTGGGCTGCACTGCAGAGCTCCTGATTGGTGCAACCAGATACAAGGAACATGTCTGGAGGACCAGTTCTTATCCCAGTGTAGGGGGACTGGTGAGTACCGAGGCCTAAGGAAAGGAGTGGCGTCTCCCAAAACCATACTTCTGTTCACCCAGCGCGAGGCACATCTTCCCGGAGAGAGACTCTTCATTACTCCAATGGGTCTCATCTTGATCCACCCATCTCTAAGATCAGCCTATGAGGGGAGAGCACAGGCAGTCATCTGGAACCGTATTGGACCCCAACAATTGCCATTTATTGTGATACACCCTCATTTTAGGGGTAACACCCTGTAGATTTCCATTGTCCACAAAGTCTGATTCAGGCTGAGTGGAAAAAAGATGATAAGTATTTCTCATCCCTTTCTCTGAAGTATACTTACAGGAGGGTAGGGTGTTTACACAAAGTACCTCTTACCCCCGAAATATCTATGATAAGAGGCCCACCTATAAACTCCCAGAATCAGTACACACACAACTTTGTTATTTTATAACTACTTTTCACCTACTCTAATAGAAATCATACGAATTAGGTTTTTCACTCTAATAACGGATAACTCAGCGATTACGGACTTCGAGAACCCAAACGTTCTTCATCAAACATCCCTGGGTGGTTGGTTTAGGACTCCTGGTTTACCTTGCAGCATCATGTTACCTGTTAATGGAATATCCCATGAACAGTCCCTGTTGCACACCTGAGCATCTTCAGTTAAGTGACCCAAGAGGCAGCATGTCCCCAGCATCTGGCTCCTGCCACCCCCTCCCCCAGTAACTTTGGAGAGCTCATGTACCTGCTTCACAGAAGAGGTCACTCTCGGCTGCCTGAGTTGTATCTGGCAGCCAAATACTACTTGAAGCACTGGGATCTTACTTTTACAACCCCCTTAGTTTTTAGCGAGGTCACCTTGTGGTAAAGTTTACGTTCACAAGTGGGGTCACTACTGTATTGATGTTTAGATGGGTGCAAAAATGCCAAATCTCCCTTCAGCAACAGCAGCGAAGGACAGAAGGACCTGGCAGTTCTGCACAAAAACACACACAAATTCATAAACTGGACAATCTGCCAGCAACAAAATTGTGTTCCTCCAGCCTTGCATGCAAGAAGAAAAAAAAAAAAATGTTTTTTTATAAAAGTAAAGCCCAATGCAAACTTATACTAAATGAATACAGGCAGTGCACAAATACAGGCCATTGAGATCTACGGACGCCTGTGATACGGTTGCATCATCAAAGCACACCCGGGGGGGTGGGCAGGCATCATACTAGGTGCAGGCAGGCGAGACCCAGGCCGCACTGACAGTGAAGCTACTTTAGGCCAGTATTTTTCTATACCACCAGTACTCCATGTGGCTTGCATGCCATATAAGGGAGGTTTTGTTGCTACTTTGTTGACAGTGTAAGCCAGGCACCTTGCACATCCATTTGTTGAAATGTGTAGAACTGATGCAACCACAATGCCACGATAAAGACCACCATTGTGTTATCTTGCTTGTGTGTGCACGAAACACGTAAGCTACCATCAAACAACATAATCAATATGGGATCATTGCAAGGAAGGATAAACATAATCATTGATCCATGTTTTTTCTTATCTGTGTCTCTTTACAGTTTTTTGCCAATATGAGGGGTCCATAAGGCAACCATATGGTAGTGTATGCATCAAGTCAACCTACAAACGAATGGGTACAATAGTATTTTTACACCTGCAACTTATGTTCCTCAGTATGGCTCTTAACATCTAAAAAGACAAAGGAAACTAGTGCATACTAGAGTACACACCCTGTTCACACTCTGAAGTTTAAGGGACAAGTTGCATGAGAATCACAAGCCTTTTAATCATTCATATTCGTGTACAAAATGTAGAGAGTCAAAGCAGAAAAACACTGCCAAAGAAAGAGAAACATGAATGCAGGTGTCTCTATGGGAGGTCAAGTAATGGTACATCCTTATAGAGGCTGCTCATGGGCATCTGTAGGAATACAATTCCATGCCCTAGAAATGGTGACTTCCGATAAGTAGTTGTAATGGTACACACTGCAAGCGCTTGCGGGAGGTGCCTCCTAGGTACCCCCCATCAATCACCTAAGGGAGCACCAGCACAGGGGTGTTATCCTTGATATACATGAAATAAATAAAGAGACCACTGCCAGAAGCTGATTGGCAGAAGTTACTTAGATGCTGATAATCCTGAAATCCGATTGGCTGGGTCTGGTATCCTAGGAACCCTAGTTACCAAGACAAGAAATGTGAGGTATTGTTTACAAAGTCTGAAATTCAATCGACTGATAGGAGCTTTGTGTGATACGGATGGCGTTTCATGATAGCCCATTGGCTAAGAAGGTCGGTGTGAATTAGGAATCGATAATCCTGAAATCCACTTGGCCAAGAACAGCAACATCATTCCGAAAGGCTAATCCTGAAAGATGGTGGACTCACTCGTGTACCTTGAAATCTGATTTCTTGAGAACAGTAAGACAGTGAGGGATGCAAGTCGTGAAGTGTGATTGTTTGAAAGCAATTTAATTTAAAGATTTGAAATCTTGAAATGTGAGTGGCCGAGAAGGGAACTTTCTGAGTTTATATTAGCGGCAAAGAATCAAGTCAGTTAGATTTTATCATTGCTGGAATGTAAAGGGCTGAGAAGCTGAATAAGCAATGGAGACCTCTATTTCTGATCAATTTTGAGAATTTGATTCATCAATAAGTGTAACTCCTTCCCTGATACTATGTTACAACCTGATGAGAGGGGTGACAACAACTGCTACCAACTTCTTGCAACATTCCTAGCTTCTGGAATGAGGGATGATTTCCAGACAATTCCCACAAGCAACAGAGTCCTGAGCAAGGGAAAGAAGTGTACACTAGAAGAGAGTGCTGGGGTGGGTGTGGGGTCTGGGAACAGGCCAACTATATGTTAATATCTTTGCTTTCCATCCAATAAACTAGTGCCTGCTGGTGGCTCCACACGAGAGCTCAAGCAGGATGTATTTCCACTGCTCTCCATTAGGGATGGTTACAACAGATCCATCGCAATAACCCATGGATGTTTCCATGGTTTTAGGACTCTGGTCCCCTGACTTCCAGGCATCACTGTTGCATATTGCAGTGGTTTCCACTTCCGCCCTGGCATCCTGTCTCCTTCAGCTCTCTGCCAAAGTACCAGCAGCATGGAATGGTTTTACCAGCTTGGAAGCTTTTCTGCATGGGTGGGCCAAGTTCAGAACCTGATGCTATGGATTCTTGGTGAGATTTAGGGATACTTTCCATTAGGATTCGGACAACTACACTGAATTGTGTGCCAACGTGCACCCTCCCTCCTAGTCCAGTGGTGCTCCAGGCTAGGGTGAGCAGACGTGGGTGATTGTGAGGAGTGTGTGGCGCTCCCTGTCAGTTCTCCACTAAAGATCTATTAATATTTTTTGTCCAGTAACCCAGATGGTTCACTTAACGGAAGATCACCCCTAACTCCTTCTACTCAGTGATCTAAAATCACTGATGGCAACATTGATATATATAATAATGCACACATCCAACAAATGTCCGCTTGAAGTCAATTTTCCGTCTTTTAATTTTTCAATCTTGAGTTTCAGCCGTATATCCCAATCATCGCTTGCCAATTGCCGACCAACACGTGTTTCGTCAGGGGTGTACCACGTGACTTTGTCAGGGCTGTAGTTTCCTTTTATATATCCTTCTGTTTATTCTCCTCTTAATCCTTGACTTTCGTGGCTGTACCATTCTTTTCTTATCTTCTTTAATATCTTGTTATATTAGCTCCTCTATTTCGATCAGATGTGAACCTCTGTCGATTATTTTGGTAATAGTGTGGCGTGGAGCCTTGTAGTCTGATTCCAGAGTCTTTCCACTGCCGCGAATAGGCTCCCTGTGATATCATCGACAAAGTCATGGGGTACACCCCTGACGAAACACGTGTTGGCAGCGATTGGCAAGCGATGATTGGGACATACGGCTGAAACTGAAGATTCAAAGAATAAAAGATGGAAAATTTACTTCAAGCGGACATTTGTTAGATGTGTGCCTTATATATATTAGGGTGAGCAGATGTCCCGGACAGTCCGGGTTTTTAGAAGACTGTCTCGGTGTCTCGACGCTTCTCTTAATTTTAAGTAAATGTTTTTGGGACAAAGGTCAGATCATCTAGGGAAAGATAAGTTAAAGACGCCTACAAAGTATGAAATAATTAAAGTAATTTATCTGTTACTGTCAGGCAACACAGTCCCCTGTCTGCGTATGTGTGTATGTATGTGTGTATATATATATATATATATAAAAATACACACACCTACACATTCACAAAGATACGCAAAAAAACGGGACAGGCCAGAAATAAAAGTGAGTAAAGTCTTTAGTCCTTCTTTTGTGTCTGACCTGTCCCGTTTATTGCTCCTCAAAATCTGGTCACCCTACTCCAGGCACGTGCGTTCTCACACACACAGACACAAACGCGTCAAAGAGACACAGAAGGCTGACATCCTACATACTTTACATGGGCCATGACATCAGCCTTCCCTCCTTACAAAGGCCCTGCAGAGCCCAAGACACCACGGAGACCTCCCTACTTTCACAGAACGAGTGAAGATCCCAGAGAGCAAGTCTGTTCGGAATGAAACCGCAGTCGGAGATCACTTTCCACTCTTCACACCTAAGGGGTCGTGTTGAGTCTTGCAGAGTGGACTGACCACCACAAATCCTCGGTGCTGCTGCCCAGGCAAACTCACAGTTCCCCTGCTCCCTAAGAGCCTGGTGAAATGCAGGGGTTCCCGCTCTTCGCTGACACAGGGGTGTCTGGTCACAGTGACTGCTGTCCACCCTGTGTAGTGCAGGACAAGCGTCATTACATTTCCTTGCCCAGGACAGCCATGTAAAACATGGCTGTGGTGGCCCTTGACAGGGATGATCATTAATTTCTCAATTATAAACTCCTGACTTGAAAGTTTATTTTTGTTAAAAACAAAAACTTTGCGGAGAGCGAGGACATTAATCCCACACACGGATTCAGTTCAAGAGGAACCCAAGGAAAAAAAACTCACTTGTACCCCCTGCGCCTCTACGCCATTTAGAAAAGTCCCCTGCCATAAACACCCTTCTCATGCTGGTCATCTTAGTTCCACAAGGGGACTCAAAATTTCAGATTGGAGGGAATACGTCGCGTCGAGGCCCCCATGGGTGATTTGCTGCGCTCTATAAATGTTTGACTGATTGAGTGAATACAAAGAGCAGTATCTTTCACTTAACAGGCCAGGAAGCACACAAAGGAACCCTGGCCATCTTGGAATGATTTTACTTCAAAAGTATAACAAAAACCATTCTAAGATGTCTGCTGGCGCATGTGTGCTCAAGCAAGGCTGCCACCTTGGAGTATTTTTTTCATGTTTTGTTGTTCATTTACTGTTTTAAGATAGCAGAATGTCGTTTTGAAACATTAAAAAAATAAATGAAAATATGCACTGCAATGCCACGCTAAAAGACAGGCTTCAGTGGCCCTGAGGCGGCTACTGCAAAACTCATAAAAAAATATATAAATAAAGCAGGGGGTGGAGGGAAGAGCGAGGAGCAACGGGCGAGTGGCACGACTAGTGGCCTGGTAGCTGTGTACAGTTGACGGGTCGCTGCAAATACAATATTGAAAATGTTTCTAAAAACAACGTCAGAGGGGACGGGGGAACAACGGATGTTGAGTGTGGGGGGAGGGGAGATCACAATTAACAGGAACAAAATGGATGGAGCGAGAGAAAGGCAAGCCACACGCTCCTACTGGTGTGCTAAAACAGAAATGAAAAAATAGTCCCATGATGTCAGCAGTGGAATGATACAAGTTGTCCAATCAAAACAAGGGTAAAGAAGCTATGCAGCAGAGTGAGACAAAAATAATAGCATAGACTAAAACCATTGAAGTAACAATTTACCTCTTACATAGAGAGGAAAGCCACGCAGTTCTGAGCAACGGCCGCATTGCACAGTACAAAGGAGTTAGCAATAACAGACCATAAAATGTGACCTACAGCCGACAGAAATAGCTAGAGTTGTGCTGAATATTTTGATGTTTCTTTGGAAATGTGTCTAATATTGAGCCCCATCTTCATATTCTTGACGTGAGGCAGGTTTCAAAGTGTCAATCCAGAAACTTGGAATTTAGGACCAGTTCTCAGGGAGAAATATAAAAAAGTGAACAGTGGTGAGGCGCTGGGTGTTTAAGCAGTAACAGGTATAATGCACGGTTGCGGGTCAGTGGCCAAGCAGTGGTGTAAAGAAACTGGAGGTGGCCCCCCCTGCAAAGAACATGAAGCGGACCCACCCCTTACGGACTCACTCAGGCTGTGCTGATGGGCCCTCTGGATCTTAGTCCCCCTCCCCCCCAGCATAACGACTGCGGGGGCCTTTGTTACGCCACTGGAGCCACGGCCTGCCACTCACAGCTAATGATGAAGCCGGTCTCCTGTTCCTGCTCCACTTCTCAGCAGCATCCATTCAGCAGACCATTGAAGACTTGTCAGCATCACTAGACACAGTCTGGGCAATAGAGGAAGGCTCTTAGCTGGTTCACTGCATCCTTGCAAAGCTCTACACACTTCAATACATTTGAGGAGTTAATGTCCACACTTTGAATGTGGCCATCTGATGCCCCAGGTGACATCATACAAGCTTAGATCCCAACGACAAGCCATTAAAGTTCTTTTAACTATTTTTATTGAAAATCCGAGACTGCGACATGTGAATGACAGTGAATGACAACAGACACCACCAACGGGCAACCACCTACCACAACTAGCAAAAGGTGAAGCCATACTTACCAACAGAAGCTCAGGACTCAGATTAGTTAATTGACAGAACTTATAAAGTTAGTTGTGCTGTAGACTAAATATCATTATCCTACTCTCCTAGCGCTGCCCGAGGCTTTCTCTCCGGGACAACGCTTCCATAAGGCAAGGATAAGCAAACGGCCTTAGGGCACTAGTGAGCGGTGGCACCAAACAAACAGTAGATGACCTGAAAATTATTTTTTATTTTGTGTATTTGGAGTGCTCGAGAGGTCAAATAAATTATCAAACAGTCTGACACAATAAACATAAGCACTGGCCATTACAAATTATGTCAGCCACACCACAGCAAAGACCTTCTGTTCCTGTGAATCTACAGCAGGTAACAGAATCTAGAGTCAGTGAAAGGATTCACACAGTCTGGAGCTCACTCCAGTCCAAACTGGGACTAGAGCTGAGGTCACACCCTTTGCTCTTTACAAAGCATACATCACTAAAGAGCATTGGTCCTGATGCAACTCAAGCAGCTGATAAAGTTATCAAAATGTGGTCTCCTGGACAAGTTTCAGGTGTGGAATCTGGGGTTCTAATTTCTCTTTTGTCGTGTAATAAAAATCTGTGTTTCATGATGTCGTTTCTTAAAGACATTTAAAACAAATTCTACGGCATGTTGTTAAGTTCTGACCCGTTACATTTGCCACTTGCCATCATATACTGGTTTCCTGAATTCGGTCCTGACTGGGTCCTACTCACGGATATTTAGCGCATCTCATGTGTGATGCACTCCTGTTTTGATAAAAATGTCCTCTGTTAAGAGATAAGTTGCTTTTGGGAGCATCATATGCACTATATGAGATACATAAAAAGAGAACACCATTTACTCTTTAAGCAGATTTTCACATCTAGGATGTCGGAAGGCACTACAAGCCATTATAAGGCTTCAGATGTTGTGGGTAAGTTATGCAAATGGCCTGTACACAGAGTCAGCCCCTTCAAACTATTCAAGTAACAAAGTATTGAAAACAGTGCACCAGGGTCTGTATTACAGCTTTGTCCATTGCAACCTGTCCTGCACTTGGCTACCTATAGCAAGAGGCTCTGTCTTTAAGGGACTTTGGACTATCGAGAGGACCATCCAGGAAAAAAGTACACTGTTTCTCCAAGCTAAGTTCTAATGATACTCCCACTATACTCCATTGAAGGCAAATACCTTGGCTAGCCAACCTCTCCTCTCAGAAGATAAACATTCATGCAACATTATTCTGAGTACAGGCAACCATTCACCAGGCAGTTCTGACCAGTCATGATAGCGAATCTACAAAATTATCTGAAACTCAGAATAAAAGATGGATGCAAAACCAACGTGGTGCCTGGGCTCCACGATAACAGAAAACATTCTGAAGTTAGTTCCAAGGAAGATGCAGAAGTGACTTAGATAGTGTGTTGCCTTGCCCTACTGCATCTAGTACACTCTTTGGTCTAGAAATATAGTTCTCCTGGGTTGATGAGACAGTTATCACACCCAACTGTAACCAGTACCTGTGCCAGGCCAAGGACTGCTCATCTGTTCTCCTAGAGTGAACAGCATGCAATCTTCTAAATAAGACTGGTCATGGGATTACCTTCTACATTCACATCATGGCCTCCTCTAACAAGGAGAGGTCATGGGATGAACTTTCTACATTCATATCAGGGCCACCTCTAATCAGGACTGGTCATGGGATGAGCCTCTACATTCATATCATGGCATCATCTAACCAGGAGAGGTCATGGGATGACCTTCTACATTCATATCATGGCATCCTTTAACCAGGAGAGGTCATGAGATGACCTTCTACATCCATATCATGATCTTCTCCAATCAGGACTGGTCATGGGATAAGCCTCTACATTCATATCATAGCCATCTGTAACCAGGACAGGTCATGGGATGAACCTCTACATTCATATCATGGCCTCCTCTAACCAGGAGAAGTCATGGGATGACCTTCTACATTCATCTCATAGCCATGTGTAATCAGGACAGGTCATGGGATAAGCCTCTACATTCATATCATGACCGACTCTAACCAGGACAGGTCATGGGATAAGCCTCTACATCATATCATGGCCTCCTCTAACCAGGAGAGGTCATAGGATGACCTTCTACATCACATCATAGCCATCTGTAGCCAGGACAGGTCATGGGATAAACCTCTACATTCATGCAATCACTCATCATCCCTCCTACACCAATCCAATAATCAAAAAGAGAAGCCCGCCTGACGTTAAATTCTTTCAACATTGGTGACCTCAGTACATAAACATAAACGTTCTTTCAATGAATGGGAACCAGAAAACTGTTGACAGGTAAGCATTAGATATACTAAAATAATGCATTTTTATTACAATTCATTGTATCCACTTGAATAATATCTACAAAAAATGCAGGATTCATCAGTGACAATATACAAGATTCTTAGAGTCCACATAACATTATGCACATGTAAATAAAACATCACTGTGCACGTTATAAACACAGACACAAACCTATTTCATAAAATGTTCGTATTCACCCCCAGACATCCTCGATCATAGTAACAGACTTCACTCATATAAAAACATTACAAAGTCACTAGATTGTCGAGTGTCTGTGCATATCTTCAGATTTCTTACTGACCCCACTGAAAGGACTCCTGCAAGTGCCCACGCACAAGATACCTTTTAGTGGGAAATGTTGAAGTCATTGGATCGGCTGCTGCGATTGGCTGCTGGGATTCAGCAAAGATAGTGGTGCACAGGCGCACAGACTCAATGAAAGGATGCTGCACAGTAGGGACAACTTTGTGCACGTTTGTGTGCCCTTGTGGCCTATTGCAAAATCCCTGAGGGTGAGACTGAAAGTGACAGAGAAGGCCTCTCTGGACTCATGTTTGTTGCATGAGTTAAGCGCTACTAAACCCAGTGGCGTCCAAGCGCTACAGGCTGCAAGCCAAGTTAAGTAAGGATGAAAGTCTGTACCACGCTGGATAAGAGAGGCGCTGTCCTAGTGAAAATATATTTTTCATTTCTGTGAAAGTGTGGGTTTCATAGAATAAATACTGATGATTTAACATTACGAATATATTTTCTATATCCGTTTCCAAATACCCTTAAAAGGAATGGAATTTACTTTATGTGCTCTTAGGAGTCATTTAACCCCAGCTTTCAAAAGATGGGAGTAAACAATTCATCAGGAGGACCTTGCCTTGCCTGGAGCTCTGCCGATGCTGTGTGCCCGGGGTAACCTTGGGCTTGGGAGCTTCTCAGAAATAATCTCCCGCCATAGGGGAAGCTTTGACTGTGATAAAAGGCATCTTACTGAATGCTGACACGTGCTGTAATATTTATGTGTTATGTTGATAGTTTTTAAACTATGTATGAAATGGCACTGAGGTGACCAATATTACAGCAAACACTTAAGATGAATTATTCAACTTCTATTGAATGCTCCGGAAACATATTTTTCAATGCAGTATAACTTGTTAGATTATTTATATGGTATTGTGTACATTGTATGACAAAATGCATGTATTTGCTTGAAATTACAGGAAAATATTTTTAGAATAAGGTCTAAACTCATGCTACGTACCTTGGAACAGGGTGGATGCCAGGGGCAGTGCTCTTCTCCTGGGGTTAGTTTAAAAACTGTTATAATTTATGTAAGTACTGAGGCTCTGATCTCCATTCCAGTATGTCGTCTGTCCTTTGCCACAGTGACCAGGGTAATATGTGATGTAACAGGATTCCCCATGGGGCTGTGGTGAGAGTGCAGAGGGAACTCCATATATGTAGCTGGTCCATATAATAAAACTTGGTTTACATCTATTCCTGGGTCTGGATATCACTTAAAATTGGCGACGAGGATGGGAACGGGTTCCTTAAGTGATGGAGAAAGTGCCCGGACGAAAGTGTGTATGAATTTTCTCGGTCTTATGGATTACGTATGTGAAGCTGAACTTTTTCCTGTGGTGATGGCTGCTGTATCTCCAAGGTGGGTGATAGTGGAGTTTGTGAAAAACATAACCTCAGAGAGTGTTGTGAAAGTTTTTGATTGGGTGTTCATTACAGAGGGATGTCCTGGGATCATTGTAACAGAAATAGCACCCTACTCACCTCCACGGTGATGCAGGGTTTCCTAAGAAACAATGAATTAGACATGTTCGCACACCTTTGTATAACCCTCAAGGGAATGGCACAGAGGAGCGGGCTAACCGACTTGTCAAGGCTACTGTACAGATCGCTGCGAATGGAAGGAAGGGAGGGAAGGAAGCTCTCAAGAAAATTATGTGGGTACACAACATCACCTTGAATGGAGCCACTGGCAAGACGCCTTTTGTAAGCATGAGGGAGAAAGAAGAAAATAATTAATTGTCTCTTCAGTGGATGAAGACAGGGGCGGCTCCCTCCCAATGGCGGAGGAGCGTCGCTCCTCTGACTAAGAGCCAGCAGATGAAAAATAAAATTATAATTAACTATTATTTTATTTTTTATCTGCTGGCTCAGCCAGGAGTGCAGGAAGGGGCGGGGCTGGGCCATGGGTGAGGGGAAGGGAGGGAATGTGAGTGAAGTGCACTAAGTGCGCATGTTTGTTTGGCCAGCCGCCTTAGGCCAGAAAAACACACATGCGCACTTAGGTTTCTCCAACCCGGCTGTTTTGCACAGCCAGGCTGGAGAAACTGCACAGACCCAAGAGCTGTGTCTGAGCAGCAATCCAAGCCGCTCAGACCATTCCTGATGCTGATCTCATGCTAAGTATAGCACGAGAGCAGCGCCAAGATTGCTGGAGAGCCTGTGCTGGTGTCCCAGTGAATGCTGGGACACCATCAGGAGCAGCGGAGCGAGGCGGCAGGACACAGCTGGAGCTGCAGAACGGTAAGAGTTTTTTAAAAATTATTTGTTCACCCTGCCCCCGCCATCCCCCCACCACTTCCTTTGTCATTTGCGGCATCTGCCGTTGGATGAAGGAGTGTCGGGTGGTGAGAGAGAGGAGTGGGCACATTTCGAGAGGAGGAAGGTTTAAGCAGGTCTATTTAGTGAAAAACAATCTAGAAAGGTAAAAGGATGGAGTTAACACATTTTTCGGGTGCAGTGTAGATGCAGAGGGTTTATAAGTGGCATGTGGTTTTAAAGAATAGGGGAAGATGGAATATAAGGAGATTGGCACTGTATTGTGAGGGAAGTGACGAAGCTCGTAAGAGATGGGATGGAAGAAAAGAGGATGAGCTGGGGTTCAGAGTTTCATATTGATGAAGGATGCAGAAATGGTGAACCCAGAGTGTAAGGGGAGAGAAGATTAGTGATGGGGGAAGATGTGCACAAGCCAGAAATGGTAGATCATAAAAGAGTATAGGTGGAAAGGAAGATGGTCAATTTGCATCAATTGCAGTCATGGCTCCTGATAACAAGAAGGGACGGGGCAGCGCGCACGTACGGGGGATGTAAATAAAAATTAAATTAAAAAAATAAAAATAAAAACACTTACCTTCTGTGCCGCACGCTGCTCCTCTGTCCGCCGACGATCCAGACCAAGCAGACAGACACAGGCATCCCAGCCTACCCTGCGGCCAATGCTGATGCTGCTCATAGCAGCGTCAGGATTGTCTGGGAGTGCCCAGCCAGGGCAACTGTGTTGCTGGGCTGGAGAGAGCCTACTGCGCATGTATGTTTGGCCGGCCCGAGACGGCCGGCCAAACATACAAGCTCTCTGAGAGGGAGTGATGAGCACTCCTCCCTCGCTGCTCTTCACCCCCTGGCCCTGCCCCTTTAAAAGAAAAGGATAATAAACAATATTTATTATCCTTTTCTTTTAAAGGTTTTGCAGCTGCCACTGTTGGTGAGGGGGGGCAACACTTCTCCGCCCTAGTGGAGGAGCCGCCCCTGCCCACCATGCAGTGCTTAATTTGTAAATAAAAACATGTGGATGGCCAAAGCTCTTCTCTGAAACTCGCTTAAACGTGCGAGCACAGAATACTGAGGCAGTGTAATTCTGAAGCCATCTTTAATGCATTTACAGCCCTCCCCGCCCCTTCAGCTCACTCTTGCAGCTTTCTGCTTTCTCCCTTTGTGATGCGTTTTTGTTTATTTCTTCCTCCGTCTTTTCCATGTGAGCCTTTTGCTCGCAGTAAATGCCTGAGGCAGAAAAATAAGTGCCGGCCCTCAAAAATAAGTGCCGGCCAACATGATGTGAAGACTGGAGCAGCAGCCACGGCTATACGTGGACGGTTGCGGCGGTATCTCTAATGAATCTCCCCTGTTGCCACACCCGGCGTCGGGTGGATAAAACGGGGTAATGAAACTTAAGGGGGGCCCCTGCAAAGTACACGCATGGGACCCCTTCGGACTCATTCATGAGCTCTCAGGCCAGGGTACTGTGCTGAGGGCTTCGGAGCTCGAGGACCCCCGCACCACAGGGGCTGCAGAGGCCTTTGTTACGCCACTGGACAAGGATGCGTGCTTAAGTGTGTTACAACTAGGCGTGCATCATGTGACACTCCTCAGTCCTCTCCCCCTCCCATCAGTTACAAAGCAGGAAGAGTGAATGTTGCAGCAGAGAGTAAACCAGCAGGAGGCTCTTAATGTTAGTTTTACTCATGCTCGCCAGACATGTCAATGCCGAGCAGCTCATCTTTGCAAGACTAAAATCTGAACAAAGGCTCCCGCAGAGTTTTCACAGCACCTTTAAAGAGATTGTGTCAAGTGAAGACAGAATACTCTTTAACAAAGAGAGGTTTAAGCCTTACAAATGTGGCAGAGCTTAAGTGTTTAACAAGGAAAGATGTCTGGCGGTGACTTATGAAGAACGTTTTTAATCTTGTGGCAAGTAAAAATGTGTGAGAAAACATGATCTACTTGAAAGGTGCATTATGCATTGTCATCTGTTCAAAGTCTTACAGTGAAGAGGGCGTTTGCTTGCTTATAACGTAAGCAATATTCTCTTAATATCCGTGGATGCGCAGCCAGGCCGGGAGTTTCATGGCGAAGCCTGGTGGGCCTAGGAGCCCAGGACTGGGCCCCTCGTCTATAACTAGACTTTCATCAGGTTAGCAGCCCCTCACAGCTCGATGTGGTAACACTCGGGACATACATACGTGACACTCTTGTTGGTGTAAAAGGTCATTTATTTTTTAGGACAGGATTTAAACACAAACATCACTTAACCATTTAACTGTATAGCTTCCTTTAAAACAGACCTTAACTTTTACAAATTCCTTTGCCTTCATTCTCTCCTCAAATATCTCCCTTCAATTTTCCTACCGTATACGCTCCCCTATTCCTCCCATGCCTTCCTTGCTTGTAGCCTACCCCCCCGCTCTGATCCTTCACCTCCTTGTTTTTCCCCCTGGAAGGGTGGACAAGCCCGCATCTGGCTCTCCACCCTCCCCCATCTCCTGCCAACCAGCGAAACCCATGAGGCGTTTTGCTGCCCCACCCCAAGGAAAAACAACCGTTTCAGCTTCCACCCGTGTCTTTGCCCATTTTTCATCCTTCTCCTCCTTTTTTTTTTTTTTACTTTCGGATCCACAAATTTACTCCCCATACACTTTCTAGCATTAACCTTAGTTCTGTTATGTAGTACGCGTTTCCTATCTGTGACAAATGAACCCGTCATCTCCAAACAAAACTTTTTCTTGCTCTTTTATGTCCCCGTGCCTTAAAACCTTGACCCCTTGGGCCCAACAGAAAACTCTCATGGCTCTGTTCAACTTTTTCCGAGCCCGCTCGATGGCTCTATGATTGATAGCCCCTCTCCATGCCCTTCTTGGCACAAATTCCGTCCATACCAGGCATGTCCCGCATAGTTTTTGTTTCAAAAGTTCCAAATCCCTCTGCATCAGTTGTATCAAATTGAGCCCCGAAAGCTTCACTAAATCATTTTCCCCAAGGTGAATCAATAACAGGTCTGGGCATCCCCACTGAGGCAAGTTACCCGTGATAAATGGGAGCAGGCTCCCCCACCTCATACCACTCTTGCCCCACCAACGCACTTCATGGTGTCTGCTGGGCAGTCCCAATGATCTGCCGTAAATTTGCTTCAATGCAAATTTCGCCGCCCAATGAACGAACGAATGGCCAACCAACCACGTCGTCATCTTTTCCTTCTGCAGCCCAGCAACACATCCTGTAAAGAAAAAACATTGTAAAGACCGTATTGGTGAGCTAAACCCCCCCCATTCCCCTCCAGTTTTGTTCTCTTCAAGGCCTGACATACCGTTCGCAGCACCTAGACTTCCATCTCCCTATAGACTTGATCTTAGCCCAATCCCAACCCAAATGGACTGCCTCCGTCGCTGCGCCAATTCTGAATGAATGTGTTCCATAATCGCCTGCGCGCCGCCCTATCTTTCCAAGAGCCATCCTCATAACTTGCAAAAGCTGATAACTAGTCATCTTTTTTTCCTGATGCATGCATAAAAACCCCTGCTTCACCTGCCCCTGGCCACCTAGCTTTGAAAATGATCCATTCCGCTACCGGGCAAGCTCCTTCCACGCCCCCTTTTTCCAACCATATCCACTTACCCTTTCCCAGCTGGTCCGTCTTTGACCACCTGAGCCATATCCCTAACCTGTCCCTATGCATGCACACCTCCTTCCTCCTTACCCCGGTTTCTTTTCCCACCCCCAACAACTCGGATACTCTAAATGCGCCAAAAAACATCCACAACATACACAAACGAAATAAGCCCACCTCGTACTCATCCGTACAACAAACTGGTAACACCTGTACCATTTCTAAAAAGTATTTCAAACGTAATGGGTTCTCTTGCTGGTTTATCTCCACTAGCTCTAACCCTGCTCCAGCCCTTCAGCATTTTACCTAATAAATCATTGTGCGCTGGGTCATAACCAAAAAACAGTTTCCCGTAAAATGAAACGGCAGCCAGTTTTCCCCCAATTGTAGCTGGAGATAAACCGTCCCTGATCAGAAAAAGCACGAAACGTCTGGTCCGTGCCTCGAGCGTTCGCAGGCTTTGTGCCCCAAAATTGCCCCCAAACTGTTCAAAAGATTGGAACTCCAACCATGCAAGTCTGTAATTACGCCGCGTGGATACTGCTAATGACATCTCCACCAGCCCCGTGATCATCATGCCCCCCATTCCCAGATGTCTGCCGGGACCACAGTCTTGTTCTGTTCCGCTCCAGGTGCCAACTCGCAAAAGCGCCGCCACTGTAAACGAGATAGGGAGTCTGCAATCTCGTTGTGAATCCCCGGTATATGTGCAGCTTTAAATATAACATTGAAAGATAAACATAAAAGCATGAACTGCCGCAACAAGCTCAAAACTCTGAGGTCCCTTGCTCTCTGCCTGTTTACCAAATCTACCACCGCCATGTTGTCTATTTGAAAGATCACTGTCCTGCTGGCTAACTACTGTCCCCACACTGCCAGTGCCACTAATAGGGGAAAAAACTCCAGAAACGCAATGCTTCTCCCTTGCTGCATCCAAGATGCCGGCCATGTCTCCGCGCACCACCTCCCGTCCCAATATAGGCCAAAACCTGACGCGCCTGCCGCATCTGAAAAAATTTGGACCTGCCATACCGTGTCCGACTCACCAAAAGACATCGGTACTCCATTGAAGTTTTTCAAAAAGATCTCCCATATTCTAATGTCTTCCCGTAATGTCAAGGACACTCGTATCCTATGGTGCGGAAGTACGGCACCTGACATGGAGAGTCCCAAACGCCTACAGAATGTCCGCCCTCCCCTAACTACCCTACACGCGAAATTAAGGTAACCTAACAGCTTTTGAGCCGTCCGCAGGTCCATCTTACGCAAAGTGCGCACCAATGCTAAGAACTCTAGTATCTCTCCCACTTTCACCACTGGCAATCTAGCGACCAACTCTCTCGCATCTAGCTCGATGCCCAAAAAGGTCAAAATCGGCATAGGCCCTTCTGTTTTCTCCGGGGCCAAAGGTACACCCGCCTGTTGCGCTAGCCTCTGAAAAGTGTCCAGAGCCCGCCCACACGCTCCAGATGCAGCTGTCCCTACGAATAAGAAATCGTCCAAGTAATGCGTCACCCACCTATGACCATTCGTTCTCACAAAGACCCACTGCAAAAAAGTGCTGAACGTCTCAAAAAGGGCGCATGATATCGCGCAACCCATGGGCAGCACCCTGTCCACGTAAATGTTGCCGTCCAGCTACATGCCCAAGAGGTCAGA
Source organism: Pleurodeles waltl (assembly GCF_031143425.1). Taxonomy (NCBI): domain Eukaryota; kingdom Metazoa; phylum Chordata; class Amphibia; order Caudata; family Salamandridae; genus Pleurodeles; species Pleurodeles waltl. Next base: position 72,918,988 of record NC_090444.1, on the reverse strand, counting down.
ATCTGCTGGATGAATAGGGAGCAATCTAAAGGCTGATTGAATATCTCATTTTGCCATTTCCGCCATCCTACCGCACCCTAGGACTAACTTTATTGCATCATCGACTGACGCGTAAATTACTTTGGAGTCTTCTTGGGCAATGAAATCATTAACTGACGCACCTTCAGGCCATGACAGATGGTGAATCAAACGAAATTCTCCCTGCGCCTTTTTGGGTACCACTTCCAAAGGGGATATCATCAAAGCATCACTTGGCCACCTGGAAAACGGGCCTGCTATTCTGCCTAGGCCCACTTCCTTTGCTAATTTGTCGCGCACTATCTGTGGCCGCTCTTTTGCTGACTGCAAATTGTCAGCCCATCTCCTTTCCCGGGGGCCTTGGTAACCTATTTTAAAACCTTCGCGAAAACCCCATTCCAGTAGACACGCTTTATCCGTGTCTGGGTATATGCGCAACCATGGTAGCAGAAATTCCAGCCTAACTGGTGTAGGACCCTTTTGGTGCAGGAGCGCCATACGCTCCTCTCCCTCTTGCAGCCCTCCACTGTTCTGCTGGACTGGACAGGGAGAAACATTGAATGAGTGGATGACGGCCCCCGCACTTGGAGCAGTCATGTTTAAACCTGCATTGTGCTCTGGAACAAAAACCCTTGTTAAAGTTCCAACAGGCCCCTGAAGTTGCCCCCGTTGTTTTTGTGGTGGCGCCGGCCTCTCGCTGGGCGGGGCAAGCCTGAAAGGGCTTATAAGTCACTCGCTGTGTGAGTGGACGCCGCTGTCTGTGCCGATGCCATCCATTGCATCCACAGTTCGGGATCTACGTCACCCCAAGGTTTCTCCGGATTAACACTCACCCGAGCCCTAAATTCCTCGTCATAACTGAGCCATGCGAAACCCCCAAAATGCATTTGTGCCTTTCTAATTATGTCCATGTATTTAAAAAGTGCAATGGCCCTGTCCGGGTATTTCTCGCAGTATATACTGGCAAATATCAAGAAAGCCGATGTCCAGTTATCCATTGTGATAGGTACCCGAGGCCTGCGCGCTTGTTCCCACTCCTCCTCTTTGGAACCTTCCTTCGCCTGTATGTCCCTATGCAGTAATTTAAACACATCTAAATATTCGTGTTTCCATATTCTGGCTTCTGTTTTCTCCGCTATGTGTGAACCAAGTGGCATAGCCAAACCCATATATGGCAGCCGCTTCTTGTGTCCTCCCCCTTCCTTGTCCTCTACCGTCTTCTCCCCCGCATCCGCCTTCCCAGTTGTGGCTGTGTCTAGCATGGCGGTGCCTTCTTTATCCTTGTTCTCGACCGTCTTTTGTATGGCGCTATTGCCTGATAAATCCAAAACTGACCCGTCTCCTACCCCAATGGACCTACTTGTGTTAGGTTCCCTTATTGTCTCTCCCCCTTCACCCCACACTGACCACCATCTCTTATCTCCAACATTATCTCCCAAGCTCCTTGGCACTCTCCTAAGGTTTCTGCAGCGCGGCATGGCTTGCCGACCACCTGTGGGCCCTTCCATTGGAGCTGCAACCTGTAACACAGAGCACGAAGAAGAGGTTGCGCCGCTCTTGCGCCCTCGCCCCCCACCTTTTTTAACAGCGCTCACCTCCCAATCTCGTACTTCACCATCTTCCCATTCCTCCCCTTCCTCCTCATAGTCCAGTTCCAAATCATCCTGTCTTTCCCACTGGCCCTTGCGTTGGGCAAACTCTCTGGCATTGGTTGATGTACTCTCATTCGCCTCCGTACCCGCATGATGCGTGCCATCGGGACGGTATCCGTGCTCCCCTGGTGTGGAGAAGGCCGCCGCAGACCCCTCCAATGCTTCGTACCAACGCGTTTGGGCTGTGTTGCGCCCAGTTGGCGTAGTCTGTCTCTTGCCAACCTCTGTCATTGGCATTGCCGTATTTCTTCTCCCATAACCGTCTGCGTCACCGGGCTTCCCCGTGCCCACTAGCCCTTTGGCCGCACGAGCCTCTTGTCTCTGATCCCCTTTTGACTGTGGGACCCATACCCAGGTTCCGCTTCCTGGCCCCGGCTGCTGCGTTCCCGCGCGCTCTCTGGCCTCTCTGGTTCTTTGGGTTGTTTCGCTGCGAGCGTTCGCCTCCTCCCTGTCCCTACACAACTGTGCCCACCTAACCTCCGTCTCGAGGACAACCCTGCGCTGTTCCCGTATTCTGGACTCCAAGTCCCAGGTCTCTGCCTGGTCCCAATTCCCTTCCATGTGGGGGGTCTGCGCCCCTGAAGTCCCTGGTTCCTGCGCGGCCCTGACTTTCCCCCCTGGCCTGGCGAGGCGCTGTCTTGGCTCTCCCTGGTCCCCCTCTGGGTTTACCCGCGTACTTGCCTCTATTCTTTGCCGGCGCCCCGAAACCCCCTGGGCTGGGGCCTTCCCCTCTGTGGTATGATAAACCTAGCGGGGCAAATTCCCCGCTGGGCCCCGGAAGTGGCCACTCTGCCTCCCCGTCCTGCCCTGTGGGCCCCCCGTCCCCAGCCATCTGTACCACCGTGCCTGCGGGGTCAGCCCCTGCCGCCACGCTGTCTGTTCCCGCGTCCTGTGCGACTTGGGTCTCCCCGCTAAACATCAGCGGGCTATGCACCCCGGGAGAAACCTGTTGCCCACCTGCACCCTGCCCAGGGGCCACAGACCCTTCGTCCTTATCCCCGTCGGAGTCCTGGGACTCGCATGCCGCTATTGCCGCTGCGACCGGCCCCGATGCAGCCCTAGTTGGGTGCGACATCCCCACCCATGCCTGCTCTAGGACCCCTGGTCTCAGTAGATCCGCCCTGCCTGCTTCGCCTAGCACACGGAGCGCGGCCCTCACTGCGTCTGCGTCATGGCTTGTTGCCATGTTTCTGACCTCTTATCTATAGAATATTATTATTATTGTATATATATTTCTCTTATGTTTTTTTTATTTTTTTATATATATATATATATATTTTTATTTTTTTTCTCCCCACCAAGTGGTCCTACTGAGGGCAATAGCCCGGTGGGCCTGCTATGCCTGCTGGGTGGGTCTGCTGTGCTCCCCCTGTTGGGGAGACGGCTTATTGACTGCCCTTTATTCTAAAATTCCTAATTAAAATCTTTTTTTTTTTTTTTTTTTTTTTTTAGGCCTACGGGCCTAACCCTAGTTTCTTATCTATTTCCTTTATTCCCCTCTTTTTTTTTTTTTTTTTAGTTGCCCGAGGGGCCCTCCCCGTTTCCACCGCATTTTCGTGCTATTTCTATCCCCCGCGGAGGTGTGCCAGCACCTGGGCCGATGTTGAGCCCGGGCGCGCTAATTAATTCACTGCGCGGTCCCCGCGCACCTGTTCTGCGTGCCAAGAAATTGCCAATTGTGCAGCCCCCCCCCCCCGTCGGACTGAGCGCGCTGCTCCCAGCTGCCGGAGCCGGTTGCTGGGAGTATAATTACTGCTCCTCTCGGCTGGCTTCCCGGACCTGACCTGAATTCCTTATCTCTAGGCCCCAAGATGAAACCTCCTCACACTTGAAACTCCCTCAACTACCTAAGTCGGCGCGGAGAAAGAGGCCGACCCCACCCTCCACCCCCCTTATAAACCCTTAACTAAACCCTCCCCCACTTACCTGTCCACCAATAGGGCGCCTCCGCGCCACTTCCTCTGTCCCAAACGCACCCTCAGAGAGACTAGACCGTGTCTCTCTATCCGCGGGCCCCTCCAATGGTCTGCAGACAGTTACAATGTTATCACAAAATGCAATCACGTCAGCCAAACCGATGCTCACTTGCTACTGTCAACACCCAGATGGTCACCCAAGCTGTGGCCAATGACAACCATTAATGCTTGTGGTGACGCAGGCCACATCTTGCATACCATGTGACCAATGAATTGGTGTGTGAGTGAATGAATTAATGAATTATTGAGTGCGTGCATGGATGAACGGGTGAGTGCTTGGATGGATGGATGAGTGATTGACTTAGTGACTGCATCTGTGGATGAATGGCTCGATGAATACGTGCGTGCATGGATGAATGAGTGAGGAAGTTGATTTGTGAGTACATGGATTCTCACATTTAGTCAGTCTGCTTTCATTCCTTGTCTATTGTTAGCTTTTCTTCTCTCTCTAATGTAAAGCGTGAAGTTCCCAGAGCATCATCATGGCCATCCGCTCTCTGGACAGACACACTTTTGTTTGTGTTGACGGGCGTGTCCATTACAGCATGTCCCCTACAGAGCAAGCTTATTGTTTACAAAGATGGAAGTTAATGTCAACATGTAGCTAGAGGTGACGTATTTTGTCAACATGTTAGTTTTCTCTTGTAAAACCCTTAGTATCTCTAAAACCTATTTTGTTTTGAAAATAGAAGATAAAATCAGTGGTGGTCAAACAGTGAATACACCTTAGGACGGGTCCACTGAGTAGGAGAGGGCTTCGCATTAGAATTATCGCCAGAGGTCTCAGCAGATTGCTGAGCAGCTACTCTCAGTCAGAGCTGATTTCAGGAGCAGAGCAGAAGGTGTCCTTCACCAAGAGCATATATTCTGGGCCTCATTCCGACCCTGGCGGTCTAAGACCGCCAGGGCCGCGGGCAACGGAAGCACCGCCAACAGGCTGGCGGTGCTTCAGTGCCCATTCTGACCGCGGCGGTAAAGCCGCGGTTAGAAAAGGGGATCCGGCGGTTTCCCGCCGGATTTCCCCTGGCTGGACTGAACCTCCATGGCGGCGCTGCAAGCAGCGCCGCCATGGGGATTCTGACCCCCTTCCCGCCAGCCTGTTTCTGGCGGTTTTGACCGCCAGGAACAGGATGGCGGAAACGGGTGTCGTGGGGCCCCTGGGGGCCCCTGCACTGCCCATGCCACTGGCATGGGCAGTGCAAGTGCCCCCTAACAGGGCCCCAGCATGGTTTTCACTGTCTGCATAGCAGACAGTGAAAATCGCGACGGGTGCATCTGCACCCGTCGCACCCCTGCAACACCGTCGGCTCCATTCGGAGCCGGCCTCTGTGTTGCAGGGCCTTTCCCGCTGGGCCGGCGGGCGCTCCCTTGGCGGGCGCCCGCCGGCCCAGCGGGAAAGTCAGAATGGCCTCTGCGGTCTTCTGACCACGGAGCGGCCATTTGGCGGTTCCCGCCAGGCGGGCGGCGTCCACCGCCCGCCCGGGTCAGAATGACCCCCTCTGTGTCCTTGGCAGATCTCTGATAAAGGATAGCTGAAGCCAGCAATTCAAGAGTTTGATGTGGGATCCATCCTAAAAATCTCAAAAGGCAGGTTCTCTGTTTAACGCTTTAGCTAACATTCGACATAGCTCTTAGGAAAAGCTTTAGCCTGTTAGGAGGTCAGAAACTTGCTAGAATACTAGAAATGTTTTTCTTGTTTTCGCTGACCATTACATGCTTAACTGCTTTTGTTTTTGAATTCTGTGTGGTTACTGTTCATGTTTTATGCACTAGCCTGATTATTTTAAAATAAACCCTTCAAATACATGTCCCATAGTACTATCGTTGAGTGTGCCATTCATAAAAGATTGTTTGGACTGCCACTGTGTCCCGGAACTCATCTAACGGGACTGATAGTAACCAGAAAATACTGCCTGCACAGGACAGCCCAGGAGGATTGCCTTATGGTTCCCGCTCAGCTGGCTTTCTAATTCAATGTTGGTGCCCTGGACAGAATTCTTGCATCAGAGGGCTGGAGATACGACCCATGCAGCTCTGGGGATCCCCAGATTTGGTTTAAGATGGATCATGAATTATTACACAGCCTGGCAGCCAACAGAGCAAGATGTAAGGAGCTTCCATTCACTCCATCACATGTGCTACAACTTGCATCCGCATGCAGTCAGTGACTGATGATGCACTTGCCCGATGCTTGAGATTGGCTTGAAGAACTGACCTACGAGCTTTACCCCGCGGAGTTTGGACTGGGATGGGCCCTGGGACTAGCGCAGTGCTGGAGTACATACACTGTGGCGGACTGCACCTGTGGACTCTTCAGAGCTGGCTTTTGCCATCAAGAGATGAAGGTCGGACAAAGCCAAAGGCAGTGAGAAGATTTTTTTCCCAGGGATTTGGGAAGTAAAGAGGGTAAAGGTCGAAGAGCTCCTCAAGGGCACCAAGGTCAGTAATTTACAGTGTCCTTTAAAAGTGGTTAGATGAAAGATCTGTTCCAAATTGTAACCAATGACCGATCCTTCGAAGAGAGTTTGATGGGGCGCTGGACTACGACCAAAAGTATTCTGAAAAATAGTGCAGAATGGTGCACTTTAAAGCATAATCCCTACATAAATGGTTATAAAGTGCTTCCGAAGTGGCACTCATAAATAAGCATTTGCAATGCAATGGATCTCGCATTTGCCCAAGTTAGAGCTATTAGCGTTGTAAATTCCTACCTGGACTTTTCTTGCCAAATAAATTGAAAATGAAAAGTAAAACATTAGTTGACATAAGTGAGCTGATTCAAAGCGCCACGGCCGCCATGAGCATGAGTGCAAAGTAGACACACAAAAGGAAAAAGAAGTTTGCTTGCAGTGAAACGTATCGACAAACGTGCAATTATCCATGTAACAGGATCGATGGCCAAGGCGGTAACAAAACTGCCCCAAGGAGGGACGAACGTAAAACATTTACCAATGATAACAAAGGATTTTTGAAAGGCAAGCCCACAAACGAGTGATAGTGATGGGCGTGCAGTGGGCGTGGTAAAAAGCCCACAGATAAATTACAACACATCAGAGCGCTTGCGCTCGACCTAAAAACTCTTTTATATTCATGGCATACCAAGCATTCCTGACATTCTGCGGGACAGGTGATGGATCACCACCTCTAAGAAGTATTTGATAAAATTGTGGTAAAATTATACATTTTTCAGTTATCAGCTTATTTTCTTTAAAAATAGCTAAAATGTTACAGGTGTTAGAGGAAGTTAGAAAAATATGGCTATTCCAGTTCACATTGTGTAAGGAAATGCCTCCTTGGCATGGTTGCCCCCTGACTTTTTGCCTTTGCTGATGCTATGTTTACAATTGAAAGTGTGCTGAGGCCTGCTAACCAGGCCCCAGCACCAGTGTTCTTTCCCTAACCTGTGCTTTTGTATCCACAATTGGCAGACCCTGGCATCCAGATAAGTCCCTTGTAACTGGTACTTCTAGTACCAAGGGCCCTGATGCCAAGGAAGGTCTCTAAGGGCTGCAGCATGTCTTATGCCACCCTGGAGACCTCTCACTCAGCACAGACACACTGCTTACCAGCTTGTGTGTGCTAGTGAGGACAAAACGAGTAAGTCGACATGGCACTCCCCTCAGGGTGCCATGCCAGCCTCTCACTGCCTATGCAGTATAGGTAAGACACCCCTCTAGCAGGCCTTACAGCCCTAAGGCAGGGTGCACTATACCATAGGTGAGGGTACCAGTGCATGAGCATGGTACCCCTACAGTGTCTAAACAAAACCTTAGACATTGTAAGTGCAGGGTAGCCATAAGAGTATATGGTCTGGGAGTCTGTCAAACACGAACTCCACAGCACCATAATGGCTACACTGAAAACTGGGAAGTTTGGTATCAAACTTCTCAGCACAATAAATGCACACTGATACCAGTGTACATTTTATTGTAAAATACACCACAGAGGGCACCTTAGAGGTGCCCCCTGAAACTTAACCGACTATCTGTGTAGGCTGACTAGTTTTAGCAGCCTGCCACAAACCGAGACATGTTGCTGGCCCCATGGGGAGAGTGCCTTTGTCACTCTGAGGCCAGTAACAAAGCCTGCACTGGGTGGAGATGCTAACACCTCTCCCAGGCAGGAATTGTCACACCTGGCGGTGAGCCTCAAAGGCTCACCTCCTTTGTGACAACCCAGCAGGACACTCCAGCTAGTGGAGTTGCCCGCCCCCTCCGGCCAGGCCCCACTTTTTGGCGGCAAGGCCGGAGAAAATAATGAGAATAACAAGGAGGAGTCACTGGCCAGTCAGGACAGCCCCTAAGGTGTCCTGAGCTGAGGTGACTCTAACTTTTAGAAATCCTCCATCTTGCAGATGGAGGATTCCCCCAATAGGGTTAGGATTGTGACCCCCTCCCCTTGGGAGGAGGCACAAAGAGGGTGTACCCACCCTCAGGGCTAGTAGCCATTGGCTACTAACCCCCCAGACCTAAACACGCCCTTAAATTTAGTATTTAAGGGCTACCCTGAACCCTAGAAAATTAGATTCCTGCAACAAGAAGAAGGACTGCCCAGCTGAAAACCCCCTGCAGCGGAAGACCAGAAGACGACAACTGCCTTGGCTCCAGAAACTCACCGGCCTGTCTCCTGCCTTCCAAAGATCCTGCTCCAGCGACGCCTTCCGAAGGGACCAGCGACCTCGACATCCTCTGAGGACTGCCCCTGCTTCGAAAAGACAAGAAACTCCCGAGGACAGCGGACCTGCTCCAAGAAAAGCTGCAACTTTGTTTCCAGCAGCTTTAAAGAACCCTGCAAGCTCCCCGCAAGAAGCGTGAGACTTACAACACTGCACCCGGCGACCCCGACTCGGCTGGTGGAGATCCGACACCTCAGGAGGGACCCCAGGACTACTCTGATACTGTGAGTACCAAAACCTGTCCCCCCTGAGCCCCCACAGCGCCGCCTGCAGAGGGAATCCCGAGGCTTCCCCTGACCGCGACTCTTTGAATCTAAAGTCCCGACGCCTGGGAGAGACCCTGCACCCGCAGCCCCCAGGACCTGAAGGACCGGACTTTCACTGGAGAAGTGACCCCCAGGAGTCCCTCTCCCTTGCCCAAGTGGAGGTTTCCCCGAGGAATCCCCCCCTTGCCTGCCTGCAGCGCTGAAGAGATCCCGAGATCTCTCATAGACTAACATTGCGAACCCGACGCTTGTTTCTACACTGCACCCGGCCGCCCCCGCGCCGCTGAGGGTGAAATTTCTGTGTGGACTTGTGTCCCCCCCGGTGCCCTACAAAACCCCCCTGGTCTGCCCTCCGAAGACGCGGGTACTTACCTGCAAGCAGACCGGAACCGGGGCACCCCCTTCTCTCCATTCTAGCCTATGTGTTTTGGGCACCACTTTGGACTCTGCACCTGACCGGCCCTGAGCTGCTGGTGTGGTGACTTTGGGGTTGCTCTGAACCCCCAACGGTGGGCTACCTTGGACCAAGAACTGAGCCCTGTAAGTGTCTTACTTACCTGGTTAATCTAACAAATACTTACCTCCCCTAGGAACTGTGTCCACTTTTAAAACAGCTATTTGTCAATAACTTGAAAAGTATACATGCAATTTTGATGATTTGAAGTTCCTAAAGTACTTACCTGCAATACCTTTCGAATGAGATATTACATGTAGAATTTGAACCTGTGGTTCTTAAAATAAACTAAGAAAAGATATTTTTCTATATAAAAACCTATTGGCTGGATTTGTCTCTGAGTGTGTGTACCTCATTTATTGTCTATGTGTATGTACAACAAATGCTTAACACTACTCCTTGGATAAGTCTACTGCTCGACCACACTACCACAAAATAGAGCATTAGTATTATCTATTTTTACCACTATTTTACCTCTAAGGGGAACCCTTGGACTCTGTGCATGCTATTCCTTACTTTGAAATAGCACATACAGAGCCAACTTCCTACATTGGTGGATCAGCGGTGGGGTACAAGACTTTGCATTTGCTGGACTACTCAGCCAATACCTGATCACACGACAAATTCCAAAATTGTCATTAGAAATTGATTTTTGCAATTTGAAAAGTTTTCTAAATTCTTAAAAGACCTGCTAGGGCCTTGTGTTAGATCCTGTTTAGCATTTCTTTTAGAGTTTAAAAGTTTGTAAAAGTTTGAATTAGATTCTAGAACCAGTTTTAGTTTCTTAAAAAGTATTCCAACTTTTAGAAGCATAATGTCTAGCACAGATGTGAATGTGGTGGAACTCGACACCACACCTTACCTCCATCTACAGATGAGAGAGCTAAGGTCACTCTGTAAACTAAAGAAAATAGCAATGGGCCCCAAACCTACCAAAGTACAGCTCCAGGAGCTTTTGGCAGAGTTTGAAAAGGCCAACCCCTCTGAGGATGGCAACTCAGAGGATGAAGATAGTGACTTGGAGGGAAATTCCCCCCCTCCAGTCCTACTTAGGGAGAGCAGGGCTTCTCAAGCCCTGACTCCACAAATAATAGTCAGAGATGCTGGTTCCCTCACAGGAGGGACCAACAACTCTGAAATCACTGAGGATAACTCCAGTGAAGAGGACATCCAGTTAGCCAGGATGGCCAAAAGATTGGCTTTGGAAAGACAGATCCTAGCCATAGAGAGGGAAAGACAAGAGATGGGCCTAGGACCCATCAATGGTGGCAGCAACATAAATAGGGTCAGAGATTCTCCTGACATGTTGAAAATCCCCAAAGGGATTGTAACTAAATATGAAGATGGTGATGACATCACCAAATGGTTCACAGCTTTTGAGAGGGCTTGTGTAACCAGAAAAGTGAACAGATCTCACTGGGGTGCTCTCCTTTGGGAAATGTTCACAGGAAAGTGTAGGGATAGACTCCTCACACTCTCTGGACAAGATGCAGAATCTTATGACCTCATGAAGGGTACCCTGATTGAGGGCTTTGGATTCTCCACTGAGGAGTACAGGATTAGGTTCAGGGGGGCTCAAAAATCCTCGAGCCAGACCTGGGTTGACTTTGTTGACTACTCAGTGAAAACACTAGATGGTTGGATTCAAGGCAGTGGTGTAAATAATTATGATGGGCTGTACAATTTATTTGTGAAAGAACACCTGTTAAGTAATTGTTTCAATGATAAACTGCATCAGCATCTGGTAGACCTAGGACCAATTTCTCCCCAAGAATTGGGAAAGAAGGCGGACCATTGGGTCAAGACAAGGGTGTCCAAGACTTCAACAGGGGGTGACCAAAAGAAAGGGGTCACAAAGACTCCCCAGCAGAAGGGTGATGAGACAACCAAAACTAAAAATAGTAAAGAGTCTTCTACAGGCCCCCAAAAACCTGCACAGGAGGGTGGGCCCAGAGCCTCTTCACAAAACAATGGGTACAAGGGTAAAAACTTTGATCCCAAAAAGGCCTGGTGTCATAGCTGTAAACAGCATGGACACCAAACTGGAGACAAGGCCTGTCCCAAGAAAGGTTCCACTCCAAACTCCCATCCAGGTAACACTGGTATGGCTAGTCTCCAAGTGGGATCAACAGTGTGCCCAGAGCAAATCAGGGTTCACACTGAAGCTACTCTAGTTTCTGAGGGTGGGGTGGATTTAGCCACACTAGCTGTCTGGCCGCCTAACATGCAAAAATACAGACAGCAACTCTTAATTAATGGGACTAGAATAGAGGGCCTGAGGGATACAGGTGCCAGTGTCACCATGGTGACAGAGAAACTGGTTTCCCCTGGCCAATACCTGACTGGAAAAACTTACACAGTTACCAACGCTGACAATCAGAGAAAAGTACATCCCATGGCAATGGTTACTTTAGAATGGGGAGGGGTCAATGGCCTGAAACAGGTGGTGGTCTCCTCAAATATCCCAGTGGACTGTCTGCTTGGAAATGACCTGGAGTCCTCAGCATGGGCTGAGGTAGAGCTAAAAACCCATGCAGCAATGCTGGGTATCCCTGAACTGGTGTGTGTGAAAACAAGAGCACAATGCAAGGCACAGGGTGAAAAAGTAGAGCTGGAGTCTGGAAAAATGGCCCAGCCTACCAAGAGAACAGGAAAGTCAGTTGGGAAACCAACTGCAACACAGCAAAAGAAAGGGAACCTCTCTTCTCAGGAAGAAGTTCTGCCCTCTGAGGGAACTGAGCCTTTGGAGCTTGAACCTTATCAGGTTGAGCTCTTAGGCCCAGGGGGACCCTCAAGGGAAGAGCTGTGTAAGGGACAAGAAACCTGTCCCTCTCTTGAAGGCCTTAGGCAGCAAGCTGCTGAAGAGTCCAAAGGCAAGAAAAATGGAACACATAGGGTCTATTGGGAAGATGGGCTCCTGTACACTGAGGCCAGAGACCCCAAACCTGGTGCCACTAGGAGAGTGGTAGTGCCTCAGCTGTTCAGAGAGTTCATCCTAACATTGGCCCATGACATTCCCCTTGCTGGACATTTGGGACAAACCAAGACGTGGGAGAGGTTAGTCAACCACTTCTACTGGCCCAATATGTCCAGCATGGTTAAGGAGTTTTGCCTCTCCTGCCCCACCTGTCAAGCCAGTGGTAAGACAGGTGGGCATCCAAAGGCCCCCCTCATTCCACTTCCAGTGGTGGGGGTGCCCTTTGAAAGAGTGGGTGTGGACATAGTTGGTCCACTGGAACCTCCCACAGCCTCAGGAAATATGTATATCCTGGTAGTAGTGGATCATGCTACCAGGTATCCTGAAGCTATTCCCCTTAGGTCAACTACTGCCCCTGCAGTAGCCAAGGCCCTCATTGGTATCTTTACCAGAGTGGGTTTCCCTAAGGAGGTGGTGTCTGACCGAGGTACCAACTTCATGTCAGCATACCTAAAGCACATGTGGAATGAGTGTGGAGTGACTTATAAATTCACTACACCATACCATCCACAAACTAATGGCTTGGTTGAGAGATTCAACAAGACATTAAAGGGCATGATCATGGGGCTCCCAGAAAAACTCAAAAGGAGATGGGATGTCCTCCTGCCATGTCTGCTTTTCGCTTACAGGGAGGTACCACAGAAGGGAGTAGGGTTCTCACCCTTTGAACTTCTGTTTGGTCATCCTGTAAGGGGACCACTTGCCCTTGTTAAAGAAGGCTGGGAGAGACCTCTCCATGAGCCTAAACAGGACATAGTGGACTATGTACTTGGCCTTCGCTCTAGAATGGCAGAGTACATGGAAAAGGCAACCAAAAACCTTGAGGCCAGCCAACAGCTCCAGAAGTTTTGGTATGACCAAAAGGCTGCACTGGTTGAGTTCCAACCAGGGCAGAAGGTCTGGGTTCTGGAGCCTGTGGCTCCCAGGGCACTCCAGGACAAATGGAGTGGCCCTTACCCAGTACTAGAGAGGAAGAGTCAGGTCACCTACTTGGTGGACCTGGGCACAAGCAGGAGCCCCAAAAGGGTGATCCATGTAAACCGCCTTAAGCTCTTCCACGACAGGGCTGATGTCAATCTGTTGATGGTAACAGATGAGGATCAGGAGGCAGAGAGTGAACCTCTCCCTGATCTTCTGTCATCAGACCCAAAAGATGGTACAGTAGATGGAGTGATCTACTCAGACACCCTCTCTGGCCAACAGCAAGCTGATTGTAGGAGAGTCCTACAACAGTTTCCTGAACTCTTCTCCTTAACCCCTGGTCAGACACACCTGTGTACCCATGATGTGGACACAGGAGACAGCATGCCTGTCAAGAACAAAATCTTTAGACAATCTGACCATGTTAAAGAAAGCATCAAGGTGGAAGTCCACAAGATGCTGGAATTGGGAGTCATTGAGCGCTCTGACAGCCCCTGGGCTAGCCCAGTGGTCTTAGTCCCCAAACCTCACACCAAAGATGGAAAGAAAGAGATGAGGTTTTGTGTGGACTACAGAGGGCTCAATTCTGTCACCAAGACAGATGCCCATCCAATTCCAAGAGCTGATGAGCTCATTGATAAATTAGGTGCTGCCAAATTTCTAAGTACCTTTGACTTGACAGCAGGGTACTGGCAAATAAAAATGGCACCTGGAGCAAAAGAAAAGACAGCATTCTCCACACCTGATGGGCATTATCAGTTTACTGTTATGCCCTTTGGTTTAAAGAATGCCCCTGCCACCTTCCAAAGGTTGGTGAATCAAGTCCTTGCTGGCTTGGAGTCCTTTAGCACAGCTTATCTTGATGATATTGCTGTCTTTAGCTCCACCTGGCAGGATCACCTGGTCCACCTGAGGAAGGTTTTGAAGGCTCTGCAATCTGCAGGCCTCTCTATCAAGGCATCCAAATGCCAGATAGGGCAGGGAACTGTGGTTTACTTGGGACACCTTGTAGGTGGAGGCCAAGTTCAGCCACTCCAACCCAAGATCCAGACTATTCTGGACTGGGTAGCTCCAAAAACCCAGACTCAAGTCAGGGCATTCCTTGGCTTGACTGGGTATTACAGGAGGTTTGTGAAGGGATATGGATCCATTGTGACAGCCCTCACTGAACTCACCTCCAAGAAAATGCCCAAGAAAGTAAACTGGACTGTGGACTGCCAACAGGCCTTTGACACCCTGAAACAGGCAATGTGCTCAGCACCAGTTCTCAAAGCTCCAGATTATTCTAAGCAGTTCATTGTGCAGACTGATGCCTCTGAACATGGGATAGGGGCAGTTTTGTCCCAAACAAATGATGATGGCCTTGACCAGCCTGTTGCTTTCATTAGCAGGAGGTTACTCCCCAGGGAGCAGCGTTGGAGTGCCATTGAGAGGGAGGCCTTTGCTGTGGTCTGGTCCCTGAAGAAGCTGAGACCATACCTCTTTGGGACTCACTTCCTAGTTCAAACTGACCACAGACCTCTCAAATGGCTGATGCAAATGAAAGGTGAAAATCCTAAACTGTTGAGGTGGTCCATCTCCCTACAGGGAATGGACTTTATAGTGGAACACAGACCTGGGACTGCCCATGCCAATGCAGATGGCCTTTCCAGGTTCTTCCACTTAGAAAATGAAGACTCTCTTGGGAAAGGTTAGTCTCATCCTCTTTCGTTTGGGGGGGGGTTGTGTAAGGAAATGCCTCCTTGGCATGGTTGCCCCCTGACTTTTTGCCTTTGCTGATGCTATGTTTACAATTGAAAGTGTGCTGAGGCCTGCTAACCAGGCCCCAGCACCAGTGTTCTTTCCCTAACCTGTGCTTTTGTATCCACAATTGGCAGACCCTGGCATCCAGATAAGTCCCTTGTAACTGGTACTTCTAGTACCAAGGGCCCTGATGCCAAGGAAGGTCTCTAAGGGCTGCAGCATGTCTTATGCCACCCTGGAGACCTCTCACTCAGCACAGACACACTGCTTACCAGCTTGTGTGTGCTAGTGAGGACAAAACGAGTAAGTCGACATGGCACTCCCCTCAGGGTGCCATGCCAGCCTCTCACTGCCTATGCAGTATAGGTAAGACACCCCTCTAGCAGGCCTTACAGCCCTAAGGCAGGGTGCACTATACCATAGGTGAGGGTACCAGTGCATGAGCATGGTACCCCTACAGTGTCTAAACAAAACCTTAGACATTGTAAGTGCAGGGTAGCCATAAGAGTATATGGTCTGGGAGTCTGTCAAACACGAACTCCACAGCACCATAATGGCTACACTGAAAACTGGGAAGTTTGGTATCAAACTTCTCAGCACAATAAATGCACACTGATACCAGTGTACATTTTATTGTAAAATACACCACAGAGGGCACCTTAGAGGTGCCCCCTGAAACTTAACCGACTATCTGTGTAGGCTGACTAGTTTTAGCAGCCTGCCACAAACCGAGACATGTTGCTGGCCCCATGGGGAGAGTGCCTTTGTCACTCTGAGGCCAGTAACAAAGCCTGCACTGGGTGGAGATGCTAACACCTCTCCCAGGCAGGAATTGTCACACCTGGCGGTGAGCCTCAAAGGCTCACCTCCTTTGTGACAACCCAGCAGGACACTCCAGCTAGTGGAGTTGCCCGCCCCCTCCGGCCAGGCCCCACTTTTTGGCGGCAAGGCCGGAGAAAATAATGAGAATAACAAGGAGGAGTCACTGGCCAGTCAGGACAGCCCCTAAGGTGTCCTGAGCTGAGGTGACTCTAACTTTTAGAAATCCTCCATCTTGCAGATGGAGGATTCCCCCAATAGGGTTAGGATTGTGACCCCCTCCCCTTGGGAGGAGGCACAAAGAGGGTGTACCCACCCTCAGGGCTAGTAGCCATTGGCTACTAACCCCCCAGACCTAAACACGCCCTTAAATTTAGTATTTAAGGGCTACCCTGAACCCTAGAAAATTAGATTCCTGCAACAAGAAGAAGGACTGCCCAGCTGAAAACCCCCTGCAGCGGAAGACCAGAAGACGACAACTGCCTTGGCTCCAGAAACTCACCGGCCTGTCTCCTGCCTTCCAAAGATCCTGCTCCAGCGACGCCTTCCGAAGGGACCAGCGACCTCGACATCCTCTGAGGACTGCCCCTGCTTCGAAAAGACAAGAAACTCCCGAGGACAGCGGACCTGCTCCAAGAAAAGCTGCAACTTTGTTTCCAGCAGCTTTAAAGAACCCTGCAAGCTCCCCGCAAGAAGCGTGAGACTTACAACACTGCACCCGGCGACCCCGACTCGGCTGGTGGAGATCCGACACCTCAGGAGGGACCCCAGGACTACTCTGATACTGTGAGTACCAAAACCTGTCCCCCCTGAGCCCCCACAGCGCCGCCTGCAGAGGGAATCCCGAGGCTTCCCCTGACCGCGACTCTTTGAATCTAAAGTCCCGACGCCTGGGAGAGACCCTGCACCCGCAGCCCCCAGGACCTGAAGGACCGGACTTTCACTGGAGAAGTGACCCCCAGGAGTCCCTCTCCCTTGCCCAAGTGGAGGTTTCCCCGAGGAATCCCCCCCTTGCCTGCCTGCAGCGCTGAAGAGATCCCGAGATCTCTCATAGACTAACATTGCGAACCCGACGCTTGTTTCTACACTGCACCCGGCCGCCCCCGCGCCGCTGAGGGTGAAATTTCTGTGTGGACTTGTGTCCCCCCCGGTGCCCTACAAAACCCCCCTGGTCTGCCCTCCGAAGACGCGGGTACTTACCTGCAAGCAGACCGGAACCGGGGCACCCCCTTCTCTCCATTCTAGCCTATGTGTTTTGGGCACCACTTTGGACTCTGCACCTGACCGGCCCTGAGCTGCTGGTGTGGTGACTTTGGGGTTGCTCTGAACCCCCAACGGTGGGCTACCTTGGACCAAGAACTGAGCCCTGTAAGTGTCTTACTTACCTGGTTAATCTAACAAATACTTACCTCCCCTAGGAACTGTGTCCACTTTTAAAACAGCTATTTGTCAATAACTTGAAAAGTATACATGCAATTTTGATGATTTGAAGTTCCTAAAGTACTTACCTGCAATACCTTTCGAATGAGATATTACATGTAGAATTTGAACCTGTGGTTCTTAAAATAAACTAAGAAAAGATATTTTTCTATATAAAAACCTATTGGCTGGATTTGTCTCTGAGTGTGTGTACCTCATTTATTGTCTATGTGTATGTACAACAAATGCTTAACACTACTCCTTGGATAAGTCTACTGCTCGACCACACTACCACAAAATAGAGCATTAGTATTATCTATTTTTACCACTATTTTACCTCTAAGGGGAACCCTTGGACTCTGTGCATGCTATTCCTTACTTTGAAATAGCACATACAGAGCCAACTTCCTACACATTGCCTATCATCTGTTTAAATCTATACAGTATATTTCTTCACGTCTACATTTCTCTCTCTTTTTCGCTGCTACTTACAATTATCTCTTCACTCATATTTTATAACTGAGAATCTTCCAAGGCCAGGGTGGAAAATTCAAAGTAAGTTCCCCAAAATGTATTATGTCATTTATTTCGACAAACGCTGTAGCTGGAATTTACAGGATCATGCAGCATATATGGGTTATATTGTATTGACAGGGTCAGACAGCAGTTACACAAAGGCACTTGGGATCAGATCCCTAGCAGCGGGGGGTAACGTGCCATTCAAAGGTTTATCAGCACAGATGATGAAATGCCTCCTCTAGTCGTGACATACCAGCCACAGCAGCAAGTGTTCTCTGACACCAAGGAAATATCAGCATTATATCTCCTGAACTCTGCCAAGATTATCAGTCAAGTACCAACATTGAAAAATATATTTTGGAATGCACCAATTGTGTCCCCAGACATCAGCTTGTCAGTTCCTGCAAATACCATTGGACTGCTTTGAAACAGTAGTTTTTTTATTTTAAATGAATTATTTCTCATTTATCACCCAATAGCATACAACCTTTTCGGACAATGCATGCTATGGTTCCAGCCACCAGTTTGGCATTCTCATGAAGCACATGCTTATAACACTTCCACCCATACATAAGGTTTGTCCTACTTGCCTGTATATAGCATAATAAAATGATTCCAGCAATACCTAGCATCTGGCAAGGATGTCCACTTTCATTACGTCACTGGTGGGAACCATCATGTCATGACAAACGATGCCACGATGATGCCAGAGGCAGCAGAATACCAAAAGTGGTATCAGTGTGTCTGGCATGACAACATTATGTGGGTGCTTCCTTCCAGTGATCCAGTGTAGGAAAGTACCATCTTGCCTGGCATGTTACCCCCATATTTCACTGTATATATGTTGTTTTAGTCTACGTGTCACTGGGACCCTGCCAGCCAGGGCCCCAGTGCTCATAAGTGTGCCCTGTATGTGCTCCCTGTGTGGTGCATAACTGTCTCACTGAGGCTCTGCTAACCAGAACTTCAGTGGTTATGCTCTCTCTGATTTCCATATTTGTCACTAACAGGCTAGTGACTAAATTTACCAGTTCACATTGGCATACTGGTACACCCATATAATTCCCTTGTATATGGTACTGAGGTACCCAGGGTATTGGGGTTCCAGGAGATCCCTATGGGCTGCAGCATTTCTTTTGCCACCCATAGGGAGCTCTGACAATTCTTACACAGGCCTGCCACTGCAGCCTGAGTGAAATAACGTCCACGTTATTTCAAAGCCATTTACCACTGCACATAAGTAACTTATAAGTCACCTATATGTCTATCCTTCACTTAGTGAAGGTTGGGTGCCAAGTTACTTAGTGTGTGGGCACCCTGGCACTAGCCAAGGTGCCCCCACATCGTTCACGGCAAATTCCCCGGACTTTGTGAGTGCGTTGACACCATTACACATGTGCAATGGTAACTCCGAACATGGCCATGTAACATGTCTAAGATCATGGAATTGTCCCCCAATACCATTCTGGTATTGGGGGGACAATTCCATGATCCCCCGGGTCTCTAGCACAGAACCCGGGTACTGCCAAACTGCCTTTCCGGGGTTTCCACTGTAGGTGCTGCCAACCCCTCAGACAGGTTTCTGCCCTCCTGGGGTCCAGGCAGCCCTGGCCCAGGAAGGCAGAACAAAGGATTTCCTCTGAGAGAGGGTGTTGCACCCTCTCCCTTTGGAAATAGGTGTGAAGGGCTGGGGAGGAGTAGCCTCCCCCAGCCTCTGTAAATGCTTTGATGGGCACAGATGGTGCCCATCTCTGCATAAGCCAGTCTACACCGGTTCAGGGATCCCCCAGCCCTGCTCTGGCACGAAACTGGACAAAGGAAAGGAGAGTGACCACTCCCCTGACCAGTACCTCCCATGGGAGGTGCCCAGAGCTCCTCCAGTGTGTCCCAGACCTCTGCCATCTTGTGAACAGAGGTGTTGGGGGCACACTAGACTGCTCTGAGTGGCCAGTGCCAGCAGGTGACGTCAGAGGCTCATTCTGATAGGCTCTTACCTCTCTTGGTAGCCAATCCTTCTTTGGTAGCCAAACCTGCTTTTCTGGCTATTTAGGGTCTCTGCTTTGGAGAATTCTTCAGATAACGAATGCAAGAGCTCACCAGAGTTCCTATGCATCTCCCTCTTCACCTTCTACCAAGGATCGACCGCTGACTGCTCCAGGACGCCTGCAAAACCCCAACAAAGTAGCAAGACGACTTCCAGCAACATTGTAGTGCCTAATCCTGCCGGCTTTCTCAACTGTTTCCTGGTGGTGCATGCTCTGGGGGTAGCCTGCCTTCACCCTGCACCAGAAGCTCCAAAGAAATCTCCTGTGGGTCGATGGAATCTTCCCCCTGCTAACGCAGGCACCAAAAGACTGCATCACTGGTCCTCTGGGTCCCCTCTCATCCCGACGAGCGTGGTCCCTGGAACACAGCAACTCTGTCCAAGTGACTCCCACAGTCCAGTGACTCTTCAGTCCAAGTTTGGAGGAGGTAAGTCCTTGGCTCCCCACGCTAGACTGCAAAGCTGTGTATCGCATGATTTGCAGCTGCTCCGGCTCTTGTGCACTCTTCCAGGATTTCCTTGATGCACAGCCAAGCCTGGGTCCCCAGCACTCCGTCCTGCAGAGCACAACCTTCTGAGTTGTCCTCCGGCGTCGTGGGACTCCCTTTTGTAACTTCGCGTGGACTCTGGTTCACTCTTCTTCCAAGTGCCTGTTGGGGTACTTCTGCAGGTGCTGCCTGCTTCTGTGAGGGCTCTCTGAGTTGCTGAGTGCCCCCTCTGTCACCTCCTCCAAAAAAGCGACATCCTGGTCCTTCCTGGTCCTCAGCAGCACCCAAAAACCTGTACTGCAACCCTGGCAGCTAGCAAGGCTTGTTTGTGGTCTTTCTGCATGGGAATACCTCTGCAAGCTTCATCGCGACGTGAGACATCTGTCTTCCAAAGGAGAAGTCCTAAGCCCTCTTCTTTCTTGCAGAACTCCAAGCTTCTTCCAACCAGTGGCAGCTTCCTTGCACCTTCATCTGGGGTTTCCTGGGCTCCTGCCCCCCCCGGACACTTTTGCGACTATTGGACTTGGTCCCCTTGTCTTAGAGGTACTCAGGTCCGGAAATCCGTTGTCTGCACTGCTGGTGTTTGTTCTTCCTGCAGAATCCCCCTATCACGACTTCTGTGCTCTCTGGGGGTAGTAGGTGTACTTTACTCCTACTTTTCAGGGTCTTGGGGTGGGGTATTTTTCTAACCCTCACTGTTTTCTTACAGTCGCAGCGACCCTCTACAAGCTCACATAGGTCTGGGGTCCATTCGTGGTTCTCATTCCACTTTTGGAGTATATGGTTTATGTTGCCCCTATACCTATGTGTTCCTATTGCAACCTATTGTAATTCTACACTGTTTGCATTACTTTTCTTGCTCTTACTTACCTAATTTTGGTTTGTGTACATATAACTTTTGTATATTACTTACCTTCTTACTGAGGGTACTCACTGAGATACTATTGGCATATTTTCATAAAAATAAAGTACCTCTATTTTTAGTAACTCTGTGTATTGTGTTTTCTTATGATATTGTGCTATATGATATGAGTGGTATAGAAGGAGCTTTACATGTCTCCTAGTTCAGCCTAAGCTGCTTTGCCATAACTACCTTCTATCAGCCTAAGCTGCTAGAAACACCTCTTCTACACTAATAAAGGATAACTGGACCTGGCACAAGGTGTAAGTACCTCTGGTACCCACTACAAGCCAAGCCAGCCTCCTACACCCAGGACCAGCATTATACAAGCAACAAGCACCATCTCATCCAGAATGCTCACCTTATGCCAGGAATAATCACCCCTCTGTCAGCAGTATTTAATAAATGCCATGGGTACTATCATGTCATTGGTCTTTACAAGATAATACGAATTACCGGAATTATGTCTGGGCAAGAATCATGCAAAAAGTGCGCCTTAAAACTCCCTCATTACGCCTAGAATTACCCCCACTATGCTACACATTCTCAGCATTAAAGCAGCGGTGGGGCCCAGGACACCAGAGATGGTCCATGTATACCTGGGGAGCACACAGATGTCCTGGGCGAACTGAGGTCCATGAGTGACAGCACACCCGCGGTGTCAGGCCTGTGCTGTCAGTGTACAGGAAGGCAGAGAATGGACGGATGTGTTACACTCTGATAATGTCTTTGATGAGTGTGGGCAGTATAATTAAACGAAACATTTCTAGAATGCTCTTTATGTTTATAAAAAGACCGACTGTACCAATTCGTCTTTGTTTTGGGACTTGCAGGTCGAGGTTGACATTCAAAACGGCGTGGTGGGTAAAAAGGTGCGGTAAACACCCGCCTGTGTGAAGATAAGTCCTATTTTCGTTCTGGAATCGATTATTCCATGTTCACTGGGCATGAGGTGGGACTGCCCTAACCCGGCTCCTTTAAGGTCCAGCGCGTGGCTGGCGTCGATAACGCAGCTCAGACTTCAACATCTGCCCTGCAGAGTATTAGTTCTACCAATGGTCTGCATCGAGGGCCCCCCCGCAGACGAGGCACCTGACGATAGATGCATCCCAGTCACTTGTAAGTGCCTACAATCAGCGATGGAGTCCAGCACAGTTCATAAGCAAATGTGTCCTTGAAGAGGAACTGGGCTGGAGCCTCCCCTGTGATGAGCATCAATGCAAAGCTGGTCTGCGTACATTCACAGGACCACAACAGCTCAGAGCCAGGCACACAGCAGCTCAGAACCAGGCCCCAAAACAGCTCAGAACCATGCCCCACAACCACCACAACGGCTCAGAACCAGGCCCCACAACTGCTCAGAACCAGGCCCCACAACCACCACAACAGCTCAGAACCAGGCCTCACAGCAGCTCAGAACCAGGCCCCACAACAGCTCAGAGCCAGGCACCACAACAGCTCAGAGCCAGGCACCTCAACCACCACAACAGCTCAGAGCCAGGCCCACAACAGCTCAGAACCAGGCACCACAACAGCTCAGAACCAGGTACCACAACACTGCAGAACCACACACCAGAACCAGCCACCACAACACCGCAGAACCAGGTACCACAACAGCTCAGAACCAGGCACCACAACAGCTCAGAACCAGGTCCCACAACACTGCAGAACCAGGCATCACAACAGCTCAGAACCAGATACCACAACACTGCAGAACCAGACACCAGAACCAGCCACCACAACAGCTCAGAACCAGGTACCACAACAGCTCAGAGCCAGATACCACAACACTGCAGAATCAAACACCAGAACCAGCCACCACAACACTTTCGAACCAGACACCACAAAAGATCAGAACCTGACACCACAACACCCCACATCTCCCTTTCTTTCAGGACAACCACCAAACAATACCTCACTCAACCGCACAATACATACAACCATCAAATGCGCGCACTCAGTCACTGAGGAAAGCACTGAACAGCACCCAACACCATAGATATTAACCGCACCCGCCCACCAGCAATGACAAACCTCCATGCACATATTCAGGACACAGTCACTCTCACACATCGACCACAACCACCACACATCTCTACAAACTAAACAAGGAAAGGACAACAAAACAGCCATGGACAACATAGACTTCAGCAGCAGGCCAGGCAGATCCAGCAGCCCCCATCCAACCCAACAGCTCCCACACATAAATCACACCACAAAAATGGGGTTGCAAATCTCAAACTGCAGCTGGCCCAAGATAAACGCCTTGCAAGCTCCGTGGCTCAAGGACTTACAATGATCTCATGCCTGCACACACATGCACGCCACTCCACGCAGTCACAACACTACAAGCAGGCCACGGATTAAGGGCACCATGACTGGACACGGAAGAAGCCCTCCAGCCTCCTTGCACATGAGGTTTCCCCATCTGCACACAAATGACACATAGAACAGCAACTAGGAGAGTGTAACCTTCAGCTCACCAGAAATCCTTTCAGCACTCACACAATCACAACCAAACAATCACTGTGGACGAGATTGACGAATGCAACTCACTTCACTCAACCCAAAATCCAAATATAACCTAATGCCCTAAGCAATGACCCATGCAGTCCCTAAACATTGTTCGCTCTTTAATGAGAAAAAAAATGTACTCTAGCAAAGACTGAGGCAGAAAGAACATAAACACGTTATTCTTGAGGAACAGAGGACAACAAGGAGCCAGTGAAAGTTTGTGGTCGGGCTTAATGTAGTCTGTATACTCGATCCACATTATCCAAAGCTTTTTCACCAGATGCCCAAGATAAATTAGGTACAGGCCCGGTTCCGGGAACTTATATCTGGATGGGCCAAGGGGCGTTTGGGTGGGCCAGTGTGGGCCCACTTGCTACAATTCTGGAGGTAGCCTACAACCTGGGCCCTGGTACCACTGCACCTGCTGCATCATTGGCAGGTAAACCCCGGTCTCCTCTTCCCCAACACACACCTCACCGCTGCAGCTCGCCTCAGACATGAGCTCAGGTCGCCGCCGGGCTGTTTTCTTTTCACGGACATGCCCAGAGTTTTGTCTCAGATAGTAGAAAAATAGGGAAAATCATCCAAAGGTGGTATTTGTCTCCTATTAGTACACAAGTAAGGCAGCTATTATTGAAAATTGCACTATAAAATGTATTCCAGAGATTTCTCATTGATCCCTGACTGATAATTAAAGTGAACAAAAGTGAAACAAAAAAATCACATTTGCCGACATGGAAGAAGCGCTTACCAGGTACTTTCTCTGTGGCCTCTTCTACTGTTACTGGGAGGGCCAAAGGTCATGTTTGGGTGGGCCTGGCCCACCTGGCCCACCCACTAGAACCGGGCCTGATTAGGTACCGTAGTCTTGGTGGGAGAAAGTTAGAGGTGTGTTAAGTGAATGTTTATCAGAAGTGATGTGAAATCAGGAAACCATCCCACCAATCTCAGGTGATACTATGATGGCTTTACTGCACTGTTTATCCTTGGAGGTTATGTTGTGGACCTTTTGCTCTATAATCTGGAATCAGTGTGAAGACCAGGTGGGGAGACCAGGGACGACTCCCTGGCCTCTTTCAAAGACCACCTGTCCAGTGTCCCTGCCCTCCTACAAAGACCACTACTCTGGTGTTCATGGCCCCATACAAAGATGACTAGTCCAGTGTCCATGCCCTCCTACAAAGACCACTACTCTGGTGCTCAAGGCCCCATACAAAGAGGACTAGTCCGGTGTCCATGGTCTTCTACAAAGATCACTAGTCCAGTGCCCATGCCCTCCTACAAAGAGCACTACTCTGGTGTTCATGGCCCCATACAAAGATGACTAGTCCGGTGTCCATGCCCTCCTACAAAGACCGCTACTCTGGTGTTCATGGCCACATACAAAGATGACTAGTCCAGTGTACATGCCCTCCTACAAAGACCACTACTCTGGTGCTCAAGGCCCCATACAAAGAGGACTAGTCCGGTGTCCATGGTCTTCTACAAAGATCACTATTCCACTATCCATAGCCTCCTACAAAGACCACTAGTACAGTGTCCATGCCCTCCTACAAACACCACTACTCTGGTATTCATAGCTCCATACAAAGATGACTAGTCCAGTGTTCATGGCCTTCTACAAAGATCACTAGTCCAGTGCCCATGCCCTCCTACAAAGAGCACTACTCTGGTGTTCATGGCCCCATACAAAGATGACTAGTCCGGTGTCCATGCCCTCCTACAAAGACCACTACTCTGGTGTTCATGGCCCCATACAAAGATGACTAGTCCAGTGTCCATGCCTTCTACAAAGATCACTAGTCCAGTGTCAATGTCCTCCTACAAAGAGCACTACTCTGGTGTTCATGGCCCCATACAAAGATGACTAGTCCGGTGTCCATGCCCTCCTACAAAGACCACTACTCTGGTGTTCATGGCCACATACAAAGATGACTAGTCCAGTGTACATGGCCTTCTAGCAAGGCCATTAGCCTTATGTCCATAGCCTCCTACAAAACCACCAGCCCAGTGTCCCTGGCCTCTTGCCTAGACCCCAGCTACCACTTACCTGGACTGACCCTCCAACCAGTCTAAGGCCCTTTCCGATGCAGCCGTCTATCTCAAGGTCCAGCCGCGGTGTGCTCCTCCGCTCTCCCTCTCCCATTGCTGTCCTGTTGCTCTTGGCCTTATTGCTTCGTCTCATCTGTCCTCTTGCTGTTCTCTACTGTTCTCTTGCTCCCACTCACTCTTTGACTCTTCTTGCACTCTCGTTGTCTCTTCCTTCTGCACTCACCCTTGCTTCCTTTCACTCTTGCTTCTCCCCATTTTTGTGCCCATTTTATGCTCAGTCTTGTTTCTGTGCCCGTGTTCTCCTTTTTTCTCCACGTTTGTACCCCCATTCCAGGGACTCTCCTGCTTCCCCCCTACGCTTTCTGCCTCCCCAGTACCCCTATCCTTATCCATCTTCCTCATGCCTTCTCCTGCCTGTGATTTCTGCTCCTCCCTAGCTTCTTCCCCTGCTCTCCTCCCCCTGCTAGGACCTACTTAATGGCTGACCACTCTCGCTACACCTCCTCCAACTTCCAAGCACTCAACACCAGATGCTGCCAATGCTGCTAACCCCACTCCACACCTCACTTCGCGGTAGGACTGTTCTCATGCGCTCATTGACACTTTTCATGCAGCATCACTCCCACATCACCCACCACACATGCCTCACCCTCTATGGCATGCATGCTCCTCAACACCAGACCTCTCTGCAAGCATGCCACCGAAGTCTGGGACCTCATTGCCATGCACTCTCTGAACATCCTTTTTCTGAAGGAAACCTGGCTCAACCCATCATCCACCACGGCCATCCCAAGGCCACTCTTCCTGGCTACAGGATCACCCAATGAGACAGGTCCCACAAACTTAGAGGAGGTCTTGGGATCATCCACAGAGACACCATCACCTGCACCACCTCTATGGACGAACCCACCGCGTTCATGGAGCACATACATTTCCAACTACAAGTCTGCCACGGCACAACCATCACAGCCACCCTTGCTTACCAACCACCAGTACCATATACCATCTTCAGCAACCCCCTCACTGACTTCATTAGTCTCTTTTTCATCAGATCTAACAACTTCTTACTGCTTAGTGACCTCAACCTTCATCTGTACAACCCAACTGACCCCACCTTCACCGCCCGTCTCAAGAATCTTAACATCGGAGCCACACAGCTCATCCAAGGTCCGACTCACACCTCAGCACATACCTGCAACCCCATCCTCGCAGCCAGCAACAAGATGACCTTCAGCCACCTCACGCCGCTCACATGGACAGACCACTCCATTGCACAGTTCCACATCAACGCACCCCACTCCAGCAAGCCAAAGCCACCCAGCAACTTCAAACACAACTGGAACAAAATAGACGATGCAAACTGGACATACACCCTCGGATCCACCCAGCCTATCCTCACGGTGACTAACAGAACAACTAAACCTCATTCAACAACTGGCTCTCAGGTTGCGCCAATACACTGGCTCCCCTAAGGAAAATTAGGCAATAACTAACTCTCAAGCTGGCTGGTACATGGAAGAACTAAGAAACTCCAAACATCACTGTAAGCAACTAGAGAGAAGATGGGGAACCAACCATCACTGTAAGCAACTAGAGAGAAGATGGAGAACCAACCATCACTGTAAGCAACTAGAGAGAAGATGGGGAACCAACCATCACTGTAAGCAACTAGAGAGAGAAGATGGGGAACCAACCATCACTGTAAGCAACTAGAGAGAAGATGGGGAACCAGCCATCACTGTAAGCAACTAGAGAGAAGATGGAGAGCCAACCATCACTGTAAGCAACTAGAGAGAAGCTGGAGAACCAACCATCACTGTAAGCAACTAGAGAGAAGATGGAGAACCAGCCAAGATGGCGTATCGAGAACACCTTCAAATCTGCACTCATAAAGTATCACGACCAAATAAAAAATAAAAAACAGGAAAGCATCCATTGTACTGAGACTTGAATCCTGCTACAACTCCAGAGAATAGCTTTTCAGTATTCTCAAAGAATTCTCTGACTCAACGGGTGCCGCCAGCACAGTTACACCCTCGCAGGACCTCTGCAACAGCCTCTTCCACTACTTCCATAACAAAATACTCAAGATCTAGAGTAGGTTTTCACCTCAATCCACCACAGAAGACCTCATCAGACAACTGTTCACCACACCAAGAATGCCCATCAACTAACAAACTGGAGCCCCTCACCACAAAAGACACCACTGGAATTATGAAGACCATCCATTCATGAGCCCCCACTGACCACTGGTTTTAACACATCTTCAACTTGGGTAGAACACTGATCAGCGCCAACCTCACCACCATCATCAACACCTCTATCCTTATCAGAACCTTCCCAAATAACTAGAAGAAAGCAGAGGTCACAGTTCACCTGAAAAAACCCTTGGTGGAGCCAGAAGAACTCAGCAACCACAGATCCATCTCGCTCCTATGCTTCCCATCCAAAGTCATACAGAAAGAGATCAACAGTCAACTCTCACTCTTGCATGTGTCCCTCGCATCTGCAGAAGCAAGTCAGGAGGGCGCTCCTTCTCTTACATCGCCACCAAGACCTGGAATGAATTCCCCCAACACATCAGGCCGCCCCTGGGCTACTCCACTTCTGCAAGAAACTGAATACCTGATTTTTGATCTAGGAGCTCTGCCCAACCTATGCTCCTGCTCCAGCACCTGGAGATAAGTCGTGCAATACAAATTGACATAACAACATAACATGTACAACACAAGACAACATACCCGGAATTCTAGTGATCTAACCAAGCATTTGTTTATCCAATAAAAACAATGCAACAGTAAAACTACAAAATAACAATAGTGCCAGAGCCCCCTTTGGTAGACAAGTGCTTTTCTGAGAGATGAGCTTGTGGCAGGCTCCAGAAACTTGTCCTTGCCTCTGGCCCAGGAAGCCGTCACGGATGAGAACTGGACAGGTGTGGTCCAGGGAACGTGACACAAGGTGACAAAACTGCTTTTACATTTTTTTTAATTTTCTCTTGGCACGACTGGTGCTGATGAAATGTTAGTCTTCACACGGATTAACTCCAAGGGACCTCGTGATCTTTAAATTAAAATATATTTGAAGGTGGTGTACTTTTATGAAAACTCTCAGGCGTAAGAGGTGTGTCTCTCTATTTATATATTGCATCAAATTAATAAAAAGATAGTGGCACAGCATGCTAATGGGAAACACCAAACCCTTGTATTGGCAGTGCTTCTGCCTTCAGTTTTCTGTAGCTCGTTCATAAGATTAAAAGGCTAGCGAGGTGCATAACGGAACCTCAGCTCTGCGACTGCATAACACGAAAATAATGTTTCATTGCCTCTTTCCATTTATATGTATTTGCGCATGGAATGTATCAGCTTTCTTATTTCCGTAAAATTAAAAACCATTTGCAAATTTCATTTATCAATTCGGGTGCTTTTGTGTGTCTGAGTATTTGCTAAGAAATCCTAAACATTAAGGGGCATATTTACAAGAAAGTAGCGCGTTGGTCCCAATGCGTCACTTTTCTTGCATGCCCCTACCTCCACCTAACGACAGCATGGTTGCGCCGTATTTACAATACGGTGCACCATGGCGGTCGTTAGGACAATAATGTAATGTTGATGCTATTGTGGCGCTTTGCAGGATTAGTGCCAAAAATTATGGACCTAATCCTTCAAAGTAGAGGAAGGCCCATTGAAAACAACGGGAGCGTCATTTTAATGCCTGCCTTAAGTAGGCGTTAAAAATGGCGCTAAAATGGCACGTTGAAAGCTTGTATATTTCACTGCTCCATTTTTACGGGCCTCATACTGTGGGAATGCCCCCCCTTGCATACATTATGCCTGGCGCAGGGGGCTTACAAAGTGGCGCAATGCATATTGTAAATTGTCCTGTTGAACACTTCAAAAAAGAGTTGAGGTCTGTTCTTGAGAGCATCTACAAGGGTTCTGATGTGAGTGGACTTGGTATGGAAAATGTGGGCCTTGTAATTTCTTCTTACAGCTCTCAGCCTTGAAGGAAAGGGTGGATGTCTCCATGCTTTCCTAGGTATTTCCTTTCATCATAAATGTCATTTGAAACCCGGGGAGGAAGGTTGAGGCCTACTCAGCTTGCTCTTTAAAGGCAAAAATTTTGGAATTAAGAATTCCATGCAGTTGTTATAACCACCTGGAATGGTAATGATGTGTAGTTGAGGATCTGTGGATGTAAGAGTTTAGAAGGCTTTGTGTGCAAAGTCTTTAATATCAATATTTTCTGTATCACAGAACCAGATTGAGTACTTTTTAGGATGCCCTGAAACTTTGAAATGTGGGAAGGGATTGACGGTGATCCGACAGGTATGTAGACTCCATCTTGACAGCTCTGCCTTGACTGTTGATTTTTTAAGTTTTGGTTGCGATTATCGAGCGAGGCTGCCGCTACCTCAGGCAGGACCAACCTGAGGAGGCTGAAAGGGTGGAGACTGTTTTTGTTACTGGGGGACAGTTTTTCAGCAGTACAGCAGTTCTAAAAACACTGCAGAGTGCTTTGTATATCCAGCAACAGTAAAAGTGCCAAAAAAACTCTGGTGATTATTGTACCCACTGGTGAGAGATGGGGTTTTGTTTAGTGGCAGTTTTGACTCATCTGCGGTAGAGCAGAGGGTTAATATACCTGCTGCAAAGAACATGTACAATACAGATTACAGAAGTATTTTATGTGCATAGCTCAGTGGGATACCACTTTTGTCTCAGAGATCCTTTTGTTACTGCGCAATTCATAAGTTGCAATCTTATTCTAGCACAGTGAGCTATGAACTGCCATCGAAGAGCTGCATGGAAACTGCATGGTGCAGGTTAGAAAGTTGTTTTTCCCAATCTTTGCTTATCCTAATTTTGCTAAAAAGGGTTCCTTTGGGTAGAAATAAATTAGTAGAAAAGTCAGCCCTAACCACTGTGTTACATCCTGAATCCTGAGTTTATGCTTCCCGAGACCAAGCGCTCCTAAAAGACGTCTACCAGTATGGATTACGTGAATCCTACACCTTAAAGGCGCCTTAGTCTTTTGTAACAATTTCTATACACTGATTTACACACCTATGATTCATTATCTCTGTACGTGTGTGTTGTAAAGTGCTCCAACACCCAACACAGGTAAGAGAGGCGCTATAAAACAAATGAAATATATGTGAGAGAGGGGCTATGGGGAGATGAGAGGCACTGTTAGAGGGTGATGGTGAGGGAATCATTAAAGAGCCCCAATAAAGATTGCTGTGTCCTGGAGCACTGTAAGGTCATCATTGGCTCTGTTTTTAAAAACGAATACAATTGAATATATAATAAAAATGTGTTGTTTGATGCACTGTTTTTGCCATTTTTCCAAATGTTCTTGGGGGGAGAACGCCCCCCAAGCCGCCTTGCAGTGGCCAGGCTCGCTCTCTGTGCACCCTGTGGGGGATGATCTGACAAACTTTGTAAGGGCTGCTTTGGTTTCCGAGCCCGGCTCTGCCAGCAGGGTTAGTAAGTACATTCTTAGTGCCAAGGGGATCTCTCACACATTGTCCTTGGGGTCTTTTAGGAAGACTTGCGGTATTTCACACAGCAAATCCCAAAGTGTAAACCCAAGTAGATGACTTTTGTTTAGTTAGCACGCTAGGACAGTTTTCATACCTGGCCTCTGGTTCTCCGGTGAGGAATTGGTTTGTAACTTGTGGGGAGAAAAGCATAGCTGCCAAGTTTCCCAATTCCATGTGTGATGTGTTGCTCCAGTCCAGGTTTCTCCTATAAATTCTGGCACTTGTGGTCCTGTATAATAATGGAATAAACAAAACTACAAGTCCCAGAATTCAAAGAAAAATCCGGGAGAGGAGCAGCATATCACCCATGGACCTGGGAAACTTGGCAGGGCTGGAAAAGTACAGCTTCTTCTGTTAGAAACCGACGAAGGACTATTTCACTTGTAAAGACGCACGTGCACCCTTGGCTTTGAAAGTTATATTTTAGCACACTCCTCATTCAGATGGTCGAGGCGGCGTGTCATACGCAATGTCCTGTTGTCGCACCTTAATGGGAACAAAATCAGTGACAATCGAATGATAGTTTAAGATGCCATGGCAACGTAGGCACCCCACAATATAGTGAAATGCCCGAGTCCTTCTCAGCGCCTCCAGAGTGGGCCCAAAAAGCACAGATCCCTTCTAATCTGCTCAGTTCAGGACACTACTGCTCATGAATAAATTCGCCACCAGGCTGGAGAACGATTCGCTCGGTTTTATGCATTTATGTATGGCCAGCCTGGCAAATAAATAAACTTGTCCCAGTGTTTTTCCTGATTGAAAAATGC
Source organism: Pleurodeles waltl (assembly GCF_031143425.1). NCBI lineage: Eukaryota > Metazoa > Chordata > Amphibia > Caudata > Salamandridae > Pleurodeles > Pleurodeles waltl. The sequence goes on along the minus strand of NC_090444.1, from coordinate 72,887,238 downwards.
AGAATCTTCTCGGTATTCCTTTTACTTAAAATGCCTATATTTTAGCTGGTTCTGCATAAGTTGTCAGGATGGGTCCTTCTGGCATCAGACAAGTGCAATGATCAAGTCAATTCGATTCTCAGCAGGGCCAATCCGCTTTCCATCTTTCCGAAGTAGGTAAACAGAGAACAGATGTGAACGTTAATTCACCAAATTGGCAGGGGTAGCGGAAGTGACGTCACACACTCATTTTGACCTTCAATTCCACTCACACACACATCAGTGGCGGCTGGGGAAGTTTGAATGTGGTGGGGCGCAAGACTAAATCCTGAATTAGACTATACAGGCAAGTGTAGTGAATGAGAGCAACTGTCACTATGGGACTTCAGGGTGGGTGTCTCAAAGTGTACAGATTTCGAATTAAGGATAGTAAATCTATATGCAGCTATATATATTTACTGGAGGTATATTTTCACAGTTGATATCCTACTCATATTGTTCTTGTAGCACAATAGTTTTGTGGATGGGATTCAGAAACAAAAATCCCCACTTTTGTACCCTCTTTGCCATTACCCTTCCACCCATCCATTGGATGTTCCTTACTCCATGCCCTGCCACACCAAGCTAGCTAATACCATTCCATTACAATTTCTGAAATGCTTATATTATTCAGAGCATTTCTCTATCTATTCTCATTTTGTGTCTCCCTTCCCTGTGTGTATCAATTTCTAATTTTTCTACATTTCAGTTTAGCCCTCCTTCATTCTCCTTGTCCTGCTTTATCTACATCACTCTTCCTCTCTTGCTGTTGCCAACCTTACTTTATTTCCCTTCACACACTGATTGTAATGTTTTGCAATATTTGTATAGTGCTTACTACCTATTTGGAGCATTAAAGCGCTTGCCTACATGGGTAGCTTGCTACATCTTGTAAGGTAGGTGGTTAGAAGTGTGTTTCTATTGTTTTGATCCTATATCTTATAGTTATATTTCTGCAGTATAAGACCATATTGCACATCTTACACAATCTGTATATTGTTTCCAATCATCAAAATAGGCAATATTTTCTTTGAAATATTTACTGCATGAAAACATGCAGATGAGAGCAACAAGGCTTCTAAATAAAATATCTCAGAGGCAAAACTGCGACTATTTGAAATAAACTTTTGTGGGGACTGAATAACGTGTGAAATGATTTAACTGCATATTCATTACAAACCCAGGCCTAAAGGTGTTTGCAAGGCAACTGCTACAGAATGTTTGAAAAGAATAAAGGTCCTTCAGGTATGCCTGGTATTTACAGTTCTCTATTTTCGGGATGAAGACTTACACGAAGAAAGCATGTTGGATTGGAAAGTGAATGGTTGGGAACATGCGGTAAAAGCAAACACAAATATTGTCTTTAAAAAAATGCAAGCTCTGCCTATCAGCTTGCCACTCTCACTCATGAGTAGCAAAGGGAAAAGCAATGCACTTTTCAAGGCACACACATGCTAAGTTGCATGGTGCACTTGAAAAACGTTGTAGGCCAGCACACTGAAGCAATTCATTAATCCATGTTGGGCTGCTGGTGCTTTGAAAACATGACTCTATCAAAGCAGAAATGCAGAAACAGGTCACCCTCGCTACCAATTACCTGGCCACGCTGGACCCAATCCGATCCCGGGGATGACTGCAAACCTTTTTCTCCAATAGTGCTCATGTGGAACAAAAAAGCAGAGACAAATGCGTTGGAGGGAAAAGGGCAGAGCATTAACAATAAAACTCCTGGGCTATCTGTGTGTCTGAAATTCACACAAGCATCTTTCTCTTCCCATCCAAAGTGCTCCTCGATGTTGCCCGCATGTCGCAACCCTTCTGCCTCCAATCCTGGCCTGCTGTTCCCAACTCATCAGAGTGGGGTGGGATGAGGGAGGCTGGCTGACCCACCCCACTCTGTGCCGAACCCTCGCTGACTGACGCTCTGTTTTGGAAATCACACGTTGCAGTCTGAAGTGCCCAAGCCTAGTCAGTCAGCGAGGGTGGTGCACATTACAGGGGAGGAGTGGCCCTACGGTCGGGCAGGCCACAGAAGCAAGGGCTGAAATCAAACAAGCCCTGAAAACTCGGCGACATGGCACATGCGCAGTAAGTGCCTGTCAGTGCTGTGACTGCCTGACCCTCACGCAGTGCAAGGGTCAGAAGCCTTCTGAAGGATCAACAATTACGGCAGCAGGTAGGCTGCATTTAATAATAAAAAAAAATTATCAAGGGAACAGCTACAGGGGCGGAGCCCCCACGCCCATACAAACAAACATGCTTTCACATACACACATACACACTCACTCTATTATCTAAACACACCCTCAAGATTGCTCACAATATACATTTAAAATCATTTTTTTGCTTTCCTCAGCTGTAAGGGTCTAATCCAGCCAAATGTACTTCATTTTATATTATATTAATAGCGATTAATTAAACATTATTCACTTTCAGTGTAATTAAAAAAATGAGAGAAAACAAAGGGAAAGGAGCCCTAAACAACGCCCATACGATGAGCTGCCCCAGTGTTCCTGGCACTGCTTCTGCCCCCTCTGAAGCCCAGGGGTCCCAAAGGCAATGCCAGGGGTAGCAAGGGGGAAGCCAGGGGTCGCAGATCCCTGAATGATATCCATGAGTACTAAGGGGCACATTTGCTGACAGTTCAGAGAGTGAAGCAAGGCAGTTTGCCTGGACGGGCGAGAACTGGGCAGCGCCATATGTACCAAGATGTGATGCTTTCAGGTCCCTCCGTGCACTGGAGCGCTTGTGGCTGCCCAGCTCTAATGCAGGCACCCGGGTGCCAGGCTGCAAGGGTGCCTGATTTACAGCCAGCATTCCTTCTGTGCAGGAAGGTGTACCTTCCTACAGAAAACCAGGCCTTAGAGCCACGTTTCTCTCTCTGTGTGTGCTGCACACGTGCAAAGAGGAAATAACAAGGAGAAGAGATGATATTACTCCTTGTTATGCCTCATGTTGGGTAGCCGCATCATTCTGACAAAAGCCCAGGTATACAAGTCTTTGTAAATCTAGGTTTGTATCAAAATAAATGGGTCAATGCATGGGAACAGCCATGCTCCGCCCACGTAGGGCCTACCCGTTGGTCTGTATTTACTAAACCACGCAAAGTTACATAAAGTGGCTCAGTAAATGCCAAAATAGATTGTGTCTCGGGCTGTGCTACAAAAACGATGCATCCTTGAGACAAAGGTTCAGTAGGTTTGGGCCTAGATTTTGGATAATGATGACATGTTCTTTATAGCGCTTAGAAGCTAATGAAATTCAGTGTGCTTTGCTATATGAAACATTATTATTCAGAGGGTGCTGCGGTTTCTGGGGTAACTTTCTGTGACATGGGCTGTTTTTGTTTACTGAAAAGCTACAGTTTAGACGCTGATGTTCCGTCAAACCTTTAGGGCCTATTTACAAATACATTTAGGAGCACGTAAACTAGCACTCCTGTTGTAGACTTTTGAGTACTGTGACACGCCCTTGTGAATTGGCCCACAAACCCTGAAAATGGGAATATTTATATACAATTAGTACAAATAAAAACGGTTGTGCCCTCTTTGGATGGTGGACGTCCTGTGCCGGTTCATGAAGGCACGCATGCAGATGCAAGAGTGTGTAAAGAATACTGTACTCACCAGGGCATTAGTAAATGGACTCCATTTTTTCTAATACTTTCTTATAGGGGATCCTGTTTGCAACATTTAGTTTTGTCGGAAGACATTGCTCATTTGTCCCGTTGTAAAACCTCTCTGGAAACAAATTCACGAGAGAGTTGAATATGTCCTTATAACCCACAGCATTACATGTGACTCAGCAATGCTTAGCTTAGGAAGAACAGACCCCTAATTAAATAAAAAGTGTCAACACTAATTGGACTTGCATTTACTGGGTACCCACGGAGCCCCTGACTTTGCTAATGCTTGTTTACACATGGTGCTCCCTTATGCATTGGGTTTTCTTTTTTCTTTACTAATAATAAACTATTAAAAACATACAAAGATGGACTACCATATGGGCGCGCATGCGGGCATCCATCTTGGAATGGTCTTTCACATACTCTGTCAATAGAAGAGAATTGAACCCCCACTCCAAGATGGCAACCACAGCAGTGACAAGGCGTGATGCACTGCAAGTAGCAGGGAGTGGCCCAGTAGCAGTGTGTGAGCAGCTGCTGGGCCCTTGAAAGAATGAATTATTGTAAAAGGGAAAACTAATGCTTTCCTAAAAGCGAAAGGACACATTGGTCCCCTGAAGGGAACTATTTTATGGCCGATGCACACATCCTACAGAAACAAAGTGCGGTCGCTCACAATAGAGAGGAGCTAGTGGTGGAAGTGGGCTGAGCTGCTGCCCCGTGCTTTATGCTGAGGTGGGTGTCAGGTCAGATGGCAAGCAGTCTCAAAGGCCAGGCTAAAATTAAGCATTGGCAACAGCAATTGGTCTAGCTAATAAGTGAAAGTGCTTCTTCACTGGTTGCATGTGTGGTTGTTTCCGGGTGATTGAAGTGAGAATCATTCTGACACTGGATGAGAGGGGTGAAGAGTCAGTGCTTAAAGAGTGAGTCCATGGATATATGGGTCTGCAAATGGATAAATGCATGAATGGATGAACTGTGCAAGGGCGGGAAGGAGGGGTGTGGAGGTCAAGGTAGGAGGTGAGGGTGGGGAAGGAGGGGAGAGCGGTGGGAGAAGAGACAGTGAAAATTATCCACAAGAATAGGACACTTGTGTACATGTGTTAGGAAGAAGAGACCTCCCCCTCTTCCAGTGGAGAGCAGTGGTGGGTGCGTCATAAGGATGTGATCTTGGACGTGGCGGTTCACAGACAGTCCACAGACTTCTGGATAAGTTCCTGCTATACAAATACAACCTATAACAAGAGTCATGTGATACAGTAAAGGCTGTGATGAAGAATGTGATGTGCTAAAGAGTCTCAGGCTGGACAAAGTCCATGGGTGGGACAGCTCGGGGTCCACACCGACTACCATGAAGACAAGGCCTACTCCTCTTGTAGGTGTTCCTGCTCCATCTCAGGGCCTGCCCACAGCAGATAGAGAGTGGACCACCAGGGATCAAAGAGGTGTATGGACAAACCATTGAGTTAAAAATATTGTGGGGACAAAATATTGCATCAAGAATATTGACAGCAAAAATACTGTGAGGTTAAGTTTCTATGGGAATGCAAAGTTTTACTATATATAACTCCACATATATTAACCTTGACGATGTATAGATCTTTAAGGTACGTAGATGTGGGGTTAAGAACAGTAAATCAATACTTACCTGTTTGCATTTACCTTCTCGATATTTTGGTCCTCGATATTTGTGACACGATATTCTCTTCACACTGTGGGCCAGATTCACAAGGCGCTATGGCCACCGGAGCGTCACTTTTAGTGACTCTCCGATGGAGCTAAGCACTGTGCCGCATTTACAAGGTGGCGTTAAGCCACTTTTTGTGGTTTGACGCCACCTTGTAAATACGGCCCCTTCACACGCAGCACTTTGCGTGGAAGGGGCATGCAATGGGTGTTGCTGTGGACGTGCCACAGCAACACCCATTGCATTTTGACACTGCCCAAGATTTACAAGTTTTTGTAAACATGAGGCAGCGACAAAATCTAACGCCATCCCCGCAACGAGTAGTAATGCTTTCATTTCTCCTCGTTGTTTGCTCTTTCTATGTGTGCTGCATTCTGCAGTACACATAGAGAGAGCAAAAGGCCATTGAAGGTTGTTTTGTGCAGGAAGGTCTCCCTTCCTGCACAAAAACAATCTCCCCCGCAGCGCCGCCATCCTTGCACCAAGGCATAAGTGTGGCTGCGTTGGCGCTCGGCAGCAAATTTAGCGCCGGAGTAGGGGGAAACACAGGGATGCACCGTATTGTTGTTAATACTGCACATCCCTGCGTTTTGAAAATGACAGAGCACAGCGCTGCCAAATTTGGCACAGCATTGCGCTCCGTCATTTTCTTGTAAATCTGGGCCTATACTTTTAACTTTGCTGTTCTGTCAGACAACCATTCTGATACCGGACTCTTTAAACATTTCTGTGCCCTGCGTTAAAGTAGGAGTTCTATGATGTGGAAAACCAAGTAAAATGCCTAATTTTATATTTCAAAAGCATGTTGAAGACTTAAACTCTCAATGAGAGCTGCACAAGTTTTCAGATAAAGGTTAAAAAAAGGTCCCAACCCCCAGAATCCCAAAGTAGAACTGCAAGTTAAAAAAATCCTGACAATTCTATATCGCCCAGAGAACGTTACACAAACTATGCCAAAGATTATGGTGAAAAATATTGAAACTAAACAGCTTCATAAAAAAACAGAGTTTAAAAAAACATGTATCCAGCCTGCAGCGAGGAAAAACATCAGCTCATCTCTTTGTCGAGCATCTGTTATTGAACTCAAAGGAGGGCTATATTAAGGGATGTTCTTGCATTGATTTCCATTAAAACCTCTGTCTTGTCAGAAATGAAGAATGTTTTGGTTGTAAAAAAGAAATGCACAGGATTTTTCCTTTTTACAAGCTCAGGATGTCAGCCATAATACCCAAACTGTCTCATTGAAATCATTAGGATGAAATCAAAAGGCAGCAGTGTAAGTATCCATAGGAAGAACTACAAGGGTAAATACAATAATTTCTAAATGCATAAAAATACTAATATATACTGAAACTATGCTACATTTAAGCCTAAGTGAAGCCACAGCCGTCAGCCTAAGCATCATTATAAACCTAGAAAACCCCTAACACTAAGCCTTGCATTGCTACCCTTAAGGCCACCACTAGGCCTAAGCATAACAGTAACCTGTGCTGAACCTTAACCATGACCTCAAGCCTAAAGCTAACCACAAAATAACTTCAAAGCCTATGTAATGTTTTTAAGACTGAAGCTAACCCTACGCCCTGACACCAAGCATAACGCTAACCATGAATAACCCTAAACCTATGTCATGTCCCTAAGACTGAGGCTAACCCTGCACCAAACGCCAAGCCTAAAGCTAACCACAAAGCAATCTCTAAGACTATGTCATGTCTCTAAGACTGAGGGTAACCCTGCACCAAACGCCAAGCCTAAAGCTAACCACAGCACAATCTCTAGGCCTATGTCATGTCCCTAAGAGTGAACTTAACCCTACACCAAACGCCAAGCCTAAAGCTAACCACAAAGCAATCTCTAAGACTAGGTCATGTCTCTAAGACTGAGGGTAACCCTACACCAAACGCCAAGCCTAAAGCTAACCACAACACAATCTCTAGGCCTATGTCATGTCCCTAAGAGTGAACTTAACCCTACACCAAACGCCAAGCCTAAAGCTAACCACAAAGCAATCTCTAAGACTACGCCATGTCTCTAAGACTGAGGGTAACCCTACACCAAACGCCAAGCCTAAAGTTAACCACAACACAATCTCTAGGCCTATGTCATGTTCCTAAGAGTGAACTTAACCCTACACCAAACGCCAAGCCTAAAGCTAACCACAAAGCAATCTCTAGGCCTATGTCGTGTCCCTAAGAGTGAACCTACCATTACACCAAACGCCAAGCCTAAAGCTAACCACAAAGCAATCTCTAAGCCTATGATATATCTCTAAGACTGAGGGTAACCCCACACCAAACGCCAAGGCTAAAGCTAACCACAAAACAGTCTCTAAGCCTATGCCATGTCTCTACGACTGGGGGAAACCCTACACCAAACACCAAGCCTAAAGCTAACCACAACACAATCTCTAGGCCTATGTCATGTCCCTAAGAGTGAACCTAACATTACACCAAACGCCAAGCCTAAAGATAACCACAAAGCAATCTCTAAGCCTATGCTATGTCTCTAAGACTGAGGGTAACCCCACACTAAACGCCAAGCCTAAAGCTAACCACAAAACAATCTCTAAGCCTATGCTATGTCTCTAAGACTGAGGGTAACTCCACACAAAATGCCAAGCCCAAAGCTAACCACAAAACAATCTTTAAGCCTATGCCATGTCTCTACGACTGGGGGAAACCCTACACCGAACACCAAGCCTAAAGCTAACCACAACACAATCTCTAAGCCTATGCCATGTCTATAAGACTGAGGCTAACCCTACACCAAACGCCAAGCCTAAAGCTAACCACAACACAATCTCTAAGTCTATGCATGTCACTGAGGTTGAAGTTAACCCTAACCCTCCACCCAAGCTTAAAGCTAACCATACCACAGGCTCTACGCCTATGTCATGCCTCTAAGATTGAGGCTAACCCTACACCAAAGGCCAAGCCTAGAGTTAACCACAACGCAATCTCTAAGTCTATGCATGTCTTTGAGACTGAAGTTAACCCTAACCCTCCACCCAAGCTTAAAGTTAACCATACAAAAGGCTCTAAGCCTATGTCATGCCTCTAAGATTAAAGCTTTCCCTACGCCCTGAGACCAAGCCTAAAGTTGACCACAAAACAAATGCTAAGCCTATGCCATGTCACTAAGAGTAAAGCTCACCGTAAGCCATGCACCCAATCTTAAAGTTAACCTTGCAACAGACCATAAGCCTATGTGATGTCTCTAAGATTGAAGCTAACCCTACACCCTGACACAAGCCCAAACCTAACCACAAAACAAACCCCAAGCCTATGTCATATCACTAGGAGTGAACCTAACCCTAAGCCCTGCATCCAAGCCTAAAGCTAACCACAAAACAAGCCCTAAGCCTATGTCATATCCCTAGGATTGATCTAACCCTAAGCCCTGCACCCAAGCCTAAAGCTAACCATAAAACAACCCTTAATCCTATGTCATGTCTCTGAGACTGAAACTAGACTTCACGCTGCTGACCATCAGGTCTGACACGGTAACGCACACAGGATGGTACACAAAGCAAGTGCATATGGCCTATCATGACTACTAATACCATCAACGTTAAAATAATCAGCCTCAATGTTCAAGGCTTAAACCACCCAACTAAACGGTCGGCTGCCTTATCCATCCTTAAACAGGCCAAGGCAGACCTATGTTTACTCCAAGAAACGCATCTCATCGCTAGAGATGAGCACAGAATGAAATCTCAATGTTCTCCCAGAAATACTAGTTGGCGGGGCTTGCAAAACGGGAACGGGTGGCAATATTTATATCACAGCATTTCCAGTTGGAGGTAAGTTGTAAACTTGCAGAGTGCAAAGCCAACTTGTTAGCTTATCTCAACCTAATCACGAACAGTGACATGGATAGGTCAGGCCAGAGGAACGGCCAGTCTGAGGATTTTTCCAAGAAGGGTCCATTGTGGCTGAAGGAGAGCGGATTGGTGGATCTGTGGAGGCTCGCACACCCTGACCAAAGGGAGTATACATTCTGCTCTGCGGCTCATACAACTTATGCACATATAGACCACTTCCTAGGCGCACCTGCACTGCAATCACTGCCCCAAAATGTACATATTGACCCTATGACGCTGTCCGATCACGATTCCTGACTCTTAGAGTAGACTAGAAGACAACGGACACAGGTTCATCATGGAGTGTGCACAACAAATTGATCCAACAACCTAAGCACGTACAGGCAATCACCAGCACCCTCAAGGCCTGTTTGCAGACCAATGACATTGGGGAGGTGGAGATGGCAACTCTCTGGGAGGCACTAAAATTGGTGATCCGGGGGGAGTTGATGGTGATATCCACTAACGACAGATGAATAAGACAGGAGAAAAGAGCACAACTAGAAGATGCAGTCGAAGAACTAGAGCTATCCACAAGCGGGCGGGAGCCTCCAGATTTTGAAGAACCCTAGATAAAGCTTGAGCACAACTCACAAGATTAGATCTGGATCGGGTGGAGTATGCCACCATGCCCTTGATGGGATAAGTACACATATATTTTACCTGGGTGGTATTCGAAGTGAGGAAATGCTGGCGGGCCATCTGCATGCTCAGCTAACCGCAGATAGGATCTGTGCTACAACTTGGCAGGATGGCGTGGTAGTTGTTGGAGATGACCGGAGAGTGAATGAGTTCAGAGACTTCTAGGTGCGGTTATACACTGCCCAGGACGATGCCTCCAGGAACTTTGGGGCATATTTAGAAAAGGCACAGGTAATGAAGCTGGCACAAGCGGAGGAATTGGAGACACCCATCGAACTGTCTGAGGTGATCTCAGCAATAGCACGCTTAAAAACCCCTAATGGCTTTACAACACTATTTTACAAGACCTTTCGCCACACCCTGGCTCCCATTCTTACCAGGCTGTTCTAATAATTTGGGACACTTACGCAGCCAATATTCAAATCTTCCATCACTGTTATACCCAAGCCAGGCAAAGACCCATGTCTCTGCGGCTCGTATAAGTCGATTTCTTTACTTAACGTAGATGCAAAATGATTTACTAACATCCTCACTTCTAGACTCAACCTCTATATGCCATACCTCATCAACCCTGATCCAGCTGACTTTATCCCTAATCTGACATCCAGGGGTAACGCCAAGAGGATCCTACACGTCATCGATAAAATTCAGAGGTCCCAGAGGGAGGCCCTGTGCTCGCGGTGGATCCCCAAAAGCCGTTTGACCAGGTTCCCTATCTCCTTGCCACCTTGAGACACTTCATCTTTGGGGAGCGGTTCGGCTGAGGGGTATTCAGCAGGCTCAGTGTCCCATGGGCTACTGGGAAAATGAACGGGGTAACTCTCCGTCCTTTCGTCATCCACCAGGAGACTCAACAGGGCTGCCCTCTGCCCCTGCTCCTCTTCACACTATATGTGGAGCACAGAGCTTTTGCGTGACCCGCTCATCACACGAGTGCTATACAGAGGGGACACTCATACCATTAGCCTCTATGCGGATGACGTGATTCTGACACTGACAGACCCCATGATGTCCCTACCTGGTTTAATTCGAGAGCTGCAGCACTTCAAGGAGGTTTCATGGTTCAACCCGTCCCAAAACTCTAAATCAGGCCCTTAGACTCTGCCTTCAAGGCACAAATTCCCGATTTTCTGGCCTGTGTTCTGGGGCTGCCTCACCTCCTCACATATCCTCTGAAATCCCTAGGGGGCAAACAAAGACAATCCTCACTCTTTGAGTCCCCGACAAGATAGCAGACGACACGCCCTGGACCCATCAGAAATGGTACCTCATGGGCATGAAGTGGCTGACACTAGCTGTCGAACCCAAATTAGATGCCTATCAGGGATTGTGGGCTCCCTTTATAAAGTTAGAGTCACCAGCTGGCCTGCCCCAAATACCTAAAACTGCTGCATCTGTCTTCTCCACCTGCAGGGGGTGGTATGGCTGACTTGGAAGCAGGCAAGGCAGCAAATGATAAAGCAGTGAGTAAGAACCACGCCCAACAGTTATCAATGCAGCCGACACCACACTGGATGTTCTATCATAGGTGAATGAGGGGCCAGGTGGATGGGAAGGGTTTGGTTTGGGGGCGGGACGTTTTGTTTATTGTTGAAAGATGGCCTCCAGGTTGTAGGCAACATGGCTGTATGTTTTTCCTTATGTAATTAAACCAATAAAACAGAAGTGATTCATAGGCCTGAAGCTAACCCTAAGCCGTGCACCGAAGCCTAAAGTTAACCATACAACAGATCTCAAGTCTATGTCATGTCTAAGCCTGAAGCTAACCCTACACCCTGACACCAAGCCTAAAGCTAACCACAAAACAAATCCTGAGGCTATGCCATGTCTCAAAGCGTGAAGCTAACCCTACAATCTGTCACCAAGCCTAAAGCTAACCACAAAACAAATCCTAAGTCTATGTCATGTCTCTAAGCCTGAAGCTAACCCTACATCCTGACACCAAGCCTAAAGCTAACCACAAAACAAATCCTAAGACTATGTCATGTCTCTAAGTGTGAAGCTAACCCTACACCCTGACACCAACCCTAAAGCTAACCACAAAACAAATCCTGAGGCTATGTCATGTCTCTAAGCGTGAAGCTAACCCTGCACCCTGACACCAACCCTAAAGCTAACCACAAAACAAATCCTAAGTCTATGTCATGTCTCTAAGCCTGAAGCTAACCCTACATCCTGACACCAAGCCTAAAGCTAACCACAAAACAAATCCTGAGACTATGTCATGTCTCTAAGCGTGAAGCTAACCCTACACCCTGACACCAACCCTAAAGCAAACCACAAAACAAATCCTGAGACTATGTCATGTCTCTAAGCGTGAAGCTAGCCCTACAATCTGACACCAAGCCTAAAGCTAACCACAAAACAAATCCTGAGACTCTGTCATGTCTCTAAGCCTGAAGCTAACCCTACATCCTGACACCAAGCCTAAAGCTAACCACAAAACAAACCCTAAGTCTATGTCATGTCTCTAAGCGTGAAGCTAACTCTACATCCTGACACCAAGCCTAAAGCTAACCACAAAACAAATCCTGAGACTATGTCATGTATCTAAGCGTGAAGCTAACCCTGCACCCTGACACCAACCCTAAAGCTAACCACAAAACAAATCCTAAGACTATGTCATGTCTCTAAGCGTGAAGCTAACCCTACACCCTGACACCAACCCTAAAGCTAACCACAAAACAAATCCTGAGACTATGTCATGTCTCTAAGCGTGAAGCTAACCCTACAATCTGACACCAAGCCTAAAGTTAACCACAAAACAAATCCTAAGTCTATGTCATGTCTCTAAGCCTGAAGCTAACCTTACATCCTGACACCAAGCCTAAAGCTAACCACAAAACAAATCCTAAGTCTATGTCATGTCTCTAAGCGTGAAGCTAACCCTACATCCTGACACCAAGCCTAAAGCTAACCACAAAACAAATCCTGAGACTATGTCATGTCTTTAAGCGTGAAGCTAACCCTACATCCTGACACCAAGCCTAAAGCTAACCACAAAACAAATCCTGAGACTATGTCATGTCTCTAAGCGTGAAGCTAACCCTACATCCTGACACCAAGCCTAAAGCTAACCACAAAACAAATCCTGAGACTATGTCATGTCTCTAAACGTGAAGCTAACCCTGCACCCTGACACCAACCCTAAAGCTAACCACAAAACAAATCCTGAGACTATGTCATGTCTCTAAGCGTGAAGCTAACCCTCCACCCTGACACAAACCCTAAAGCTAACCACAAAACAAATCCTAAATCTATGTCATGTCTCTAAGCGTGAAGCTAACCCTACAATCTGACACCAACCCTAAAGCTAACCACAAAACAAATCCTGAGACTATGTCATGTCTCTAAGCGTGAAGCTAACCC